>NC_132934.1:110235333-110867666 GCF_034638445.1 Ciconia boyciana
CCACTTGGAGTTTGATCTTATAATGATGTAGACTTCTGTAACAATCTTTCTCAGATTAGCAGTTTTATTTAGCACATATATACTATGTAGGAGATTTCTTTTTGGCATTTAGTGGAAGTCTTTTTCTATTGTTCTTTGAAACTGAAAATATGAGAATAATTTTGTAGTAGGAGTTAAGTTTATATGTGATTGCCACAATAAATAAAACCTGATTGTAGTTTTTTTCAACTGTAAATACCAGATGTGAAAATACTCTATCCTGTTCTTTTTTTCCCCTTTATGTCTTAGTATGGCTTGCTTGCAAGGGAGTAGCAAAGGCAAATATTTCCAGCAACTCAATGAAGAAGTTTTAAGAATATATATAAATAGGATTTTTATTTACAGTTTTGGATTGTAATGATTTTAGATTTCAACCTTTTGTGTGCACCCTTGTTTGCAAGTGTGACTTTGCCTGAGCAGCAAGGTCCAACTTAACTTGGGGGGGTAAGTATTCTGTGTAACTTACTAACCCAAGGGAGCTCCTAGTATGGACTTTCCTCAAGGGGATGTGCCAGTGAGTCCAGCTGTGGGGAGCCTGACCAGAGGCAGCCACATTCACCTGTACATGGGGGCTGTAGGCTTCGTTTCAACTCCTTTGGGTGTTGCTCAATTTGGGTTCCAGCATTGGCTTTCTTCTGATACAAGTCTGCAGAAGCTTTGTGTGAAATCAGGCCTGTACACTGTAAGAAACAACTTAAAATGTCATTCTAGTTCAGTAGACACCTAATGGCTTGGCCATTAAATAGACTAGCCAGCCCCCCTGAATCCTTAGTGCATTTACTTCAGTAGCCTTCTGCCAACTGCCAGATCTCTGGTTTTTCTTTTTCACAGAGCCATTTCTCTATCTCTGTTTCTACTAGGACCTCTCTCGTTCAGCTCCACAGGCCTGTCCCTTTTCTGGTATGTTTTCAACTCTTAAAGTTTGTTAGGGCAAAAGGAAAACCCCGTGTCACTCTTCCTAACCCCTGTCCCCCATTTCTGAGTTGAGGAGTTGCATTCGCAAGATACATCTTGCGCTCCTGTGTGCTGCCCGTGCATCACCACTGTAGCTAGCACAAGGGAAGTTCTTTCTCTTACCCTTTCCTCAGTACCCTGGGGCTTTTTGACACTGTTGGCAAGACAGCTTGTCTGTGTTACTATATTGTTGTAGCTCAGCCTCCCCTACTGAAAATGTATTCTTTCAAGATGTTTCTTTCCTTCAAATGGTTTAGCCCTTTGAAAATGCCTCTGGATTAAGAATTTATGGGAGTACAGTATTCTCATATTAGAGATGTACTTTACTGGGGTAGCCTAGCGAGGGAAAATGAAACGTGTTTCTGTATATACCATCTTCCCCTACTGTAGTTAAGTGAGAGGAGGCTGCAGGATGGCATTGTGCATCTTGGTGGCTACACAAGCACTTTGTATTCGCTGGAGACCTGGAGGTACGACAGCTGCATATAAATATGCATAGTTGGAGAGATTCATGCCTCTGCCTCATTCTAGGGCTGATTGGCTGTAGTGCTGCCACTGCAAATCAATGAGCGTTTTCCTCATCTATCAGCTGCTTGCTTGCTTGAAAGCAGACAAAATGGTTAAAACACCAACAGCCCACAGAGGGCTCCTGAGTGAGTGAGACTTGTTTGCTACAGCACTCAAAACATTTCCTTGAATCTACAGTAGCTCTCAGTAGATGAATTTAGCACTCAGCAGATTAATTTAGCTCCCAGTGTGCTGGATTTAGAAAGAAAAACTAATATAGAGGAATACATTCTGTTCAGCCAGCATATTTTGTTTTGCAACAATACACATGTCTTATTTGAACTGCAATCTGGTTGGAAAGCTTTTTGCAAATGGTGCATTGGTCATAAAAATGAGTCATGCTTGCTCATTTTTTAAAAAGCTCTCATCTAGTGCAGATTAAGGAAAAAGGTATTGAGCAATTCATTGGAGAAAGTATTGGAATTTTAGCCATGGCTGATGAGCTCTGGGCAGTTTTTTAAGGTAGCTTTTGACATTGTGTTGCAAATAAGTAGCAGCTGCTTTTCACTTTGTTACCTGCATAGCCTACTAGGTGATGTGAACCACCCTGGTCATGGTTACTTTGCTCATTTGCCTCATGGGCAGGCTTCAGGCAGGGTTTCCTTGCAAGGAGTTGCAGGTTGGGAGCTGAAGGTATGTCTAATGGCAGTTGGGAAGAGCTCTCGAGGAGGAAAAATTCGGGATACCAAATCTAGTGTTTTATGACTTTAGTATAAGCTTGAGCTTTCTTCCTTAACCTGGAAAATGTCACAAGGAAAGTGGGACTAGATTGCTTATGCGTGGTAGCAGAGTGACTAGCTTGCTTATAATAACAGTAATGTTTATTATTGCAGGAGCTGGGAAACTGAATAAAAAGATAAAGATATAAAATAAAGATATCAAAATCTAGGCGCTGAGGAGATCATTTGACTGGTTTTATTTAAACATAAAATAGTCAAGGGAATGAAAAGAAAAATGCTGCAAAATGACGAGCTGGGTTTCTAAAGTAGTATCCTCAGTAAATGAGTCTCTCATATGAAAGACTAACTCCCAACACATCTTCCAGAGCACTTCTTGATAAAGTATTTCCACTACCAGCAGCAGGATGATTGTTAAGAGACTGAAAGAATGTTTTATAACAATTCTTTTTTTTTAAACATTAAAGAATGGGTTGAAAAGCAAATAGCTCCTTTCAATTGAGTCAGTGCCATACAGTGCAGATCTAATTTACTCAGGAGGAGCTCAGCTGCTACAGTGATGGGTGCTTTACAGTAGTGATTCCCAATCCTATTTAATCAAAGGACGACTGAACCTTTTGGAGAACACAAACAAAGCAAAGACCTTCCTCTTCAGTGGCAGTGCAGTGGTTTTCATTTACCAATAGATAAAAATGAAGCAAAACTTTGGATGCTCTTTTAGGAGGTTTGTTTTCCCCACTTGTTTGTGTACTGGCTTGCATGTGCAGGGATGTGCATATGTTGTCTTCTTTCTCCGTTTTTAAATCCTACAATGTTTTTGGAGATTATCTTTTAATATCTTACAGGCTACCAGCAGCTTTTAGTCAGTAGCTCGAGGAGCACTGCTGTGAAGACCACAGAAGGCTGGAGGCCTGACTTGTATGTATGCTAGGAGTCTTGCACATCAAACCATAAAAGCGGTCTGTGCACAGTTGCCCTGTTTCTTCTAGATGGTAAATGGTGCTTTTAGCAAGAGACTGTGAAGTGGAAATCTCTCAGACATCTTGTGGGATTTTACTGGTTCTCCGGTATGGAGGATGAGGCACACCAGTGCGGCCAGAGGGGCACTGCGGGGAGGCAGTGGTGACTCACCAGCCCTTCTGGCTCCTTTTTTCCAGGAGGAGTGAGAATCTGTAATGAGCAAATCCTCCTGCTGGAGGAGGAGCGCGAACCACCACTGTCCTGCATGGACTCAGCGAGGCTGGCCAGGGCGCAGAGGCAATGAAGCTGGCACTGTGTTTATTTGCTGCCTGCGTGCTCAGAAGAGCAGTAGTATATGGTGCATATATATCTATGAGTACAAATTATTCATGCCAGGGCCCTGAGCGCATCCCTTCCCCACTTCCACCTGGTGTTTGGCTGCTTTGGCTTGGGGCACGGGTGTCCAGTCTTGAAGAGACCTGTGAAAAACCTCAACGGGGCTCGCCCTCCTCTTCAAAGCTGCATTTTGGCCCTGGCCCTGACACACCACACCCCTGCCCAGCCCTGGGCCCTGCTGAGCGGGGCACCACCCCGACCCCAACCCCATCCCTTCCCATCTCAGGGGCCGCCCTGGGCCAGGCCCAGGGCCTGCGGTGGCGAGTGGGAATGGCTAGGCTGTTGCTGATCCTGGTCACCGTCCTCAGCCTGGCCCAGCTCGCCTCGCTGGGGGCTGCGGGAAGGGACTGGTCGGAGAAGGAGGGTACCACACTGCCCTGGCAGCCCCATGGCCCCGGCCTCGCCCCTGCAGTCCCACATGCCCAGTGGAGCAGGGACGGAGATGCAGAAGACGGTTCTTTGTTGCAGCCCTGAGCAATATTTGGGCCATACTGGAAGCAAGGCAAGGTTTCTGCTAAATGAGATCCAGCTTTTTATTGGTGCTAGTTTTGAGCCAGCCAATCTCTTCTTTTCCTTGGCTATGTTAAGATGGTTTTGTCGGTAGATAGGGTGTGGGAAGGCTAATGCTAACTCACAAAGGAGCAAGTTCTACTGCTAGAAGGCCTTTGTGGATGTTGCAAGGTTGAGTACCCTAGAGCGTTAGCCTCCACAAATATGTTGGGTAATGGAGTTTTTTGGTAGCTAAGCTTTACTTGTGGTAGTCTGAGCTTTTGACCTTGCAGAAGGAAACCCATCTTCAGTGTTTTCTCCGCTGCCATGGGAGGACGTCTCAGCATCCTGCTGCTGCTGCTGTGCATCCTTACCTTCCACAGCCTGCCTCATTCATCTCCTCCTCCTCCTCCTTTCAAGGTTTCCTTGCGTTCTTGGCAACAGCTACAGAGGAAATTAAAGGCTTTATTTCCAGACTAGCTTCAGATGTCACAAATATGGAGGCCAGTTTCTGAAAATCCAGTTCTAAAAACTTCAGTGTTTATTGTTTTCTGTGCTTCCCTGCCAAGATCTTCTCCCTGCTGTGGCAAAATACTGCCATCTGTAAGATATATCAAGCTAAATGTTAGCGTGTTGGTACTTGTGAATGCCATACGCTCATTCATGACCTTGTTATGGTTTAAGATCGTGCCAAACTTCATGGCATGCAGGGCCTTGTTTTGAATGTCTTTTTCTTTTTTTTCCTTTTAATTCAGTCTGGCCCCATTTAAAAGTTCCAGCTTGGGACACATCAGTAAGTTGGGGTAATTTTAACTAGATGTACTCTTATACATAAATGGACGTTGTGGCTTTAATACGAGCATGGAAACAAGGGATAATATATATTGGTAGAATTGACTTGCCTGAACATTGTAACATTATAGCATGTCCTCACAGCAGTGTAGCAGTAGTACTCTAACTTCCTGTGTAGAATATTTGCTGTTACAAGATTTACAGAAGTTAGTTGATCTCAAAACTTGCTTTCATTTGATCATTACAGTAATGTTTATACATTCATACAAACATAGTTTCATGATCATATTAAATGAGTTAGGAACACCATTGGCTATTTCTTCCCAGGAGCACAATTGGCCATTTCTTCCCATTCCTGTGACTTAATTTTAAGCTGCTATTCTCAACATTCTTGACACTGTTTAGGAGTATATAAATGATAAAGTGACCTAGATAAGATGTTCAGATTTCCACCCGTGCACAAACTGTACTTTGTCACTTGGACAGGACCAAACAAGCAATACAGGTGCAGTCTAAGTTGTTTAAATGGACTTTGCATTGGCAGCTGTTCTTTCCATCTTCCCTTGAGAAACTTAAAGAATATAAACAATAGACCTAGGTTGACTTGATCAATTCATGGGGTGTGGAAAGTATTCCGTTTGAAGCAGATAGCCTGTTTAATAAATTTGTTGCTATTTAGAAAGAATATCTGGTTTGTTTTGAAATTCACAGAAATATGGATCAAGAGGTTGTACAGTTTTAGTCCTAGGAAACAGGGCTTTTGTTTAATGAGGAGCAAAAACATTTTAGTGCTCAAAGTTCTACCTGTCTACTGGAAATCATTTTTATTTATGATTTTTGTCTACATTAGGCACATGATTTACAACAGTGTTCCTCTTCATCGCCTTTTCCTCTTCTTTCCCCTGTCCCTGCCCCCCACTTCAGCAGACTTACCTGTCTGATACAGATAATAATTTGTAATAACTTTGTCTCTGAGGAGTTGTACTGGCAAAGTCATAGTGGCTACCTCTGGCTGCTGTCTCTGTGTAGGCAGTGTTTCTTCATGATATAGTGGAGCTGTCTCTTCAAAATATGTAACAGACTCTAGAATTGTTTGGTGCATGGGCGAAATACCAGTCTTCAGTAAAGTCTTAAGGTGGAAAAAGTAGATATTATCCTGAATAGAACAGTGCTTAGAATTTTGCTTTTTTTCCTCCATATCTAATGAAAGCTTTGTCAAAGGGTGTTGAGCAGTATGGTGTGATGGACCATACTTACCTGAGGCAGATGCCTTTATAGCACAGGAAAATGGTCCACTTTTTCTTTTTTTTTTTTTTTTCTCCCAGAAAAAAACTTCTAATGATCTGTAGTTCTTGAACCTTGAACTTGATTTTAGTTTAGCTCTACATGTTGGATATTATCTAAGATTTTCAGCGGTAGAGAAAGTTAGATTGTTGAGAGCAAACCCCACAGCCTTGGTGTAACCTCCTTGACTGATTGACTGGTTACAAGCAAGGCACAGTGGTGCAGCCTGTGCTGTTACGCACGCTGGCTGCTGAATGATCACATCAGCTGCCAGGAGGAAGTCCGAAGATACAAGATGGGAAGGTCTGAGGGAGCATGCTGGAGGAAGGCTTCTGAAAAGAAACAAACATTTCCAGATACTCTAAAGTGTTGGTATACCATGGGTTGATTTTGGCCTAAGTCCACTGCAGGATCTGTAGTTCATTTAATGTAACTTTGCTGGCGTAACCCAAATGTATGCTGGGTTTTTATAAATGCTGTTTGAGATACTCTTTGGATCCACAGTAGACAGGCCAACATCTCCCACATTTCCACATAAAAATCTGAGTTCAGAGAGATGAGTAGAATGCAAATATTTTGGTAAGTAAAATGTAAATGGAAAGATAGATGATAAAAAATGAATAATCCTTTTTCACATAAAAATAAACCACACAGCTATAACCAGTACAAAAGACATTTAGAATTAGAGGAAACAAGATGGTACTGGAAATAGCATAGATTTCGCAGTTGCTTTGGAATTCTGTACAGAAACCACACATAACACATTCCTTTCCTCTTCTCCTTCTTCTGTTGTTTTTTGTTTAACTGCTTCCGGTAATAGCTATAGGGACATCAATTATTATTGTATCAAAGACTAAAATTAGAAGTGCTGCACACAGCAAAATACAAATGGCTAAACAGTTTCTGGCTAAAGGTGTGTAGGGGGAGGAAACACAGCCCATTTCTTTGCCTTGAAGCCAGCCAAAATAGCTCATCTATGCACAGATCACTCCAAGGGCAGCAGGGGAAAAGCTACATACATAAGATTTGCTGAACCCTTATCATTTAGGAAGTGGGAGGAATAGTCTGTAGATTAACATTCTAGTCTGGGTTATCAGAGACTTAGCTTTGGTTCCTGAGTTATCACAGACATCCCCCGGTTAAGTAGCATAAGTAGTTTTCCTATGCCTCAGTTCCCCATCAGGTAAAAATAGGGGTCTCTTACAGGGCTGTTGTGGGGATAAATACTTAAAGCTTGTTAAGTGCTCGGATTATTCAGTAATGAAGCTTGTCTAAGTACCTTGAAGCACTGTTTAGTCTGGAATGTGTATATGCTGTCTCTATGCACCAAGGACTTTCTTAATAACTTGCTCCACTTAACTTGGAAGACAGAGGAACACCTAAGAGGACCGAAAGATCAGCGGTGTACTGAACTGCACTTGTGTCAGAAACAAGAGACGCTTCTTGGTGGAAGACAGTTCTTTGTGCTGTGGCTGGACATGACCTAAGTAGAAAACAATCGAAATGCTTGGTCCAAGGAGATGCCAGGGAACAAGAGAAAGCTGCCTTATCAAATTCTCCATTGAGAGAGGAGGCAGTGGAGGAGCAACACAAGCAAGTACTTTACAACACAAGCAAGAGGGACTATTTCTAGAATTGAGACTTCTTCATGGAGGTCAGACATACAGAGATGGGAACAAAAAATGGAAGAAAAAAGAGGCAATAGGAAATAATAACAGAAGGATTTGTCTCTTGGTAGATTATATAGCTCCAGACATAACTGGGGAGTTGGAAAAGGAGAGGGAGAATATGTTGGAGAAGATAAGTGGGAGAGAGTGACAGTAGTGACTACTGGAATAGAGATGTCAATTTATTGTATTTGACTAGTGAAAGACTAGTCTTGTGGATGAAGTTGTGCAGCCAGGGGAGATCACAGAGGGATCAAAAATCAGAAGATTTATAATTTGCAGCTAAGAAAAACATTTTGTGTGGGAAGATTTCTGTATTAGAATAGTCAGAGGAATAATAATTATTGAAATGCTTCTCCCCAGCTGAAAAACCTCTGAAAGGAATCTGTCTGTGTTACCAGAGAAAAGAAGGGTGCTATAGAGATAACATAGCTTTTTCAAGGTTAAAGGCAGAGGTCACGGTGGTGCTGTAAATTCCGCTAGCTTCAGTTGTCTGCGTCAGGCCCCAGGAGGAGACCTCAGGCTGGCTGCGTGCACTGAGCTAGGCTCTCGCACGGGCGATGAAACCACGGCTTGTTTCTTAGTCGTGATAGTGAAAAGGGCACTGTAGGTAAGTGTCTGGCAGTGCTGGCAACAGGTTCCTGATATAAAAATAGTTGTGGGTGGGAGATGTGACTTATGTGGAAAAATTCTTAGGGATGAGATAGTCAACCAAAGGGGAAGCAGTGGGAATACTGAAGCTGTACTGGGAAGGATGAACCGGAATTTATCTAGGAGCAGATACCAAAATTTTAAGATAGAGAATAATCTTCAGGATGAAGTGTAAGCACAGAGAGATTCATAGTGGATTTGGAAGATGAAATATTCAAGAAGACTATCTTTGAGAATCTCAGGGATTAGAGTTTTTACTTTGTTTTGTGCTTTTATTTTCTTTACTTTGCTAAGACCATGCAACTTCCTAGGAAAAAAAGAACAAAGCGACATGTCATCTCATCTCACCTCCTGTATAGCACTATATTTGGATAGGTTTGTTAGCTGAGGTTTTTGTTTGGTTTGTTTGAGGGGGTGAGCAGCAAACAGAATACAATTTTCTCCTGTTTAGTCACACTAGCAAAAAAAATGAGCAATTTGGTGTTTAGCTGTCAGGTCTATGTACTGTTCCTGTACAAACCTTGTTTAATAAGAATTTAAGTAAATACAAATGAAGTGTTGAAAGCATAAAGCGTCTGGAACATTTTAAAGATGCACTGAAATATAACGTGATTAATTTCTATTGTGCTAATTATACTTATTATGAGTTAAAACAGATTCCACTTTGCAGCCATTGTTATGTAACTTGTGGCTTTGCAGTTCTTTGAAATTCAGTTTTCTATTCATGTGGTATATTAAAAAATGTTACAAGACAAATTACAAAGCTTAACTGAAATAGTGCCAAAAATCCTAAGTTATTCTACTAGATAAATAACTAGTGTAATGCTTACTGTTTTTTTTTTTTAATCAAAAATAAATGGTGATGTAATGAGCCAGGGGTGAGTGGGATGTGGGTTTTTTTCTGTTTTATGATTTAATGGAGGTGCTCTGCACCTATAGTGAGGTATCTAAGATCAGTTTGTGAGCTATTACTCTTGTGTAGTATTTTGTATTCAACAGTGCATTCAGCTTTATGCTGCACGGATTGTAAGTGTAGCGTATCGCTGACTTTGAATGCTCTGGCATATAAAACAGCTTATAACAGGGGTGAGTATCATGGTAAGGTTTTTACAAGCAGCAGCATTCACAGTCACTCAGCAAAACAGAAGGTGAAGCACCATGTTGTACTTGTCCCTAAGTGTGGGTCTGAAAGAGTTATATAGGATGTCTTTGCCTATTGCGAGCCTTTGGATGTGGATGTGGGGTTTCATCTCCACAGGGAGACACTTTGGACCCTGGCAGCGAAGCTGCAGGGAGCAATGGGAAAGCAGAAATTTGCTGTTTGCCTATTGAAGAGGAATAAAGAGGCTTCTTGGGTGACTCCCAGGGTGGTCGCCCAGCTGTAGATATGCTCCAGGTGCCCCACAAAGTAGCTGTCATGGGGAGTGAGCTGCAGGGGATGGTGGCTGTGTAGGAGTTGTGGATGTGCCTTCTGATCCTCCTCCAGATGCAGTGGAGCTTTTACTTCTCTCTTTTTCCACTATAATGGGTTTACAATGCAATCCAACCCTTAGTATATAAAAATTAATCCTGTTTTAAGTACTTTTGGAGAAAAAGACTTTTACTTAAAAGACTTTGTCCTTTTTTTTAGCAGTGAGTGAAACTGCTACTAACAAAATGAAAATAGTGATGTAAGCTTTGTTTTGATAAAATGGTCATTGCTTGAGCATTGTGAATCTGACTGCAATTAGCAGAACCAATATTTGAGTCTAATTTCACCCCTAATTTGAGAACAGAAGTAAACTTGAAGCCTTACAAAGTAGAATACATCTCGCTGGGGAAAGAAGTGTTAAGTTCTCACTCCCAGATCAGTCAACATTTGCAAGAATCTTGAAGAAGTTCAGTTCATTTAATAAAGCGTTTGTTTCATTTTCTGTATTATGTTTCGGAGACAGAAATGTCCACAAAATAAAAATTATAAAAAATTTTAAAAATCCCTATCAAGAAAATCCCTCTAAATAGCTTGTGTTTGTTCACACAAACACATGAGAAAGAAAGAGAGTTTGGTTCTAGTTGTACTGATGTACTTACTTTAAATGCAAAAAATACCACGAACACCATTTTCCCCCACAAAAATCTCCAGTTCAGTTTTAGTGGTATCTGAGGTACTGGTAGATAACTTCTTCAGGTTTTTTTGCATTAAATATGACTTCTCAGTCTTTTCAGATTAACCTTGTTCAGCTGGAAATATGCATGCCAAAAAAGGAAATTTTTTTAAACATTAAAGTTCAAAGAACTCCAACATTTTTAATAAAGTTTAGAGGATTCTGTTGGCTATTTATGCATGCATTTATTACTCGCCATCTCCAATATTAGCAGTCTTTTCCTCCTGAAATATATGATTTTGTTTTTGAAAAATGCAAATAATTTTATTTGAGTTAACACTTTTTTAGATTGCTTTATGCTGTCAAGTTCTGTGCCATGTAATATAACTTTCATTTTGGTTTAGCTGCATAATGGGGTGAGAACCAGTCTTGTTTAACAAACATGCTGTCATTGAGTTGTGAGGGTAGCAGTGTGTCCTGCTGAGTAGTGCAAGCTCTTGCATGTTTGTTGCATTACTTCTGTTGTAAACAGTGTAAATAAGTCTACCAGAGCTTTTCTCACGGAGCGAAATGAATCCATTTAGATAGGACTTCAGTGTTGGAGTGGCGGAGGTCTCTCCTAGGCACTCAGGTGCTGCCTCAGTGAGGGCTATCTCCACAGCCACCTAGCCGGAGTCTCCTCTCACTGTTGGCAGTGTTCAGCTCCAGCCCTACCCCAGTCGTTGCAAGGACTAAGCATCCTCCACTTCATTCAGCCATGTTTCTATTTATTTCATGGGAGCATTAATCAGAACAGCCAGTCTAAGGTCCATCTGAAACTGTGGATCTTTCCTTCAGTCTTGGCCGTGTCTGTACGGGCAGCTATCCCTCCCAGGAGGTCTGGGTTGGAGAAACCAGTATCTCTGCCTTGTGTCACTACATGCTGAGTAGAGCCATCAGTGTCCTAGGAGCATTGAGGTCACCCTGGGAACCCTTGTTTGGCTCAACTGGTTGCTTTCTAGGAAAGTGTTAGGGATGAAAACTGAGAAAATAAACATACCCACCCCCCCCAAGAGTGATATATCACGATATACCTGAATCCACCTTGAGAACAGAAACCTGATTCCAAGCTGGAGACCTGTGGGTAGCTGACATGGGGGTAAAAGCAGTTGCATACTGGAAGGCAGAATTTGCAGCTCTCAAAGTTCACTGGACACATTCATCATTGTGTTTGTAACCAGCCAAGTATTTTGCTGGTGTAAGAAGGTGTATGAAGCCCACCACAGCATTATACTTTAAAAGGCCATAAAAACACTGTGCAATGAAATATATGCTGTCCTGAAATGCCCTGATGCTATCACAAAGCTATTCAACTGTGATTCTCCCTGTCTCCCCAACTTTTTCGGTGCCCCTTAGGCAGGCGTATAGACTGATAGATTTCTTTTATCTGTTGACTTTACATTGTTAGCTGGAGGATGCACAGTGCCATTTTTTTATGGAAAGACTCGAGTCTATAATAATAAAATAAAACAGTTTTTAGTACTTAAAAAAATCCTTACTTTAATTATCCAGTGTCCCTTTCTGTTGGCCCTCAGTTCTTATTTCTTTTCCTTTTTTCACGTAAGTGGGTGTGGAATTGGAGGGAAGAAGTTTAGGCATTAAAATGTGCATTCCAGCATTATTTGTGCTGACCTGACTTTAACGTCTACAAGACTAGGGTCAGAAAAGCCAGTTTAATTGTCTACAAAGATCCAAGAGCTATAGACAAGAAGCCCAGTCTGTTGCTTTTAGCTATTGATAGGACTAACCCCAGCACTGATGATAGTGTTGCAAAATAAAGATCCCCCAGAAACCCAGTTAATGGCATCTTTGTTCCTAACCTGTGACTTTGTAGAAGTCCTAATACTTCAGGTTTTAAAAATTAATAATGTAGAGCTGAAGTGAAAATAATACTTTGGAAGTGGGGATGAAACAAACTCTTCCCTTTTCATCTTTCCCCAATGATTTGCAGGCAAACACAACCCCAGGCAACTTCCGAACTTCCATAATTGCATTGAATTCCTTGTTAATTGGGCTTTTCTCTTGCTATTGAGTTCTTTCTTGAATACTGCCTGCTTTATATGATTTGTGTGCAGACAATAAATGTAGAGATTTAATAGGATGAAGGCTGTGGCTCCATATAAAGATATTTAGCCCTTAACTCCCATTGAAATCAATACCTGTGCAAATCTCGTTATAAGTGACTTGAAATTAATACACATAAAATAGGATTACTATTAAATGTTTAAAGGATAAAAAGAGAGTAACAACACTGTTCTCCTCTGAAAAGTGACTGTAAAAATTGTATCTTTAGAGTTGCATGACAATTGTCTCAGTACCTTGATGCTTTTTATATAATATATGTGCTCGATTTGAAAATAAGAAGTTGGTGACTGTGTCTGCAAACTCTGCAAACTAGAAGGGAAACTTGCTTCATTTCCTGCTTGGACTTTATCACAGGTAAAAAGTCCTGTCTTCCCCCATCAGACTCTTCATGATGCTTGTTCCTTCAGTGAGAGTGGGGATAACTCTTTGTGATTCACTAGAAGGTAAAGAATCCAAGTTACTTTCTCTTAGCAATACAGAGATAAGTGGACTAAGCAGGGGTGAGCAATACTTTTTGTTCTGAAAGAGGCTGTGACATAATTAATGAAAGAAGTGGAGCTGCTGATGCAAAATGTGCCTTTTTTCCCAGAGCAGAGTCATATGTTCAGAGCTTTTGGCTGGTACAGGAGTGCTGGCAGCAATGCCTGCATCAGCAGGGATGGGTGTCCATCACAGCTTTGAGATGTGACCGAGATAAGCGAATTGCACCCGGTCTGTCATTAACCCACTTACTCTTGCTAGTTTTCAGGCATATCATGTTGTTACTGAAAGGCTACCCAAAAGTCTAACAGGGAAAGATAGTTTGCTCTCCAATGCTAAACAACTGTAATCATCAGGACCATCTCTGATGTGGTTGGTTCTGGTGTCTAACCATGAGTGACTGAGGATGGTGGGATATAACTGGTGTGGCTGGAGTTCAAACCCAAAGCTTCCCTTACAATACTGTCAGGAAAAGGTCATCAGCAAGACTCGACTTTAAGTGCACAAAGTGGTAGTTACTCTCGGGCAAACATGGCTTTAGTTAAACATGGAAAGACAGAAGTGCACAAAGTGGTAGTTTCTCTCAGGCAAACATGGCTTTAGTTAAACATGGAGAGACAGGTATTCTGAATTTCTCACTGTTCTGAACGCATTTGGACTGTTTGTCCAATTGATTGCATAGCAGTACGGGTTCTGGTTATGTTTTTGTTTGGTTTTGTTTTGGTTTGTTTTTTTTCCTAGTAAAACTCATTCCACTTCTGTTCTGTGTAGAACCTCAGAATAAAGGATTATGTACAGCAAATCCTACAAAAGCACAGTGACCACTGTTCAATTTATCCTTTATCAGTCACCTTTTCACTGTTTTTGCATTTGCTCAAACTCTCTTGCTGTTAAACTGCTGAAAACTTTCCTGCTATTAGATCTGAGCTGAGAAACTGTTTTATCTGCAGTGACCTGCACAGTTGCATCGGTCTAGTGGTGCAAACCCAGTAACAGGACTGTAGTTTGGACTAGGAAGATAAGTCCTATGACAAATCTTTCTGAAATGAGACAGAAGTTCTCAGAAGTCACAAACAGGCAGGTGGCTAAGGAAATGGTGAGGATATGACCCTTTCAGCTCAAAGTTGCTTGACCCAAATCCCTGTTTTTAAATGAAGATAAACTTAGTCTGGCTACATCAGAAGGATGCTAATGTAACCAAGAGGAAACTATCTTTTATTAGCAGCATACACTCTAGGGTTTGCTGATAATTGGGCTGATCTGACAGGGTCTGCAGTTTGTCTGTACCCTTCCTCGTTGCTGTTTATTGGTCCATTCCAAAATTCTGAGCATCATGGTCACTGGCTTCCCTTTTAGTGAAAAATGCAAGGCGTGTTGGCCAATACTCATATATGGGCTGATGTTCCATATGCCAGAAACTGCTGTCTCCGGTGAATGGAAGAGAGATGATAGAACTGTCTTTCTATGTTATCATAGTCTTTTTCAAGAGTCTTTTGTTGACATCATATGACACTTCCCATTACAAGACTTCATTTCCAGAGTCCAGGATTGAAACTATGTTTCTTTAGTCAGTTTCCTTGCCGTCAACAAGTATTTAATGAAACCCTACCAAATGACCCTTCTGTCATACCGTTTTGCAGGAAGGATGGTATGCTGTCAGTTATTCCCTGACCTCAAGGAGGACCATCTCCATGTTCCAGCACTAGAGTTGGTGGTTGTGGTTGGCAGCTATCATGCTTCCTAACAGAATTTCTGAAGATTTTATGCATTCCCAACACCCTGAATAGACATTTACTTGTCAAGAAAACCTGTTTTATAACATTATTGAAGTCGTAAAGTGGTAAAGTCAAACAGTACTAGTGTAGCTTGTGCAGCTTCTTATAACCATCCTCTGCAAATGCACTGTGGGAATCTTTCCTTACTTGGTAACACAGTTCTTTTTCACACTGCCCTCGATCCAGACAGTGAGTGGATGGGCCATCTCTGAGGGTGAATTTGGTTTGTAGTAAGGGAGAGCCTTGTTCAGAAACAGAAAGTGGAAAGTATCTGGTGACTGAGACCATCTCGGGACAAGCAAAAGGAGTCTCATGACAAAGTTGATTAAAGCCTTGGAGAATAAAATTCAGTCCTCTGATTTACCAGAGTTCACACATCAAGTTGTGAAGTACATTGCATCACGTTTTTAGAGATGGTCAGCAATTGCATGTTCCCCATTTTTGTAACCTCAGTTTGTCAGCTAATTTGCAACGTGCTTGGTATTTATGTCGCCAACTGAAAACATTGTGAGCAGTACCTTAAATGTATAAAGTCTGTGTAATGCTGAGTTCTCTGAAAAAACTGAGCCTGTGTGACCCAAAGTAAGTAATCACTGTTCAGCTTGATCTCTTAGCACCAAGGAACTCATCTGGGACAATGTTATTCCTCCAAAAGAATTTGCTGAACTTGAGTTGCACCATGTTTGCAACACAGTCAAAGCAATCGTGATTAGAGTGTATGGACCATAACAAAATACTGCGGTTTTTCTGTCAGGATTTGGATACTACTCCATGAATGTCTCTCCAGTCTACATGCTAAGCAATGAAATTAACACAAAATATCAGTGATTGAGCTTTTTGAATGTCTGTTTGTACAAGGAATGAAGAGGAGTTCCCATGGAAGAATACTATGTGACTGAGCAACTAGCAACTGTGGCATATTCCATACTCATTGAAGAAATAAAAGTTGCACAGGCAGGCTAACATTTGGCATTTTCTGATATTTATATTAATCACATTACAGTCTGAAAGACAGTATGAAAAGAACATTATTATGTGAAATGTTATAGAAAGTAAATGAACTCTGTGTATTCAAGTGCCCTGAAGAACATTTAATGAGAAATACATGCTTTTTTTTTACTAGATGGACATATAAATCTGAGTATCCTTTAAGGAAATGATGATAGCTATACACTTGCGTTTGAATGAAAAGACACAAAAGTTGATACCAACTACATAACAGATACCTTTAATCCTTTTTGAATAGCACGGTATAGTATGTCTGTTGGTTTTAGTACTATTGTTTATAAATGTAATCCTGCCACACAGTCAGGACTCTTTTGGGAAAACAGTGACCTAATAGATTTTAAGAAGCTTTTTGTTTAGCATGATTTTGCTGCTTGCAATTTCTATATAACAGTAACCACTCATTGCTACTAATTTGTCATCAAAAATATGAGAGAGAGAAATAAATTATAATTAAACTTTTTAAAATTTATTTTACAGATTTCTTTTACAATGCATTCTGCTCAGGCCAGTGAATTTTGTTTAACTGACCAGGTAAGCAAATATGCATAGTCACAGTTTTTTCACAGTTTTTTCCAGACATTAGGCAACTAATTCTGAGAGACTGGTGTTCTGCATTGTTGTAGAAAATTTGCAGAATCTGTTATAAATATGCTCAAAACGCTGTTGTCAGTTTCTAATATAAAAAAATCTGTTGAAAATTCCAGAGTTCTATAATTTTCAATTAGAAAAGGAGTTTATTTTCCAGATGTGCTTAATTTTATTCTTTCTCTCCCTTCTTTTCTCTTGTTGTCCAGTTTCCTCACACTTGGCGTTGATATTTGTGTTTTTTCAAAGCGTTACAAGTTGTGCTTTTTTTTGCTGGGTGCTATCAGTCTTCCTCTACCTACCAGGCTATCAGCATTGCTAACAGGATTGTCTGATGAGAACTCTAGAGATGGTGTTTTAACACCACCGGAATGGCACAGCAACACTAGAGTGGCTGTTGGGAAATGGGGATGGCTTTGGAAATTTATAAACACCATTTCTGTAGACCTTAATAGAAATTAATAAAATGCAATTATGAAATGAATGAAATTGCAGTTAATGATCTGATTTTCTGGGGACTAAAAAATCAAGGCAAAGCACCGATTTACAATTTTACTGTGCATAGGTTGGTAGGCTGGCTTGTATGCTTTACTTGTGGAATTCCAGTTTGAGTGGTTGTTGTTGTATGCTGTAGGATCGGTTTGCAGAAAACACTCTTTTGGCCATCTCTTTAACACTTTTTTGGCCATCTGTTTTATTGTTATGTGTTTTAATGAAGGAGTTGGGCAATATAATTTGCATGCAGTAGAGCTTTAGTGTTGCCTACACCCAATTCAATCTTTTTTTGATGCTTCTTATAGAGTGATGTGATACCTTGTTGGGAGAGAAAAGGGTGGAAAAAAAGAATTAAAGATACTATTTTGTATGGAATATTTTTTTCACGGTATACAGATACAGTTTGCCTTAGATTTAAAGTTCCTGTGCTTTTCAATAGACTCATCGTAGCCCTGGTTAAAATAACTAAATACAGACAAAATAGTAAATAAGAACATGGTGTTCCTATGTAAGTCTTTCTCTTGTTTCATGTTGAAATGTTCCATAGCTCTAACACTTTACCAGTACTGTTAACCTCATCTTTATTTTAGATGAGGATGTCTCTTATCATCTTCTCATCATTCTAACTTCTTATTGGGTTTTTCTGTGGTGTTGACAACACCTAGAAAGCTTTCTTGTTCTCAGTTCACCAAGGAGAAATTTCTTCCCTTTGGATCTTTTCCTGAAAATTCATTTCAAACCCACTATTCCCAATACCTTTATTTCCTTTAAAAAACAAATGTAGACTTCAGCTAGTGCTGTCTTTTGGGTTCCCCTAGTTTGATATTCCTGGATTTTGTTTGGAAATTAATCTGCAATCAGTCTTGCAAGCAGGGAGGGAAATCTTGGATTAAAAAACACCTAGAGATTTCAAATGTTAAAAGATTGGTGACAAGGAACAAATTATCAAGGAACAACATTTTCTTTTTTTTTTTTCTTTTTTTTTTTCAGATCCGGGTCCTCTTTTTCTGGATCTTTGACATGTCCAAATTAGTCATTCCTCCAAGCTTCATTATTCAGGCTTGAACACTTTTTTATGGTATTTTGTTCAAAACATTTCAAGATATAATTATCAACAATAAATAAATCTGTTACTAATATAATTTTAACAGCTCTAGCAAAAAGATGGCTGTTGACAATCTCTATTCTTCTTATTATTATATCAAGGTGTCTCCTGAAGAGCTTGTCATGTCACTTGCCTTTCAGATATAAATTAAAATAAAATTGTAATGCTTAGATTGATTTGGAATAATAATTGGTTTATTCATCAATATGAGAAATCTGAGAAAAGAAATCATTGTGGCTCAAATAACTAATTTAATTTCATTTTTGTCTTTGTTTCTTTAAGTATCATTAATCATTTTTCTGAAACAAGAATCAATATAATTCAGTAAGATTTCTCCAAACCTATCTTTAACAGAACAAATAATTTTCTTTTATTAGAAGAATGAAATCAAATTCATGTGGATCATCTAAACTGCATTTTTAGTGAATAAACTATTTTCTCCCACCTCTTCCCTGTACCTTCCATACCGTCTTAGTCCAGCCCCTGACTCCCACAGATTGCCTAGTCTATGTTTCTGGATAAAATATGTCTGTCAGTAATGACATTTTTTAAGAAAACCAGTCCAAAGGCAGAGATTAGACCCCCAAAAGAAGTGTCATAGTTACGAACTGTTTGCTGTCCTTACTGGCTTCATTTATGGGCTTTTTTGTCCTTAATGGTGATGATTGTAGTCTTCATGAAGTAGGAAAAATGAGCTACAGTAGATGCTTCTGCTCCATGGACATACTATGTCTTTGTATGTATTCTGCACATTTCCATGAATTAATTGGGTCCTGGCTTATGAACATGGCTGTGCTGAGGTAAGGGGCTTGGCTGAATACAGGTGATGATGAGCAGCTCAACATGGAAGACGGTGCTGATCTTTTCGACTGGTAATGAAATGGGAGCTGATTTGGCACCTTGCACATCTCTCTACTGACTTAAAACATGAATCAAAGTATTTTCAAGATTATTCGTGTTTTTGAGGAGCCCCCTATTCTGTTGGTATTTGCGGGGTAGGATGCTGTGGGCCCAACGATTGCCTAGTGACTGAGGCACTGGGTTGCTATTGCAATACTGTGCAATGATGGCATTTTCTGTAGATATGGTCAACAACAATTCTTACAATAATTAGCTCTCTGACAAAAAGCTGTATTTTTAAAGTTTGCAAGCCTACTTGTATTCTCAGAGGCACTGAAAGCCTGCTAAAAGTATGGGTGATTATTAGTATACAATTTCTGTACAGTACACAGAATGTGGAACAGACATTTTCTATATGGACATAGAAGATGCAACATGAAAATGATCATTTTTGATTCTTTCATTTTAAATCTACATTTCATGCACTTTTGAGCTACTGGTGGCACCTTATATTTTCATTACAAGGAGGGAATTTGGGGTCTATATGAAATATTAAAAGCTCTAAATAGCTATTTTGGGGGAAAAAAATCTTTATATGCCAGAATAGCTCTGGTAACTGGCATGAAAGTTCATTCAGAAATTTTTTGTAGTCCAACAGTGCTTGAGCGTCTTTGAAATGTTCTGAAATTTTAGCAAGTTAGGACTATGCTAGCACATCAGGTTACTGGCAGACACAGAGCACTTTGTAAGGAACAGTCATTGCGAGTGAAAATTGGATTCACACGGGAAATCGGGTTGCCAGTGTTATGCTTGAACAAAACCCCAGGATTCAGCTAATCACTCTCCGCTCAGGTTTCAGATATATACAGAGATCTGTTCGCTAACAAACTATAAACCAAAAGGTACACAAGCTAGAATAAAATAAACCAATGACTGTCTATTAATTGTGTTTCACTTAAACCTCCTCTGAAACACCTGGTCCTGCCTCTCTCAGAGACCCAGTACTGGATGTACTGGCCTTAGGTTTGGCCTACGTGCATCCCACATGGCAGTTTCTATATTGTTGTTATTCTGAAGTCTTGTATGGTATAAAACTGTGTGCTTGCTTCCATGCACAGGAGTGAGTTTCATACAGAATCAATACAGATGAAATTGTTTCAGTTTGCCCCGGAATAATTAACAACCAAAAGAAAAACAAAAGCAGATTCTCCACTAAGTGTTGGGATTTGCATGCATCTGTGCTCAGAATTCCATGTATCTCTGGGCGAGTGCAAAATGTCCTTTAAAAGGCAGTATTGTTATTAAAAGAATGCAATTTCATTGATGGACTAATAGTTTTCGCTATTGAAAATAATTTAATTCAGAGATATTTCTCATAATGCCCAGCAGTAAATAATTGCTCTTCTGGGCTCTTTGTTTTAATTGATGACAAAAATATATGAATGTGTACGTTTTGAGAGAGGCCTTAAATGAAGGCATTTGTTAGAAGGGCTGTTTATTCTTCAGCTTGAGCATGCAAGAATATGAAGGAGTTTAGTACAAGTAATTATAAAAAGATTGCTTGTGGATCTCACTGTAACTAACATGGCATTTTGGTTCGCTAAGAGGGTATTTCTCTTCAGTTTATGTCAGTAATGGAAGCCCCCAGAACTCCTGTTAACTTTGTCTATAAATTTTCATTTGCAGTATTTTTATTTAACTAGCCCTAAACTCACTCCCTTTTCCCCTTCTTATGTAGTAATAGCTACTGGTCAGCTATGCTAAATCCTGTGGGTGACTTGGATGGCAAATCTCTCCAAGGTTTTTGCTACCCTGGACTGACTTTCTTCAGGGTGACAGCACATATATCTGCCTTTTCCCAGCAGGAGGTTATCATCAGAAATTCTCCCTCACTTTGATCACACATTTTGTGCACGCTGGGTCAGATGCTGCGCCCACACAGTTAAAACACAACTTTAGTAATGGTGGATCAAGCCCTTCCTATGCAGATCTCACGTTGGTAGGGAGAGGAGCTGCCCCTGAAGAATAAAAGCAGTGTGTGCTACAGTCATCGAGAGAGCTGATTAGAGAAGGGAAATCCAGCCTTCGTTAGCGGATTGGGACTGTGGTCCCGGCCAACTGTGTATATTCAAGAAGTCAGGATCCAAATCCCTGTCTGCCTTCAAGTAGCTCTGCCAGTAAGCATTCTCTTTGTCTTTTCTAAAGGAAAATAGGATTTTTTTGTGATCTTTAGAAATGAAATACAAGCCTTGGAACAATAGGTTCTAATGTGTGTGGAACACACAGCGTCTCTTGTGCTATGTCTATAGACCTAGGAAAGCCTAACCATATAGAGCCTCAAGCTAACTAACCAATTAAATTATTTTTAATACTCTTTGTGCAAAGCTCACACACTAAGCCATTAGCATATACATATATAGTCTCCAGTCTTGGAGCTACATCCAGACCGAGAAAGCCCTTGTTTTCAGACAAGACAGATTTTGACAGATCTTCGTACAAGCACAGGAGGCCACTTGCAGTGTCAGGCTCTCAGCAAACTTGGCAACTCTTTTCTCCTGCCATCCATCTTGCGAAGTTTGATAATTTCATTAATGCTTCAGCTGTTGGAAGTGAGTATGAAAGAACTCCTCCTTTCACGCTCTCTTTAACTTTGTAGCCTTAGTAGTTACAGAGGACGTTTCCAAAGACTCATTCTAACTTCAGACTCTTGGGTATTTCTAAGTGTTTATGAAAGCAAGCATATCCAAGACTCAAAAGTAAGAACCAAGTCTTTTCTTCTTCCTTAAATCTCATCATTTATGCAATATTCTTACGATTGTTACTACAAGGAGAAGGAAGCCTGAAAAAATAGTTTCATACCTAATTATTCTAAATTTAAACAATTTTAAAGCAAGTATTTAAGGCAATTACCTAATATGCCTTTGTTCTTCATTCTACATTTTCTTGTTTTCATAAGGAAATGCCAAAGGAAACATAAATTATCCGTCACCTGAAGTAGACTGTATGAGTATTTCAGAAGAAACATCTCACCAATTTGATTCTGTGGAGCTTCAAATTTAGTTTTAAAAGTTGGTCAGATATGTAAGAAAAGAATAGTGTATGTAAAATATTTTTTTTCTCAAATACCTCCAGACAGTAGTATGTCAGAAGTTACAGGAGCTGTGAACTGCAAGCCTCATCTTGGAACAGCAGAGCTATAACTATTGTGGCTTTGGCATTCCCTCAAAATGAATAACTGGATGAGACACTAACTTGCTTCGTGTTTTACAGTATCTTAAAAACTGTCATCTCTCCAAAGGCTTAATTTTAAGTAGTTTTTCCTGGAACATTTAAGGGAAATTTCATCTAAATATACCAGCAGTATTATTTTGTAGTTTGAACTGGTATCTTCAGGTAGTTATTTTTATTACTGCATCTTCTATGTCTGAAGTTATTTGCTTAATTTTCCTAATATATAGCAAAAATGAACAGCTGTTCTACAATTGCCTTGTGATTTCTCAACAGTTAAATTTTTCTAACCCTCTTTGGGGATAGTTTTTACACACTATTGACAGCTTTGTTTTCTGATCTACTGGAATGCAACTAAGCAAATAATCAGGAAGAAAATTGTAGAAAGGATGAGGAGGAAAGGTTTGCTAAAAATTGATTAAAATATTTTCCAACCTTTTTACAACTGCCCTGCTGGAAACACCAGCAGCTATAATAAATTAAAGAACTTAAATTATAGAGTTTTGTGTGCCAATTCTGTTTTGACAGTAATATGTTCTAAAGTTTTGTATCCTATTAACTCACAATGGTTTTAAAACAAAACAAAACAGAAAGTTTTTTATCAAACACTTCTAATTCTTCTTGAATAGAAACTACACTGTAAAGAAATTATGTTCTAAGGAAGTTACTTATGTTACAAAATGAAATATAGGAAAGCTAGGAAATGGCAGATTTACAGGTCTAAATCTGTTCCCCATGTATCACTCTGAAGACTGAATGTGGCAGGCGCCTGCTAGAAAATGACGGTGCTTGAATGCATACTCATAGGTATGTCTTGGTTTCCTTCAGACTCAGTGATTGTAATGTTTTCTTCATGCTTTTAAGAGTAAGCAGACTAGAAACCTTAACTGTTGCAAGGTGTTGTTGCCTTTAATGATGTCTCATGTAGTACAAGAAAAACATCACGTATTTGTCAGCCTGGGCTCACAGGAACTGTGGTGCGATTCCTGCTTTCCACTGCAGGTGGGCATCAAACTAAATTCCAAAATGCCACCCTCTAATAGCAAAGACTTTGTTCTCCTTGATAACGAGACCAGACACATATAGCTTTGTGGTTTTGGGGGGCTATTGAATAAGCAGCATAATCTTTTTAAAACAGGAAAAAATTACAGCCAACATTTCACATGTTTCTAATGAGGTACTTAGGGAAAAGTGGGGAGTGCAGAATGGAAGAGGTAAAAAATGTGCTAGGAAGTATATAACACCAAGGACTAAGGATATATATGGAGCCTATGCTTTGCTTCATAATTCTGCATCACTGAGGTTTTTTTGTTTGTTTTTAAACTCCCAGTCCTATTTCTAAATGTGCGCCTTTCTTTCTCAGCTCTTTTGCAGGTTGCTCATGGACTCTTAGTATGTATATATTTATGTATGGACTTCTAGTATGTATATAACAGGCATTATCCAGAGGAAGAAGAATAACTTAAGAAAGAATATATGTGGTGAAAGGATGGAGGGTGCCTTGGAACATCCCTTCACACTGCAGGACACAGTTTCCTAGGACATGATTTGTTTGTGGGCTTCCAGTTTTGCTCCACAAAGTGATGTTTCTTCATGTCTTGTCTGGGTTGTCCTGCTTTCGAGCCACTTCCTCAACTGAGACTCCAAATGTCTGTGATAGATGCAAGTATGCTAGATAGGGCCCGTTGAATGTACAGATGCCAGACTTATTGGGAGCGACACCATAAAATTAATATGTACACACTGCAATGTAAAGGATAATATTATGCAAATATTCCTAAGCATGACACGTTAAAAGGCAGTTACATTTTAGACACATCCATTAATATTTTCCCTTGAATATCAAGTACTCCTTCCCACCTGCCATCTTTTCCATGTTTTCACTTGCTATGATGATTAGATGTCATAAAGCTGTCATAACGCTGTGACTAGGCTTTTTGGTTAGTAGAACCTTGCACAATCTGCATTTATATGGTGCTCAACATTTTTAAAACAGATTATACATTTCAAACTCTACCAAAAAGTCATATTTTTAATAAGTATTTCTTCCTGTGGGGCAGATTCTGAATTGCTTTTGCTGTTTCTAGCACGCAGCATTACTATGTTTCGCCCTTAAGCAGTATAAAAAAAAAGACTTAATGGCTCATACTGAGTCCTACTTGTACTCCCACTTCAGACTTACTTACGTTTATGCATACGATGGTGTCACTCACTTTGGAAAGGAGGTAGTGATTCCAGCTGCTCAGGGTTTGATGGTGGTGATATTTAGCCCACAAGTCACCTAAACCACCATTTTAATAGCACTGTTAAACAAGAACGGTAGATTTCTTCCTCCCTGGAATTTTATCAGCGAGTTAGTTCATACTCCCATAATCACTTGCAGTGCATCTTTAAAACTTTAGCTCTGCTGTTTCATATTGAAAACAAGTAGCCAAGGTAATTTAAAAAAAGTGTCAAGCATAGTTAGGCCATACTCTCCTACTCCCCACGCTGCCTGTCTCACACAAATCCATACTTTCTGTTCATCTTTGGTTGTGAACATTTTCAGTTCTTAACACCTGGATTTAAATGCCAGAATTCCACACTTAACAACTAAGCAAGGAGATGAATTGCTAAGTCTATAAACAGTCACAGCTCTTGTTGAATCTTGGTAGCATTTGAAAATCAATATTTTGTTTTTCTGATCATGGCTGTCCATTAATACCATTGTACCTGTGCCCTTAAGTACTGTGATTTCTTTTCCCCCATCTGAAGAAATGACTGAAAAAATCCTTTTTTGAAGAAAACCTTTGGCAGGTTGGTTTCTTCTTGTTGTTGGTTAGATGGTACAGAGACGTGGTGATTTCTTTATAGGGAAGCAGCTGGGGAATTTATTATAGGGAACCATATTTTGTTTCCAGGTCTTACTGAAGGTTTGAAAACCTTCTCCTATTATAATACCAGCCTTGCCTTTTTGGTGAGTAGTAACAGGAAAGTCATGATGTCTATGAGCACCTCTTAGCTGCAAAGGATAGGAGAGGCACATGAAGATCCATATGTTTAACATGCTTCACCAAACAGTTCCCTCCTCTCCTGCCATCCTTCACAAGGCCTGAGCACCACTTGCGAATTTTACTGGTGAAGCTACTTATTCATATAAGTAGTCCCATTATTTTAATAAGTATAAATTAAGAGTTTAGATTTGTTTTATTGTGAAGTACTGTATATTATTCTTCATGTTCTATTCACATGTACAGAAACCATCATTCTAGGATACAATGCATGTGCATTAATTTAGACAAATCATATAAAAAATAATTATAGTCTAAAACCACAACATTATCAAAAAGTATTGAATTAGGAAATCTGCTGGCAGTGAAGGTTAGAAGTGTTACTTGGAGACTTAATAAATTAACCAATAGGCTTGGCTATAAGCCTGTACTGATAATGCGTGTAGTTGTAATGGCAACATTATGAAAATATCATTAGCAACATCATAGTTAGGTATGTTAACATTTGCAGTTTAAGCAGGATTAATATCCTCTTATGCACTTGAAATGATTGAATTTTATCTCTAAACTGAACAAAATATGTTTTATGGAGCATTGCATTTTCTAATGTTTCTCCATCCAAATTTGTTTCAAATGTACTGCTTGTGATCCTGCTTATTCCTCTAGCAAAAAAAAACAAATCACAAGCTACACTGGAAAAAGCACAATTCTGAATAAAAGCAAATAAAATTATTATTTTACAAACAATTATAAAATACTTATGTAAGATTATTGCATTTATGTAAAAAATTTAATAGAAATATACATGTAGGATATAGATAAAAGATTATTACCTACAATAAAACTTTATCATCTCATATCTTGATTCAGCAAAACACAAATGTTTTTTATTATACATCTTCTGAGGTTTCCATGTTTGTACTCCAGTTAGGAAGTAGGACTCTTTAGGGACTGATATCAGGAGAAGTTAAAAATTGATAGAAATCTTGACAACTAAGTACATTTGACATTTTGAAGAGACAACAATGAAAAGGAGTAAGAAAGTGTTTAGATTAGATTATATTCCAACAGGAAAAGGTAAACTGAAGTAAGAAGGAGCAAGTGAACGGGACTAATCCAAATAAAACATTTTGGTGATAAGAAATTATGAAATACAGATGACATGGATTATAGAGTAATTTTTTTTTGCACACAGCATTTTAGCAGTAACAAGGAGATTAATTAAATCTTATCTTAAAATAAACAGTAGGTATCTGTGTATTAAGTATTTGAATGGAAATTAAATATTCCTAAAAGTTGTACAATATTATCAGTATAATAGACTTGATTATACAGAGTAAAAGAATTCATGTTAACCATGCTGTCATTTAAATAGTACATCAAAGATGTACTCCTGGGAAATAAGTTCCCTCAAAGCACAGAAATCTAAATTGGGAGAGAAGATAAAAATGAACAATGAAAATACTTTATTCCATATAGGTTATTATACTGCTCTTATCATCATAATATCTGATTACTTTCTGGTGGTGCATTAAACTATGGGATTAGCATCTCTTGCTTAGCACTCTGCTATTGCGTGATGATTCCTGTAGACTTGGGGGAAGGAGGAATAGGGAAGCTGTGAAAACTTGCTTAAATGTTAACAAATTCTGCATGTGGAAATGTTAAATAAAAGAGGAGGAAAGACCAGTAATGATGAAAATGATATCCAATTAGGTGAAAAAGAACACATTTACATGTCTTGGCTGACACTGCAAAGACTTTTGGAAGTTAAGGCTAGTAAAGGGTTGCCATTTGATCCATGAAGGTTGGTATCTACTTCAGGAGTAGTTCAGAAATGTCTGACAGACTGTTAAAAGGTATAACAACCTATAAAAAAGGCCGGATTTTTTGACTATTGGATTTTAATCAACCCAATGTTTAATTTGGAAAGGAACAGGGTTTCCAAAATATAGTGTCTTTATAGCTCTTCTGTGAGATTATCCCCAGGGCAGAAGAGTTTTAGAGAACCCTCCCTTTGGTAAACGCTGCTATGCCCAACAAGGATTGCTGGTACCTGGGCAACCTGTGACCTTGTGGTCTAATTAAGTGATGCTGGAGAGATACCTAGAAAACCTGCATTCAGAATATACTCAAAATGAGTATTAAAGGGAGAACAGGCAAATGCAAATAAGCTCAAAAATAAAACTGTGTTCAGTACACGGAAAAAGCAAAAAGCTGAAAATATATAAACAGTCAGGGGCTGAGAGGCCTCTAAAAATAATCAAACACAAGCTAGAAGACTATGGACAAAAAAAATATCAAAGAACAATTGAAGGGTCTCTTTCTATCAAATATAAAAGGAATTTTATGATATTTCAAAAACCTCTGCAATTCTGATTTATTTTTGTGTCAGTTTCTACAGGAAGGTCCAAGAAAATTCTGGTTTTAAAGTAATTGTTTAAATGAACAAAAGAGTTTCTGAAGAAAATCTTAAAAAAATATATGTATTTAAAATACCTGTGTGCAGTATGTGTTAAAGAAATGCCCAACTAATTAAATGGATAATTCTTCATTGATATCAGACTTTAAAAATTCTTGATCATTTAATTTTAATCCATGTCTAACTACTTACAATTCTGTTATCTGCAAAAATGGGTCTGAAGCATGTTGAGAAAAGGATCTCCTTGCATTGTTTTTATTTTGTGTCACCAGTTATTTTGTAAATGTTGCAACTGTCTTTCTCATGGCCATTACACAGTTCTGAGTTATGTCAAATAGCAAATGGATGTTTCATTTTGCAACTTTTTCTTTAACGGGAGAGAGCACAGCATTTGAAATCCCAGTGTTCATCCTGCTAAATACTTTAATTTAGAAAACAATGCAGGGCTTAAATTTGGACCCAGATACCATATAAGAATTGTGCTGGATTTTTACCTAAATCAGTTTATGCCGAATAATCTTGTTTTCACAAATCCTGGAAAGGCAAAGCTACATATTTTCCTAGTTGTAATAGGCATTATTTACTGGTTTGAGTGACATGAGATATTTAAGAGTTCAAATAAGCCATTTGTAACTTTTCAGGGAAAAATATCGATGGTCCAGCTTGACTCAGACTGTAGGTGGACAAGGTACTCGCATCCGGGCATATTATCAACAGGCAGATGCCTCTGTTGTTAAGCACTGTATGTGAATAGTACCTCCTGGAACTCACAGTATGACCTTACCTGAAACTTGTATGGTTGCTGCCTAAACATTTTGGAAACTTTATGATTTACATTGCACACCTTGACATCAGGAGCAGAATCTGCTTTCTTGAAGAGCGGAGCTCTTAATTCGCAGCAACTTATCAATTATCCTTCCTCTCCAGAAGTGAGTATTCTGTCAGTAGCGGTTTCTTACAGTACTGTGGGGACAATGCCACAAGCAGAAAAAATGGATTACTTATCAGATAAATAACTCTAATTTTTATAGCACCTACAGATCCATACTAGTCTCTCCTATGTCCTCTGCTCCAGAACCTAATTCCAAAGAGGGCTTCATGAGAGAGAGAAAGGGTGCGAGAGAGGTGAAGCATTTACTCTGTCATACACTGTACTCAAGAGAGTAATACATGTGTTTCACTGCCAGGCAATATTTTCACAAGCATTCTTTGACTACATGTGTCTGTGTGTACACACACACTACAGTATCTACAGAGTAGCTCAGGACGGGCCATACACCTGTAGAATAGGAGTTACTGTTGGTAGGTAATTCCCTAATATAAAAAGTAAATAGGGCCCTTGGTCACATCACATTGGCTCAAAAAGTACTGACTTTTTGGGAGGAGTTGCCAAAATAGAGAAATTAAATAGTTTATTATAAACAAGTTTGAGATGCGTAATTTTTCTCCCACAGAAAAAAAAGAGTTTTCAGAATGAAAATCACAAAAGGAGGTTTGAAAGAAATAGTGCTGGGGTAGAAAGTCTTGTTTGGCAAAAATGTTATTTCCTATGATAAATTCGGTTTACAAATACTTAGTGATTAGGATTTACGTTATGACTGACAACATGTGCAAATACTGTATTCATTTTCTTTTTCATTATTAGATACTTCTAGTATGTTGCCACATCTTTTGAGAGCAAAGCAGTACTTATGCTTATTTATTTAGATTGTTGGGGCATCCTGGGCTCTTTGTTAGGCATAGAGTCATCCATGTATGTCCTGAACAAGAAAGATCGCTGATACCATTGAAGACAGATGAAAGTGGACAAATGGGGAGGAAGTTCAGGGAAACAAGTAGGCACTATTCATGGCGAAAGCAACTTTTTGCCAGGTAGATAAGGAGGTAATTTATTAGGAGATCCCCCCCCATTTATATAGGAAGAGCCACCTGGCTATTTATTTGAAACTGCTACAAGTTGTCAGTAGATACCAGCATAAGATAATGATCTGAGGTGGACGATGACATATTGATGGATGTCTTTGTTCATCTTAATGTTATATGTTACTGTTTAGATCATCTCAAAAGACCTCAGTAAAGTATAGGAGTTTTACCGCACTAGTTTTTTATGTTTACATAATTAAAACCAGCATCTGCTATAGGTGGCTTTGTTTTCAAGGCTCCCATACTCAACAAAGTTCTGCATGCTTGCTTGTATTGTTATGGATGGTTCCCCTAATTTCAGTGAGAAGGCTAATTGTAGTAAAGATGAATACAAGTGTAAGAGTTTGCATGATAAAAGCCTAGAGACGTTGTACAGATCCATTCCTCTCCCAGGGCGTGGAAATAAAAGGTTCATCACTGGACATACTGGATTAAAGACATGGTTACTGCATGCTTTGTGGACAGCATTACATTCTAGCGAGTGTATATTGTTCAAACTCATATAGGAAATTGGCATTCCTTCTGAAAGTTTATTTCTCTTAAGTTTACAATCCCATGGCTGTTATTAATCCTCTGAGGACAGGACTAGATACTGTTTGCAGAACTTAACTGCATTTTAACTAAGGGGACTCTTTTCTACATGTTGCATTCTGCTTCTCTGCTGCTCGATAAAAGCTATCCAGAAATGCATTCCAGAAATCTGGTTGCTTGGTTTCATGCTCTGCAAGCATCGGTTACCATAGTATTTTAGAAAAATACCTTTTCAGGAAGCAGATACGTAATCAAATATAGTCCACTGAACTTGTGCTGAATGAACCATCTGTTACAAATTGAAAGTAACATATTTGTAGATTAAATGATTAGTTACCTTTAATTTCCTGTTACAGTCAGAGAAATATAAAAAAAGAGGGCATGAGAACATCTGCAGAAGCATCCCTTTACATACCCTGAAGCCGCCTACCCTTTGAGTGTACCTTGTTACAAATGTCTTGTGACAGTGTTATAAACTGACCCTCTTTAACAACCAAGTCTTTCTGGAAAGCAAATCAGACAGTTCCCTCCACCTAGACTGCGCACATTTCTGTAGATACTCTACCTCTGAGCCACTGGACCAATTAATGCCTCCTAGTTATTAAGCCAGGATGTGCCCCGTACTGATCAAAAAGCATTATATTTGTATTGGATCGCTCTTGTTCCAAGGTTGCTTTACATGTTGTTGTTGTAATAAAAAAATGCAAATTCTTGTCTTTGATCCCAAAGAACTAGGCATTATACAAATTTAAAGTAAAATCCCTTTAATGTCCTTAAGTCCATGCAGCCTATGTAAACAGTTACTAGTAGTTCAGAATTCCAGGAAGATGTTGAAACAGGACTGAAGTACTCTTGTCACAATTTGAAATAAGAAATAAAGGCCTTCTGCTTATTACTAGGAAAGATAAGAACAGGTACATGACCCTTGTTGGTCCTCTGAAGTCTCCTTTGTACTGTTTAGGCATTCAGTATTGAGAATTTCAAACCAGTAACAGACCATGCTCTCTGCTTTTGTTTAATAGTTCAGCATATTTCAGGTTCTCCAATAATCATTCTGTACTTATTTATAATATGTCACCCTTTGTCCAAGTCTGCAGCTTTGGCTGTCAAGTGTGAACTAGAATCATCTCTTAAGCTCAAGGGTGTTTTAGCTCCACTATAGTAGTATTGGCTGTGGTGCGGCTCCTGTCTCCCCATCAAGAATATAATTTTATGTTAACATGAAATTCACAGTGTTATATATTTACTGGGGCAGCAGATATATGTAATATCATGAAATTCAATGAGCTGTGAAGTCACGAATCATATGAATTCAGGTATCATTACTAAATCTGTGCCCTGCTGAATTCATTTATTGAATATGTACACGTAATGTTTGGTATTTATTTTCTACGTAGCTATTCAGGATTTTTGGAGAAAATGTTCTTAATTGATTTGCCAAATCAAAACTTTGGGGCAAGAATTCTTTCTTTTTAGGAAAATTTTAATTGCAAACATTTTCTCCAGAACTTAATTCTGAACTTTCTATCAGAACTTAACTTTCTATCAGAACTTCTATCAGAACAGAACTTTCTATCAGAACTTAATTCTGATATGTGATTATTCTGAATAATGACCAAGTAACCAAGGATCTGGTAGCTAAGATACTCAACCGATTGCATGAAAGCTTGTCTCAGTGCTGAGTTGAGTGTCCTGTGCTGGTAAGCTGTGAAAAGTCTTATGGAAAGAAGTCTGGTTATACACAGGAATATTACCAAAATGTGTAGGACAAAAACTAAAGAAACGCCCTTATGTGATTGCACAATAGGAATTTCACAGAGTGTGGAACTGTAATTTGATAAAGATTTTGAGTTATGTGTGCTCTAAATCTTCTGAAAAGCAAGCTAATATAATTAGTAGTGGTTTACTCAGAATGTGAGTTTTCCATTATTCCTGTGAGTTATCGCTTCCAAACACCACAATATCTCTTCTGTGATGACACCAACCAGCCATAGTGGGCCTTTTTGTTTGTTTGGTTTTGTCAGAAAATGTCAATTCATTGAAAAGAAACTGCTTGCATTAGCACCATTTTCTTTTGGATAAAAATATTGGAAAAGTGCATTGTGAAAGATCCTGCCTAGACATTTTCAACAACCAAAGTTCATTTTTTGTATTTTAAATAACTTTTCAGGCCTGTAACCTATATTTAATGTATAAATAGTTCCCCTCCCCACAATTCAATAACCTGTAAATTATACATGTATAGTGGAAGCAGGAGTTAAGATCCAGAGTCCTCTCTCCCCTGCCTTTGATCACTCATAGCCTGCTCAATCTTCCGAGAAGGCTCCGTGCCTTTGATCTCCTCTGCCTCTGTCTCTATGTTGTTCAGGTTATCTGAGGATGTTGAATATTTTGAAGTGTAGGTTTTACTCACAAAATCATGCCGATTCAGACTAAAAAAATTGGAAGAGTAGCCATTTGTACTAAAAATCTTGAAGAAGTAAAAATCTAGAATGAATATTTAAAACATTTTAATGTACAAAGTGTTAATTGCTCCAATATAAAAGTACTTAAAAATCTAGATTTGAAGGTTTGTGCTGTTTGGAGTGAGATTATTTTGCAGACTCAAAAATTCACAGTAGGGAAATTGAAAAGTGGAATATAGAAAACTGTTTCCTATCCAGTTTTAATCATTTTTGCTTCAAAACTAATTGATCCTTTAGTCTGCTGAATCAAAAACACACCTTACATTGGGCTATAATGCACATGTTCTTTCTTTTCAACTTAGAGTTATGACCTGACCAGGTTTTTTTTGGCTAACAGAACTCAACCTGCTAAGAATGTAACCCAGCAAAGTGCATGCACAGGCCCCATATTTTTGTAATTAAAGTACCAAAATGTGTGGGGTGTGTTTGGATATGTGTACATAGATACCTGCCTGCAAAACGTTCTGATGTTTTGGAAAGTACTGCCCAGATTTGTAGGAATATAAGGACCTAAAGACATATGTAACTTCCTTCCTGAAATAATTAAGAATGCTTCAAAAATACTTATTTTCTCTCTTTGCCCATGAGCAGTGAACTGTGCCGTATTGAGGTGTGAGACTGCAGTCAGTTATAGCAGCTGGGTGATAGGTGACACCCAGCACGTGTTCTACTGAAGGCTACTTTTGGCTCAAGGCAGCTAAGAAAAATGCTCCTCTAAATAACACTGCATAAGATTTTAAGTTCTGAACAGCCAGGATTCACACAGGGTCGTATGGGAAAGGTATGCAGTAAAAAAATAAAAACTGTTTATCACTGATCAAGAAATCAATGGTACGAAGAACGCCCTTGCGGCCTCCTTTTTATTCCTGGTTTATATTCAGGTCAAGAATGAGTCCTAGGAAAAATAAGTGGCCCTGGAGGACCCTTGCTACACAGCCTGCTGGACAGTAGGGCACAGGAAGCCATCTGCGCTTTCTGCTGAGTTACGTCTGTGCGATCCCAGACACATGAGGATTTTTCATTCTGAAGCTTGGGAGAAGATCGCTGTTGTGAAGATGTTCCCTATACGTAGGCGTGCAACTCAGCTCAGCACTGCAGCAGTTTTTGAAGGGGAGCATTGGGATGGGAGTTACACTGGGGCAGGTCTAGGCACTAAGTATGATGCTAAATCAGGAATTCATAAAACAGTTTCTGGCTTCAATTCTGGCTATACTTGTCCTTGTCTTGAAGAGGTGTTAGGGAAAGAAGGCAACATTGCTTTATTTATCACAAGTAGAGGGCGTGTAAGGAATTATTTGTTGTTTACTCTCTTTGCTAGCTAATTCTGTGTTTACTGTCCTCCTACTCTAGTGACCACGAACTAGATCAAGGTATCTTCAGATTTTAATTTTCAAAGGTAGTGGTCAAGTTGGTGCAAACTGCGTAGGTGGTATTTAGAAATTATCCAATTCAAGGTAGTACTTATGATTCAGTGCAGTGTACTTAACACTGAGCAATGTCAGGTATTCTATGCTTTATACAGTAATGATAAATTGTTTATGAAAACAAGTTAATCTTTGGTACCTTTGGCTCTAGAACTGGAAAAAACATCTAACTGCCATGCTACTTAGGCATTTCAAAGAGTGACGTGCTAAAAGCTTTTAATTTGGGAAAAAATAGATGCTTCAGATTTTTTCATCTGATGAATGGTGATGATAATGCTCAGTTGTATTTGCACTTAGACCTGCAAGAGACAAATGAGGTAAAGAGAATGTAAGAAGTGTTTTTCTATGTCTAAGACTTGGTGTACGTGAGGGGACTGAATGTCGTACCTCTTGCTGTGAATTTATTTAATGTTTCTGGAGTGACAGTGGTGAAATAAAAGGAGGCTGAAACAAGTATGTTGAAGGAAATGTCTGTGGCAAAACTCTTCCTATGATCAGGTTTGGTCTGATATTTTGTAACACCACAGCATTTTTACCTATCTGAGGTACTGTCTCGTTGTTTGTGGAGAAACCATCATATCTTTTTGTGCCTGAATGATCACCCGTAAAAGCCCAAGTTTTTTTAAGAAATGGGGAATAGGCATAGAGCAAAAGGCGTAGAGCCTTTTGCTTGGGCCTCGCTGTGGGCTCATCTCAGAACCAGCCCTCCTCCGGCACTGCAGCCATGCTGCTTATTCTACCACAGCTGCGCTTCCCTGTGAAGAACAGAAGGGTGGCTCCTGTTTGCAGTGCGCAATTTCTTTATACTGTGGAAGAGTTATTGGAAAAGGCTCATCTGAATTTTCAGTAGCTGTTTCAATTCATTATATTTGCACCCTTTGCTATTTATGAATATCTGCACTCAAGGGAATAGCTGATCTTAAAACATCTGTGAAGAAGGCTTTTCTTGTGTGAATAAGAGTATTGGCTCTGCATTACTCAGGTTTTGTTGCTATTTATTTTTAAAGATTTTGTTTCTCCGGTGGCAAAGCAGAAAGAAGGTTGTGAAGCTCAGGTACCCAGCCATACAGCCAAAGTGGCCAAAAGTTAAATAGGTTGCAGGTAACACAGTGAAAAGTTTAGAGGAGAAGGAACTTAAAGCAAGATTTCTCATGAAAATTTCAGAAAGGGGAAAATTACAGTTACATTTATGATGAATGACATCTCTGGCTCTTACCATAGAGCATCTTGCTTAAGTCTCTTAATTCGGTGCTGTTAACCTTAAGGCAGAAAAAAAGAAAAGGCACAGTGCCATTTGAAGATAAAATGAAAGTAGCAAGCAGATGATAACTTTTCATTTGCATGCATTTTACAAATAATTTTTGTCACCTCTATATACTTGCGTCTTTGAGAATGCGGTCTGCAGAGCAAGACCATTTTATTGTGAAGTGCTATGCCATGAAGTACAGTACATAAAAGTTATCCAATAATGTGTAATATATCCAGGACTTGCATGTCCTCTTCACTTTGTGTGTTTTCAATTTTTAACTTGTAGTAATTACAGTGGCGTACTTGCTAGTTTTGTTTCTGTGTTCAAGAACAAACATGTGAAAGAGCAGAGATTCCCTTCCTCCCTCTTTTCCTCTCTCTTCACTCTGAGAGCATTGCTGTGTTTCTTTCCTGTTCTCTCTCAGCTTTTCTCTCACGTCTTGTGCGGGTTGCCATTGCCCAGGGAAGGCTCCAATTTTTCCTTTCCAGTTAGTTTGTAAACTGCCTGTTAAGCTAAGAAGGTTAGGGTGCCGGTTGTCCTGTGGGAGCTGAGTACAGACAGGGAAACCATATTTGGCTGTGAGTAGAAACCCTCAGCCCAGCCCAGGTTTCCTGTCCTCTTTGCCTTCCCCTTCCTGCCTCCCGGGTGGAGGAAGGATCGGTGCCCTCTTCTCCCGCGGAGAGGTCGGTCCTGTGCAGCCTCCCTCCACCCGGCCTCCCTGCCTCCTCCAGCTGCGGATGAACAGGGCCAGGCTCTCCCGCAGATAGGTCTTTTTGGTTCCCTTTGTGTTACCCTTGTATTAGTTTGTAGGCAAAGCACTCTGAGATTCATCTACATCTCTAACTGTTGCTGGCCACGTATGCAAGTGATTTTTTTAACAGCTTTTTAACATCCTTCTTGAATATTGGTGAAGTGAGTACTCATTATTGAGGGCTAGCCACATGTTGAAGTGTTTTTCCACACAGGAAAATAAAAATGTCTGTGTAGGATTCTGTGCCTGTTGTCCCTCAAAAGCTGCTGCTCAGATTTGCCCAGCTCAGACTGCCTATTATTTGTAATTAGTGGCAAACATTCTTCTGGGATCTGAAAGTCAGGCTGTTCCCTTGTCCTTTTCACATACCATCACTGATAATAATAGTAGTAAATTTGAACAGGATATGAATTCACTGTTGTTTAGTTGGAAGTTTCTACTCAATTCTAATGAAACCATTATTTTTCACCATGGTTCAAAATGCACCTGGGTTTGTAGGTTGCACCCTTGTTTGTGAGTGGTTCCTTTGAAGACACTGATGTATTGTGGCCTAAACATTTTCATGGTTAACAGTAAAACCTAAGGTGGAATGAACTGAGCTTGAGTCCCCTGTGCCCTGTTAGGAAAAAAAAAATAAAAATAAAATATCTGTTTTGATCTGTTGACTCAAATCAATAAGAAAACTACTAAAATGATAAAAATGGAACCTCAAGTTTCTGTTTCTACATAATTGTTAATTAAAGACATTTGAATTGGCTTTCTGAGTTTTATGAGCCTGGAGAAATGAATTTACTTTTAAATAATCTCAAGGAGATTATTTAATCTCAAAGACCTTTATGGGAGAACCCACCCATATGTCATTTTTGTGGCTGAGGCATAACGACACACAGAGTTTGCTCATGGTCCCTGGAACTCAGTGCGATCCCTGTGGTCCAAGCCGTGGGACTACTGCGGCAAGTAGCTGGAGTCACAAGCAGCATTTCCACTTACTGGTGGCACCTCGGCAGCCATCTTTCGCTCACCGGGACAAGAAAAGGGTCTCTGCATTCAAAACCACGTGTGTGGCATTTCACTCCGAAAGACCATTTGAGAGAGCTTACACCACGTCACTGTGTCGGAGGGCCTTCCTCTGGCTGCTGGCCCTTGAAAAGCTCCAAATCTGGAAAGGAGGGGAACTAAGCTGTGGACTGAATTACCGGGGCTGCAGCAAGTTTCTCTGCCAGACAGCTCCAACCCGTTGACCAGAGCGGGGCCGGTCCCAGGTGCGCTGGCTCGGCAGGCAGAGCAGGGTCGCTTCCTCCCGATGTCGTACCCAGCACTCCGCCGGCCCCTCGCCGCTGCTGGGCCGTGGTGGCTGCTCCTTCTCCCGGTCCTCTAGGCCCCACCAGCATCGCCCCTCGTCATCCGGAGAGGCTGCCCCGAGCGCTTTCCTCCTCCCAGCCACGCCTGCCCTCCCCAAAAGCCGGGTGCAGGCCTCTGCCCCCAGGCAGGGGCTGCCCCACGCCGCCGGCCTGCCACCTGCACTGCCTCAGTCCCAGCCGGGGGCGCAGCCGGCCCCCGCAGCCCTTCGGCTGGTGGGCAGCCCCGGGACCTCCCTCCGAGGGCTGCGCTACCATCGTAACTGTCTTCCTCCACTTCAAAGCCCCCGTTCTCACACTTCCTTCCTTCGGTAATGAACCTTCAATTTCCTCCAGGTAAATAAAGTGAAACTGGAAAGAACTGTAAAACAAAACATAAAAGTAGCCGAGCTGGAGAGTTACTGCCCGCAGTGTCCCTGGGAATGGTTTTTCCTGTCCTCCCGCTGTGGTTTCTAGCCTGTTGTCTCCCACTTTGTTTGCCCTTCCTTACCAGTTTTTAGCTGTAAGCTCTTTAGCATGCAACCTCCTCTTTGCCGGAGCATTTGTACAGATGCTAATAGGTAGAGAGGCTCCTCCCATGGCTCCGTTTTTATTAATGGGAGGATCAGAGAAATTACCACATTTTTAACATCCCTTTTGCAGTAGCTATTAAGCTTCATGGTGTAGAAACAGTGAGTGGATTTTTGTTCGGTTTTTTGCAGTGCTGAGCTCCGAGATAAATTCTGTACGAGGTTTTTAGGTGCTGGGAGAGCGCGTTTGTTGCTCAGTAGGCTACGTGGTATTTTCATTTGGAAGTGACATTTTACGTGACATTTTACTTTAGAACAATAGATGGGCAGAATCGAAATTTCAGGTCTGTAGCTGAAGAGTTATGTCTATTACTTAGTCGATTTAGTAACTTGCATCTTTTAGAAATTCTGCCTGATTGCATCTCTTTTCACGAAATCCAGATTAAATGCATTTTGAAGAAGGGAGGGTGCTGAGTGGTCTCAAATGTGCTGGTCTGCAAGTTTGCAGACCAGCTGTCCTACTCACTCGTGAAGATAAGAGGGCTCAGATGAAGGGGTTTGTGCTGCTGGAAACACAACCGGCTTTCTCAGGAGACTGCTTTGAGGGAGATTGCAGCAATATTGCATCCCCACTGTTACTAGTGGGTACTGCCACACACATGTATAATTTGTGCTAGATAAAATCAGGAGGTAATAAAGACAGGTAAAAGGAAGAGATGAGAGATCTGCTGGGTACTTTTTTTTTTCCTTAGGGAGGAAAAATGTCCAGGGGATGCCACATCAACTCGGGGAAAAGCCAGTGCTGCTTTAAAGCAGAAAACTTGTGTTATACCAAGTGCTTTATTTTGGGAACCATTTCAGTATGTTATGAAGGAAAGTTGCAGACTAGGCATGTTTACTAGACCTTTAATTGCTACATTTAGGAGAAAGGCACTTTTTTTTCCCTCCCCCCTCCCCTTTTTAACGACAAGAAGCCAGAGTTTGCTGTGCAAATGAAGCAGGCTTTGCAAGAATCAGATTCACTTTGGACGACTCTTCACATTCCTAGTCATCATTACATTAGGCAGCACAATTCCATCTCTGGTTGATGGGCAGAAAAAGTGGGCAGCCTGCCAGGTAGACGTTTCCATGGCTCCCAACCCCCAAAGGTGATGCGTTTTTCAGCTAATTCAATGAAGAGTGGGCTGAACTTTGGGTATAAACTAGACAATAGCTGCCTTCGCAGTATCAGCAGAATGGTTTATGGGAATGCACTCCACATTTGGCAGAGCATCATGTGACCTTACGGCTGAGATTTTGTGATGGTGCCAACGGAGACTTGGAAAGCAGCGCCCGTTCTGACTTTTTTCCTCTTTTCTTACATGGCTCAGAAAATGGTGGATCTTAATACTTGACTTTAGCCAGACTCAGCAAGCGATTGAGCTTTGAAGCACAACTTTGCCTTTATTCTGGCTTTTTTGGCACACCACCAGGAGGCTGTCCCTTTCACGCCTGATAAATTCTGCTTCTTATCTCCAAATAGAAAAAAGAAAGAAAGAAAAAATAAGCAGAATATTTATACTTCATAACTGCATTTTAAAACTACCTGTTTTATTTTTTTATTGCTGATCTGTAGTTTAGAACAGCTCTCCTGAGTGTCTGAAGGATAAAAGTTGTTTTTTATTTTTCTGGTGGGGTTTTTTTTTTCCTTCCTCCTGTTTAATGAACAGGCGTTTGAACTGGGCAAACGGGGCGACAGCATTGAACATGAGATCATTGCAGCATAGAGTAGCAAACCGGCACCCTGCCTTTTCACCTCTTTGCTCCGGCAGATTTGTGCAATCCCCATTTATAAAACCGGCGCAGGGGCGAGGTGAATTTTCTGGTCTCTCCCCACCTCTAGTCCTGTGCAGGCAGTTGCGGCAAGGATTGGTGCAGCTTTTGCGCAGTGCTTTGTGCCTGGAATTCCGAGAAGAGCGAGAGAGAGAGAAGACAGGCATCCTGGTCTTCTTCCGAGAAAGAACAGGAGCCCTAAGAAGAAGAAACAAATCTGAGTTTGTCCTACATACAAGAGTGCAGAAAAAAAAAAAGTGACTCTCCTGCTTCCAAAAAAAAAAAAATCTGGCATGTTCACTACAGAGACATCAGGATGTGTTAGAGCTTCTTAAAACAGTGTAACAAAATGAGCCTAGGAGATTGATTCTTTCAGTAAAAAACAAAAAAAGGAAAGAAGGAATGAATTTTTTGTTTGTTTGTTTGTTTTTTTCACTATTGCTCATATAGCAGTATTTGGCACTGGGTGAAAACGTACCTTTCATATCAGGTATAGCTTCTTTTTCTTTTTTTCCTCTTTTCCTTTTTTTAAGCCGTTTTAAACCTGTTGTTTTGAAACTGAGTCCTTGTGTATTAATTTTAACGTAGTCAGCTGTTCACACTTTTTGAAACTAACTTTTTGGGGGTGTGTTTGATCTAATACTGCTCAAAATAGAAAGTAAACAAAAAATCGAGGGTGTATAGAAATAAGTGGTTAGGCACATTTTGTCTTAGCGAAGCACTGGAGTTATGCAAAGACCTTAATGTTACATTTATTCATCCTAAGCTTTGCTTATCTCTAAGAAAGTTGTGGGTATTTAGATCTGGTTGCTAAGGAAAGTAAATTCTTTTTTCATAGTGTGACTCATGCTTTCAGTTTCTAAAGAGGGGAAGAGAAAAAAAAACGTGTTAAACTGTAGGAAAGGATCGCTCTTGTAGCCAGTATATTAAAGTTATTATTGAGTTAATTCATATATGTTTCTTACAATTTGTGTCTAAATCCATTACAAAGAAATCAGTGTAATAAGCACTGGAATAAAAGGCACATTATTGGGACATTCATGAAGTAAGCCTGGTTTGCAGCTAGTAACAGTGACTATTTTAAGATATTCGGTAAAGCAGCACTTGTCCAGGAATAGCTGAAAACAGTATTTCAGATATCCATTCAGAATGGGTGTGATAAGTGCATGCAGAGTTAAAGTAAGTTTTGAGCATATGACGCTTTAGCAAAGCCTTTTTCTTAAAGCATTTGTCTGTCTGTTGTAACATATTACTAGGCAATTAGAAGAGTGTGTAACAAAATTCATTCTGACTGACAGATTTTGAAAAGCTCAGCCAAATCGGTGGTTTATGTATTTTGGATTTTTTTTTTAATATTTTCCTAGCCTTTTTAATTTATGTTAAAAATACAGATGTCCTCAGCTAGAAATTACTTTGAAACTTACAGTGTCTTTTTCATCAGAAACTCTGATTTTTTTTTCAAAATGTTCATGATAGGTGTTTGTCTAATAAAAAGCTTTATAAATATACAATGACTTTACTTAACAGAATTGTTTTAATGTGTGCTTCACTTTTTATACATTACTGATTAGACAGTAACTTCTAAGATTATATGCTAATTTTGCTACCTTATATTTTTGTTGTTATGCAATGAATTCTGGGAAATTGCTGAATGGAGACTTTATGTATATGACACATATACCTCCATTCACCCATTTTGTACCAGAAAGTGTTTCTTAGATTTATGGTGATACTGCCCTCCCCAATAGTTTTGTTAGAATAATTACGTATGTCATTAGTACCTAAGTCTGTTGAGAAACCAAGGCTTGCATTAGCTTAAAAGAACTTTTTAAATTTCTATATCTGATCATAGTAATCACATCTTTTTCTTTTTTTTTTCTGTAAAGTTTTGCAAACATTTCTTGATTTAAGCCATTTAGTTTATCCCGGTATTTTTATGAAGTTCCATACCAAGTTACTTCATCATATGCACTATTTGATAAAGCTGTTTATTTTTGTTAAGCATGCTCCTTCCCTTCTGGAATTCTTAATAAAAATAAAATATCTGTGGGGTGAAAACCGACTAGGAAATACTAAATGAAATAGTCCCTTTGCCAAAGCGTGCGTGTTCACAGCATGTCTTCCCATGGCCCTGAGAGGGGTGTCAGCAGTGTGTCGGTTTTATATCTTAAAAGCATAATTACTAATTTTGTGCATGTTTCATGTTGTTCTGAAAACACTTTACATAAAACAGATAGTTCAAAATCTTTCTCTCACTTTTTTTTTTGTTTTAGTGAAAGAAAAAAAATTAAAATGAAAAAGGAAACTGAAGAAGTTAATTATACCAGAATTCAGCGAAGGTAATACAACGATCTTAAATATTTTTTTTGTTAAAAAATAAAGTTAATGGCAAGACCATGAAGTAAGTTAGCTTTAAAAGAATTTCTTTCCTTAAGATAGCCTACAAATATAATTTCATAGATATGTATTAAACTTTTGTTCTGATTACTTTCTGTTGGGAATATTGCAGTCTGGGTAGCCTTTATACTGTATGTTTCCATTAAGCTTTAGAAGGAATTGAAAGATTAATACATAATTTGTTCTTTTGACATGCCTAGTACATATATAACACATATATATTTACTAGTATATTTCTATTACTGGTATATTTATAGTACATATATATATTTGCTAGTATATAAATATAAGGCAGTGACCAATTATTTTTGAAATGTGGAATATCTCTCTATTCACAAAAAATAAAAAAGAAAGAAAATCAGAGAAGCAATTTTATAGCACTTATTACAATAATTCAGTAAATCATATATGCAGTCTGCATTCTTATTTCTGATACTAAGATAACTATTCTCGTTTGAGTGCTTGTCTTGCATATTCTATCTTCTCAATGTCAGCAGAAAACAATTATAAAAATATAATTCCTTCTGAATGCTGAAGTGTTGTATATAAGTGAAAGCAGGTTTAAAACAGACTGCTCTAGAAAATTAACATTATTTTAAGATGCAAAAGAGAATGCTTGAACGTGCAAGATTTAATCCACTAAATTAAAAAAGAAAAGAAAAAAAAAAGGTCATTTACGATGCTCAGCTGTCATTACTGAACTAGTAGTACATGTTGCAGTCTGCAAGAAAATGAAGCATTGCCCTGATTCAAAAACTTTGTTATTGGCAGCACTCATTCTCTTGAAAGGAGTTTTGCCCGACTAGCGATGGCGGAATTAGGCCTTCAGTGGGAGCTAGTGGAAGGCAGGCATTAAAACCTTATTCAGATACAGATTTCAGTAACCCGCTAAAATCATAAGAGACCTTTCTATAGCACCTGGTTTTAAAATTATACCTGCTTCTTATGCCTGTATTTTACAAATGCATTTGTGGCTATATTGTTACAAGTTATTCTGATGTGTCAGGTACTGTGCTTAAAGATGCAGTATTTATCAATGCTTTCATTTAGAATATGTAAGTTATAAAACTGTATCTGTGTCTCACCTTTGTGAATTAGTGGTTATTGCCTCAAGGACCTGTTTTCAGTCTGTTGCGTAGGACACCCTACATTCAGTGCGTGATAATTTGTATCGTACTGCTTGCCGGTCACAAGAAGAAAGTAATTGTTGTAGGAGTTAACCCTGAAGTTTTGCAAGACTTTCTACTTGCATTCTTATTATTAGGGAACAGCATTGATGGGAGGATTAGTGAATAAAATATACAAATTAACTTCTTTGCTTTGATTAATAGGCGTTGTTTAATCAATAAGTTATTGTCAAGCAGTACTTAGATGCCCTGTCATATGAAGAAATAGCTAAGCAGTCTTTATAATGTTGTACGGGAGCTGTGCTCCTGTGTGCCTCATTGCTGTTCAGATTTGGTGGGCTGATTTTTATTTTGGGTTGTAGTACATGATATGAGCTCAGACACAAAGGACAAACCTGTATTGTTCACTTCTATGTCACGTCCAATTATGGATTCCAGTCTTGCCTCCTGGGTGCGTGCTATAGTCAGATGCAAGTTGTTGGGAGTTTAGAGTTCATCGGTAAGGCAAAGTGTGCGCAAAAGGACATTAATTCCTGTTGGAAACAAAACAATGTTGTGCCTTCAATCTGTAAAAAAAGTATTTTCTTCCTTTTTCAAAAAACAAACTAGTTACAAGTCTTTGGCTTGTCTGGTGCATCCACCGTTTATGCAGTTAAGTTTGAAGTAGCCTTCTTTGCAATAGATGGTAATATTTTTACTCTTAAATACTCATTCTTACATTGTTTCATATGGTTGTTTGTTTAAAGTCTTCTGTGTCTTACTTTAAAAGGAAAATGCTAATCAACGATGCCAATTGGCATAAACCCGTAGATCCGATCTTGTGTTGAAACGCACTGCACAAGCTCGCTTCTATGGGTCTGTGTCAGTATGGTGATCTGGCAAAAGTTTATGTAGCGTGCAATGCAGTGGTATTTGACAACAAGCCCAAGTGAGTGTACAAAACTATATATTGTTTTTGGAACGCTTCTCTTGTCCATTGCCTTATCTTCAAACTTGATTAAGTGATTTGTTCTTTTATTGGTTGCTTTAAGCACCTTTGGCTTAATATCTTATTAAAATTTAGGAAGAGATGTGAGGGAATTGTAGGGTTTCCAGTGAGGGAGAGTAGGATATACCATCTGCTGGCTTTATTAAATATACCATTACATGGTATTACATTCAAAAAATGTAGAAAAAACAAGAAGAGATTTATATTTTATTTTTATTGTAAAATAAGAACAAATGGTCATTTCTTTCCAGAAATGTAGCTGGACTCGCATCTTTCCTATCAAATATGTATGCATATATATACACATAAAACACACATGTATATATCTTTATACATATGTAAACAGGATAGAACAGAAATTCTACCTCTGCAGTAGAAAATCTATCTCAGAATATGCCTTATCGTCTGAAAAGTGGGGAATAACTGCAGTTGAAAGCCTACCCCATGGGAAATATATAAGCCTGTGGTGGCTGTCACATTTCAAAGAAAGGCTGAAGAAGTGAAGAAGACTTTATGGTCACCGTCGGAAGCTGTGTGCATCCGGGTTGAGGTAGTAGGTTGTATGGTTTAGAGTTACACCCTGGGAGTTAACTGTACAACCTTCTAGCTTTCCTTGGAGCACACTTGAGCCATCGAGGAATTCATCACCACTTTAATCTGATCAGGGAAAGTATGCAAAAAGGTATTGTGTCATGGCTGTACATAATAATCACTCTGAGGCTTTATTGATGTTGAAATAGTCCTGATTACTTGATTATTTCATTTACATCCTGTTATGAACAATGCTAACATGTTGTCTTAATGGACTGTGACTATGTACTGCAGACACTTAAGGAAAGACTGATGATGATTTTAATTCCATTAACAGGAAAGCTTTAAAAGTTTATTTTGATTTATAAATTCAGAAAAATATCAAGTATTTAATGCTTTATTCTTTCTTCGTAGAAATAACTTATCCTACACAGTTGATTTTTGTTGCTGTTGTTATATAGTTGCACATTCTTTTTAAAGGGAAAAGAATAATTTTTTCCTGTCCTTATAATACTTTCCAAAAATTATTGCACGCTGCTGCTTGGATAGCGGTGGGCAGTGTCACAAGTTGATCCTGGTCTTCCTTGGATTTATGATAGTCTTTCTTTGTGCCTGCACAACTCAATGTTATAAACACAGATCCAAATGACCTGCAGCCCCGCCTGTGTTTCCACCGCGTCGTGATTCATGTGCTGCTCAGCCTAATCCTGCTCTGGGGTCTCAGAATCCGTGTCCTTACATAGCGTGTCAGCCTGACCCTGACCCACAATGCCCTTGTCATTTTTGGCCCCGACTGAAGTTCTGACACATCTTCCTAACTCAGCAGGACTTGGAGAAGTCACATTCCCTATGCGAGTGGTTCCCAAAGCACTAGGCACTGCTGGCAGTGGCAGGTCCCAGTGCTGGGTGCCTCCACCTGTCCGGTTGGGTGCCACGGGCAGAGTTAGCCCTCCTCAGCCCCTGTGTCGCCCATATGCCTGGCACACCTTTTTTCAAAAAGCACTACCAGAATGCACCAAGGCAAAAAAATGTGTATTTGATCCCAATTTGAATAGGGAGACCAAGGCGTGCTTGTGGAGTTTTATGCCCCAAGCTGTGCATTCCCATTTCATGCTGGTTACCAGTCTTCCTTATCTTGGAAAAAGAAAAAAATCCCTTGAGATTTGTACATCCCATAAGCAGGTATCTTACCAAAGAGAGAAAAAATAGTGAGTGTTTTCACAGTTTAGCCATTCCCAGAAACAGCTATGAAACGAGAGGGAAAAGGACTGTGCCCAGTCATTATATCCACCATGATTTTTTAAGTGAGGCCTGCTTCTGAAAATGACCTGAAAGATGAGGTCTCCTCAGTGTGATGAAAGGCATTACTGCCAAAGTAGGAGCATCTGGACCAGACAGTGATGCTTATTCCAAAATAGTTGGGAAAAACTGGTACCGTCTGTTTCCCACGTACTTTTCCATAAAAAGTGAAAAGGAGTAGAACTTAATAATTTATAATTAATAATAGCAATAGTGGTAATTTTGCCAGAAAATTATTTAAGGTTTGTTGATATCAATCAAAAGAGCTGAGCCATGCCCGTGGTCAGGAGGTGTGGTGCCATGGTCAGGAGGACACCACTGATGGGAGCCGTGGGCATGCCAGACTCCTGTGGGCTGAGGAGGGGGTGAGACGTGGCTGTCCACGCAGGGTGAGGGCTGCCATCCTAGAGCTCCCAAGTTAACAGCAAGTAGGTCTTTCTCCAGGGTATTTTGAAGCCCTGCATTTCTCGCTTGACTTTTATTTCAGGTGACTGTAACAAAATATTTGACATTTCCAGTGTTTAATTGTTTTAGGTTTTGCATCAGCAAGGAAAGTTAAGAATGTTTATTTTAAGTGGATTTGATGCTTGCTTGTGTTTTGGTTATTGTTTTCCTTTCAGTTCTGCCTGTTCAGAAAATCACTTGCTTACAGGTCCCTGTGTTTGACTCTTTCTACCTCAGCTTAAGGCTTGCCTAGCCACTTTCCTAGATAAGGAATAAAAAGAGGAGATGAAAATGGGTTTAGTGTTTCTTTTTAATAGCATTTATTTTCAGTGATTAATGTTTGTAATAGGAAATTGGTAAAGAGGATCTGCATGACAGTTAGGTGGATGTACAATGGATTTTAAGCCTGTCTTAAAGTGTGTGGGAAAGAGGAGAGGGGAGGTTGAGTGAATCAGAGCTACTCCAAGCTAATGGGAAACGCTTAAGGGGGCAGAGGGGATAGAGAGGAGACCTCCATCAACTGATGAAGCTTAACAGGGGCCACTCACAATCTGAATAAAAACTGTAATATCCTCTGTGGATTCAAAAGGACCCTGGTCACCAGTATGTTTTCTTCCTTTTCTATTTTCAATTTTTTCTTTTGTAGTTTAAGTCCACTGGAAAGAAACATTGTAATTGCTGTTTTCTGCCAACAGAGCAACAGGTGTTCAATCATTTTATATTAATTCTTCAATTAGTTGCAAAATAAGGGGGATTGTTTATACTAAGCTGAACCGAATAGAAATGACTGATGCAGAAAATGTGGGAATGTTTCATCTGTCCTTCAAATGCATGATAAATTTGTAATTCTATCAGGCATAGTTGCAGGTTGCTATGCAAATTTTCATTGCAGCATCACCAGCTTTAATGAATATACATTTTCTGTATTTCTTTCTCTGTTCTTTAATTTAGGTTTTTTGCCCTGTAATGTGCAATACATTGTTTTGGTAAGAGTTATCAAGTTACGAGCAAATATGAATGAGACTGTGAGGTAATTTTGAAGCGGATTAAGGTAGAGAATGGAAATCAAAGGGGAGAAAAAGCTCTATTAAGAACAGCTGGATGGAGTTAGGTCTTCTGTGATTTCATTTTAAAGTCATAAAACATATTGTCTCTTTTAGGTGAAGTCTGGCATTTTTTACCTTGACAGTGCAGTTGGAATATTAGTCAGTCACGTAGGAGTCGGCATTATATTGCTATGTTGCTTCTGTAGGGAATACATGCACTTTGTAACATGGCTACACATGGATGTGTTCCAATCTAGAGCCCGTCTAACAGTGTTTGTTCCTATAAGTAAGCCATAATGTTACCATCCTTGTGCCTTGACTTTGCTTCTTGCATATAGAAGAAATATCCATTGGGAAATTTTGGGACAAATCTTGAGATCCAACCAACCTGCAACTCCCAGTGATTTCTCTGGAGACATAGGTCCTCAATGTTTCACAAGTTTGGTCCTACAGAAAAACTGGCTGCAGAGACACTGACCTGCCCAACACCCTTTTGCTTGCCACAATTTCCTTGGTGAAGGTTAAGTGTGATCCAAGGCCTTAACCCTGGTTCCCAACACAGAAACTTACAGCACAGAGAAAATCCACTTTAATGCCAGATCCTGTTTGTCTTAAGAGCTAAGTCACTTCAGAGAGCTGGGGAGAGTTTGGATTTCCTTCTGCAGCCCACAGTGCCTGTGTCCAGAGGCATAACCAAAGAAAACAGAGTTAGAGGGACATTTCTGAGTTAATAACCATGGGTCAGATGCACTAACAGAGCTTGGGTGTTTTGGGACCAGCCATTCTGGGGCCTTTTCATGGAATAAAGCTGCCGTTAATCCAATGTACCAGAGTAGGTAAAGCAAGTTTTTAGTAATTTTCTGCTGTTGAAATAGCACAGAACAGTCAAAAATATATGAGTGAATATGGGTCAAAATAGTTGATATGGCTTATTTTAAGCTGTTATAAATAAGCCTATAGATTTACCTTATGAAAGTTGAAAGTCATTATAAAATGGCTTTTTCTCTGTAGCTGATGAACTTTCTGGTTTTGTCATTCTACTTCAACAAAAGAAAATGCTGAGTTTCACTTGGTCTTATGCTTCATTTAACTTCCTCTTGTCTTCAAATAAGTTGAAGTTCTGTAGAGATTTTTTAGGTAAAGAATGTGGTAAAATATTTAAAAGCAATCCCAGAAAAAGTTTTCCTTGCAAATCTGTCCTTTAAAAATGACAAACAGCCCTTAGTAATCTCTAAAACTTGTTTATTGAAACTCTTCAGCAAGAAACCTGTGATACGTTGCTTAACTGATAAAGTTGGAATAGAAGTGCACTTGAAATTTTTCAAATTTTTTGGATGTGGTTTCATATGACATTCATTTATCTATTAAGACCAGCTTCTGGTATTTTTAATAAAACTAAAATTAAATACGTCTGGCAGGCCCTGTTTAAATGTGAATATTGCTTTTATAGCACAGTTAAATACAAGACTGAAAAGCTAATGCTTTTGCATTACATAGTACAGAAGAATTGAATTGTTTCAGCTTTGTCTTTTCTCACATAGTAAAAATATTTACATCAGAGTTATCTTTTTGGTAGAGTTTAATTTTGTACAAGGCTTCTGGATATTTCAGCTGTATTTTATTGTAAACGATATCATTTATATGGAAATTTCAGGCAAACTCTTATTTTGTTTTGTTCCCTCCACCTCTTCTTTCATGCTACTTCTAGAAACAGTAAGAGCAAGCCTCACATTAATGAAGTCTTTTCAAGAAGACTTGCAAAATGTGAATAAAGAGTCAAAGATCGTGCCTCTCTTTTTCTAGCATGACATTCTCATTTGTTCAGAAATACCTGTCTCCTTGTCTCCTTATCCCTTCTTTTGCAAATGTGATTGACACGTTATTTGATCTTACAGAAAACCAGGCATGGATTTCATTGCTCTCTACTGCCTTTGTTGCACCTCCTTTTGAACAGAAAGATCTCACCCCTAAGCAACTGTACTTTGAGGCTTTCTGACTAATGTAGTTGTCTGGCTTGAGTAAGACTGCTGCTGATATGCTCCAACCATTGCAACTAGAGCCTCAGCAAAAGGATACAGATACAGAATAGCAGACTACTCATTTTTCTAAGAGTGAGAACAGTCTTGTGTGCTGCCTACTTTGCTTTTGCGGCTGGGTGAAAGGTGGGGGGGTACATTTTATATTTTCTTGTATGTAGTTAACATACATCTCTTATGCATATATTGTCTTTATCTGAATGTTATGAGTCTCCTCAACTAAAGTTCTGTCTCTGTGGTTGACAGTGATTTATCTGGGTTTATCTGTGGTTTATGTGGGAAATGCAGGTCCTTTCATTTTTTTTTTCTGTCTCCATATACTTTCGGTTTACACACATTCCTCTACTGGTCCTTTTTTGATTCTTAATTTCCTGACATCATGATAGTCATGGCAAAGAATGTAGAGCATTGCTGATATACTGGCATCAGGGATGGACAGGGAAACCCTGATGGCTTGAGAGAAGAGTGGGATCACTGTCATGTTTATAAGGTTAGCAGAAAGCAAAAGCTTACTCAAACCAAATCCTCCATGAGGCCTCTCTGTTATGACTCTCCAACTTAGGAAGGAGAATAAGCTGTTTGGTACTACCACCTTTGTAGGTCTGGCTTGAGACTGTGGGATTGACTTTGCTCAAGCTCTGTGTGACTGTAATTTTTTTCAAGCCAAGTCCCTGGACGCTAAATGTACTATAAGACTCACTTTTCCCTGACATGCACCCAGCCTTGGGGTGATTGCAGTATAAAAAGAGATTTACACGTCTGAGAAAAGGTGACTGTCAGTCTCGGAAATGTTTTCTATGTATGCTTAGGTATGTATACTGTTGGGTTTTTTTGCATGGCACTACACTGATGTGAAAAAAAGAATACAGCCCCAGAATTCTTCATGTCATTCATTGCAATTAGTTAACTTCCCATGCTAGGAAGAAATCATCAGATGGGAACTTTCCCATGATAACTTCACCATCGCTTGAAAGAACTTCCACTTTAGACTAGGGATAGCATTTGGAGTGCACTAAATCCCTGTGAATAGTTGGTTTCCTGGAAAGTTGCCCAAGAAAGATGTTCAGTCTGGGTCTGGAAGTAGATTCCACGGTAGCGTGTGACCAGGAGAGCTGGAGACATGGCTTGAACGTGCCTCTAGTATTCATGTGTCCTGGGTTGATGATCCTTGACTGCTATTCTATATCATAGCTTGTCCCACGAATCTTGCACTTTTTGAGGGTATTTCCATCTCCAGCCTCTCCGCCTCTTCAAAAAGCCCAAGTACACTTAGTTTACACAGCTGAAGGGGCTTTACTCCGTAAGTTCTTTGAACCCCTAGATTTGCCTGTGTCAGTTGAGAGTTTTATGGAGAGGAGGATTGTTGTGGTGTAGAATTTTTATTAAAGTATGATTTATACTATGTTGAACTAAATTGTAACTAAGCTTCTGAAGAGGGCTTCTTTCCACAGCAGAGTGCAGGCCTGTACAGAAGGATACCCAAGGCAGTTTTGAGAACGTTATGCCAAGGCCACCAATCTTAGTGGCAAAGCTGGTTTAAGCAGCAGTTATGCCTCCAGACTCTCATGTTTGAAGGCCACTGCCAAAGCTGGTGTCACTGTGTGAGGACATCTTCGAGAGCTGGGTTATGGGGAGCAGTAGACCAATGTAGCTATTCAGCTCTGTGCTAAATAATGTGCTTTGCTCCTTTGTCAAAATGATAACAACTTTTGATCTATAGTTAGGCTAGATTTATCCAATGGTATGTATCTTACCATATTCACTTCTAATTTCTTCAGCCCTACTGTCCAAGTATTTATTTCCAGGTTGTGTATTGTAAAGAACTAAGCTCAGACCACCTAATTCACATATTGCCCTTGTGTCTCATCACTGGCTGTATAGGAAGGCAATCTCTGACGACTCTCAGTAGTAGTCAGCCCATATTGATTATGGCCCACACAAACTTGGAGATGAGACTGCATGCTCGAGTCCATCTGAAGTGCCACAGCTGGCAGTCTGGCTACAGCCACAAGGAGGTTTTTGCTAAAAACATATTTTTGTCTTTAGATGGCATTTACTCAGGATACGTGACTTGTGAAGTTCATGACTCCTGTGGTGATAAAGGGGTTTTTGAGAGTCATTATTATAAAATACTGTAAAGTATATTGTTCTTCTGAAACGTTTAGCTTCTCATGTAAGACGAATTTACAGGTATCTTTATTATTATTTCAGTTTTAAAGTATAACTGCACCAGAATGGCCAAAATGTAAATTTTAGTGACAAGTCTAAGAACATCTCATGCTTAATGTAACATTTTGAAGCGATCCTACCTTTTTCCCAGAATGTCTTGGGCATTTAGGAGCCTGCATCCTGTTGATTTACAACATGTGGGCAAGTTTTAAAAGAGAAACCTCAGGTGCAAAGGCATTTTTACAGCTTTTTGACCATAAGCTTCATGAGTGACCCAACTGCAGGATGTTAAATATATAAACTGGTTACTGCTGCCTCTAGATTGTGCTTCTGAATGTGAGACACATACCTAAACATGGAGTGCCAATATATTCTTAGCCACTTTTATGAGAAAATAGTGCCCTAATTTCTCTCCTCTTGCTGTTGTAAAGCAAGACAATATAAACAATGGAGTTAGAGACAACATGTGCAGCTTTGAAAAATTTGTTTAGTAAAACTTAATAAAGTTAAAATTCAGTTTAAAGCTTTATGCTGCATCCAGATGGAGGCCAACAACTTAAACAGAAAGCAATCGGCACACCTGATACACCCATTGATGCTGCTGCCAGCCACGCAGGTGCTCGAAGGGGGCATACAACTCCTTCCCTCCTCTTGCCCTATGCTGCGGGAGGAGTTGTCTGCAGTGGGGGACTGTGTTGTCCCCAGCCTCCTGTTGCAAAGGCAAGTGCTGGCAGGGAGTGCTGCCTGGGCACCCCTGCCTCCCTCCGCCCTTAGCACCAGCAGGCACCGTCGTACCGGGGCACCCGGGAGCCCTCTGCGCCGTTGGGGCAGGGCTGGGTCTCTCAGGCACGGGGGCTGCTGCCGCCCCACCGCCCCACCAAGGCCAGGTACAGGCAGCGTTGTGCCCAAAAGGAAGGAATCGAGCGTAGCTATGAGTCAGGTTGGGGTTTTTTGGCTAAAAATGTCCGAGTATTGGTCTATGGAAGTAAACATGCAGTCTGCCTCATGAATGCATTATTTATTAGCTGTGTGAGCTGCTGGAAATACCAAAGCGGATAAGGGCTGTGATTCAAGGCCGCAGGGCTGGGCCCGCACAGATCCCTAAGCTGGGAGCCAAGGATGTGGGAATCCTCACCAAGGGGCGACGCTGGAAGTCCGGAGCAAAGATCGGGCTGCGCACATCTTCGGGCGGGTGGAGGTTTGTATTAAGGATACCTTCTCATACATGAGGAGCAGCTGTTGTTCGTTATTGTGTAATTTGATTTGACTCTAATTTAATGACAGTTCTTAGTAGGCAACATGATTTGCAAGGCTGATTTCCAGTTTTATTGATTGGGCCTTTAATTTATTTGAACTTGCCCTCGGAGAAGCTTCATTGGAGATTTAATGCAAGTCTACAAAACCAGCTTGGTAAGGAATTTTTTGACAGAACTTGAACTCAAATGATTCAACAACAAGTCAGTGAGGTGCGGTGTGAAAATATTTTAAGCAAATTCTTAGTTAAACTTTACTTTTTAAAAAATGGATTGGCGATGCTTTTCCTTTCTTGAGGACTTTTTTTTCCCAAACTTTCATACTTAATATCTATTCAAAGGTAAATTAAAGATCTCATTTTTCGAGTTTTGTAGAGCTGGCTTTTAAAGGGGAGATCTCAGAAATTATCACTGCAACACTTTCACTGAGAATAAGTAACTTTTAACTTCTGGAAATCTATGGTTTTATTCATCAGTAAGAAATTTACCAAATATAGAACAAATACTGGAGAACTAGCTGCCACAGTCTCCTCGTTATTTTCAAACTGTAAGTTTTATTCAAAGCAGAGATTGCAGGACATGAAAGATAGATTATCCGGTTTTGAAGTCTATCAGTTATTTTATAAAGACAAAATTTCTTTTTTAAATATTTACCAGAATATATTCATAAATTTTAGAAATGAACAGTCCAAACAGGGAGGAGCTAGCAAGGGATTAATTAATGGTAATTTTTCATTACCTTTTCCAAAACCAAACCTTTGCACCTGAACTAATCAATGAAGAAAGCAGCAAGAGGCACAGCGTGTATCTGTGTGGGAGGAAGGAAGGAGTAGGGAGGATGAATTATTATGTGATAAGAAGCATAAGAGGATGTAAGAGGAGGAAGGAATAAGGAGGAAGGCAGGCAGAATAAGGGAATGGATACGAGGAATGGGACTGTAGTGGCTGTGCATTTGTACTTAGAGAAGGGACTCTGGGCATGTAGGCAGATTCATTCAGGAAGGTGGAAGAAACAAAGGGAACATGAAAGATGTGGGGAAAGGACATGAGGATGTTGTAGCTTCACAATGTTTTGCTTCATCCACCTTGGTATGTTTTGGTAACTAACTCTAAAATATTAACTTTCATGCGTTGGACCACAGAAGTTAAATTTTTTTTAAAAGAAAGAAAGATTTACAGGCAAAACTTCATATTTGTAAATAAACAGCAGGCCTCATGGGAATATGTTTTTGTATTGCCTGTTCAATTTCTTTTTTTTATAAGCAGAAAACCCACTATAAGTCTAAATTAGAAGGGTGGTAAGTCAGAAGAGTAGTAGTTGAGGGTAGCACACATTCCAGACATATTGAAACCATCTCAAAATTATCCCACACTCGCGAGCATTAGGAACCCACAAAATTCAAAGCTAAAGATAAACTGAAAATCCAGTGTGAGGGCATGCAGATAAGCATAACTCTGCCTAATACTGACAGTTAGGTGACGTATCTAATGATGCTTGTTAGTTAAGTCTAGTCTAAGACAACAAACACTAAATGATTATATTATAGCTGTATTATTACTGCACAGTGTCATCACAAGGGAGAATTTAGCTCATGTGTGTGCCCTTCCTTTGCTTCTGCTCAGTTTATTTACGTAAATGAGAAATATAAAACATTCAAAAGCCTGAATCAAAAAGAATAAGATAACTCCGGCTTTTATATGAACTGTAATTAATCTGCAGCCTGTTACCACAAAACTTAATTTAGGGAAATTCCTAGTTAGAATCAAGAATGTTAAACATTTGCGTGAATAAGAACAGTATGTGCAGTGGCGCTAGAAGTAGCAATATTTCTGATTCAAACCATGCACTGAAGAGTTGTTGAGGTTACAGAACTTCTTCCCTTTTAAAATTAAGTGCTTTATGAGAGAATGAAGTTATTGACTGCTGATCACTTCCAGACACAGAACAGTGGTCTATTGGTCCCTTCCAGAGTGTAACAGCAGTTCCACATGACGCATATTAATGGAATATCTCATTAATTCCCTAAATATCGCTAAACTGGTCAAGTCATTGTAAGTTTCCATCTCCTTAAAGAAAATTTAGCTGCCTGAAATTTTTCAGCTCTATGAAAACATCTGCAGAATATGGAATCTGTTAAAACACCAGCATCTACATTGTGAGATACCAAGATCTTAACCTTAGCTATTTTTCTTATTGAGATCAGCATATTCAGCATCCAAATGGAGTTAGAAGATTTACATCCAGATTCTTGTTTTGAGGAGAATTTGTGTATCTCTGTTCTATACATGAACACTACTTTTTCTATCCCATAAAAACCAGAAATTGTGTATATTTATGGTATGAGTTATCAAATAATGTTATTATGTATTGTCAAAATTAGAATTTTGTGTTATAAGGTTATTTACTTGTAGTTAAAAACAGCAAAACAGGTTCTTGCTATGGTTATGAAACAGTGATTTATTCTTTGCCTCGATCTTCATCTAAAGTATCTTCAAAGCTTTTGTTTTACACAAAGAGTAGCATTAACACGAAGTGAAGTGAATCATATTCATAGGCAGTTTCGAGAAGGAAAATAAAAATATTGTAAAATAACATTACTTTTTAAGAGACCATCCTAATTTACGAGATACTAATTTCTCATCAGAGGATTACAGATATTTTACAGTATTTATAAAATTGCGTTGGACGATTCTACTGACTAGCCTGACCATCATCAGTTGTTTCTCGTCTTTCCATTTGAGGGACTGTACTTACACCAGTCAGCCCCCAATTTACAGTTGCTTTCTGTCAATGCATTTTATATACTGCATCTCTTAAACATCGCTTCCCAAATGTGACATTACATTTTTAAGGCCTGACGGTACATTTCTTACTGAGTGAAGTCTGAGTGAAGACTAGTTTCAGAACTGGTATTAATGAAAACAGAATCTGTGCATAAAGAAAAGTAAGTGTTCACTAATGTAAGTCTGTATTTCAATTAATATATGTGAAACTAGGAAATAGTGAGAACATCAAATTCTCTAAAATGTATTAGGTCCATTATTTTTATTAATATAATTTTTCACTCACAGCTACACAGTCAATACAAGCAAACTCAACTTTTTATTTCAAATGTGAATGGATCCAAATACCGTAAAAAATATAAAACCTGCCTGTAAGAAGAAATAAATAAATCCTTAACAAAGTTAAAATATTCAAATAAAATTCTGGCCCAGTCATCATTTATCAGTAGCATCCATAGCATGGTACTTGAAATACTGGAAATGTAGCTATCTGTTAAACGCAATACCATTTGAAAATACTTGCTCTTCTAAAAACTCCTGTATGGCCTCAGACCTGCAGAGAACTTCAACAACTTTAAATCTGCTTTAAACTTTAAACCTGTGGACTGAAGTAAATGTGTGTAAATATATTTGACAAATACTTAGGAATATTCCTTAATAAGAGCATGCACATTCATTTCTAATTCTGTGGAATGTAAGGGAGCCAGAACATTACCCAATATCTGCTTTTTTTCCCCCAACTTTTGTCTCCATATATGTGGCTTTTATTCATCTTGAAGATCTGTTGAAGAATCTAAAAAAAAAAAAAAAGAATGGTGGTAAGAGATGTAACCTTAGAGGGGTTTTTTTGCATGTTGGTTACAAGGACGCAAATTTATGTAATTTATATTATATTTTAGAATATTAATGTTTATTATTAATTTAAAGCTATTTAACAAAAAATCTTTGTTCCAGGGTGAAATTTTCATGAATGTAGTTTCACCAGCTCATTACTTTGTCAGTATAAAAGTTTCTTCATCTGTACTCAAAGAAGAGCAAGGCAAATGATAAACGATTGAGGGAACGTGGTGAATTCTTGTCCCTTCTTAAGCTATAAGAGCTTTTTGTAAGCTTGGAGCTAGGATTTCACCCAGCTACCAAGAAATAGTTGCATCTAGCCAGACAATAGTTCTGTGCTACAGGGAAATACTTATGTGAAGACTAAAGACCATTATAGATGAGACATGAAAGTACATAAAGTGTACAAATGAAGTCTTTACAAAGTCAAATTCTTTCAGGGACAAAATAATTGTTTAATTTAAAAAAAAAAATTGTAAATGGAAAAAAGTATTTTAAAAAAACAGACTGCCAAGAGATATGGGCCTTGTTGCTAGCAGTAGGAATGGTCAAGGCCAAAGGAGAAACGAATCATTAATGACCATCTATTAGACAAAGAAAATTATCCTACAATATTTGACTAGGTAATCCTAGAAGTCCTTGTACTTATATGTCTTAGCATCTTCTGAATAACATAATCCAATAAGTGTAAATATTAGTGTTCATTTGAAACTGCACAACAACAGTTCAAAGTTAATCAACAAAAGATCATGAAGGAAAATTGAATAATTATAAAATGAAAAGCATAATGTAAATAATCTTTTTTACAATTTTTCACCAAATAATGTTTGCAGACTGGCTGTCTGAACTGTTGCCTTTTTGCTAACCTGTATAAGTTGTTGGATAAAATCTATTATCTAAAGATGTCAGCTTTATATACAGCAGTTCAACAGCATCCGCTTAAAAATATTACTACCATCAGTATATGGAAGAAAAGTAAAACTAATCACTACCAGGACTACAATTCACAGCATTACAAAAAATTAACTGGACATTTCAGTAGAATAAGGGTGATGTACCTTTAAGCGAGATACATCTATGTATAAGGCTTTACAAATACGTTCATCAAGCGTTAGGGAATAGTTAGAAAAACACAGAAATACGCAAACTTTCAGAAGTCTATCATCTTCCCTGGTAACCTCACTGAGGTCTTTAAACAGGCATTCGTACTCAGGAAAGCATTCGGATTTGTTACTTTGAAAACAAATGTTCTTGTGTCTTTCTCCTTTTATATACCTCTATTTAATACTTTTCCACAGACAGCTTCTAACGAATAGGATGTACCTAGGAGTCTGACATCCTTTTGTGACATGGCATCCATGGTGAAAAGCAGGAGCTCCGGACAATTAAATGGTTTGTCCGAGCTCACGCTAGATGTCATCGTCATCGGGATCAAGAGACAAGCCTTCTAATTTGCTGAGACCGTGGCTAGTCCAAAATATATATTTATGAGAGTTCTTTCTGGGCAGTACGTTAAAGGTCTAGCCTCTGTGCTCTAAATTAAAAGGCACCATCTCACAGTTTGAAGGCCGTGTGTCACATTGGAATGTGTTTTCTTTATCAGTGTGATGTTTTCACATTGTATTTTGTAACGTAGTAATTACACAGCTTGCCCCATAGTTCTCCTTGAAATTAATGCATATCTTGTATTTAATAATAACATACATTTAATAATACTATTTCATTGTCATAAATATTAAAAGCTACATAATGCATGCACATATAAAGACTGCAGTAATGAAGGTGTTTTAAGTAAACAACACTGATTGAAATTCAAGCGCTGAGGCTCAATGGATCCTGAAAGTAAAACTGACTGTACAAATAAAACTAAAATTGCCTTTGTTGATCTTCGTTGTCTAAGAGGAGAGGAATATGGCATATGAACAAGGAGGGTAAACAGTGATGGAAAAGTTTGAACTTTTTTCTTTAAATAATCTGCAGCATTGACTTTCTATTAAGGAAGGTGAAGAATTGCACTTGCCAACGGCATGTAACCTCACCTGTTCTTTATCCTCACCTGTGCCCTGGCACCTTTTCTATGGCAAGGACCACCAGAGCTGCCAGACATGGCCGTAAAAGCTCCAAGTCCATCTGGAGGAGAGCTCTCTTGTGGTGGGAAGCAAGGAAATGGCCATTAGGCTGTTTTCCAGGCAAGCCCTGGGGAGGGCAGGCACTCTGAGCGTGCCAGGGCACAGCTGGAGGAGCCCCAGCTGACTGTACGAGGGAGGTGCCAGGCACTACTGGAGCTCATGGGCAGCTGAGCTCTCCCTGCTAGGACCGAGGCAGACCCAGAGAGACAACTAAATTATGTGAGGAGATGCAGAGCAGTCCAGGATAAAGAGGGCTCAAAATTGCCTTAAATCCATTTTACTCCCACTTGCCACAAGCTGTGAATTATATGTTCTGCACCGTAGAAATGACAAATTTAAAGTGTTTATGTGAGCAGTGTTCTCTTAACTCTTTCAAGTATATGGCAAAAAGCTAGGTAATCTCAAATTGCAATTATTCAGATATGAATTTCAAGAATCCCACAACTCTGGGAGTAATGTTTGACACATGAGTGGGAAAGGGTTCAGCCATAAAATTTACAGTTGGAGAATATAAAAGTAGAAGTTCAGACCAGTTAAAATCAAAAAGTGTCTAGGTCTGTGCGTTTTGTTTCTGCTTGGAGTTGCTCAGTTGCTTTGCCTGTGGTATGTGGATACTAATGTAATTAAAAGGTCTTAATCTCTGTAGTCTGCAAGAGGGACAGTACTGCTCAGTTCTTGCATTAAGCAAAATTACTTTTGGAATAATGTGATAAAGTATGTAAGCATTTCTTATTTAGATGTGGCCATGTTTTAGTTTCTGTACTGACAAATCGAATAGTAGCAATTCTTCAATACTGAAGAATTAAATAGTACTGTGACAAGTTTTCGGAAAACTGTTTCAGATTATTCCGGTGAAGTATATTTCTGGGCAATAGAAAGAAATAGAAAGAGACTGGGAATTAGAGGAGGCTCTATTTAAAGTAAGACGGTAAAATGCTAACACAAATATGGTAGTTACCAAGGCTTTTTCTGCAAAAGAAATTCATTCCTCACTATTCTATTAGCTCTTTTTTTGCACCTTTTTTTTTTAAACCAACCATTAAAAAAGAAGGAAAAAAAAAGAGTCAGCCAACATAATTTTTTGGACTTCAAAAAGCTTTCTCCACAGGAGCAGCTGTTAAGGAAGCTAAGTAGTCACCGGGGGAGAGGGAAATCCTCGTCATGGGGTAAAAATGGCTAGATGACAAAGTCTAAAGTAAAAATATATAGTCATCCTCCTCTATGGCTGAAAGATTACGGTGGGCTGCTCCACTGCTTCATGCTAGGATGGTTGTTATTTAATCAATGTATTAATGAATTGGAAAGAAAGTTAGGCAGAGAGATGGCAACATCTGCAAACGGCACAATTAGCTAGGTTACTCAAGTCCAAAACACACTATGTGGGGAACTTCAAAAGGGAACCCTCAGAACTACAGCACTGGATGACACAATGTCAAATGAAATTCAGCAGTGATGTATGAAAGCTAGCAGGCATTGAAAGTAGTAATTTGAACTATTTATGACCTCTGTTGCGTTCTAAATGAATTTAAAAATACCAGGAAAAGAGATCAAGTCATTGTAGACAACTCAATAAAACTCTGTTAAGGTTTCAGCTGCCTTTCCCCTCCCCTTATAAATCCTCCAAATAAAAGAAACCCCTCACCACAAAATAAGAAGCGGTGGCAACAAGATCCTATCTGTGCAATATTGATCTACATACGGTAGAGATGATAGCGTATAATGCAGCATCATCTCTTATTCCGACTGCTGTGGTAGAGAAGAAATGAGCAAAAGGAGAGAAGAAAACAAGCTATTTCCAAATAAATATGTTGTGCCTCTTTCCAAAGTACAACAGTAAGTAAAGATTCAGCGGAAGTGAGGAGATGCAAATTTTACATATGTAAAAAGAATATATTTTCTTCATTAAGTAAGTTTCTAAATGCTAGTCACTGCAAGAAGGATTCAAACTTGTAGGTGCTTTCATTTGGGAGGGCAATTTAGATATGTAAAGCCAAATTGAAATCCAGGTGCTTGTAGGATTGACCATTACAGGGTGCTGAGTATCCCATACAGATTCTTATTCTGGCTCAGAAATCCAGAGGGGGGAGGTATCAGTGAAGGTCTTAGTTGAGTCTGTCTGTCCTGCCGTTCCCTCTACGGCACAAGATTTACCCTGTCTGTGCCACTGTTGAAACAGCTGAGGGGTTTCTGTGGACAGTCCTTGTTCCTTGCTTATATTTTAGTTATTACTTAGCACAGCTAAGGTTTACAGTTACACCTGTAGTTAGCCAGACTGCTGCTCTTCTGCATCTGCTAGGCACATGCTACATGTGTCTCCCTACAGTTTAAAGGTAAGGATAATAGTAAATCATATATGGTATAAACAAATGAACTACATGGTTGTACAAGAAATGTACCGGTCTTTCCATGAACAGTCCCACAATCATAGCAGTGATCTTTACACAGTATACCTCCAAGTGGAATACATGAGAGGAGAATAAGGAAAATGTAAAATTAGCATCTTTTTTTAGTATTATGTACAAAACTGATTAAAATAGATTTCAAGAAGAAAAGTGCATTATGCAGTTGCTCAAAAAACTGTCCTTTTCAAAATGTTTGAAAAAGAATGGATTCATGGAAATCCATTCAAAGGTGTTCATTAAGGTGGCCATGATTCAGTCCCTTGATGGAACTTCTGGTGCATAGGTTTTCGTAGGGCAGGGAGGTAAGAGGTCTGACATCCTCTTTTATTAAACTAGTTTGAACTTGGTATAGGTGGAACATGCTCACATATGTCTATTGTTCAGCATAAAGAAAAGGTCCAGATTTTGCCTAAACATACATTGCTGTCTCATCTTTTGCCAGGCTGTTCCATATCACAATTACAGCAAAGAATCTCAGAAAAACCCCAAACCAAAGAAATGAGATGAAACCTTGTAATAGTTACATTCAACTCCAAGGCAAGTCCATGCCCCATTCGACTCTTTGCCTTCTTTGCTTCTTTCTGGAAATCGTGTCTTGCCCTAGGTCCTTTCATATACTTGCAAACTGCCTCTAAATTCCTAAATTCCCTGTTTTCAAGATTAAAAGTCTTTCATAATTCCTTTGACATTAAATAGTCCTCTTAATCCCTAAATACTTCCTGTTCTCTTCTACATTTTACAGTATTTTCATATCCTCATAAAAATCTCTTTTCCCTGGATGGGGAGGTTGCAGAATTCTCATTGTGATGCTGCTATTGCTATCTCCGTTCACTCCCTATCAAGGCAGGTGAAACTTCATTTTCCCTTGAACTCCTGCCATGCTCTGAGGTCCATCCTCTTATTGATTCTTACCACTAATGTGGTTCTTTGACTTCCTTATTTTCATATGAAAGCACATAAGAACTAGAGGTAAAAATGATCCATTATGCTTACTGAGCCAGTGAAGGGTTAGTCCATACTCGTGTTTGGTGTAACTTAGTTTTGTAGAAGTTAGCCATTATCTTGAAATAATGTTTCATTGTGAAAAAGAATTCCTTGTTGCACAAATAGAAATTCTTATTCTGATTTCCATCTCACTTCTCCTACATATGACTCTGTATGGAAAAACTCCGCATTTTTGCTGTGGAGATAATGCCCACCAAATACTTGTAGGCTGTAAGTACATAAAATATTTACCTCTCTTGATGGTTCTTCTCCAGTCTATGTTGGCAGCTTCCTAATCACACCTCTTGTCTTTCTCTGAAATCCCCCCAAATTATCAAACTCTTTCTGATAACAGGATGGCCAGAATGGGATGAGCTAGTGAAAGTTCATTTGACTGGTACATCTTATTTTAGGCTAATTTTGGCTATACCTCAGTAGCCATGGCAAATGAGAAAATATTCTGTTATGGTTTGTTTGTATATAGGTTATCTCAATGAATCAAATTTATATAGAAAAAATGTGTACTGCAAGCTTTCTGGCCCAAGACTTTCTGAGTATGCTACGCAGTACTTTACTATTATATCAAAATGGAAGTACAAATATTTTTTGTAACGTATTATCTCTCCTTCAGCATTGCCTTTTCCATGTATTTTCTGGATCCAGTCCATGTATTGCAGATTATTCCCTGCAAAATGTGAAATTAACTTCATTGTTATCCAAAATTAAGTGCAAGTATTCTTTATCTGCAGGTAGACGTGTTCAGATGATGTTTGCGTACCCAAACATGAAGTAGAATTGTGACATTCAGGACCCTACCAATTAATTTCCTTTATGTTAATTCCTGATCGGTGTTGTGTCTTCCCCATTTAGTCTGTAAAGTGCATACTGGTATTGCTCCCCAGGCTGGCACTGATACCTATCACTCTGCTTTTCCCAGTGATCTCCTTTCAGAGCTGCTGAGAGCATGGTGGCCATTTATGCATTGATTGGATGAAATTCACTTCAATGCAGACTGCTTAGGTACATACTTAAATTCAGAAAACAGGTTTTGTACGACTATGAAATACTTCAAAATTTGAATTTCATGTACGGTCTGCATATGCTCACTTAAAAAATTACTAGTTACAGTCACTTAAAATATTACCAATTTCACTCAACTTGATTAATCTATAAAACAATGGATGACGTTTTTATATCCATGCATCCGCTGACAATCTTGATTCTAATTGTTTCAATGCTGATTTTAAACCATTACTCAGGACTGCTTTAGAATAACAGTAAGATTCATTAATCTTATGTTAAGGATACCACAACATCTCCTTTCACTAACCTACACTAACCTCAGTAAAAGTTGGCATTTATGCATGCTTACCATGCTTGAATGTCATCTCAAGTACTGCTATTTCCTACTGTGGATACAGGGCAATGGCATTGATGTTCAATGCCACTTTCAGGAAATTCTGACTGTAGTCCTGAAATAGAGGGGTGAGTAGACCTTAATGAATGACATGACTGGGTTTGCACAGATAAATCGTTTGCTTGAGATCACTTTAGCTGATTTATTTTGAAGTGAAAGGGTGGTCTGTGAAGGAAATGTTACTGCACCATCAAGTCTTTTTTTTCCCTTTGGGAAATAAGCGGAAATGTACATAGGTACTGTGGTTTTTACTCCCACACCTATTACATCATATTTGAAACTCTTACAAATCAAAAGAAAAATCCTGTCTTCAGATTAGACAATGACTCAATTTTTGCCTGTTAAGAGCAGAATACAACCTGGAGGAACTTAGAGTGAGAGGATTCCAGAACACACAATCATGAGCACTAATAATTGTACCAAGAGTCTAGATGAATGAATGTGGAGTGCCACTTGATACTTTATGATCTTTCCTTACCTTTTTTTTGCTTTTTTTCCCCCTCCAAATGGATGTTGGTTTTAAAGGAATGCAAAATACTGTCTTTTTCTTTTTCCAAAAATGATAGAAAAAATGGTAAGAAATGAGATTAATAATGAACAGAATATTTTTAGCGCTCATTTACCCCACTCATAATCTGGGAATACACGAGTATGAATACTAAGACAGTTTGAGAAGTAGTTTTCCGTGGGAATAAGGGGAAACTGTGCATTGATGTAATGTAACTTGCTGTGCATTTATTGAGAGGTGAATGCCTGGTATTTAAAATTGAAAGCTGCTGCTATGAGGTCACTCGCTAAAGTAGTGACAGGAGTGCAGAAGACAATTTTAAACAATTGAAATCTGTAAGAACTGATGGAGAGGTAGAAGTTATAAACCTGTCCTCATGTATTGTTTGCCTCACGCTTTCTGATACTGCTCACTGAATAATGAAAATGCTTGTTGACTCATTTGCTGAATTTTAAGAATGAAGCAAGTGTAATGGCACTGTTTGTCGGGCTGAAAAAAATGCTGTGCTCCGACATGCTTTTGAAAAATTCTAGTATCATCAAGGCTTAATAGTGCCACTTTTCTATGGAAAAAGGTCACGTGACACTTCTCTTGCAGGTGGATTTAGCAAAGCAGTCTGCCACTTCTGCGTTGGATTGAACCACTTCATAAATCTGGGGGTTTACACATTTGGCTAGATTGGAGTTTGTTTGCAACCCAGGAAGGCCTGCAGTTACCTAACTAAAATCCACAGAAAACTATGCGTATGGTGTCTGTACCCTGTACAGAGGTATAATGTTTCTGTCTAATAAAGGAAAAACTATAAGAATCTCTCAGTTGCTGGCTTATGGCTTTATGAAGAACTTTAATGCCCCAGTAGAGTAATATAGTAGTATATTTACTTAGCTTCCTGTATATTTTATTAGTGGAATAATTCTCTCTTTAAAATAGTCAGTTATGTATTTTGGGACATGTAGGGCATAATAGCTCTTAAGTATGTTTTATCAGACTCACCTAGAGAAAGTATCATCAAACTGGCTTTCTAAACTTCCCAAATGTAGTTGAAATACATGATTTTGTCATTAGGAGTTGTATTTATAACTTTTCCCTCTTTGCAAAGCTCCCAGGATGGATCCCAAAGGATCCCAGGATGGAGAGAGAAAACAAAAGTAATTATTAAAAAACACATTACTGTTGGCTAGCCGTTATTGTTGTTGGGTTTTGTTGGCTTTACTCCTTTGTCTTCTGGGGTACCTGCACTTAGCAAACTTCAGGGACTGGCTATACGAGGTAGTTCATGTATTGGTAACAAGAGATTCCTTGCACCAGAGAGCTTATGTTCAAAGGCACTGCGGTTACCACTGTTCATGTTGAACACAGCATGGGATTTCAAACAATTGCAAAGAGGCTTTGAAATCACTGTAATAATATCCATGAAAAACAGAGGAGCTGGGAAACAGGGAAGTTTTAGTGAGTATAGAAGAACAGCGTGTTATACGATTACCTGTCCTATCTACCTTCTTCCTCCTTCAATTCCCAAAAATATGTTACTACCATTCTGTGCTATTTCATTTTTCCCACCTGGCAACTCTCTAAGTAATGTCCAAACCAGTTCTCTTTCCTTATAGCCACGACAAAGTCTTTTGTTAGAGGATCATCTGTGCTTCAAAGGAGGACCTTTGGCATCCATTTATATGCAGTGTTGAAGACAGGATGTTGAGCAAGGAGGCCCTTGGATCATTATGGCCATTTTTATGCTACATAATGGACTAAAATTTACGTTCTTCCTATTGCTGGTTATCCTATAGGCATCTCTCCTACTGGCATGGAAGCATATTCTTTAAAGTGTAGTGCAGCTTTCACTTCTTCATGGAGAAAACAGGTGTATTAAGAAGGATTTACTCAATTTCCTTGTGCTGCTGTCCTAAGCTGCACTTTCGGACCCTGGGAAGGCAAGGCCAAGGCTCATACAACAGGGTTTCACACAGGAAACTGCCTTTCAAGGTGCCATTGCAACCTAATAATCAAAGATGAAGAAAAGGTGCCTTTATTCTCTGATACCTGCATCTCCTCAGGTCCGTGCTCAAGGCCATATCCTCTCGAGGATGTGCAAATCAAGTGCTTTAAGCTAACATTTTATGTCAAATTTACTTTATTAAAAAGGAAGTTATGTTTTGGGGGCTCCTTCAAAGGTAGATTCGTGTGGACTTAGGAAGGTTTTTTTCTGTACGTGCAATAATTCTTTAAGCTGCCCGGTTGCACAGGTTGCTGGTCTCTTTCAGCCAGCTGGTGGGTTCCCAGGCAGAGTCTGTCACATACACGCATCATGCAGATTTCCGATGTGCTTGCAAAAACTGTGATCCCTAGAGAGGCATGGTCCTTTTTGGGCTGAAATGCTCAGTGTTGTGGTTTAACCCCAGCCAGCAAATAAGCAGCACCCAGCCACTCGCATACTCCCCCCCGCTGGGATGGGGGAGAGAATCAGAAGAGTAAAAGTGAGAAAACTCATGGGTTGAGATAAAGACAGTTTCATAGGCAAAGCAAAAGCCGCACACGCAAGCAAAGCAAAGCAAGGAATTCATTCACTACTTCCCATGGGCAGGCAGGTGTTCAGCCATCTCCAGGAAAGCAGGGCTCCATCACGCATAACGGGTACTTGGGAAGACAAACGCCATCACTCTGAACGTCCCCCCTTCCTTCTTCTTCCCCAGCTTTACACGCTGAGCATGATGCCATATGGTATGGAATAGCCCTTTGGTCAGTTGGGGTCAGCTGTCCCAGCTGTGTCCCCTCCCAGCTTCTTGTGCCCCCCCAGCCTCCTCGCTGGTGGGGTGGGGTGAGGAGCAGAAAAGGCCTTAACTCTGTGTAAGCACTGCTCAGCAGTAACGAAAACATCCCCGTATCATCAACGCTGTTTCCAGCACAAATCCAAAACACAGCCCCATACTAGCTACTATGAAGAATATTAACTCTATCCCAGCCAAAACCAGCACGCTCAGTCATTGTGATGCATGTTCTGCTTAGGAATTCTGGGCACAATGCAGACCTAGCTGTGGATTGTGGCATTCCACCTTTTTTTTTTTTCATAAGTAATGGATGTGATATGTTTCACAATGATATGTTTCGTCTTATGTTGTTGCTCTCAGATTGCACGTGTGAGAACACAGCATCTCGAAAATGAGTTACAAACACGGATGCGGTGTCTGATGGCACTTTATTTGTGAAGGAAAAGGCATATGTTTGCCTTGTGGTGTGTGCCTGTAGATCAAAATCCAATGAAAAGTGTACTGACTACAACAGTGATAGGCATGTTACTTACCCCCAAAAATAAAAAAAGCAAAATGCTGAATGCTCTGTGGAGATAACATACAATTTATTGATTTTCTCTGTATGGTTTATGTCTATAATGGACTTTATGAAAACCCTAAGCCAGTCTATTTTATCTTTGTAAATAACTGACTGAGAACACTGTTCTAAATTGAATAAGTGGAATGAGATACATGTAAGGAATGAGATACATGTACAAGTAATTATATGTATATAGTACATTTAAGCCCTTTTTGGCAAAGTTCAAATAAACTTCTACATAGCGTCTGAAAATCAGAGATCTAATTTTGGTTTTAAATCTGTTGTCACAACTATCCTTAGCTCTGCAGTAATTTGCATTTCAAGTGTACTGGAATCTCTGAGCACCTCCTTTGTGTGTTGTATAATTACTGTTAATACCTGATTTCACAGTTATTTATAGCCTTGATGTATTACTTGACTGTTGCTAATATCTCATTTACTATTCTGACCACCTTGAACAGCCTTCTACATGATACTTCCTGGAGTGTCTAGTCTTTTATCCTCTGGCTGTATCTTCTAATTTCTCTCTGGCTGTAATGCAGTCTCCTATCTTTGCTTCAGACAGTATTTTTAATTTTGTATTGCAGGGCTCAACATGGATGCCAGGGAGTGTAGTAAGGCTAGTGCACAGATAGAAGATGAAGAGCCTTAGTGTCCTAAAGAGGTGACTTTGAGAGGCCACGGTTCACACAGCTCCTGGTTCCAGCTAGGTATAGGGCCACTTATATTCTGCCTAAGTTCAGGTTGCCACTGAAAGGAGAACTCCATCCTCTTGCCAGTGGCACTCATTTCCACCTGGCCTTTTGTGCTGGCACTTAGTTTATGTGGCTGTTCAACAAGCCAGGTTGAGGATTGATCCAGCTGCAAACTAATCTTGTATTTCTTCTGGTTTGCTTTTTGGGTCAGTTCCCTAATCTGCTTTATGAAGCAGCTGTAAGATGCAAGTGTCAGCACAAACAAGGTGGAGGAACAAAAGACTGAGGTCAGGAGGGAGGGCAGGAAGGACCACCTCTTTTGGCAGATGTCCTGATTTACGCTACAGGTTGAAGGTCCTGGGTTGCACACTCACTGAGAACTGGCAAATGGGAATTGCTGCCTCACACGGGAGCAAGAGTCTGCCAGAAAGGTGATTGGCAACATCAGTCATCTTTAAATGGCAGCAGCTTCTGGCTCCCTGTTCCGTTTCCATTGACAAGCTCTGTCTTTAATACAGGAGACGTACGTGAAGTCTGGCACCCCAGCCTTAGAAAGTTGTTCATCGCTGTTGCAGAGCACCCAGTGGTACAGGTTACATAAAGGACTCTCTGCAATGTGAACTAGCATAATTAAGTGCCTTGTAGAAGATAAGCATAATTACCCAAACCCCTAGGTAGAAGCACCCATAACATTTGCCAAACAAAAGTTCAGATAATTGGAAGATCTGGCTTTAGCACATTCTGAAATTGGTGTGTCGGATCTAAAAATCTCTGATTCAGTCTTTCTAGCTCAGTGAGTTGGATTTCCAGTTGGGAGATTCATTCAGCAGGGCTTAGGTTTTAAACCAGATATATAAAAAACACCAAAGCCTTTGCCTCAGGGTCTGCCATGGGAGTTACATTCCTGGATAAATCAGAATACCATCTGTACTGCCAACTGCGATGTGAGAGAGTTAAGCGAGGTTTTCTAAGCAACCAAAGGCACCTAACAAAAATAGGTAACACCTCTCTCTAGGCTACTTTACTTTTCCTAGACTGTCCCTGGGCCCTGAAGCGTGTATTTCAAACTGTGACTCAAAGTTACCCAGATCTAACTTACCCGAAACCCTAGGCAGGCAGGCAGGCAGGCAAAGTTACATAATGGGCCATAGGTGATATCTGAATTGGATAATAAATCCTAATCTGTTTATTAAAAATGGAGGCAAATACTTTTGATAAGACAGAGTCTGAACTAGAGAGGGCTGTTGGTGGTGAAAAGAAAGAACTGTGGTGAACGGATAGTAAATGAAGTTTATACCATTGAATTGTGCTGATGATTTTGGCAAAGTTGATCATGGGAGACGCTGCAGAAGCTCAATTATTGGGCAGTGGCACGTTATGTTCTGTCAAAATTTTCTCCCTTTTGTGATACTTACATTAGTTATCAGGCAAAAACTCAACCACAGTTAAGGGTAAATACACATCAGGAACTGAAGGGAGAAAGCTTTCCAGAAACATTGTAATTAAGTGCAAACTAGATACTTTTAATTTTAGAATGTTTACGTAAATCTATACATGTTAATGGACAGAAATGCATGTCTAAAGACCCTGAAGTTTGCCCTGGAGTGATGTAGTAATTACCTAGTTATGAGTTGTGCATGTTAATTTTTGCAGATGATTTATCTGGTTTATCTGGCTTTTAAAGACATGATATTTTCCTTCTTTTTTATTTTTACTTTTTTAATGCTCCTATTTTCACAACAGAGCACAGATAGCATATTTAACAGTGCATTCCCGTAATTATGAGTGAAGGGGGGAAGCACAGGCAAGAGTAGACAACAAGAAGCAATAGCTGAAGGTGAGGTAGCTATTCAGTTAATCTGTGAGGAGGAGATAATGCGCAATAACATGAAGCCAGCCCAGAGATGTGGCCAGAGTGGCAAGCAGAAAGGATACTTTTATCAGCATTGTTTCAAACCAGCTATAACAGTAAGTATTAAAAAAGGAAAAGAAGCAATTACAGTAGCGAACCGTAACTGAATTTTGAAATACCTTTTAATAATATGCAGCAAAGGAACTACATCTTTACCTAAGCAATTGGGGCATGTTCTGGATGTGACCTGTCTGAAGAGAAACACACACCCAATGACAAATTTTGTCATCGAGAGCACATGCTTATGAATTTGCAAATAAGACCTAGCATAGGGACTTCCAACGTTGTATTTTTGTTAGTGGGGCCTGGGCTAGGCATGAAACCCGTCCATTGTAAACATATTTGAGCGTCTGTTTTGTCTGAAAAGTAATCAAAGATACAGTTTATATGAGCCTTCAATATTCATTGTTATTTACCTCTGAAAGATTCAGCTGGTTCGCTTTGTGATTGCTTTTCTAAAGGAAATGATGCATTGTAATCAATTTACTGTGTGCAGTTTTAAATGTCAGGGACATTTTGGTACTTAACTAGCAGACTCATGCAGTAAGGGATGATGCAGACTTTTTGAAGTAAGGCTATCTTAAGGATTAACTTCTAAGAGATTTCAGGTTCAGCATATCTAAGTACAGTATATACTTTCTTATTGTTTGCTTTTTTTTAATTTAAAGTTGAGCGGCATTTTGGGCAACAGCTAAGATGCATCAATTGAGGTATATTTTTGATATTTTATTTCCTTCCATCACTATTCTTCTGATGATTCTTTTAAATGTGATAAGTACACGAACTATTGACTGTGATCCCTTTTGAGTATTGACACTGCGTTTGAAAGTTCTTCAAAACCAGTAAATGTTTCTTTATTATCAAAATACATATTTGAGTGCATAATTCAATTAAAATGTCATAATCATAAAAAGTTTAAAGAAGCAAACTGCTCTATGCGCTAATTTGAAAAAAAGAACTTTTTAAATGGAACTCCGTGTAGCTTTTGTAGATACTTAGGCCTCTCTTCACTGTTGGTTGAGTTTATTTAAAGAGCTTTTCTAGTCACCTTTGAACCAAAATGATTTCTCCAGATGTACAGAAGTGAACAATGTAAAAATCTTGCTGCTTCAGCAGAACAGGATCCAGCTGGCAGGGAACTGGATCTGCAAGTCATTGGTTACAGCTGTGTTTCGATTTATGTGATGGTTGAAAAAATAAATTACTGGATTAAATGGCTAGAAAGAGGACTCTTTGTTTAGCCCTTGTGTGGGGACTGAAAGTGTTTATGGTGCTGTTTTCTACAGAGCCTTTGCAAAGTAAACCGGACAAATAGACTTATTCAAAACTTCTCTGAAATGTTGCGCATTCAGCTTTATTTCTTTACAGAAGAAACTGTATGTTTTTGTGTAATGCTGTCAGCCAGCAACCGTTTTTAAGGTCTTTTGGCCTTTGAGAGTGGCAGTAGCATTTTAGCAATGTCTTTTAGGCATTGCAGTTTATCACTGGAAGGCAGTTTCCTTTAGTTAAAGGTTTTAAAATGCGTTTCTTGGCATGCACACAAATACATGTAGGGACTATGTCAAACTCATAACTTTTTAATGGGTTTAATATTTCAGCTTTGTATACCACTTACCTTTTGCTCTACATAATGCTGATGTAATTGTAAATCGGGTGCACAATAATTTACAGAGCAGGCACAATGAAATCAGAAACTAATGCCAAGTGTTTGGATTATCGTCTCTCTTATTTTAATGTTCTAACTATGTAGGTGAATAATTTCTTCAAGACGGTGATTATGTCTTATTACCTGATATCCTGATCCTGCAAAGATTTACATGCTTAGTTTTACTGAACAGTTCCACTGTCTTTGCTAGGGCTGCATGGTGCATAGAGCTCATCACAGCTTTGTTAGATATCTTGCTGAGAAATGTGTTAATTTTTTTAAAATTCTTTATAAGAGTATGGTTCTGTGAAATCCCATGAGCTGCCTTTTCTACCGAAGGTAGCTTGGATTGAAGGAGTTGAGACGTAACTTCTTGCAGTGAAGTCCTGACTCCACTGAAGTCACTGGGCATTTTGCCACTGACTTCTCTTAGGCTACAATTTCGCCTTAAGAACTGGATTTTAATGCTTTTACTTATAACAAATATCACAAGACCCACAAGTGATTTCTCTTAAGTAGTGCAACTGCTTGTGAAGTGATAGGCTACCGAATGTGAACAAAAGATTTGATATTAGACCAACACTAGTTTTAAAGGCTTCTTGCAGATGCTACAGAAAGATAAATAATAGCATATAACTTTCAGTCACGACAGACAGTGAGCATATAGTGCAGTTTTTAAAGCTTTAGCTGGCTTTCAGCATAATAGTTTGCAAAGCCAGGAGCTTTTCAGCACTTATATCTGTTTATTCAGCAATATTTCCTAGCAATTATTTTAGGCTGACCATTTAGTTTCATTTTACAGTCATAAAGCAGTCAGTAGCTGTAGCTGGGTATCAGTCCCATTCTATTTATTAAAACATTTCTCAAACAGTGTATAAACATGGAAAATTATGGTTGTGATTAGATCATAATTGTTGTCCTATCAAGATCTAATTACTTTTCTAAAAACAGTTTGCACAAATCATTTTCAAAGGATCACCTTTATAAAATCCTACAAAACACTGACCAAGGAGAGCTAAATACCAGAACAGGAGTTCTTTTTCAAGGCAAAAATGAAATCAAACAAGTTGGCCAAGTTCCATCATAAGCCACCTTCAGAAATACCAGAGAGAGGCTTAAAATATTTTAAATAGAATATTTCCCCTCCCCCCCTTTTTATTGTTGTCCCTGAGCAGCATTATTACATTAAGAGCCATGCGACAGAAAGTCGTGGTGATGCAGAATAAATAACCATAATGTATCAAAAGCAGACAAAGGTGTGATTGATCTGTCTGGAATTGGCAGACTCTTTCGCTGTGTCAGGCTGTTTCTTTGATCAATGAAGGTATAGCCTCTGACCCTTTAAAAAAATCAATGAGATTGATTGAAAGGAGAGAGAGAACTATGAGAATGCAGGATAGCTTTAACCTTCACTGTCTAGAAAATTTTAAATATTCTGGTTTTGCAGGCATTGAACCTGCTATTTTATATTTTCTTATTAAAATGCTTTGCTTTTCCCCAGCATCTTGAAACCTCTTAAAACAAGGCTGTAGAAGTGGTGTGTCCGAATGTTTCTCACAAACGTTTATCTTCAAATCACATTGTTAAGAAAACAGGAGGTTTTTTTCTATAGCAGAATTCTGTACATTCTGTTACTGTTTGCAGTATGTACAGAATGCCTTTAATTTCCTTTTATAAACTCTGATTCTTATTTGACATATACGTATCCAAGAATCTGTGCTCAGAAAAATAGTTCAGATCATTTCAGAGACACTAGCCATCCGAATAAAGTTACTCGCATTGCCCTTTTTGCAGGATCAAGCCCACTGATGACTACAACGATAGTGTGAAACCAGCATGGAGGGGTGCCTTCTGGGAATAAGCAACATATTTTGGCGATCTTGTTCTACGTAATCTTGCATTTTTATCGATTTTATATATATCTCTATATACATGTATACCTAATTAGTAAGGAAAGAGTAAAAATGTCATACTGGAAAATTTATGAAGCGGGATTTTTAAAATAGTGCTTGGCTCTTTACGTCTTTCTTATTGAACAGACTGCAAATGCAAACTTGACTGTTTAGTCAAAAACAGTTTTATGAACAGTTGGAATTTCATTTTAGTACCAGGCCCTTTCTTCACATTGTGCTGATGATGTATTAAGCAGTAACACAAAGCAATTAGTGAAGTAAGTATTAAAAGTGTTCACAAATAGAAAAGTTAATTCGTTCATTATTTCATGCTTTTGAAGCTCAAGAAAACATAGGTCAAAAAAGAATAAATATCATAGTGGTTAGTTTTCATAATTACTTTTTTAATTGAAAATGTCAGTGAAATCAAAGTCTACTGAATAGTATTCATATATTTTCAAAGTAATTCAGACTGCAATAATTTCTGCTGTCATATGTCTGTGTTTTAATAAAGGGCAGGTAAATTGACAAGTCAGCAAGGAGATGGTATAATAGCATTTCTTGAGTAAGAAGGAGCTTGCGTAGGGAGAGGAGGATATTGCTGTTTCTCTGTATTTTTATTTGTGTGATTTCCTTTCTGTAATAGATTGTGTAGGCTATATATATTTTTTAACACTTCACGATCAGGCGGCAATTTCAGCTAAGTTACAAAAGGCACTGTTACTAAAAGATAAGGCAAAGTCTGGGTGTGGCATTTCTAAACAAGAAATTAAGAGGGTAGATTTTTGTGATAGGTCTGGGACTAGACAGCTGTGGGATTTTTCTGAAGTGTTTATCCCCTTGCTGTTCATCAGTGAGGTGAGAAGGTATCATGGACAATCATGCAAAACTACGGCATATGCTTAGACACAGGACACTCTAACAATCTCATTCTTCTAAGTCGTTTAAATGCTACCTTAAAGGAAGCTAAACCTTTTATTTTACTGGGTATCCCTTTCATGTGCACTGTGACGAAGGAACTTTTGCTCCTAGAAAAAGAAGAGGGATGAGGGTGTTACCTCCCAGCTGGAGCACACTGAGAATATGAAGATGAGAACTGTAAAATCACAATGTCGTTTGATATCAGTGCATTTCTCCCTTCGTGTTAGACACGTTCTGATTTTGCTCCAATAGTATCTAATCCTTGTCATCGCATTCTCTTAACATTAGTATTTGTTATTCCAGAGAATCCTTATCTTTCACACAAAGTTTGTATTAATATTGTAAATTACCTTACTCTTGCTGTCTAAGAAACAAAAGGCTCATCCTGTATTTGAATGGGTTTTGATATCTGACATCTACATCCAGCCTCACCTCTCCTCCCTCTCTGTCCATAAGTAATAATCCAGGGAACGCCTTTTTTTTTTTCCTTTCTTTTTATTTTTGGGTGGTTTCAGCAATGGCTGCTATTCTCACTGTGTTCTTCATGTACACAAACTGCATCCTTCCAGTGTGGATGTGAATGCTGTCCCCTTGTGGATGATGCTTACAGGCTTAACTGCTGCCTGCAAAGCTGAGCAGTACCCTTCATCCAGTTTAAGGTGGTGACTGATGCATTACATTCATTTAGCATTACTAAAGGAGAGAATTAAGGTTCTTTTTGTATCTCATCCCACCGTCAGCTAAATCTTTCCCAGAAAAGATGCAAAGCTGAGGTCATTTTTTTCCATCTGTGAGGGGTCAGTTACTGCAACAAAGTCAATCCTGGCTGAGATATAAGCCTGTTAAAAAGTACCTATGCTAGAAGTTGAATAATTTTCTAGACCAATTTTTTACATTTCTCCTAATGAAAACAGCTGGGTCATTAAATCCAGCAATCGATCTCCAATTATAACCTGTCTTGGACAGCACGATGCTCTGCCCTGGCAGGTGCCCTCCCCGCACCCAGACCCCCGGCCTCGGCCTCGCCCTCTGCCGCGAAACACCTATTTGCTGCCCCTGTCCCATATCCACTCCTAGCACCTCTAGGAGCACAAATTCCTCTCCGAAATATTGCTGTGGCACGGGGCCTAATTCTACTGTTCGGCATTGACAGGGCTGCGGGGACTAAGGCTGCGCGTTCGGTCTCTCCAGCTGAAAAGCAGATCTATGGTTAAAAAAGGTGTGGTTCTGCTTGGAAACAGAGGCAGTGTGTACAGACAGTGATGTAAATGGAAATGTAATGGGGTTTTCTTTCACTACTCTTATTTGAGTCTATCAGCAGAATAAATCAAATCTAAGAGATGAAAATTCTGGTTACCTGCTACCTGGATTCTTTCTTTCCTCCTGAGAAACTGAGAGAGGGTATGTGACAATTGCTGGAGCATTTTTATGAAAAGCTTTTCGATCTTTTCAGGACCTGCACAGGAATAAAAAAAGAAAGTTAAATGGATGACATTTAATCTTCATACAGCGAATAGTAATTACAGGCAAGATTTTAAAGTGGCTCTGCTCGTATTCAAACCCGATGGTTCTTTTCTCCTTGCATCGCATGGGGATTTCCTGTACAGTGGATGCAAAATGTAAATGATTGGGCAAGTCCGTGAAATTCAGACATGCATACAAAAATGTCTTTCCAACTTTTTCACACTTACCCTCAAACTGAAAATGGATTTTCCTAGTGGTTGATTAACCAGAAATGAGTTGTTCCTAACTAGGTTGAGGGGAGTTCTATAATATTGGATTAGTGAAAGGAGTGAACGGCTCCAGTTTAATTCAACTAGTCTTCTATTTTTAATCTCCAAGGAAACAGCTGAGTTGAATGTTAATTAAACAGCAGTCTTTGATCCACCCAGCCACTCCCGGAGGCATAATAATAATATATAAGCGCACACGCAGCAAATATATAATAGGTACATTTAAAGGAGTGCATCTAACCTTGCCATATTCACATTTAAAACGTTTCTTGCCGACCCATTCTTATATTATTTAAATAGGGAAAGGGAAAAAGAGGGGAAAATGCTAAGTTAAACTTTGATGATCTGAAAGGTAGGGCAGCGGAGCAAGTGTGACTTCCTATTTTGAGGACGTATAAGGGTTAATGATTAGAAGAGTGGAATCAGGAAAGACCTTAAGCCCAGATCTATGACAGTGGTAATTGAGCTGATTGATTACGACATCTCGTTTCAGACGACTATTGATTTAATCTCGTCTGCAGTCCCATTGGCCCCAGAGGTGCTCCCGAGTGAGGCTCAGCACTTGAACCTGGGTACTTTTCCCTACTCACCGTCTGGATATAAATTTCCAGAATCTGCAGCCATTTATAGTTTTCACTCTTCATTATGCTTTTATTCAAAAGCTTCTAATTTCAGCAGACTAATGTTTTTAACCATTGAGGGAGGCAGACACAGGGAAAATGAGATGGCACAGACTGAAAAGGGTGGGTTTAAAAAAAAAAAAACACACAAGAGAGAGAGCTGGGGCTATGTGGCTAGTATTTGCATCTGTTGTTTCTGATTCGCAGAGCTAGCAAAGGCTGCTTTTGGAGGCAGTCCACAAAGCTGGGCTATCAGTAGGCAGTTTGCTGTACGCGCACGTTCAATTATTAAAATAGTAGACTTTTTTTCTGTCTGATAGCCATAGCGAGGTCATGACATTAATTTATCCAGGGTATTGTGGGTAACTATACAGAAAAAAAGCATAAAGGGCACAGATGCTGGAGCAGCAAAAAATGGATGGGTCTGAGCAAAAGGAGATTAAGAGGCGATGACCAATCTAATGTACGTATAGCAGTAAGAAGCCGGCATCCGTCACAGACTATTGATGGCAATAAGTATTTTAAGCCATGCTGTGCATGTGTTAATTTTTTTTTTATACCTCAGTAAATGCTAAGCTGAATGCTGTAATCCTGTATTTTTCAGTTTCCCAAATCTGATTTCGGTCTTGTTTTTGTTGTCTCATGCTTGGCGTTCTCCGCTCGCTCTCTGTCTCTGTCTGTGGGTGTGTGTCTGTCTCCGTCTCTCCCATTCTCCGAGATTACAAACTTAACTGTTTCCTAATTGTCTACTTTCCTCCGTCCTGTACCTAAGAAATTAATTACCATCACGACGACCGGTCATAAGCGCGTACGAACTGGGTTTAGGGCGTGTACCCCGGCGTTTTGGCTTCCTTTCTTTACTTCGGGGCTGCGCGGTGTTTTCTTTTGGACCTTTCCTGCAAGCGGATGCCCTTCACGTTTGCTGCCGCCGTAAGGTTGCCAAACGGCTACCTGAGCCGGGACTGCGGTCTAGCACTGCATCCTGGGACCTGCCTGCTCGGCTACACCGAGAGTTTCTAAGGCACCAGGCAGCTTTGAGAATTGGCTGGCGAATTGCGTATCACCTGTCCCCCCCTCTGGTAAATAATTTTTATACCGCGAATCACAGTGGTGTGGTACTGTCTGGAAAAATAATTCCCAAATACAGTTGGCGTAAAAAGGGAAAAGCTGAAAGATTGTCAACACCGTAAGTCATTAAAGTCCCTTGCCTTAAGAACAAAGGAACAAGGTAAAAATGCACACAATAATTATGCTCTGTGGATTTTCGTAGCCTGTCAGACAACTTGTGCCTGTGTTTCAGTTAACAGCCTTTGTGCTTTGTTTTGTGTTGTGTATTTTATATAGGCGTCTTGAGTTTCTCTGTGTATGTGTGTGTATTCGATGTACGTGTATGTGCGCAGACTGCTCTACCAACACGGAGCAAATACCATACAGATAAATACACAAGTGTAGCTCAAACATGCATTTTCAGTACTCGGTGTGGTGGTGCGGGTGTATTGCCATTGTTCTCTCGCAGTGCTCCCTCTGACGCAAGCAGCTCCTATTTTTTTATTTTATTTTTAATTAAGAAGTCTAAAATTAAAAAAAAAGAAAAAAATTACTTAGTCCAGTTAAATACTGATTGAAGTCCAGAAACTCATGATTTCAGCACAGTGAATGGTGATTCAGACCCTGGCAGTGTTTTGGCTATGAGACAATTCCTACTTATAAAGAGCACAATGAGTGTGGGGGGGAAAGATAGCATTAATTTTGAGGAAGATTAATATTAGCCTTTTTAATGTTCATTATTTTCTGAAGAAATGAATCCTTGTAGCTTTTGAGAGCTAGTATCCTTCCCACTGGTATTTATTCGAGCAAAGGAAAAAATGAAGAAGGCGTAGAATAAACTCCTAAGACTGTTCAAGAATTACTGGCATTATTTCTCTCTACATCACGTGTGAGCCTGGGTTGCCTGCTATTCCTGAGGCAGAGGATCGAGGATGAAAGTCTGTGTGTCAGAGCCTGTTTTCACAACTGCATTTGGAGATCTGTCTTATTGATTAGGAAAAAAAGGGGGTGGGAATAGGAGTGTGAGGTGAGGGGAGGACCGACTGACTACTGGCTTATTGCAGCTCAAGACATTTTCTTCCGGAAAGATGTCAAACAACTGAGACACAGCAACAGAGGAAGTAGAAAGGTGGAAAAATAAGAAGAGGGACCCTTTGGAAGAAATGAAGGCATTCCTTATGAGAGCCTTGAGGCTTTTTTTTCTTCTAACATCTGACCCACAAGGGCTAGAGTGACAGCGTCATGCAAATGCTGCAATCCAGCAGGTCTGAGAGAGGGTGGATGCTAGAGAGTGAGTTAATGTTAATGATGAGTGCAGTGAAAATACCAGCCGATACCACCCCCTCCACACACAACTGCTCTGAGTCAGCATCCGCTGCTTTGCCTTGCCTTTTCGTGCGTGTGTGTGTGTGTATGTGCGCGCGCATGTGTATGTGTGTGTGCGCGTGTGTGTGCTAGTGACTGTGTGTGTGCATGGAAGGTAAAGCCAGTCAGTCAGTGAGAAGCAAAGGTACGTTTGAGAGCAACTAAAATCTGACTGATTTCCATCTTCAGAGCATCAGATGTATTCCCTAAAGAGGATGGGTCTATGCGATGGGGGTGGTATAATTATGTTAATGTCATATTTATAGAGGGGAGAGATTTTTCATTCTAATTATTGATTTGAAAGCTGTGGTCAAAATTGTTTGTTAAATCATGATCAGCTTTATAAAAAGAAATTGAATGAAATCTAGGGACTGCTATACATATATATATCTCATATATATATTTTGTTTCGTTTAACTATTTTGTGTCTGAGGCATAACTGATTGAATGGTGCACAGTGACAAAGAAACGGCTCTTATATAATGTTGCATTATATCATCAGCTGAAATAATATTTTAAATAATCCAAAATGTTCTGAAATCTGAAGTGTCATTCTGCAGGGGAGGGTGAAGGGCAGGGGTGGGGGTGGGGGGCACTGGCAAATCTTTTCTTCAGCAGAGCGCTCTGTACAGCTTTCTTGTAAATGGATGATTCACCTGTTCGACCAGCAGAGATTCTAATTCTTCCCCCCCTCTTCTCTTTTTTTTCCTTTTTAAAGCTGAACGGCTTCCCGAGGAGCACTGAGTTTTCTATGCCAGATTCTGCTCCAGTGGCTAGGACCTTTATGGCTGCTGTTTCTTTTGCTCTGGGCTCTGATGGAGGAAAAAAAAAAAAAAAAAGCCACGGTGGATCCCGTCCCTAAAGTAGAAATTTTGTTTTTCGTTCTGCAAACAAGGCTAAAGATCGGAGGAGAATGAATGCGAAAGTAATTTGGGATTGTGGTCGTGCCATTAAAAGTGTTCGGCTTCAGAACGAAATTATTCGGGAAATCTGAGCATTTCTTCTTACTGTATCGACAGTATTTGAAAGTTATGTGTGCTTTGAGTAACCTGGTTCAAGTGACAACAATCTCTGCATGTCAATGTTTTCTACAGCTTATGGAGCGAAAGCTAGTTTTGCCATTGGAAAGGAAGAAGTTTTTACTAGCAGTCTGTAGAAGGATTAAATGTTTAACGTGGGGAAGAGGCAAAAAGTGAATACACGCCCAAAGGTTATCCTTGCATCGTGAATGGGTTTAAAGTACTCTGTAACCCAGGGCCCACCTGAACAGTAGGACTAAAAGTATAATGGGGAAATATTTCAATTAGAAGCCCCTTAACAAGCATTTAATCCTTCTTTCAGGCATTAAGGGAAATAGAATAAAATTGTTACTGTACAAATCTGCTGGAAGCAGATTTTAACCCATTTTTAGACGCTTCCCTCTGATGCATTATAATATGGCTGCTTGTGAGACGAGGCAGTGAAGATTTTTTTCCTGTGTTCTTTGTTTTTCTTTTCAAAAGTTAAGGACTATACTCAAGAAAAGTCTGTTCAGTCAGCTGATACATTGTTTGAATGTATGTATGTGTCTTGCCTGCTTATTTGATCTTTTCTGCCCCCTACTTGAAACTGTGGTTTGTTTATTTGGGGGGAAGGAGGGGTTGTTGATTTGGGGGGGATGTTGTTTTTTGGGGTTGTTTTGGGTTTGTTTTTGTTTTTAACAATAGCAGTGAAAGTTTTACTGACAGCGATTATGACTACTAAACAATTCAGTTTATTGGAAGACGAATTCTACTGGATCATATCGGACTTTTCCTAGTCCCTGAGACCCTAACTTGTGAGGTTTTTTAGCAACAATCACAAGTCAGGCTCTTGGGACCTAGGCGGAGGGGAACCAGCAGCTTTGGACTGTGATTGTTTCTCTGCAGAATTTAGAGAACCAAAGGAGCTTTCCTTGTCTGGAAGGGAAAAAAGGAAAATACACCTATTTCAATTGTTAAGCAGCAGAACTGTTCCTAAAAGACAAAACCCTGTTATCCATTGTGCAACATTAGGATGTTATATATTTGTATGTTTGGAAAACTGGACTAGATGCCACGTAACATGTAGAATTAAAATTTAAACTGAATGCTAGTTTGCACCTCCAAAAAAAAAACAACCAAACCTCAAAACAGATACTAAAATATACAAAAGGCTTTCGACCATAATATTATTATTAGTGTAGACAATTCTGATAGATAATTACCACAAAGTATATTTTCAGCTGTATTGTTACAGCATTAATTAACTTTTAAAACATAAAGCATAAACACTGGTGTTTGAGGCCTAGAAAACATTCATTCTATTGTTGTTTGAATAATGATTTCAGTCTACAGGAAAGCCATTGCTTAGCTTTTCCTGTAACATGGGACAAAGATTATTTTGTAGTTAGTTGCCATCATTTTTCTTTGTCTAAGTGAGACTGCAATATGGCATTTAAAATATTCTCTCATTTAATTTACATTTTAATCCGATAGAGAATATTGGTGTAAAAATCATACTACAGCATTAAAATCACTTTGCACACAGAATCACATTTCTTGTACCTGTTCATTTTAAACTGAGCCGGCAGTACTCTAAGCACGAGACTCAACTTCTCGCCTCTCCATCACTTTTTGCATTTTTCCCCCTCTGACAAAAACCAGAGTAAGCTTTAGGTTGTCCCTCATGCGTTAAGTACTTCACCGACTTTGCGTAAGGAGATTCACAAGCACACAAGTTATTATGCACTGTTCATTAGTCTTGAACTTTCGATCTACAACACATAATTTGATTTGTATTTCTTAATATTTTATAGGTGGGTTAGTTCTGAGTCATTTTTCTGTTTCCTGTGTCTAACCCAAGATGCTGCAGGACCTTGTTGATACATCAGACTTCACTGAGACAAAGGCTTCACACAGATCAGGCATCTAAACTATTTGTTCATTTCAGAAGTGGTATTTTGGCTGCAGTATATTTTTTCCACTTGTGTGGGAGGAATTGTGTTTTATTGTAAACATCAACACTATTGTTAAAATAAATTGTTCTTATCTGTTAGTATAATACTTTTTCTTGTTGTCTTGTTTTCTTAAGAGACAGAAACTATGCGCTGTACGTAGTTTTCTAGTTGCTCAAGATATAATTAGTCTTTAAATAGTCATAAAAATATTGCCTTAGCAATTACAATGATGATACAGTTCCTGTAAATATGTAATTCTTTTCTTCGTAAACTGTCAATCCCGCACGCTAAGAACACTCAAAAGAGCTACTTGCAAACATTCAGACACAGAGGTAATTTTTTGACACAGATGTGTTATTCAACGTTGACTTCTATTTAGGCAATATTAGAAAAGTAGATCTGAATCTGTATAGAAGAGACAAACGTACCCAGCTAGGTGCTACACTCATGAAGCACTTCAGTAGCAACTGACGTGTGCTATGAACAGCACTTTTCAGTACTGAAGACAGTCTATGTTTAAGATACTGGTCAGGTGAACAGGTATTCTGTTCATTCAAGCTATATAATGAGATAAAAGTATATTGTGTGTAGATATATGCACATCAATATACAATTTAAATTATGCATAGTATTTATCAAAATAAAAATCCTTATAGATTTAATCAGATATACGATGCACACGTCTGTACATTAATTAAAGATTTTCATTGCATTTATTTGTGAATCAGCAAGATTTACTTGAATGTGGATGGTTCACATTCAGCACTCTGAATTCATTTGGCATTTAATACTGTACGTACAATGAAGGTGAAACCATAGTGTGAAACTGTCTGTCAGCCTGAAGATTTCAAGTATGCCCTGCTCTGCAGTGAGCGTGAGAAGAAAAGGAATCATTAGAAACCCCTACCTGGCTTACTTGGTGCTACAGCAAAAGCCGTAAATATGCAGTACTGCATTACTGCTTGCATTGGGATAACTCCAGTGGCTCTTCTCTTGCCCATCGTACTCACTGCTGCCCCTTGCCATAGCCATGAAAAAGTTGGTCCACTGCCTTCCTTTTTCCCTCCTCCCTCTTCTTCCCTAGTTTCAACAGAGCCAAACCAGCCTCTGGTACACATTGAACTCCTTGTGGTGGGGCAGAGGCGGATGGAGGGGAGGGAGAATCCCGGTCTTCACTCGAGCAGAATTCCCGCCAAAATCAACAAGATGTTTCCCTGTCCTGGGACTACGTGACAATGCCTACAGACACCATGCAGAAAGAGTCTTATTTACACATTGACAGTACACGAAAGCTGTCTCTATTAGCACAAATAAATAGAAAGCACCATCTTCAGTATTCTGTGTTTAGATGTATGTACAGAATTTCAATATATTCTCATTTCTATATGACTTTATGTTGTTTCAGTCCAAAATGCTTTTAAATGCTATTTAATATGTGATTTCGGAGTAATCAGCTTGTGCTACAACACAAACAAAAAACCAAAACACAAGCTCTTGCAATGGGGGAGGAAGAGAGAGAGAGAGAGTGAAAATGATGTGTGGTGCATACAAAAAAGGAATGATATTAACAATTCGATGAATTCCTAGTTGGTAGACCAGACTGAGCCAGACGCATATATTAACGGCTGTCTGCTGCTGATGTGAGCCTGCTCAATGCGGTGGAAATGAAGGATCACCTAGTCTCTGACACCAGCTTATTTGTACGTTTTAATTTTAAAAGGGAAAATCACTGTTTTACATAAACATCTTAACCCCTGCATGATTTTCTTTCTTTTTTCCTCCCTCATATTGTTTGCTAATTTACTGTCAACGTAAAGTGCTGTTTAGCTACAGCCCAACAAAACATCAGTCAAAAAGCAGAGGGAAGTATTAGCTTCTCTTCTGTCTGCCATGTACAATTGGGTTATTATTATGATAATTGTCTACTTTAATTTTTAGTCTTCAAGGGAGATGCAACAATTTTCCAGAGCTTCATTTTTGAAGCATTTTAAGTTTCAACAAGATACCATTTAATTTTAAACCTAATTCCAAAAAAATGCTTATAGCTCAAGCTGGGGTGATTTGATCAATTCTTTTCATTAACCTGAAGGTCTTTAGCACGTTAATATAATTTTACATATATGGGACAGGGTTTCTTTTCAAACCATATAAATAGTAGGATCCATTAATACTGTGCTGAAGACTGTTACATGAGTCAGGGGAATTCCAATCCAAGTTAATTACTGTTGGAATTAGAGGAAAGAATATTTTACTCGAAGTTGTATAACAAGAATCTACAATTATCACATTTCGGGGCATTGCTCTATTCATTTGATGAAAAATGTCAATGAAGTTTAACAGAAGATGTTATGCATTTCCATGGGTAATGAAAATCGGCACATTCACGATTAGCTAACACAACATTTTCAGTGTGTTAATATGCAGTGCAGCAAAAATTTCTGTAGGCAGTAAATGTAGCCATCATTTTGATTTGCCCATATGATGATTATGCTCAATTCCTGACTGGGTACTTAATTTCACACTGAAAAGCAGTCATCTCCTTTTAGGAACCGGCTGTAGCCTACAAAAAAAAAGAAAGACCGACTGCTGCCTGAGGTCTATAGCTAGCTAGGTAGGCAGATACATGTAATAGAAAAAAAAAAAAAAAAGCTGGGATCCTATAAAGATGCTAGCTGAAACTATATCGCTCAGTAGTTAAAAGTAGATTTATTTTGTTATGTTCATTTAAAGTACTTTTGTCCAAACAATGTATCAGAGACATTCATCATCTTAAATTTTTTCACTGTTTGATGATTACAATAAGCATCTTCAGGGTTTGTTGGATGCTGCGTCGTTCCATTCCTTGGCAACACTAGAGTTATTCTTACCTGGTGAGTTATATTCTGACCAGAATCTAGATATATTAATTTGTGTGCAACGCTATGTTTTACTCGCAGTGCCTGAGTAGCAACAAGTGGATGGACTATGGAAGTCTTAGAGAATAAGTGAACATAAGATTATTAAGATCAACACTGATAGAATTATTTCATCTTTATAAACATCTTTAACCTATTAAGTAGGATTTAAAATTAATCACACCATCATCCAGTCGATTATAGAATAAAGTTTATCTGGTAGGTTTTCAGGATTGCAATCTTAATTCCTGTTCCTGCTTATTTAGGAGTTAAGGATTAGTCGTAATTGTACGATAAACTAGATACGGTAATGATAGTTTGAACAATATAAGTATCCTATAGGGAAAAAGGCAGATAATATTCTGTACTTTTCTTCTACTTGTTAGCTGTTACAACGGGGCTGTGATTCTCTACAAGAAGCATATTCATTTATTTAAATGACCAAGCAAATCAACAAGGTTGTGCTGAGTAGTTTAGGGCTGGTAATTTTGGTTTTGGTTTTGGGTGGTTTTCTTCCACCAACCCCCCCCCCCAACTTCTTTTCTTGGATGTGTGCGTGTCATGCATGGGAAGGTATGAAGGAAAAACAGCTATTCAGCAGAGACACGTCCCACCCCTTTAATTAAGCTTTTCCTGGACTATGTAAAACCACTGGCAATGTGTAAATTCCATTTGTGTTTTTTTTTAATTTTAACAGATTCCTGAGTATTATATTAAGATACCTCAGTGATGAAATACAAATGAAAATAGTTGCACTAGTAAGTCACTGGATGCTGAAAGGGTTGGATGGCATCGGCACGGAGCCAACTGGAAGATTTTTTTTTTCATTTAATTCCTTTCACCTAGCAGGCTCCTTAAGCATTAGGCAGAACCCAGTATGTGGCTAAGTTATTGCTCTAGTGTTCATCACACAAAAAGCACAGTCTTAGCATTTGTAAATTTTCTTCAGGGAGGTTTCTAATCTAGACAGCATTTGCGTTTGGGGATTACACCACAGTCTGTTCCCCACCACCTCCCCCTCTAACATGTAGCCCTTTCAACTTCTTCAAAGAAGTGGGGAAAAGTAGGTTCTTTTATTAATAGCAGAAAACAAACCGACTGCTGGACTTCCGTGGCAGAGCTCACATAATGCGGCAGGGTGGGAACTGTAACAAAGAATGCTTGAATGCACTAAACGTATAGTGAAACCCCATTTACATTCACTGATGGAGCTTAAAGTACAATAAGTGAGAAGTTTAAAGTAGAAATAAGCAGGGCCATGAAAAGACTTCAGTGAAGGTAGATACTTCTTGAAAAGTTTAGCACAGGATTTAATTTCAAACTCAAGTCTTTCCTAGCAGAATGCATTTCTTCATAATACATCCCTTTACTCAAAGCATCTCCATCAGATGAAGGTAAATCAGATGAAGAGAGTATCTTCAATGCATAAAGAAGTAGATTCTGTTTATCCGATTTATACACTGATTTTCATACAAGTGAGACAGTTAGCAGTGGAAAAGTCTTCATGGTTCAACTGTCTGTTCCTCTGCACTCTCTCTCCTCTGCAAACTGCCTTTGATGTGAAAGACACAACTTTGTGTCTAGGAATAAGTTTGACTGTGGGATCGTCCCATGATTTATAGTTCTCTACTTCTAAAATTTATGTGTACGTGTTGGTATAATTACACCGGAGAAATGGACGAATTAGTTGGTTTTTTCTGCTAAAGGTTATTCTGTGAAATAGAATGACAGTATTACCAGGGAGTAGCTGTCGCCGCTCACCTTCTCTTCTCTTCCACCATGGTAATCACCTCTTTGCTTCAGCCCCTTCCACAGTCCCACTGTAAGGCCCTGCAAGATGCCAGCTTCATTCTTCTAAGAGTTTGAATTAGCCTTGCTCCCACTTTGTGCATTTGTCTCCATGGTGGTTCTTCATCCTGAACATGAAGGACATATAAATTGGTCCTACCTGTAACTTTTGGCAGAATCTGCATCCCCTCCCTCAGCCCTGTTCAGAAACCACCAGTTGTCAGAGGTTATGTATTAGGTTGCTAGTTACAATTTTCCAGATAAAGCTCTTCTTCTTGTTCATTTTCTTCTGAAGAATGGCATGATAGCCCTGATTGCCTCACAGTTGGAACAGAGGATCATTTGTAGAACATCAGATTTAATAACTGTGATTTGGGGGGGTGGGAGGGTTATGGAATAACTTTCTGCTGCTCTGTTCAGCAGAAGTAGTTTCTGCTAGTGATGTGCATGAAAAATTTGCTACCAGCATTCAGTCGGATTCACATTTCCAGAAGTTTTGACGATCGGTCCTTATCCTCGAGGAGCCTAGTTCTGCCTTGGCATACAGCAGGCAGGCAGGCAGGCAGTCCTGCTCCACAGACCCTCGCAGCAGCCTTGCGACGCCTGCCCTCATGCAGGCAGCCGGCGCGAGCCTAATCCGGGTGCAGCACTGGCTGTGCACAGCACCTTACCCTCCGGATCCGCGCGGGCATCAGCTTTTAGCGAGCCTGGTGTGCGAAATGGCTGGTGCAGCCATTTTGTGGTGGGATTTACAGCTTTTCACTGCAAGTGGAGGGTTCATCTCTCTGTTGGGAAGATTTCTCACAAGACTGAGGTTACACAGTGCTTATAGCTCCTGCTCATGTATTTATATACACACACTGGAGTATCCAGGGAGTTAGATTTACTGTTACGTTTTAAATAAACCTAGAAGACTGTGCTTTTCTGGTGTTTATTATGTCAGCATAGTATTTTGGATATTCATTCTCAAACTTATGCCTCTTTCTGAAATAGATGAGTATGGTCAAAATATTGATGTTTTAGGAGTCATTGGGGCACCAGTTCTAAAACAATGGCTGGATGTTTAAAAGCGAAACGGGTTACCAATGCAATGTTGGAAACCTCTCCCGACTGACTCAGGTTAGATTTCTTGTGGGTGTTGCCGGTATCTGAGTATTGAGCTTTGGTAGGCTTTTATGAGTTAATAAATTCCAAAGGCTGCCGTTTGGCTTTCTGAAATTTGGTAATCATTCCCTAAATCCTAGTGGGAAATCAAAATTACTACATGTAATAACTAACACTTTTTAAAACCCTTCAATTGTTTCCAAACTGCTGCCTACGTGCTCTTCTTTCCTGCATTGGTGGCTAAAGATTTAGGGTCACTTCCTGGCACCCAGCATGAACGCAGACAAGTCCCTTGAGCTCCCTTTCAGTGGGTCAACCTTTACTTTCCTTCCCTGACACTTGCCCTGTGTTGGCCAGGCAGACTGTGGGCTCTTTCGCGTGGGGACTGCCACTCACTAACTGGGAGCACAGGAACTGGCACAGTGGGACTTTGACTTTGGTTAGAGCTCTGAGGCCGCAGTATAATGCGAATAGCAAGCATTCAGTGGTCAGTAGGAGGTCATGATTTACTGTGGTGGTGTGAGGGGGCATTTCATACTTTTCTTTTACAGCCCTCCGTCTGCTATTTGTCCTTCGGTTGTTCACAGTGACTTACTGCTGTGCCTGGGAAGAGAGAGGAGCCCATCTGAACAAGCTATGGGATCTCACATGCCAGCGTTCATCTAGTCTCCATCGAGACTCTTCAACTTTGTTTTGGCATCCACATTTACTTTTTTTCAGATTAATATTTTTAATGGTACTAATGATCTTCTGCAATAGCTACTAAGAAAAAAAAAACATGTTAAGAGGTAGCTCCAAAGAGAGTCCCGGGGTCAGCATTTTTCTATAAAGCAGTCCTATGTGTGTCTCAATAGTGTATGATTTTACTGTGGCCAAAAAAACCCTTCGGATGGCATCCAGCTCAGATTATTAAGTGACAGCAGAACTTAACATCTCCAGTAGTCTTCTCAGAGGACTTGCAGACTCTCCTGTCCTGTGGTAAAACCTGTGGCTGGATGCCATCCTATACCCTCTCTGCTTCTGGGAACCATCTGCAGTTCACTGAACGAGGAAACATGGTACCACACAAGGCTTGCACCTTACATGCACTAGGCCAGGAAGACAGCCAGACATCTCCTCTTTCTTTCCTTCCCTCCTTTTCCCTCCCCCTTACCTCTTCCCTTGCTCTCCTCCCTTGTGTCTCCCACACATAGCAGAAATATCACATGTCCGCTGCCAAGGCAAACTCGATCATCTAGTCTGACTTCCTCCATAAAACATGCCAAAGCATTGACCAAGCAACTCCCACATCAACACCAACAATTTCTGTTTGGTTAGCGTGTATATTTAGGATTTGGGATGGCAGAGAATCCATAATAACCCCAGGAACAGTGTCCCAGTAGTCTATTACATCACCGTTAAAAACATAGGCTGTTACTAAAAACTGGAATTTGTCTAGCATCAGCTTCCAGCTACTGAAACTGTTCCTGACAATTTAAATGGTCATTTGCTTTCACCTCTTAACATTTTTCATTGAAAAACTAATGAGATCGTCTTCCCTGACTTACTGTAAGTTAGGTTTTTGGGAAGATTGCATCATGTTGCTTGCTCTTGTTTGAACCCTTCCCATTTTGTCAATATCCTCTGCAAATACTAATACCAGAACGAGCGATCTGATGTCAGGAATGTTATTATTAGTTGTGCTAGTAATTCCTCTTTTCTTTTGTTTGACTTATATATCTTGTTTATTCTCTCCTTCACTCCACTATACTGAGACCACAAGTTTAGCTGGAGGAATAGAGAGAAATAGATTTGAACAAGGCTTGTCTGAGCTGCTTGAAGGTGCTTAATTCCAGCTAAAATTAGTAGGAGTTTAGCACCTAAACTGTTAAGTACTTCTATTTCCTTTATTCAAGCAAAACCTTATGTCAAGGGGAGAAATAACAGAATTAGCTCATCAGTGTTTGATTACATATTAGCCAGGTAATTTTTAACCTCCATTAATCTATTTATTGAATAAATTGTGTTTGATTTCAGAAGGAAATGACAGCAGCTGTATTATTCTTACTATTTGAAAACTTACTTGGTTTCAGCATTGTCTGTGCTTCTAGTATACTCGAGTTACAGAAATAGATCCTACAGATAGATCCTACAGATGGATTAAAACATACCCATGTGTTGAAACCAGGCAGTCAGTCTCACATTTTACAGGTATTCATCCAAACAGCTAGGATACAGCTAGCTAAAGGATTATTTTTAATGTGTTTCTCCGAAGTTCTGTAACCTACTCCCTTCACAAGGCTTATTTGTCTGATCTCAGTAAATCTTCAAGCCTATATGTTTTATCATTTCTCTATCAAGGGTTTGGGGAGGAGGGGTGTGGGAAGACTGATCTTAGATAAGCAATGCAAGTTGGTTAAGAAAGGAGATGGCTGTCATCTGTAGCCTTTCCAGACACAGCAGTACAGTTCCAGACAGTCACCTGAGTATTATTGCTTTGTCTCAACTATAAATCACAGTCTGGTAATGGCCGAGGCTGACACCTTGACATTTTCAAGAAGAGTAAAAGACCTGATTTGAATGGAAATCAATTTCATTTCACAAATCTTGGGATACTACTCCAAACCTGGTCTTGTTCTTTTTTCTGTCTTATTCAGAATTTCCATGATCTTGATAAAGGATTAGTTGTGTTATACGATGACTTTCGTTTCCTACGTACAGTTTAAAATTACAGAGATATGCGTGTGTAAGCAGTGCATCACGGGACCTGGTTCCACAGAGGTGTGGGAAAGAAACTCCCTTTTCTGACAGCCTGTTGAAGGTGATGGGCACAGCTCCTTCTGCTGACGGTGCAGTTTTAACTACCTTACCTTTTTACCACCTCCACAGACAGTAGCTAGCCTGCACTGGAAGGAAGGAAAGGCACGGCTCAGAGCGGGTGATCTCACAGCCCTGCTCCCCTGAACGTGAATGCCTGTGGGGTGCTCCAAAAGCGTGGCATGCTGGTACAGCAGGACTTCCCATTGCGCAATAGATTTTCATGCTTGTAACTGCCTCTCTGAACCCAAAATGGCCCAGAACTTCTAAAAATCTCTGCTGCACTTTTTGTTATTTGAAAACAGAAAAAGAAACCCCATGCGAAGGGAATTAAAGTTGTTTTTTCTGTTTTCTTTTTTTTCTTTTGCCTGATCTGTAAGAATGTACTGTAAAGGCAAGATATTCCCCATTCAAGCAGGGAGGGGAATCAGCTTAATGACTGTAGCACCCATGGTACTGTCGCACTAACAAGTGTAAGTAAATACAATCCAAACCTTGCATTGCTCCAACTGTCTGATATGTAGCACAACAGCTCTTTTGGAGGAAGGCTGGCTGTGGGAGCGGCTCCCTCGTGTCACAGACAAGGTAGTGCACGTAGCCACTGCCCCAGCTAAGGGCTTTGAGGTGGCATCAGCCCTTCAGCGGCTGAAGGTTGAAAAACGACCCTGAAATACTCTTTCCAATTGTTGCATGAGGAGCTACCACACTCTGCAAAATGTCAGTTTTCTTACTTGGCAAAACAAAACAATCTGGAGGACACTTTGGTTAAAAAAAGGGGCGGGGGGGGGGGGGGGAAGGTGGCGTAATGTAATGCGTATATGAGAATCTAAGCCAAATGAGTAAACTGTGCCTAAATTTGCCAACAGATACATTCCTGTGTGAAGCTGCAAAAGGAAAAACGTCCTTAGCATACAGAGGATTAAAAATGTCTGATGGTCATTCCATGTTTAAGCCCCTTAAACAGGGTAGTGTGAAACACGTAGTGGTGTCTATAGCAACAGGTGTGAAATCAAAGGTAAGGATTTGTCTCTCTTTCTGTCTCCCTTGCCTGCTGCACAATACTCCTGCAAAACCTATGAGAACCTCATTAAAACCATGCATGTATAACACAGCCCTAGTGCATCAAATGACTTTCAAAGGCCATAGCTATGTGCCGTCTAGACACTGTCCGTTGGCTTTATCGCAGCACATCTTAAGCAGCAGCAAAAGACAGGGCACTGGTGTGGAAATAAATGCTAACAATCTAGCAAATTGCTAGCATCTAGCCCAGAATCTTTTCTCTCTGACAATAGCCACTAGCACATGCCCAGGGAAAAGGGTAAGATCAGGACAAGTGTAGCGATACTTCTCTGTTGCGTTTTCCTGTCTCCCGCAGACTGCAATGCAGTGACTAATAGGTGGTACCAACCTGCTTAAGCACCCTTGGCAGAATTTTTTCCTTTCTGCTGTGCATTGTTTTAATTACTTCTGCTTTAAATGTATGAAGCCTTTTGGTATCATAACAATGGTATTTTTTCTTGATTACAAATGTCTTCATGTTCTGCAGATCCATTTGTGACTGAGGAGGACTGAGAAAATGTTGGAGCCCTGTGTAAGTGGTTTGCATGGACTTCCAAAGCGCAACACCTCTATGCAACCTCATCATTATGCTCACTGAATTTGTTTTCTCTAAGTGTTTTCTTGACAGGTAGAATTTGTAATGTGCAGTTATGACAGATTTTACCGGGGGCCAATGTTTTTTTCTGATACATATAGCTTATTGGCAAACTTTTCCAGCTACACACTGTTCTGTACAATGGAGAGATTTTAAGGTGTATTAGATCAGAACCGTGACATTTGGTACTGTGATGTTCTCATGACTGTTTTTATCAGTGCAAATCATGCCCTGGAATACAGAGGCATCTTGCAGCCTTGTAGTTTCCATAAAGGAATGCTTTGGCCTTGTTAAAGTCAAGGGGAGCTTTTGTCATTGGGCTTCAGCTGCTAAGACGTCATCATCAAATATAAACGTTTTGAAGAGTGGCCACCATCCTTACAAAACACTTACTTAAACTATTTCCACTCCCGAAAAGTGCCATACTATGAGCTTGATCCTTTTGTACATAACATATCCCCAAATCACATGGGGGACAATGTAACGGGCACTGGAAAGCATTTCTCGCCATAGCAGCCCCTGTCAGAACATCATACCTATCGAGTCACGGGTTTCAAGAACAAGATGAAAAGTTTACATTGAAGACTGAATCAAAGCAGAATACTAGGTCCAGAAAAGGATTTTAAATCATCTATATTAACAGACTGAAAGGTTCTGTTTAGATTTAAGCAAAGAAATATAATATTTAGCTAGTTTGCTCAGGACTTAAAAACTGCAACAAAAATAGAAACAAATCAAGTGGCCTCACTGTGTATCATTTAACATGATGTGAAACTATCCTGGCATATTTTTAATGGAACATGAGTTTAAATATTAACTGTTTAGTTTAAACAGAGATTTTAACATTTAATATAGCAGCTTTATTGACTGATTCATGTAGGCTGTACATGAGCTTTTTAAAGTAACTATAGCATCACAATTTGTAAATTGTATGATTTTATTAAAGACTCTATCTGAAGTAATTCACACTTCCCATTTTCAAGACAGTCATTGAGTTCTTATTTCATAACCGAAATTTAACATCTAATGGTAAGTGCTGATTTTAGGAGGATTAGATCGAGTAAAGCTACTCTGCTGTATAATGCCAGTTTATTAGGACACGCTACAACACGGTTGACGAGGCCAATCAAAATGGATTCATATGGTTACTTGGTATTTCTTTCAGATCTGACTGCAGAGTAAGAACCTTTGAATTTAATGTTAGTTGTTCAGCACAGTGGTGACCAATCTATGTAAGAAAATCCTGTTCACCCAGTATGACTAGGACAAAGTCGGCGACAACTCCCTTTGCTTAGTCATCTAAACTGTGTAAAATAAGGGTGGCAGCACTTTTCCCCTATTTGATACTGGGATATATAGCTACACAATACAGTGGAAAAGCAAGCCGTCTGATTTATAGTCAGCTCAGAAAACAAATAAACTTTTGGTCTAGGTAGCCATTGTGCCCAGTGCATATTTCTAACCTGGCTACACTGTGGAGTGGTTAGCGCAGCACCAAGCCCAGGCTACTAAACCCTCTGGAGAAGCATGGGGCACCAGTCTGCTCAGCCCTCCGAGCATCCTTGGAGCGCAGGGGCTCGACCAGCTCTGCCTCTGTCTGCAGGACACCTCCTCTGGGGCTCACCTGTAGCTTTTGTACAGTCATGTGTTAGAACGAGTAAAACTTACTTGTCCTAGTGATAGCGACTGCTAAATTTAGTACTTGGGACTTCAGAAGAGCCATAAATCATTAGAAATGTTTAGAAAATGTAGAGAAGCTGTAGATGTCTCATGCCATTTGCCTTAGGGCATCCTACCAGTGCCACTCCAGAAGACTGCAAGTCCATAGGGACTGTGTGACATATCTGCCAGCCTCATAGAGATGTCTCAGATACTCCAAGGCATCACAAAGGGCAACAGACACCTACACGTAGGAAGCTGAGTCCTGTGTTACCTGTCCCATTCTGTTGGACTCTAATGAACTTCACAAACTAAGTATTTTGTTCAGAAAGGTGTCTTCCTTAAAATATTCCAGTGTGACTATCACAACCAATTTCATTTTTGGAGTTTATGTTTTCAGGGGGAAGTTGGATAAAAGCACAGCATAGTGAAATATGTCAGTGGATACTTGTGTGTAGCTCAGGTGTCTGTAAGCCGGAGTTTCATACACAGACACAAGCTGGCATTTAACCACTGTTACTGCTACAATGGTTAGATCATGATTTCTCTTTTTTAAATTTCTCCTTTATTTTTTTAATGTTGATGTTAAAAGGTAGACTCTTTAATCAATATCTGTCTCTAAAGTTTCTGCCATGACAAAATGGTGCTCTCATTTTTCATCAGTTGGCCTTTTCCTACTGTTTTCTACAAACATCAGAAGATCGACTGAGGCACACGTTTGGATTTCAGCTGTGTAAACATATCCTATGTCAGTACTCTAGTTTACCCTTTTCATAACCGCAACGAGCAGTTTAAAGCATACAGTCTAGGGATTTGTTAGTGATAAATGTGCTGCTAACATCACAGGTGAGGGTGGTTGCTTCCTTTCCTGAAAAAGCTCCAGTCGTAATAGCGGCCGTATCAGAAGCACAGCGACCAGAGGCAGCTCCGTTGCGCAGCGGTACCACAAACCCACACGGGGACTCGGCTTTGCTTCAGCCCCTGTCTGAGCCTGTCTTTCCTCAGCAGAGCCGTGGAACTGAGAGGGAAAGGGCAGTCCAGCGTTTGGGGAAGTCTTGTCTCAGAGTGTCTGCAGGCTCAGATGGGAAACAAATACTTCTGAGTAGCAAAGTCAAGATTTTGTTCCTTATTCCGTGTGTGAAGACCAGGGTATTTTTTGTTTTGCTTTGTTAAATGGAAGCAGAATTTCTGTTCCCTGTGCTGAACTAATGCTACCTTTTCCCAATAGTTTTTCTCTTCTTTTACATTATTTGCACGCCTCTGAATTTCCCATGAGAGCGTTCTTTGTAGTAAAGATTCAGAGGCATTGTTAGAAAATTTCTCTCAAAAATGAGTTATCAGTTTACTGAGTTAGACCCTTGAAAGCTGAAAACCAGTGCATTAAAGCCAATCTCCAGCAGTTACAGAAGACATTTTCCTAAAAATGCTTTACACAATTTGAAGAGACTCAGCACATTCTCGGACTGGTTGAAAAGCAAGTTGCTAACATCTGAGAAATACAGAGCTCAACAGAAGAAAAGCACAAGGTAATTTATATTTTCCGTGATGAAAATGAGGCCAAATTCATGACCAACATAATCAGGTTCAGGCCCACTGACTTTAGCAGACCTCACTTATGCCAAGTGTCAGGCTGGCTCATTGAAAATAATACCGTGGTCCCCCTTTGATCTACATTACTCCTAACAAAACCTGTGCGTGTATAGAAAGGTCATGCTCAAGTTCTCTGTAGATACCAGACACCTCTACCACCTCAATCGAACTACTCACTGGACTAGATACTAATGGTAAGTATTTACAAGGTCAGGGTGCGAGTCTCAAACAATATGGAGATATGGAGATCTACACAATATGTTGCCTGAGGAGTTTTGTGGGGTTTGGGTTGGTTTGTTTGGGGCTTTTTTACATCTTTTTTTTTTAAAAAAAAGCTAGAATACCAATAACATATTGCTAAATGAATTTTTCTTTTTTTCATTACTTATACAGCACTGTGCAGTAGCGATTGATACATAACCCACTTCAGAAGGCACCATACCTAAATAAGTATTTCTTATTCAGACAGCATTATTACTGGAATGAGAGCTTTTTCTGAAAAAGAACTGCAAAATCTGGACTTGACTTACCCAGTCAGAAGAAAAAAAGCCTGTGCAGGGTAAAAATATGAGGACAATAATATTTTCTAATCGCACACTCAAGTTGGAAATGATTTTGCTATCCTCACCCCCTGGAATACTATTATTTTTTTAGAAGTCTCTCATAAAATTACTAATGGCAAGAACATTTTGAGTTTGAATAGCATGCCTATGTGAGAGTCTGAAACCATGCAGTTTCTAGCATCTGGGAGTGAAGTCTCGCTGTTCAGCAAGCTGCTCTGGATAGCACAGATAGCTCTGGCAGCAAGCTGGAAACACCTATACAGAAATGCTGGCCAAAATAAGTGGTTTATTTGGTTTAATTGTATTTTTCTAACCATGATGTTTCATTTAAAAGCTCTGTGTTTAATGTGCACACACATAAACAGATACATGTTCTTTCATGAAATCACTGCTGATCTTTTTGACATCAAATCTACACCTCTGACCAAAATGATCAGACATTAGTTTTGTGGTCCTCACAGCAGTAAGCAATATGTGCACATACATATATATATGCATATATGACTTTTTGAATATGTATTTCAAAACACATGTTTGATTTTGCGTTTGGTACGTGCTTGTGTCTGATTTTTCGTGAACTTTTTCGTGGCTGTGCTGACGAGCCTAGCAGAGCAGGGTGGTGGTGATCCACAGCCGAGCTGCTGGTGTGTGCACATGTGCCTGTCCAGCTCAGCGAGCCATCCGAGGACGGTGTCCTTTGTTCAGCTGGGAAAAGCTCCACAACCAGCGCTGGTGGTCCTTGAGAGTGCCATGTTAGTTCCCAACAGGAGCATGCTGGGAGGACGGGATCCTTGTCCTGTGATCCCAGGAGCATGGGTCCATTGTGGTGCCCTGTGATCTGTTGCGTGTCTTGTGTAAGGGACCATGCTCAGGACGTTTTGCTGAGACCTTTAGACTCATGTCACCCATAACTTCACATAGTTCAGACATTGTGGTCTCCAAAGTGAGACGTTTAGTGCTTTGCTCTACTAAACTTTTCCCTTGTGTGTAATGGCCTGTGGATGGAAGAAGAGGGAAGAGGGGAAGGTGACAGGGAAAACCAAGGGTTTGATTGGCATGCAGTGATTTTGGACTAGCAGGAAGCAGGTGCCTCTGCTCTCCAGCCCCCACATACTTCTCAGTCCGTGTGTGTTGAGAGGGGAAAGAAGCCGATATTGTTCCCTCTAAAATTAATTCCCAGTTAGCCAGTTACTCCTGGTTTTTAGCTCAGAGCACACTGTAATTGCATTTTTCATTTCAGTAATTATAGAGGATATTAAAGTGGATAGACAGTTGTAGCAATCTGGCTCTTTAGACATATCCACTTGTCCAAGATCAAATGGCTGCAGCATATTTAGGGTTACAGTCTCCTTCTTTTCCTTCTTGTTCTCTACTGCAGTGGATTTTTTTTCGGCGTTACCATGGCAATGCTATATCTGGCTGCCAGCTCTGTCGTAAGTTATTGAACTGAGACTGGCTTTTGGTTTAGCAGATAATTAGGTTCTGTCTCACAGGTTCATTTTCCTGTGACTGGGACGTGAATATGACCTACAGCTGGCCTCAATTTCAGTGTCACAGACAAAACTTTAACCCTTCCTAGTCTCGCCATTGGCAGCGATTGCAAACACTTTCTCGGGGGTGTTGGACACAGCACACCCGCGTGAGTCCTCGGGGCTCATTGCCCAAGCTGTGCTAATCCCCAGCGAGGAGGGAGACAGCCCGGCTTGCATTCACACGCTGGGCGGGCGGGAGAAAGAGTATCGCTAGCACCAGATGAATATTGATTGTCTGGTATGTAGATTTGTTGGAAAGGTAAGTTCACTGCTTGATTAGTGACCCTTTAAATAATAGAAAGGCAAAGGGTGGTGCAGGCATTTTTTGCTTGACTCAGGAATATGAAATATTTACGAGAGGTCTGTTTTAGTGCACAGGGCCCCATCTTTGGCTGGTACCCGTGGTGAGGGAGTGAAGCTGCGAGGAACCGCTGCGTCGTTTCCCCATGTGGCTCCCTGATTTTCCTTTTCTCCTCTGGTAGAAGGGGGGGTCCAGCCCGGGGGTGCTGGGCACCTGCCCCTGGAGCCCATCAGCCCCCAGCACCCAGGCCCCAGGGCGGGTGCAGGCAGCGCAGCACCTCACCAGCCGGACCACCCTCGAGCTCCCATAAGGCGGCCTGAGAGGGAGGAAGAGCCACCATTTTCTTCAGCACGGTTCTCAGACATGCTTTTTTCCAGCATTTGTATGCGCCGCAACGTGGTCTTACAGTTTTAGCAATTTCAAGCCAGGGCATAAACCCCTCTTCTGTCTATGGAAAAACCTTCAGTAAGAGGTATCGGTCGAAGGGAATTCCATGAGATTTCATGAGCAGATATTGCCTTAATTTGTCCATGGGATGAGGCAGGTTTTTTCCTGCCCTGGAAAGGGCAAGGGAGGTTTCTCTCCCAAAGCCAGCAGATCCCAGAGGGTTTTCCAGAGAAGCGCAAGACCATTGGTGTAGGAGTCGTGGATCTGTTTCTCTGGGGCTACAGCTCCTCGCTGACAATCTGGCAGCGCACGCCATAGTGCTGCTGGGACTTGCCCCATCTGTGTTTCCTATTGACACTCTTCTTTCTGGGGAATCTCACCATAAAAAAAAGAGGTTCGCTGCAAAAATTGGTGGACTTCCACCGTTATCCATCACAGGGCTCTCGCATCCGGGGTATTCTCTGTGCGTGCTATGGACGTGCGGATGGAGATGCTGGCAGGGTGGACACTTTTCCTCAGCTTCCCTTCCCCCTCCCCGCCAAATTATTTGTGCTGATGTCTCTTGATTGGAAGGTCAAAGTCTTCAGATGGGGCATCCGTCTGTCTTGTATGGAACATGTCCTTCTGAGTTAATCTCCCAGCCTGAGTTTGTTGATAAAAAATAGTATGTTTAAAACCTGCCTATTATACAGGACAAAGCAAATGGCATTTCATAGACCAGAGACAGTGACTTCTCACTGAAGATAACACTGAAATCTGCAGATTTAGCATATATGTATAACCGAAATGATCCAAAAAGGCCCTCGAGGTATTTCTTGATTAGCATATTTAGTGTGGATTAGACCTCCTCGCAACGATAGTGTAAAAGTTTTGCTGAAGGGTTAAACTGGGAGTGGGAGTGGGCCGGAGGGGAAGGCCCCCCTTGAATTACAGAAGAGAGATGTGAAACTCCGCGTGCGAGTTGGCTGATAAATTATCCAACTGCTGGGTGTTAATGAACATTGCCACGGCTGGGACCCCGCAGCTCTGAGCTGGGAAGCTGGTTGATACCACATCAGCAGCATGTTACAACATATCAGTGGTATATTACTTTAAAAAAAAAAAGAAGTAAACTTACCACCAGCCCATTGTAAGGGTACATTTTCCATTATAAATATAATCACTGAAAATTTATTTCTTTGTGTAAGCAATTTTAATGATTTTTTTAGGGCTATTTTCCTTTTTTTGCAGATTTTATAACCAATAAACAGACTAAGTAGTTTCAGTTTTTGTTTAGAGTTGGTTTCGGTGTCTGGCCCTCATATCCTGGCATAGTCCTATAATGTTTCATCTGTGATGACAGTTTAAAGCCAAATGAAACACTGTTTTCATTGAAACCATTGGAAAAATCAAGCAAGTATTGCCAGTGGGATTAAGTTTTATAAAATATAGATAAGAAATCTGAATATTTGGCCTAGAGCAGCCTGACATTGTCCCAACAACGTTTGCAAATGAGGGCATGCAAACCAGCTCACGGGGGGGCGGAGCGGGGGAGGAAAAAAAGGAGGAAAAAAAAACCCCAACAAACCCAGGAAGATTGCATTGTTGCCATTTCATGATTTCCAGCTTGAGCAGCTTGAGTTCTTAAACCAAGAACCCTTATTGTAGGTAATTAAGCCCACTACCCACCACAATATATACTGTTTACCACACCTGGCAGCAAATTAGTCTCTTCCAGAGGATGCAAAGCTGTCAAGTCCTTCTGAGTCCCCAAAGTCCGTCCATAGCTGATGCTCTCTAATGTGAAAGACAAAGACTTGCAGGATCTCGCCTACTCTCGGGTGCTGAGATCAACACGCTTGCTTCTGTTTATTCCCAGAACAATTGCTAAAAATCGAACAACAGAAGAAGTTCAAGTTAGAAGGAGTAAATTACAGCGTTTCTTGCATTCTGGCAATTTATCTTGAATGTGAGACTTTCTTTGCTGTTTAAAACCCCCCCGCCTTACAGCATGTCTACAAGAGAAAAAATAAATGAAAAGAGAAAAAAAAAAAAACACCTCCCCAAATTCTATTTTGTGACATTTCTGCAAATGTTTGTTTTTACTGATAAAAGATTTCAGTACAATGTGGCTGGAAATGGTGGCAGTCTTTGCACCTTCTAAATTTATACATCCTAATTAAATGTTCTTTACTACTCTGTGACAGAACCTGCCTCTACATATTGCCTCTGTGGTGGATGGTGGCTGCTAAACTTAGTTACATGGAATCATGTCTGAGTTATGTACCTTGAGTGGGCTGTGAAAATACTTCCTCAAGTATGCCTCATCCTTTTGATTTCTTATCACTTTTTGTCCTTATGAGGTACTCTGAATAGTACTTCAAGGGGAGCAAAAATAAGTCCTTTAATTTAAATATTTCATTGCGATAGCAAAGTCGAAAGTGCTTCAGATACTTGGATCAGTTCCTCAGATCCATAACAGACTAGCAGTAGTACAAAATATGCTGGTTTGAAATCAGAAACTACTTTTTTTTCCTTTGGTTCTTTAAATTTTAAACTAGCTTTTTTTTTTTTCTTAGATTATCAGGCAAATGGAAAAAAATAGTATTGTAAATTAAAGAGAACCCTCCTGAAACTAATGTTCAAGCATGATGTAATTCATAAATTGACATGAATAAGGAAGAAAATATTGTTACAGTATCTAGTAGGGTTAAATTACAACATATACCAAGAATGAGAGTAGGAGTGTGATCTTTTGAGATGAAACTTTAGAGTCATGATATAACTTATAAAACCAGCTATGACTCAAATTTTTTCAAAATAAAAATTATTCTTTTTTCCAAAATCAAAGTGTTCTTTCCATTCAATAGTCGATAATATGCCATAGTAGAATCCATGAGATGATGCATCAGCAAACCAAACTGCAGCCTGTTATCCATATAATGAAGGATGGTTTTTTTTAAAGTTTCATTTTTGCAGGTTTTCTGAAACGTCTTTTTTATTAAATACAAAATCTGCATAAATAAGACATCATTTTGTTTCAGCTTTGCAGAATGGAAGTGATTTTTCATTGTAAAAGAAACAAAATGGTCATCAAAGCTCCAACAAAACTAATACTAAAATTTGAAGCATTTGCTCCCAACCTAAACTGATCTTTGACCCAGAGAGCACTACTGTCTCCAGCCTGTATGCTGGTGGGGCACGTAGCTTTACTTCTTCGGCGCTCTCAAGCCCAGGAAGACCGTGGTTGCTCTCCGGGATGGACCTTGCGCAGGGGCATCACTCAGAGGAAGGAGGAATGGGTGCTTCCCAGTGGCGGTACCTTGCACGCTGAGTTCAGGCCAGCATCAGCACTCCAGGGGTCGTAAGGCAGAGCGACGCTCACCTTTGCGGTCGCCTCACTAGTCGGCACAAACATCTTTGCATCTCCTGAATGCTTGTTTTGGGTTTGGACAAATGTCACGGTGGAAGTTGTCTGGGGTAGACAGAGCAGCTCGAACAATGAGTTTTCTCAGCTGCTGTTGCAGAGCTTTGACAGCTGCATTTGGCCAGGGTGGCACTTCACCTGAGCAAGGAGGTTCTTTTTAATCTTTAAAATGTACACTATATTTTTAAAAGCGCAGTGGGAGAACTCAGTTATTTATTAAACAGTGAATTATAGGCTGTATGGTTGCCACCTTAATCACTCATATCTAATCATTCTTACTAGCTCCATGGGTGTGACCTTTTCTAAAATAATTTCCATGCAGTAATAGCAATAAGATACTTTAGGCAGTGCGTTTCTGGGAATCATTGCACTTCTCAGGTGACTGAAGTCACTCATTCTTCGTCCTCATGCTTCACAACACATCTGAGGCATGAAATTATTCCCTTCCAATGCGATGCCTTCTCCTACTCTTATTGCTTAAATGATTTTTAAGGATTAGTGTGTTAAAAGCGTTGTGAGAAATTCAGAGAAAAAAAAAGAGAGAGGATAATAATTTGCATTAAAGTTATCGACCTGATCCACATTTCAGTGATTTTTATTCCAATCATGAGAGTCTGGATCTAATATACATCCATAGTATGTGCTAGCAAAAATATGGAGGGCACGGTATATTTCTTGGCAGTGTGCTGTAAAGAAAAATTGTGTCATATATAGCAGAAACTACCAGAATTGACAAGGTTTTGTATTTACAAGACTAAGGAGAAGTGCATTTCTCTGTCCATTGATGGGTATTGCCAGCTGTCTCCTGTATGCAGGTACCATTCTTTGTTCCCAGGATTTTATGCATTCAGCTGTGATTTCTCTCGAAATCGTTTCACCATATCTTGATTGATTTGCAGACAGAATACAAATTCTCTTGAGACAAAAGTATCATTACCATTTTAAATTGTAATCTTATTCAGAAGATGTTGTTTTTTTGCCATTAACATTTGAGAACAAAAGCCTGCAGTTTTAACATTTGTTGCAATACTGACAAGCTACAATAGCCACCCTTGGGGTTTTTTTCCCATATAATCATCTAGTTGCAATATGAGGAAACGGCATTTGTTTCATGTTCTCTACAAAACAATGTGTACACAATCACAGAAACATTGCTTCTGTGCATTTATTTTACTGTGAGCAAGGACTGTAAATGCCAGCATGCATTTTAGCTAGAGGACTAGGGAAGTAACCCTTATTTTGGGGTCCAAAAACTCTCTAAAGCCAATGTTTGGAAAATAGTGTATTTTACTAAGTCATCGCTTAGTAAAGTCCTTATTTACAAAGCTCTGGTGAGCACTACTCTCAAGCTTAAAGTTATATACCTATCTGCATGCTCTGATGAATCAAAATTTTAGCTGCTTCCATTTCTGTCTCAGTGACAAACTTCATATATTGCAAGAAAATGCTAGAGTTATTAATAAAAATAAAAGATCTCTTTGATACCCAAGGCTGCGTCACCGACCCAACTGTTTCTGAGTTTGAAATCATGTTTATATGTAATCAAGTATTTATCAGTAATATCTTACAGCATCAAATGCAGCAAAAATTATTTTTATGCTCTTATAACATCCATCATTCATATACACATAGCAAATACCATGTGATAGGTAATATACAATATATGATGTATATAGGGTCTGTTTAAAAAAGTAATTTTTCCTAAAAATATGTTATTCCTCTCTATTTATCCTCTTCTCTCTCCTGCTGTACCCAGTCTCAAAACACTTTCATATACCAGCTAAAATGGCAAAAATAAGGTGAGAAAACATGATGGCTTTTCTGTTTCCCTAAGTAATTGCCTTCATTAAAATTAAGATTTGTCTCCCCTCCTTGTCTGGTGAGATGTGTAAATCTTTATAACTTGTGTTTTATCTGTCTTGCATATGTAAGACATGATCACTGATCTGCTTATGGCATTTCTCCACACAAGAGAGATGAAAAATATAATCCTCAACATCAACAAACTGGTCTCTTGCTTTTTGCAGGTGAGAGAGAGCATCCCAGAAAAGACAAGCTAACACAAGTTATATGTGCAGTAAGTTTTATACGTATGATGTGTCTTATGCAGATAGCATGATAATAATGTCTTGTAGAATAAAGGCTTTAATTAAGGAAAAGGAAAATTGTCAAAGTTCCTTTAAGTTTTGTCTCCAAGTTATCGCATCAGATTCCTTTCTGGGAGTCTCACTGAAAAGTTCATGGTGGTTTGTTTGAGACAACCGCTGGTGTTAGTTCTGCTCCCAGTGGGCAGATACATTGCCTTCTACCAATACTGAAGGGAGTGGGAAATAAATAGCATACAGGGAACAGGTTCTCAAGAAGTCGGAAAGAGTTACAGGGTTGGGCCAGGAAGGGCCAGTGTGGTATTTGCAACATCATTTTCCCCTTTTCTGATTAATTCTTGAACTAATATATAAGTCATATCTGTAGGCATATGAGGTAGACCGTGAATAGCAGACTCACTAAATTTCAAGCAAATTGTGCTGTTGTGTCTCTTCAGAAATGTTCATCTTTTTTAACTCACTGGTTTTGAAAAGTAATCCATCTTGCTCATGGTTCAGAAAGGGAATGTAGTTGTTACCAGAAAATATTCTTCATCTGATGTGCTCAGCCTGAATATCAGGAATGGATAGTAATGAGAAACTTCACAAGCTCTCTGGGCCCACTCTGCTGACCTTAATGGTTTAGATAGCTTGGAAAGGACTTTCATCTTCTAGGTCCAAGCTGAATGGCAATCCTAAACACTATGAATCTGAATTCTTTGCCTCTTACTTCTCTGAATGACCGTAGTATTTAATATGCTGTGGGTTGCAGTGTTATGAAATGAATGCAATCACGTATAGCTAAGTGGTTAGTTTCTGTGCTCACCTGGGAGAGGTTTGGGAGAGATATACATGTGTTTCACATCTGCTGGTTTCTGGAATTTTGATGCAGTGGTCTTTGGCTTGTTCTTTGCCCATTCATATTGTACCTATTTAAACTCCAGATGTGAACAAGAAAAATTAATTTCTTCCTATCCTATCTTTTAATACTGTCAGATGAATACAAATCTCAGCTCTCTGTAATATATTACGTAGAATTTTCATTTTCTTTAGTGATCATTAATACTTCTATAGCTGTGAACGGATGCATATTTTTATTTTAGGCTTTTCACAGTATATTACGTCTCCTGGGATGTGAATTTTCTGCATGTCACTTCATAACCAATAACTGTTGTTATTTACATTTTCTCTCTGGCCATTTTTGTATAATATGCTATCCTTTTTATAATTCCTAGCTAGAAAATACCATCATAATTTTATTTGGAACAACTGACATTTTGATAGAAAAAAATACTTAGTTAAGTATTTTTCAATTATTCTTGGTTTGTTTTTCTTTTCTTTGTAATACCAGATATCACCTTTGATTAATAACAATCATATATAGGCTTTGTTCCTCTTATCTGGGTGTCAGCAGTAATTGGAATCCATATCCATATCCTACCTTGCAATCATGCTGCAAAAGGCCAATAAATTCCCGCTGAGTGTGTTACTTGTTAAATTTAGTGCATTACATTCAGGGTAATGAATAAAAGCAGTGGGCCGTTACTGTCTGGTTGGCAGAGGAGGAGTAAGAACAGCCAGACTCCCCTGAGGCCCTGAGCAGGCTTAAAACTGTGACAGGCAGAAGCAAGGGACTCCCTAAGCATCACAGTTCAGTTTGTCTCCCTTAATTTCCTCTTCTACCAAGATTTTAGAGGAAATGGAGGGAGATGAGGTAATCTTCTACAGAAATACAAAATACACTGGGCTTGTATACCAGTACTCCCTAGTGCAGATTCTCTTCTAGGCAAGTGTGTTTAAAAGTAATGTATCTGTGTTAAGCATTCAGCTGATGACAGGTTTGACTTTGCTTTAAGAGATGCATGTATCATATATATATATAGTGTAATGTAGGTTTTTATATATATATATAAACTATACACATAAATGTATGATTATAACCAACCCATGTTAACTCTCTGTTGGATTGCTGACTGATAGAAAGGAATTCTCAGACTTCTATTTTGGATGTCAGAGCGTTGATTTGGCTGACACAGAAAAGGCTGTGTGTCCCTAACTGTGGTGAGAAACAATCTGTACTTCAGTTCTGAATGTGGACCTGGTAAGTTCTTGAATTTCACTCCCTCCTGCTATGCAAATTTAATGATGAACGTTGGTGAAATAATGTTATGGAATAACCAAAGTAACGAGACATAATGAATAGAGACTCAGTGAAAGGATACACAAATCTATTTTGATGAGACTGGTAAGGAGTTTCTTACTCCTCCTGCAAACTCCTTTGGATTTTTCTGTGCCTCTGGACAGAGAGCGCATGTGGGCACACTCTCCTGTCCTGAAAGAGAGACTGGTTTGGGCCCTTCCCATGCCTATGCAGGCACCAAAGTTAGGAGAGCCTTATGTGCCTCACATGTGGCCATGTAAGAGGGAAGTGGCATGTCCAGGGGACCCGTCCTCCCACCTACAGTTGGAAAGATGCTTTGGAGGCTTTCCCTCTCACCCCCATGCCAGCTCCCTGTTCCTCTGGGAGACCTTGAAAGGGAGTCTGGGATGATGACATTCAGCCTCAGTATTTTCTGGGCCTATGAAACTATGATTCTTGGCAAGATTTGGACTTTTACTTTCAGGGCCACCTGTCAGGGCCAAAAATCTCAGCAAGTCTCCTGAACTGGAAATCGGCGTAGCAAATGAATTAGGTAAATATGTATCATGCAGATCCCAAGTAACTGTACATCTTTTATTTTCAAGTGAACTAAAATCCAACAAACAGAACAAAATTATGGGGGAAATCTTATCTCTGCTGCAGTCAGAGGCAAAGATTTTACTTCTTCAGGATATTATCAGTGTGGAGTTGCGTTATTGAGTCCTTCTGGAGTAGTACATTTGTTTTGACAGTGAAGAAAAAGTCTTCCTCTTATCCTTCAAGAGCAGGAGCAGATTTTCAAAATTACAGAGGAAGCATAGGCTCTTTGGACTAAATCCACCACAGCATTCAGGTTATCTAGCTCTTCTTCTAACTGTTTCTGGAAATATCTGGAGTTAAAATTCAGATCTTCAAATCATCCACTAAATTGATGCCTAGCCTCAAAGTGCTGGAAGTTTATACTTACTTCCATTTTCATCAGTAAAGCTGTTTACATGATTACAGCTCTGCTTCTGAACATGTCTTGACTGCGTTGAACAGGTAGCTGACTTGGCCAACTTCAAGAACTACAAAGTGGGTGTTCTTGTAGCTGTATCCCTTGCAAACCTTGTTTTGATATGCACAGCACACCTAAGTAAGGAGACTTCTGCAAAACACAGAGAGAAGGCGGGGTGCTGGGGAAACATCAGGCTTATCGTGTCCATGGGTAATGCTCCGATGGTCCTGCACAAATGCTCTGGAAGAGCAAGTAAAACTGCAGCCAGTGGAGATGCATTGGCAAACAGCACCTGCTTCTATTTCACCTCTTATTGGAGTTTAATCTTTGTGGTTTAATTTTTGTTGTTTTAGTAATATTGTAGTTAATATTTGCTGAAATAATTTGTTTCACAGTGGGAAAATTTTTAATAAGAAGAAAACCTGATGGAAGAAGATAAACCATGCAGGCTTTCAGTCTCCATATCTACATTTAAGATGTATTAGGGTGTTCCTTTCTTTTAGGGTTTTGAAGAGTCTAGGTTTAAAGTCAGATTAATTTGTTTTATAAAATGACAGATATGGGATAGCTGTACTCTGGGATTGGACTGTATATTCAATTCAAGAAGTACCTGTGTTTGACAGTTCAAAACCAAGAAAGGCTTCTGTCACCAGAGGGAAGAACAAGATCCTCATAGTACAAGGCACTGCATCAGCCCAGGTTGATAGAGCTTAACATAAACCTTTCCCAATATGAAAAATAGTGTTTTGTTTTAGAAAACGGTAATGTTTTGATATGGGTGATCTCATTCAAAATGAAATATTTGGTGTAATCTGATGTTTTAAATAAGAACGTGGCTTGCGCTGCTGCTAGGAAAAACCTTTTCCTGAAATTGCCTTGTTTATTATCCTAACCTTACAACATAGCCTGGTTCTGTCTGGCACTCACATTAAAACTTAGAATGACAAACCAACATTTCTAAAACACAAACACACGTTCACATGCGTATGAAGCACACACATAGAGAGGGGTTTTAAGATCAGTTCTTTAGGAAGATAGATAGTTCTGGCTTCTGGTCTGGTCTTGTGGGAAGTCTCCTAGGTAGTTTACATTTCATTAGGGAATTCAAACAGGTCCTTGATTCTCTCCTTGTTGAACTGGAAAATAGTGCAGATGAGTCCATGTTCTCCAAAGAAATCCTTGTGAATCTTCACAGAAAGGAGGCTAGGAGTATCTGCTAAATTCTGAATAGCTCCACATGTCTGAGAGCTCCAGTCCCTGATCTCAGGTCAGGCAGTGGTTTTGCTCTGTGCCAAGCATTGACATTTGTTGTTGATGGATTTTTATTTCACCTTCTCATGTTCAACATTCCTTTGAGCTGGAACATTTAGTTTAAGACTGTCTGGGTGCCATGGATAGAATAATCTTTAATCTTCTTACCATCAGAAATGCTGCAGGAGCAGATCCAGGTGCAACGGTTGTTGACTGGCTGGAAGTGTTTTATATCAACCCATTAATTTTTGCAGAAGGTTTGTGGGTTTTGTTTTTGTTTTAATCTGTGCTATTTCATGTACTTATCTCTACCTTTTTTCCATTGCTCTGGGGGCAAAATAAACTATGACAACAATGTCTAACGTAAAAGCTCTATGTAAATATGTTGATTGTTTTAAAGGCCCATTATCTGACATGAGGAATTCATGTTTCTCAAGTATTTACTTTACTTTCTGGACAATGTGTGCCAGTGAGGTCTATATAAGTAGAGCCAAACCAATATATCTGGAGAAGTAATCAGCCACAGTACTGTATTTGTGTCCTTTCCAAAAAAACAAGTCTGTTGCTTCTACTGCCAAGATCTGGCAGGTAGCTTTGAGGAGATTAATGGCCCTGGTGATTGTTATTATTGGTGCTTTTTTTTCCCTTCCTATCCCTAAACTATTACATCCCAAATGCTTATTTACTGAATAGCCTGAATGTACTGAAAAAAGCAGACTAGCATATGGGATGTTGTGATCTGACCATGTATTTGTTTATAACTTTATGTTCTTCAAGGTACTGGGGGAACACAGCTCTCTAAAGTACTTGAGGGATCAAAATCAGCTGTCCTTTCAGAGGCAGCCTATCAGTCATATGAAGGTTATTTCAGTCCTGCCAATATGGTAATGTATTTGCTGGAAGTTGGCTCACTCGCCACTGATGAAGGTGGAGTTGAAGTTACTGGCAAGTCTCATGTGTTAGTTCTTCATCTCTAACTTGCTTTGATCAACTAACATTGAGGCCAGGATGAGGTCAGATTGTTCTTATCATCAGCTTTTCTTCTTATTTTGGGGGTGGGTTACCAGCTCTATTCTAAATACTCTGGAGTATTTTCTTCTATGAAAACTTTTGTGTGATAGGGTCACAGTGTGGGAAAAAATAGATGAAGTCATATTATTTGGATCCTAGTTGAAAAAATACCCAGTGACCTGTGTTCTGTTTCTTGTTAAAAACTAAGACGAACAAATATGCACTGAACCAGTAAATAGGTCTGTGCAAGTACTAGGAGTTCCTCTTCTATTTTAGCATACTTTTTGCATGGCTTCTTGATGTGGTGGAAAAAGACTTTGGTCTTCTGGAAGCTTTTGTGTAAGCATATTTCCTAGGCCACATGAAGATGTGTCTGCGGCTACGGGCTGAATAGTTTAGAGAAGAGTGTATCAAACAGGTGGAGATATGCTCTCTGTGTTTTTTGAAATGAATGCATTTTTCTGGGCGCTTTTCTTTTCCACCAAGCTTTACATATTCAAAACATTAAAGGACAGCCTTCAGAACTTCAGTTAGTAGTTCCCAAAGCACGGTATTTTACCCAACGATCTTCTTCATACATTTGTCTTGAAATTCACACAAAGCCAGTAATGTCTTTTGTTTCATTATTATTATTTCTGACTCTGGCTGAATTATCTATTTTGTTATTATTTACTCTATCTCAGGGCCCTGAGTAGGCCTTAATGGCCCTGACCAGCCCCACCTGGGGCTCTCATCCACACACCCATCTGTAGACCCACCAGTTATACATGAGCTCATGCCCTTACTATGGGTGACTCTCTTGTGGTCTGGAGAGCTTACTTTTGGTGCTGAATTTTGGTCCATTAAAGGTTGCTAAGGGAACATTACCTTCCACAGAGGGTGGTGGGTACAGCTGCATGGGGGGGTTCTTCAGTAAGGGGAGTTTGCCGACAGCCTCTTCAGAGGTCTCGTCTGCAGAATACTTTGGCCTCTAAGAAGTTGTCTGCAGAAAACAGTTGTTTTCTCTGTAGGTGCTTTTGTTAATGTCAGTAGAAGTGCTATGTATTCCACTGCTCTTGTATACTAATCTTTGAATTTTCTATTATAGAGAAAAAAAGGAAGGAAAATGTCCTCCTATTTTATTTAGTTTTTCTTCCCCTTTCTTTTAGTGGAAGTTCAGGACAGCATAGGGAATTGGTAGTGGCACACTATCTTAAATAGCTTGCTTTTTTGTTGCAGACTTATTTTTTCCATTAAATACAGACTTTGAAGTATTTTAGAAAACTAATAAAATAATAATTCATTTTGTTTATGAGAACATCTGATAGAAGTCTGAAAATGTAAAACAGAAGGGATCAAAAAGGTAAAAGAGAAATGAAAAAATGAAAAAGAGAGACAGTTTAATAACTCAGAGAATTGCTGTTATCTTAGGATAAGTTAAACTCTCCCTTGACAAATTTAAATACAATCTAGTGTAGTTATGGGCTTGTTGGCTCTTACTAAGGAGTCTAATGAGTTTTGCAGGTGAAAATGATATAGGCAAGGGTTAGGAAAGGGCTCTTAATAGTGGATCTTCTAGATTGTCACAGCCTGTGATGCTGGAAGAGATGGAAACCCTCCTCCTAAAGAAGCAATAATTGAAAGAACCAATGTCCCCTGGCTTGGTTCTTTCTAAAAGGAAAATGGCAAAGAGGAGGCTTGTGAAAACCTGTATCTGGAAGAGCACCTAAATATACCTCTGAACATTAATTCAATCTATGGCTGTAGAGGCTGAGCTGGAGAGTTCTGATACAGGTTTTGCTGGACTGGAAAACTTGAGGTGCTGAATGGCTTCTGGCCTAATGGAGAAAGCACAAATACAGTCTTTGGTTACCTATAAAATCATCATCATTGATGTTACTAATGATTCTTCTTCCAGCTGGTGAGGAAGAGAAAGAGCACAGCACAGGAAAATAGGAGATTGTTGGGGTTTTCTATGCCTATCTCAAAAGGAAGTAGGATGTTTTATCAAGAAGGGGAAAATAACTGAAACAGTCTTTCTGGAAAATATAAATATAGAGTAATAAAGAATGACTAAAATTTAGGGCAATTCTTTCTGTGAGAGATTCTTGTTAAAAGATGGATTCATCTAAGCCCAGGTCTCATACAAGGTTTACTTTCAAAACAGGGATGCGAGTCCAAAAGAAGGAGCAAGTGTGACAAAGATTCTTCATTTCCCTTGGGCACGCCAGGCGTCATCCCTACGTGTAGGTGAGTGGTATTTTAATTAGTAGGCAGTGTGTGTCAGCAGTGTCTCTGACAAAATGCTACAAGCAAATGCACATCAGTATAAGTCTAGATGGAATGTGTGCTTACAGTTTATTTATACTATCCATCATTGCAATGATGATATGTGTATATATAATGCAAACTATAATTTATCCCTCAAAGATAATTGTATAGACTGAGTTTGAAGGATAAGAACAAGGTTAATTTGGGGAGAGAAAGAACAATATAGATATCAAGTTTTGATCTGTGATTCCAAAAGTTTGTTTATAGTAGGAAATACCATGATAGAGTTGGCTAGACTTGGGACAGATTTTTGGCTTAATTTTTTTTCTTCTGGCCGAAGAGATTTCTCCAAGAGGGGAACAGTGTTGAACTGGAAATCAGTCTTGGAACAGGAAGCTTAGAGTTTTTGCAAGAGCTCTGTAATCTTTCTTCATAATACATGAGGAGCTGACTTGTTTGATTACTTGATTGTGAGAAGATTGTTAGTGTGGTTGATTTATATTTACTTCTTAAGCTATGATTTGCCTTGTTGTGGAAATCTATGAGTGAAGCTACCCACCAACTTGAAATGTGGAGATTATGCCTTGAGAAATATCAAACACTTATATCAAACACCTGGCAGAAATAATCTGCCCAACATGATTTTATTATCCTGACACTTTAAATTATCATAACATATGCTCAGCTATAGATCTGGATACACAATACTGTAAACTGAAATGTTTTCCAGTATTTTTTCCTGATGAAAATATGTAAAGCTATGAGGGATGATACTGGTGAAGCCTAGATGATATCTCAAACTTATGTAGCAGTAGTTCTTCACTACCAAAACCCTCAGCATTGTGGCATTGCAAGTGTAACTGAAAGCTCTGCTCTGATGTGGTGTGGATGAGGGGATATATTTTATTTCCAAGTTTATCACACTGTAATCCAGAGACACAAATGATCTGCTGAGCAATTGCTGTACATACAGATAGAGCTGTCTGATCATGTAGTGAAGGCTTACTTCTGTTGTCCAGATTCTGAAAAGCATTAAAACACAACTAAAACTATATGGAATATGTTCTTTAACTTCTCTTGTTGAGGTATATGGTCCCATTTGGGAGAATACCCCATTAATGAGACAATATTTTTCTTGAAGCTGTGTTGCATAGTGTCAATGTTTGAGGATCCTGCCCCATTAGAAGAGGATGGACCATTATGAAAACTATCCATATTCAAATGAAAGATTCATCTTAAAGTAACATTTGTGACTCAGTGGGAGGCAGGAAAGACATGTTTGAAACTTTTAGCATCCAGACTGCAGTGAGAAACAACATTTCAGCTGGAACCTACTCAGCTGGCAATGGATTTCAAAGGTAGTTTGGCTGATATAGTCCAGACTCTACAACGTAATAGTGAGAAATATCAAGAGAATGGTCTCGGACACAAAGTTTACTGCCAATATACTGCATTGTCAGCAAAAAACAGAATCAGGAGACTAATCTTGAGACAAATTCTTGAGTTAAATAAGAAATGGAGAAGGGTGTAACCACCCATCACAGTGGCCTCTCTTCAAAATTGGTGGATAAGTTGATGAAAATAATTGGTGATGAGTGTGTGTGCTTGGTGAGTGAAAGGGAGAGCAGAAGTGAGCATGTTTAAAGGGAGATATAATCAGGTGGTCATATTGGAGGGGAATAATGGAGAGTTCAACAGAATAAAAGAAGAGGAAAGTGTGAAAGAACAAAACCTTAGAAATGGACTTCCACTTGCTGACTATTATGGCAAAACTAGTAGTAATACTGAAATGTGTAATTCACAGTATAAGCCAATAAGGAAAATTAAGAAAGAAAGAATAGATACTAAGACTCTGATGAGGATAAACAAACACAATGCTAGCTTTTTGCATTTGCAGATGGGAACCAGCTCTCCCATATAGAGTTGCTTCACATCCCACAGGTTAACAATCCAGAATACCAAATGCCTTATACAGGCCATATGATAGCAGAAGACTCTCCTCTTTGAAGTACATTAGAAATGCAAGCATGTGGAAATGGGTCTGCCTACATCACCTGTTAGGTGCTTAAAGAACACCTCCATTACTGATTTGAACTTGGTGACACCCTAGCAAATGGGATTTACAAATGTTACCACTTAATTATATAGCTTTGACAAATTCTTTAGAGGAAGATCACCTCCCAGCATGTGTTGGGCACTTCTGAAGTTCACTAGGAAAGCTTCCACTTCAAATTTCAAGCTTTACTTTCCTGTTTCAGCAGCTACTTCATATTTTTGAGGAATATGAATGGATGTGGTGGGACAGCATGGTCTGATGGTGTTCAAGTCAAGGGGATCCAACAGATGTAAATTAAATATAATCAAATATTTTAGGTAAGTCATATCGAAAGACAGGTCTGTTCAAGGCTCATCAGTAGCCGTTTTCTTGTTTCTTCTCTTTCCTCTTCTTTTTTTGTATGTTCTTTCACAAGGAGTCATAAAATATATGTAACTGACTTACTATTGTAGAGACTCTTTTTTTTTTTAATTTATTATTCACGTGGTTTCTTGGGAAAAGTTTAATTGTTAAGGGTTAAATTGCTTAAACTGTTCTGCTCTCTTCCATAGGGTCACTGTAGCTGTGAGGACTGCTTTCTGTTTCCTGAGATGACAGCGTATCTTCTGTCATCAAGGTCTAGGCAAGATCTACACTTAACTCAAGTTTATGGCAAAAAAATAGTCTTAAGAAAAATGACACTGAACTGCATAAATCTTGGTTTCAAATTAATGTTTGTGGAGGAAGGGAGTATGGTACAGCAGAGCTTGATGGCATGTTTGTTTTGGGTTTTTTTTCAACCAGTAATTCACTTCTCCTTATGTCCTTACTCATTCTGAGCAATTAAAGGTTGTATGGGACAGCTGGTGAAATGAAAGAGGAGTTAAAGGCGTACCTTACATCTTTGTCTTCCTCTATCAGCAGAACAATGAACTCTGAAACTCCTTAGGTTTTCATGCACGTTATCTTCATTATATAGGATGCTACCTTTTTTTTTTTTTTACCACTCCATTTTCTAAAACGTCACTTTCCCCTTCCCAGGGAAAATAATTTATAAATAACACCTTAGGACTTAAAGAACACTTTTCATCTTTGGTGCTGGTAAAGCACATTAAAAAAGGATAGTGAGCATCATTATGTCCATCATATAGGCAGAAGATCTGCAGCAGAAAGAAGTTAAATGACTTCCCAGAAGGCACACAGGAAAGCAGAAGTAGGAGTGGAAGACAACCACCCACAAGTCCAAGGATAGTTTCTGTCCCTTAGTACTGTAGTTCTGAATGGTAGGAAGAAGTGCTACACAACCTCTTCTCCTCTGTAAGATGTCTTTACATAACATGGATAAGTTTGGCTCTCATTGCACTCCCTTCTGCTTTGTTGATACAGTTTCAACTTTTTTAACCATGTGTGACAAGAGCTAACCTTAACATCTTTAGAAATTGCTACCTTAAGGAGCTTGTATTGATGTTTTTAATAAAAGAAGAATTTGGAAGATCCCACTGCTGAGTCTCATCTTTGACTGTACTCACAACAGTAGGTAAAGTCTCTTCCTAAGCTTAATTGCCATAGAAGAGAATAAAAACATTGGGAAAACTATTTTACCTAGCAGTTAATGATTAAAACAAATATTTGCAGGCACCTAGAAGACAGCAGCAAAACAAAGAACAGTAAACAGAGGTTTTGATTCTGAAGAAATTTACCTACTTTCTGTAACAGAAAGAGTAATAGTAGGTGCTATGTATCCTGACTTTAAAGAAGGTTTTGGTAGTATTTCATGATGTCCTCATAACAAACTAGGGAAGTGTGGTCTAGAAGAAAAAATTAAAAGGTGAAAACAAACTACTTGGGAAGCCATAGTATGATAGTTCCTAGTTCACTATCAAGATAGAAGGCTGTTTCAAGAATATTTCTGCAGTTCCCTGTCCAGCTCCAGGTAGGGAGGGACTGCCAGAGTGGTGGAAGACAGGCTTGGAGCTCAAAATGATTTTGATAAATTGGAGAAATGACCTGGGAAAAAAAAAAATAGGATGAACTTCAGCAGGGACAATGGCAAGGTGCAAAGTTTAGGCAGGAATAATCGGCCATGCAAAGGTAGGCAGGGGAACAGCCAGATAGCCTGTCCACAGAAAGGGACCTACAAATTGTTGAGGATAAAACCAGAAGTATTGTTATGCTGTTGCAAATGAGGGAAAGATATACCAGGTTGTATCAGCAGGCTTGGTTTATAAGATATATGCATCTTACAAAACAGGAAGAACCACAACTGGATTACTGTGTTCAGTCTTGGGCATTGCTCCTCAAGACTGGTTGAAGAGAGTCTGGAACAGAACAAGGAAAATGAAGAAGTCCAGATTACTTAGTTTGCAGGGTGAAACTATTTAGTTTAAAGAAGAGTATTCTGATGAGAAACATGAGATTAATCTTTAAGTATGTTAATGTCTAATGCACAAAGGAAAAGAATGATCTGTTCCCTATCTTCATGACAGGTATGACAAGAAGTAATGGGCTCCATTTTCAGTAAGGAACCTTAAAGTTAAACATCAGATAATCTTTCTATCAGGAAGGAAAGTGAAACACTGCAACAGCTGGCTTAAGGATGCTCGGTTGCTGAATGTGTCTCAGGACAGGTTAGTTATCTACTGCGACCCTCTCTGAGGGCTGAGGAGGGGGCTGGGTAACTCCTGGGAGTCTGCTCAGCCCCCAGATGAGGGTTTTGGCATGAGGCACTCTGAACACAAAGGCTTTAAGGCCCAAGTAGTGCAGGCCCCCACATAGCGTAAGATCTGGGGTTTCAAGATTCCATAATCTCATTAAAGCATAAAGTGTTTATGCCTGTCACATCCTTAACAAAAAGCATAAGCATTCCCACTGATTTTATTGATACTTCGCTGGGTCCGCAGACAGCCTGAAGCACCAGCGCAGAGGTGTGACCTGTGCATTCATCCTGAGTACGGAAGTCTGCTGTCACTCGGAATAAAAGTTGTGGGAGCATTATCTGAGGCAGGCTTAGGGTCTTGTCTTTGCAAATAACATAAGTGGGTGAACAGGGTCTTTCTGGGCCTGTTTATAATTAGTTTTGTTACAGTATTCCTTTAGTATGCCCTTAGCTTAATTAAAATTTAGCAAGTATAAGTTAGAATCAAGAGCAGGTAAATTAACACATTGCTGATGGAAAGCCTGCTGAAGCAAGTGTGTTTTTTCCCACTGTCTCAGTATTGATACATGTCTACAGGGGCATATCCCACTGAAGCAAGTGCACAGGTAACTTTCATATGCTTCTGTGAGCTGCATTTGGTACACTAGGTTATTCCTTGCTTTCTTTGGACTTCAGTGTAATCAGGCTGATTTATGTCAGCTGAAAATCTGAGGCTTTATTTTTAACATTTAAACACAAAGAAAGAATTAATGTTCTTGGTTTAATCTGCTGAGATGTTGGGATTTGGTAAAAAGCTTGTGTGCAGAGATGTCAGGACTAGTGGCTACCATAAGCAGTGGAAGGTGAGGGGGAGGAACATGCAAAGAATGCTTTTGAGAAGTAGATTAACTTTTTGCATACATTTTTTGTGAGGAATTGTAACATGCAGTTATTATTGAACAAATAAATGGGAAGGTTCTTTCTGGTCAGAAGGGAAAATTTTACTCATTTTCACAGATAACCAGTCTGTTTCTGTAAAGTTAATAGGACACCGTCAGGACTTTCTTCCTTGCATAGGTTTGTCGGTATGCTTTAATTTCTTCAATGAAACACAGAGGGATTATCTAAAGGAGGATGGAAAGGAATTTGGTTCCGAGTGAAATTTCTGAAATGAGCATAGTAAGGTGAGCTGCATTGCCAAGATACAATTTGTAGTACATATATCTGGCAAGGTATTGTTTGTTCCATACTTCTGTTTCAAAGTGTAGTAAATTAGTTAGCATAGAGTTAATAATTAACAAAGTTGGTCTATCCTATCTAGTATTTTGGCATCCCTACACTGTTACTGTACACTGGTTTGTCTCCCACTGTGACAGTCAGTCTTCTCCTTCTTACTTATCTTACTTATCTGTCTTCTCTCTGTTTAAGCTGAACCAGGATCAGTCTATTTTCACCTAGACTCAGATGCAGGGACAGTAAAACCAGCTTGTTGGGAGCCTTGAATTTCCTTAGCCTGTCCTATTTCTGGTGAGATAAGGATTCAGGAAACTCTACAGCAGAAACATTTGTTACACGTGTGTGAGTGTGGGCAGGTGCCTATAGGTGTATGTGGCCCCTATGCCGGCCATCGCACTCAGGTTGTCCATTAGCTTCAGATGAAAAGCAAGAGTCTGAGAATGCAGCTTGCAAGGATGTGAAGAAGCAGCCCTCCCCTGTACCTCTACTGTGGTGTGTGTGTTTCCAGCAGTAAGAGCTGGGCCGTGTTTGGTCCTGTGACACCAAGGCTGGGCTAGAGTTCATAGAAGAGCAGCAAGTTGGCTGCAGATGGCCTGGATTACGGCACCAAGAGGGAGGAGCAATGAAGAAGAGGGTCTCTTGCAACGAAAACCTGAGCAGACAATAGGAGCTTGAGAGGGTTGAAAAGAAACAGGTTTCTAAAAACCCCTTTTTGGGACTTCAAATATTATAGCATGTTATGAAGCGCTTTTCAAAGTATCCGTGAGGCAACATGCAAGGTATTTCCTGGAACATTTAATCACGTGTAGATTAGATCATTACAGCTGTACAAAGGTATTTCATTTTTGCCCTTAAACAAAACTTAGTATTGCTCTTAGGCAATGAGCTCTAAGGAAGAAAAAAATACTTTGTGGAATAATGGAATAATTCCATGAAAATAGGTATCAGCATGAAGACATTGTCAGCAATCATTTCAAAACTCCATTTATTTCACAGTGAACTTTGTGCATGTCTGCAGGGGGTATAAAATGGAAAGGTAGGGAAAGCAATTTATTAAAGCCAAACTGTACCAAGCATAGATGCCTTGTCACCCATCCCACAACAGGGAGTTTTGCCTTTCCACTTATACCAAATGTCACCATTCTGGTGAATGACATAATGTATACAGTGCTGAGTTCACTCTAGTCTTCCTAAAGAAACTTTATCTGTTCCCTGTTCTTATTTCTTCTGCTAAAAGACATGCTTGCAGAAGTGCAGATATTACTGCTGATTGGCCTGATAATTGGTCCTGCTTCTCCCACAACCCAGTGCTGAGCAGCCATGTATCAACACACCCGTTATCTGTGTAAGAGCCAGTCACTATTTTCTCAGACTTGCTGGGTGCATATAGAGAGTCAAGGGCACTGGATCCTCAGGCATGCTGGAAATGAGACAGAGCAGATGGGCCTCATCTCACCTACCTTCAGGTATCTGTGTTGCGCAGCGTGAGGGTGTAGGACAAGAACAGTGGGCTAGCTTGGGTTTAAATGCCTGTGCTGAAGACGCCTCCATAATCTCCCAACACAGTGACAAGATGATGCCTTTGCCTCTCTGAAAATGAAGCAATGGACCACTCTTGCTTATTATTGAGCTGTCTTCCATGAGATCTGCATCTGAGTGGGCAAGATTTGAGGGAAGAGAAGAAGAAATGAGGAATATTTGACCAGTTCCCAGAAGTCAGAGAGAAGGAAGACCAGGAGTTAATGGGATTTCTTTGAGTTGAGAAATTAAAGGGCTGAGAAACTAGCAGCAAAGTTTCTGTCCACCTGTCTCCATGGGAAGGAGGGAAAGGTGTGGGCACGTAACAGACCATGTCCCTTATGTGGAGATGGGACAGTACTGTGTGTGCATATGAGAGTCTCACTGGCTATAGAGCTGGCGCGTACATGGCTGCCTACTTGAACCTGGGATGTGCCATGACAGCGGATGGGTAGAGTGGGCAGACAGCTTTTTAGAAAGAAGTGCTCTGTCACACCTCTTCCTCCTCTTCCTCATGCCTCTTTGGCATGGGATAACAGCTGCACATAATTCCATCTCTGACCCTGGACAGCCTAAGGAGCTCTTCTCAGGGAGGCTACCATTTCCTAAGCCCCAACAGTCCTGAGCCACTGTTAGTAATATTGCAAAGACATCGAGATCAGTGGCCCAAGAATCTTGTTTCAGTCCAACCCAGCTGTGCTTTTTGCCACAGGCTGAGGTACAGGAGACTGTGACATTGTGTGGCTGTAGACTAAACCTTTCCTTTTTTACACAGATTTGTTTGAGTGAATAAACTGTCACACTGCACTCTCACACAGTTTTTATTTCATTTTTGGGTTATGCATATGTACTTTTGTATATTTTTCATTTCAATAGTAAAATTAGTCAGGCACTTTACACTTTTGAAAAAACAAAACATTAATTTCGTTTTCATTTTTAGATCATAGTATTTTCATAGCAGAACTTCTGTGCAGTATAGTTGCTAATCCTCTCCTATATGTCAACTCATACTTAATTTTCCTCCTTGTTCAGTGGACAAAGCTTAAAAAAAAAGGAGTACTAAGAAAATATTCTTGCTCAAAACAGTAGGAGAGACCTTTCCTTGACATTCTGAAAAAAACCGACTTGAAATATTCATGTTGTGTTGCATAGACTTCCCATGAAATATGCATGAAAAATTATACAAGGTACAAGAAAAAACACATACCACCAGAAACTGGATTCTTTAATTTAAAAGACAAGTGTTTATCTAGCAAGTAAAACAAGAACCTAGTAAGAGCTAGACGTGTCCCTAGTAACTATCATTTTGGAGAAGGCTGACTGCTGGCTGCTTCTCTCTATGTAAACCTGACTGAAGCCGTGCCTTCCAGCCACCAGAGAGCTGCTTTCTCATGCTTCCACATGTGTTATGTAATATATAACATGCACTTAAAATACCAGGTGGAGACATTGCTTAGCAAGCACTAACCTAGTTGTGAAAGAGCATCAGCTTCACTTCCTTCAGCCACACGTAATTGCTTTGCTGTCGGTTAAGCCATTCTGTTGAATATCCAGTTGGCCAATAAAAGCCATTATCAGTCAGGATAGCATCTGATAGGGAACTTCCCCCAGAATAATGAGCATAATATCCATAGCTTTGCCATGCTCTCAAAACAAACCTCATGGAAAAGATTATCCTGCACATTTAGGACAGGTTCTTCCCAGAATTTCAGGAAGAGCAGCAGACCGAGAGCACGAGTGATCCCTTGCTCATTCAAAAGCATGTGACTGCTTTTACGCCAAAATGCCATCCTAGTTGTTATTCATCATTAGCCTACAAATATGATGGGGGCAGATCCATTGATAAGAGAGATGTGTTTCCATGAAGAAGGTCTTGTCAGCATAGATGATAAGGCATGTCAATCTCTAGGAGACTACTGATGAGTCTGCACAAAAAGATTCCCAAATTACGCCAAGGCAACTAATGATATCTATAATCATGTTCTTTGCACAGTTGTCCTCCATCCTCTGAGCTTACACATTTTCTTATCTACTGGTTGACCCGGAAAGGCCCACATTGACAGGATGAATTCAACCCTCTTTTGTTTAATTAAGAAAGGCCAGATTTTCTCACCTGTCTACTACCATGGACAATAATGATGCTCTTGTTACAGATGTCCCATGCTGACATGTCCTGATCTTTCCTAACTTCTGCTACTCTGGCTGAGGGATGAGTCTTTGTGTTTTGCCGAATGTTGCCAAGCAGAGTGGCTTAGCTGACCAGCTGCAGCCAGCCCTGAACTTTGGGCAGTGGCTTTGGGAGAAGTTATCCCAAGGAACCTTCCTCCAGCCATGTTTGTGCCTTGTACCCTTGTTGTGGCTGCAGATGGGTCGGTCACTGCTCTGTGACCAGGCTCTGGCTTGGCTTCAGCAGGCTGGCGTTCTGCAGCTGCCCTGGGCCCTGGCAAAGTACCAAATATACCTCCAGATGCCCTTGTGTTGATACCTACAAATGTGGCACACAGCACCAGTTCCACTTGGGTGGCTGGCCTGGGTAGGGGTACTGCCAGTGCGGGAGGAGGAGATGGGTTATGAAATGGCAAGGGAAGAATCAGGGGAACTGGAAAATATGTGGTTGGTTTGTTTGTTGCTGTGGTTTGCAGTATACAGCAGGTCAAATTCCACAGTGCTAATGGGCTGGTGGGGGACAAGGAACATGGAGGATGGTCATGTAATGCTTAATATCAAGAAAATCCCCACAAATATGGAAGCAATTATTTGCACTGTAGATGTGAGCCAGCTGGCTGTGTGGCCATGGCTGCAGCCTAACATTAAATATGCAGCAGTTACTAAGCTGCAGCTCACTGTGAATTATATACCTCCCCATTATCCCTCCGTGTGTAGACAAGCCCATAAAGCAAAAAAAAAGGGAAAGAAAAGCTGACCTGAGTGTACAGACTACCTAAATGCTTCCAAAAGAGTGCGTGCCTGTCCGTTTTGGGCTTCAAAGATTTTAAATTTAAAAGTTACATTTTTTCTCTTATGTTTTCAACAAGAAAAATTATACTAGGTTGAGGCATATGCAGGCAATTACAGGCTCCCTTCTAGGTGTCTTGATATACATACATACAAGAGAATATGAAAGTTTACCATGTTTAGGTGTAAGTTACAATCCTCTGTGCATAGTAAGAGTGTTTTTCTTATGAAAAAGAAAATTGAGTACTGAAGAATATGTATCTGTTTTATTCTACTTAATTTATTTCTTTGCAGACCAAGACATCACTTAGATTAAGAAAATGATGTATGAAATTTATCTTACAATCTGTTTATGGGAAAAAATAATTTTTAAAAAGATTATACAGTGCAATAGCATGGTTTTATATAATTCTATTATAGTTACACTCATTCTGAATGCAGAGTTGTAGTTGTGGGAGAAAAGAATAAGACAAAGGGAGGAGAAGTTGATATGAGTTTTCTGGGAAATTTCGTGCATTTTGTGGTTTTGTTTTCTCTCTTTGTAATAAATTCATCCATCACCATGATGCATTATAACAGTATGTGATCAATTTTCTAAAATTTTAGTAAATTTTAAGATCACATCAGTCTTAATGTCACACATCTGCCTGAAATGCTTTACTTTTCTCTTGATAAAGGTAATAGTTAAATTTAAGAAGGAGAAGAATTCTATTTTTCATTTTTTCCCATTGCCAACATTTTATACATAACCGATTTCAGTGGCTCCCTATTTGTGTTTTGTTGTGCTTTTTTTTTAATTTTATATTACAACTGCTAGCATGTTTTTGGCTGGAATAGGGAACATATATACCTATACCAATGTCGTTATTAATCTAAAAAATTCACAGAACTCAAAAGCATATGTGATAATTCGAAAAACTGACAAAGTTTCAGTTTGAAATAAGTAAGTATTTGTGGGGGCACTTCCACATCAGCTGATAGTTATGTGGTTCTTACATTGAAATTTAAATAAATTGCCTGAAGGCAATGATATTAATAACCTGTTTAACCCATGCTGCTCCATGCAGACCCAGGCCAGTGCCTTTCCTATGGCAGGACGCCACTGCTGAAGGCAAGACCAGGCAGGAAGGCAGGCAGAGCTGGCTGAGCAGGGCTTGCAGTGGATGGATGAAGAAGTGGAGCAGCCAGGAATGTACAGACAGGGGCTTGCAGCAGAGTATTTCAGAGGCGGGATGGGGGATAAAGGCCAACCATGCTTTCACCAGGCTCACCCCCAGCTCTTGCTGCCTTCGTGGGGTCAGAAGCCAACCAAGCAGCTCCTCTCCCAGCTCATGTCAGGGTCCACCACTGAGTGCAATTGAGCAATTGCAGGTGCTCAGCTGCAGTGAATAACTGCTGATTTTGTGACACCCTCCGCACTGTCTTTCCTCAAAGCAAGCAAAGGCTGAGGTGTTGGCAGGACTGCTGTTGGCATCAGTGATGGTGTGGGTGCTGTGTAAGTGTGGAGTCAAGACTTGGTGGCTGTTTTAGGACATAGGGTGAGTCAAGTCTCCAGTTGAATTTAAAAAGACTGATGATAAAACAGTGCTTTTCTTCCTAAAATGTAATGTGTGCATGTATAGTAAATGCTGCCCTTAAAATGTGAAAACCAGTTTACTCAGTGTTTGGTAGTCTCTTGGTATTATTGCTGTGTAATATCTGAGTTATGGCAGGACAAGTGCTGGCAACAAAATTTTGTTTCCACTTGTGTAATTGTAGGAGTCATAAATTGATGGAAAAACACATATATATATATTTTATTTTTTTTCTCAAGGGAAGCTCTTTTCTAATGTCTCATCTTAAAAAAAAATCTGTGGCAAGGATCCTATTGATTTCAGAGGAAACTAGATGGGGCCCTTATAAGCCTGTTAAAAAATTATTTTCAAATGTTTTAAATGTGTATCTGTTTTGGTAACACCCCTTCTGATAGCTTTTGTCTTGTCTGGAAATAAGCATTTTAAATTAGTCTGCATGAAATTAAGATTATTGTAGACAAATAGAAATTGGATGGTTTGGTCTTTCTTCTATCAGTAGGTATGTCCTTCCCCTGGGTGTATGACTTTTAAAATACCTGTCCCTCTTAACTCCCTCCTCTTTTTTTCTTTTTTTTTCCCCCCACTGAATACTTATTGGCTCACAATTTTCACTACATGTGCCCTATTGAAAACTCGCCCCTTTCCTAAACTGTAAAGTAGGAAAAACAACTGAATCTGTGACTTTCATGTCAGGTTAATAGACAAAGATGTATAATCTGTAGACTGGAACAGTACCTCTATTCTACAGTTTAACATTGAGAAAATACTTTGGTCAGTAGCTGCCTATGGTCTGGGCTCTAGTGAGGCATGGGTATATATTCCGTATACCTGAAGAATGTAAAGGCTTAATGGAGCCCCTAATTACTCTCCCATCTCATGCTGCACACTAAAAGCAGCAGTTTTAAAAGACTACAGCTATGACTGTAGGAAAGAAAGGGGAATTCAGGAAAGAAACAACAATGTAGGCAAGTAAGACTATGAATTAAAGACCTGAGCTCTCGAGAAGGAAAAGAGGCTAATTCTAGGCAGTTTAATGTAGATCTTATAGTCTGGTGAAAAAAGATGGGCCTTGTTCTCTTATTTTTCCTTGTATGAAGTAGTCAGAATGAGAGATGCAAGCCTGGTATTTCTCCTAGCCTGGGATTTGCAAAGCCATATATATAGTCTTCTGAGCTTTGGGTGTGAGTGTAAATTTTTTTGTTAACCTGAGACAGGTAAAGCCATTAAGTACACAGAAGGAAAAAAAAATCGCAGGCAGTGAAGGATGAAATGCAAAAAACTGACTTGTGGACTGGGGTAATAGGTAGTTGAATGCTCTTTGAAACATGTCTACCTGGTGTTATGTTTAAGGCATTAGCTTGCTGTAAGAGGCTGAATTGATCCTTTTCCATATGACAGGTGAAATCAGTCAGAAGAGGGTACTTGCTCTGTTGTGACCCTGGGTCAAGTGCTAGATGAGTGTGTTGTGCGGATTGTGTCTGACCATGGGAGCCTTTGCTAAGTGCAAGGCAACCTCTGTTCTTATCTCTGAATGAGACTGAGAAGCAAAGAGCAGGTGCTTCATCTGATGGTGCCTACACTGTGTGCTAAGGAGAGATGTAGGATGTTTGGCTGTTGAATTTCAGGAAGTAGTTCTACCAAAGGGTTTGAAGGAACCTAAATGGGCATGGTCTTACCATAACTAGGAGTCTGAGGGTCAAGCCCTGCTTTTGATTGTATTGCAACAAAGTCAGTCCAAAAGAACTGTAATGTAAATACGAATTATGTTCTTGTTATCTTGTGCTTTCTGTAAAATACTTGGGTCTTTCTCTCCCTCTTTTGTTGCTTTGTGGCTGAATTTTTATGTCTTTGCTTGACTTGGATGTGGAATACATTAGGACAGAGAAATTATTTATAGAATTAGGTACTGGATCTGCATGGCTGTAATTCTTTCCAATTTGCTTGCTTGCTTTTTTTAGTACTGAAGTGCCTAGACATGAATTTAGTGTTCTGAGCACAAAATGATTACATGAACTTCGAACGCATTTGCACAGTTCAAGTCAAATGAATGTTACGTTTGCATCTATTAAAACAAACTTTTAAAAGTGTAATATTTAAATGGCTATAGATCTGCTGATGTTGCATTCTTTACTGTACGCCTCCACAAAAGTGATCTTCATTGGAGACTCCTAAGCTTCACTTCTAATTTTCTTTCAATAGGCTGAAAACACCAATTGAAGCAGCTAGCCTCTCAATTCATGGTTTCCTGCTATATTCCATGATACTGTGGATATAGGACCAGCTTGGACGAAAACAAAGCTTGTTAATGGTGGTAATAAGATCTTGGTTAGAAATTATGAAATAAGACAAAGATGAGTGCCAAATTCTGAACTAAGGAAACTAAGTAAAGGCCCTGCTGTTGTTTACAGGATTTGAGGAAGGGCTGTTGAACCATTCAGTTCAATGGGACTTCACGCAAGTACAACTGTGCCCCCATGTGGATATCAACACAGCTTTAGAGCTCACACTGCCTCTTTCAAAGGTGCCCAGACCCCAAAACTCTTGCTGGTTTCATGAACTATGTCAGGTGGAACTATGTCTGAAAGTTTCTGCTTTGAAGAGCCCTTCAGGCACGGACTTTGCTCTATGCTCTGGATGCAGCTAGGAGAGAGAAGACTTATACAAAGAGAAATGGGTTTTTTATTTTTTAATGGCTGTGCTTGCTTTCCACTTTAGATGCAGATGCTGGTGTTCTTTTTATTTAACCGAATTGCTTTTTTCCTCTAACTCACACCCTATACTTTCAAGGGCTTCTACTTCATTTCTTAATAAAAGCCCAGCTGCCTCTTGTTTTTATGTGTCTTTGTTGATGCAGTACCTAGTTATGCCTCCTGAGAGTTTGCTTGCTGAGGCTTTATAACTGCTGGAAACAGTTTTAGGGAATATATCACTTTACAGAGCAACACCTATTTAGCTTCCATTCCATATCACTGAAAGTGCCCTTTGAACAAATTAAGCTTAAAAATAAATTTAGAAACGGAGAGTGTGACATTAAGCTAAAGAGTGAAACAAGATCTCGCCCTGGAATTTAAAAATATGTCTAAAGAGAAATTCAGCGGGTGCTGTGACAGTCTCTGTTAACAACAAAGTGAGGATGAGATGACCCCCCTTACATCCTTGATGATGTGCATGACTCTAGTATCAAGTTCCAAAGTGTACTCCCCTTATCTTGACATCTCTGGCTGGATGAAAATAGCAGCCGAGGTTTTGACTGAAAAACCCTCCAAATTGGAGCACTGTAGGAATGATGTTAGAAAAATCTCCAATCTGTGGTGAACCATCCTACACTGCTGTCTTTCAAGGCCTTTTATTTAAGTAAAGAGCAAAGCTGTGAGCATTTGGAAAAACCTGCCTGGAGAGCAATTTCTATTCCTACTGCAAAGAAGGGGAGGGAGAAACCCCTTCCCTTCAGACTTGCGAGCCTAAAGAGAGCTTAATTAAAGTAAATCAAAAGGAGGAATATGAATAAGTGGTAAGAGAAATTAAATATTTCTCTATGCTTAATAGAACAAGCATCTTCATTTTGGACTGGCAAACTTCCCCCTGAATTATCTTGTGTTCATATAAAACTATTGAATTTCCAAATATAAATAGATAACTATTGGCAGTGTTCTGGTATGCTTTTTTTATCCTGAGCCTAACAAGTGAGTGGCAGTGAATATGTGAGCTTTTCTTAGTGAGCCCAGAGGGACTTGTTCACTGGGGTTTCAAACTCTTGGCAGCTTTGTTGCCATTCCTCCAAAGAGGGCCATCTAAAGTACAAAAGGGCCTATGGGTTCGGTTAGAACAGAATTGATTTCCTTCCCCCGTTTATTCACAAAGGCGTTATTCTTGCTCCCGTTGAAGTAATTGGCAAAGTTCATGCAGATTCCTGGGAGAGCAGCGTTGGGCCTCAGCGTAACGGTCTGTCTGCAGTCGCACGCAGGGTCTGGTTGGAGCGCGCCGTGCTGCTTGGGCATGGTAGCAAAGCATGCGTGTGACTAAGCAGGTTTATCAGGATGGTGATGAATGGGGCCCTGGGTGTGGGCAAGTCACCTCCTTCACTTGAAATGAGGAATATTTACATCCATGTTCTTGTCTGAGCCATTTTGGATGGGAATGTCTGCACACCGGAAAAAAAAAAAAGAGGAAAGCGATAAAACATGGGGGTGTCTTGGCTATCTTGGGTGCAAGGGAGACAAAAGAAATCTGGCAGTTATGGACACCACCCCTGTGGGAAGTGTCTTACCTATTGGGCTATAAGCTGCTATGGACAGGTGTGCTCTTATTGGCAAGTTTCAGGTCTGTTGAGGACCTGAAAAGGAGAGGAGAAAAATGATACCTTACATTTCCACCTTCAAGTTTTAAGCAGAATACTTCTGAGGTACTGAAAACTAAAGCCAGTAACTATTTGAAACTCAAAGAACACAGAAGCCTCTGTAGCCTGGGAAGGTTAGAAATAGCATTCCAGGTGAAATAATGCAAAATCACTCTGGTGCTCTGGCATGGAGAGAAATTGATTTTTTTTCAGCCCCCAAAAAAAAGTACAAGTGGAATTGTGATCATGCCAACCAGATGACTGCATTTAAGTGTGTAGGCCTGTTTCTACTTAGATCTCCCCTGATGGTCAAATAGTTACAGTGGATCAGAAAAAATAGCTTTGTAGCACAGTGGACTCTACTAGTCCTTCTGGAAACAGCAGGTGAAACTGGCAAAAATGGTTAGAAATCAATGTATGTAACTCATCTTCATACTTCATACAATGTATGTAACCCATCCTGACACTTCAGGATCTAGTTGTTTCCCAGCTTTAAAAAAAGCGGTGACAGATGATATCTCTTCACCAATAGTTTATAAGCAGTGAACTGTATGTTATGCTCTGTGAAGAGTGTCATGGCACAGCAGAGAAATCTGCTTCCTGGTGCCTTGTGACAGTCTGCTGCACCAGGGGGAATTGCCTAAAGGATAGTGGAAAACTTGGAGTAGTTTGAGAGCAACCTTGGAGCCCTTTTGAGAGAGAACTCTTTCCTACCTGGGTGCCCTGGCATTTTCAAGACAGAGGCATACAGCAGGGGTGCTTTCCTCAAGAAATACAAATCCAGTCAAGTCCAGAGGAAGTGGGAAGAAACATTTTTTTCTAAGTCTTGCATGCCTGTGTGGAGGTCGTTCCAACTAAAACCACTGAAAGTAAGCCTGAGATAAAGGGCATGCCCTGCAGAGGAATGATGGCAACCAAGATCTCTTTTTTTTCAAATGCTTTTACTTCATTTTTCTTACTCGGTAGGCATTTAAAACCTTTTTGGTATAGGGATTTTCAGTTGATTTTCAGATGTCCAGTTGCTGCTCAGAGCACGTGCTTTGTGTAAGCTATAAGGCTTTCCTGTGTAGGTTTTCCTTTATGCTCTCCTCTTCTCCATTCCCCTGGCACTTTATCTGGTCCTTCTCAAGAACACTGGTGTGGCAAACAGTTTTATATGTGTTGTGACATCGCTTGATGTATCAAGAAAAACTATGAAAGATGGAGGGTTGGGGGAAGAAGGTGTGAGGGTTGCTTTCACATTCTCTCCTCTTGTTTTCTTTTCACATCTGATTTTTTTTTTCCCCTTCCATTCTGTTTTCCAGCAATCGCACAGAGCCGAGGAACCTGCTGGAGGTGGTCTGTGTTCAGATGCCATCGCGTGATCCTCTGTGGCATGTAACTGGTTGCGGAGGTGCTTGAGAGAACTGCACAAAGGTAATGAGCACACAGCTTTCTTCCCCAGGTATAACTATAGATGTTAACAATCCAAGCTAATTAAGCTACTCCAGAATATTAAATGTTTATAGATACCCTGATGTCAGTGTCTGAGATGCATTGCTTTGCTGTGCAGACCTGCATCTGTCCAGTGATAGAGGTGAACTACAGTTCTGAGGCTTTGGTAACTTTATTCAAGGCATCCCCTGTTCTGAGATTCACCTGTTTCATTGCCATACATTTTGGATCTTCTCTGAGAAACAGTTGATTTGTCACCTCCCCCCTTCTTTCTGTAAAGTTATCACCTACTTATTCATAGAGAACATCTGGTTGTCCCAGGAAAGTTTCCCATTGTGACGGTGTGGTTTCTTTTGCAATATCTCTGTAAGTTTTGTTTCTTGTTCTAGATGTAGGCTTAGTTTAGGAACATGAAAGTAGATTCTATGGCATTGAATCATTTAAGGTTTCTGGTTTTCTGCAGAAAAGAAAAGTCAGCAAATCCTTCAATAGTGCCACTCTGGAATTCAACAGGGTATAGCAAAATCTGTAGCTCTTAAATCTATATGCTTTATTATTTTAAAAACATCTCCTGTCTGTCTTATGGGTTAAGGACGATGAGGTCTAGCTGTAGCATGTCTGATCTTTACTGCTAAGTGCCCAATAAACTGCTCATCAAATGCGTCACTGTGAAATGCATTTTCACTAGGTGTATTAAGTGAATGAAGGCTTCTGTCTAACTGCAGCATCTCCCATTAAGGCTATCTTAGAGAAAGGAGAATACTAATCTAGGATAGTAATTTCTATACTTTTTCCAGCCATTATAAACCAACTCTAAGCCTACTTTGTCTCAGGGTAGTCGTTCCTTCACTATTTTCACAGGAAGCTTTTCTCCGCTTGGTTCATACTTTGACAAATGCACCAATTTCACAGTGTCATTGTTCCCTTTTCTCACCTCTTCTATTTGGTTTTCTTTCAATTCGTACATGACTTTTGCTGATCTTTTACAGATCTTTTACATAAAGGAGTAGAATTGCTCTGTCTCCATGTGGTTAAAAAAAAATGTTTTTGGCACAAAAAGCTTCTCTTGTAAGTTGCTAATAGAAGAAAGAAGTATGCTGATCCAACCACCTCATTTGAATAACCATGATCACTTTCTGGAATTGATTTGGCAGGAGTTTCGGTAATTTATCTTCAATTGGGCATGCCCTTCCTCTGCCTCTCATATGGTTTGTTTCACCCTTTTTGCTTCTGTGCCGTCAGAAGCTGTAGCTGCATGTGCATCCTGTGGAACACACTGCAAGTGTTGTTTGGAGGAAATAACATGCTACCAGTTTAGGGGTTTGCTAAGAGTACAGATATCTTCTTTGTGTTTTGAGGGCCTTCTGGCAAAACTCTATTAATACAGCCAACCTTTCCAAATTCTTTTTTTAACTTGTGGATAGCAAAATTATATCTTCATTACATATTCATTTACTGCTTACATCTATAAATACATAAACAAAGTGATGTGCAATATTTCCTATTTGTTAGACTTCTGTGTTATGTAAAGTTGCATCAAGAGTGTGTCAGCATGATATGAATCATGAGATGATTGGGTTTCTACAGCCTTTCTATTCCTTCCTATGAATTTCTGTTTTTCCTGGATGACATCTTCAAATTCCTCAGTTCTAGTCTGCTACCTCTCTGAATGCAATTTTGTTGCAGGTCAGAATATTGTTATTGATTAGTATTTGTTTATCAGCCTAATTGATGAATTGTTATCCTCTTCTGAAATTTTTCTTTCTATCTCTGTCTGGCTATCCATACACTGAATTCCAGACTTAAATCTGGGGGAGAAAAATGGCTAACCATTGTAAGTCCTCAATTTTATTTATTTGACTGAAGCACTAGATAATATTTCTGACATCAGACTTATTTGGGAACTTATGTGTTCAGCCTAAAATCCATAAATAACTGCTGCCCTTTTTTGGCTAATGACCAGTCCATCTCAACTGATGTGCCTATGCTCCCATGTGCCTATACTGTGCATACGATGATGCTTTCAGCTCTTATCCACTGTATCTGGCTTGTGGTATTGCCTTAGCGTGTGCCACTCCATATGGTGCTGCTTGTGGTTTGAAACGTAGCAACTGCATGCTTTTTTGCTTTTGATTTATTTCACTGAAACTGAGAGGAAGACAAAGTACAGAAACTAGTGTTTCTGAAACACGTTTATTTCCCTTGAATACCACTTTGAATGTGTGGCTTACTTTGAGGAATAGTTAAATCTGGGTCTTCCAGTAGTTTCAATTTCCAGTAGCCTTGTCCCATCTTCCAACTGGATTTAAGTGGAGAAATACTGGTTTTTAAAAACAAAGACCCTCCCCTCAAATCCCAAACTCTTCTGCCTGTCCTACACGATTGCAGAGAAATTTTTAACTCCTACATCTCATGTACTCAGTAAATGAACAAATCCCCTCTTTGTGGTCTTCTGTAATCACTCAGAACGGTGTTTCTTTTCTGAACAGCTAGAAACTTGACATCAAACTTGTTGTATAGTGCAAGGGTTTGTTTTATACCTAGTATCACCCTTTTCTGGGACACCCTCTTACAGGTCCAAGTCTTGATTCATTTGTACTTCATAACTCTCTAATAATATTCCAGATGGATGATTTAGCTAATTGTAATGGTTGCTTATAATATTCTTTACTGTATCCTCTCTACAGGGATCACCCATTGACTTGATTTAACCCTAAATCTGTGGCAAAATCATCTTAAAACATAAAGCTAAAATGATGCAATTTTGGGGACTTAACTATTCTTATACTGTAGGTACTGCAGACTGATATCCCATCATTGACAGTTGTGTAAAGATACCTGGCTGGATTGTTAACAAGGGATTAAAACAGAAGAATAGGTTTCCAACTTTTGATTGGAGAATATGTGTTTTTATCTTTATGGCCTTAATTTGTGCTTTTATCTTTTTAGGTTTTGTTGGGGTTTTTTTGTTTTGATTTTTTTTAAAAAAAGAAAACAAAACTATTATCTTTTTGTAGGGCAACTTACACTGCATGTTGGAAGCTCTGACGGTAGGTCTGTCTGATTTCTCTGGCAGCAATTATTGATGAGACTTCACCCGCTGCATCACTGACCTCTGGTAGTGTATGGAGAGCTTTATTTTTGAAAATGCAGTGCCTGCTTGGGGTCTCCTACAGCAGTTTGACATTGCTCTGGCACAAGTACATAATCCAAGATTTAAGCCAACAGTGAAAAAGTCGGTTGGGAAACGGGAAGAAATTAGGTATACCTGGGGTGATTCTGCCTTCCTCTGGCAAATCTTGTCCACCTTTCAATTATTCTTGCCTTTACTGGTAGATTGATGATTTGAAATTTGGAGGAAGAAAATGGAGAAAAGGGCCAAATAAGCCTTATTAATGATTTAGGACCAGACCCCCCCAATCCTGCTTGGTAGTGGGAAATGCTACCTTTACTTCAGTGTGGTATAGAGCTTTCTAATGTGACAGTTCATGCCCTGCTCCAAGGAACTAATCTGGGTTTTGTCCCTTACTGTTACTGTGAAATCTAGAACCATTGTGTCTAGAATAGGACATCTAGCATGGGTTTTATTGGTTACAGCAGCTATAGCTGGCTGATCTAGTATCAGGCTATCAGCTTTTCTCCATTTTCTCCATCTAAAGCATCGGGTAACATCCCTCACTTGCAAAGCAGATTATAGCCTCCTCTGAGGCACGTGGGCAGTGCTATACTGTGGAGGAGGAGGACATTCTCCCTGATGCCCTCCTTGAAGTAAGCAGATTGATTTCCCACTGAGTTTAGAAGTGTACCTTTCAGATATTTTGCCAATCGCATGTGCTTGTCATTCTTGCCTTTGCGAAGTAAGTTGAATACATTTGGAAGCTGAAAGCAAAATTGAGTAAGACCAACATCTAAAGTGGGATTGAGTGCACCCTCAGCAAATTTGCAGATGACACCAAGATGAGTAGTGCAGTTGACACGCCTGAGGGATGGGATGAGGGACCTGGACAAGCCTGAGAAGTGGGCCCATGTGAACCTCTTGAGTTTCAACAAGGCCAAGTGCAAGGTCTTGCACCTGGGTCGCAAGACCTTGTGATACCTGTATTGATACCGGGCAACCCCAGGTATCAATACAGGCTGGGGGATGAGGGGATTGAGAGAAGCCCTGTGGAGAAGGACGTGGGGGTACTGGTGGGTGAAAAGCTGGACATGAGACAGGAATGTGTGCTTGCAGCCCAGAAAGCCAACCATATCCTGGCATCAAAAGAAGCGTGGCCAACAGGTTGAGGGAGGTGATTCTGCCCCTCTACTCCACTCTGGTGAGACCCCACCTGGAGTACTGCATCCAGCCCTGGAGCCCTCAGCACAGGAAAGACATGGACCTGTTGGAGTGGGTCCAGAGGAGGGCCACAAAAGTGATCAGAGGGATGGAACACCTCTCCTATGAGGGCAGGCTGAGAGAGTTGGGGTTGTTCAGCCTGGAGGAGAGAAGGCTCTGGGGAGACTTAAAAGGGACTTATAAGAAACATGGGGACAGGCTTTTTAGCAGGGCCTGTAGTGATAGGACAAGGGATAATGGTTTTAAACTAAAAGAGGGTAGATTCAGACTAGATATAAGGAAGAAATTCTTTACAATGAGGGTGGTGAGGCACTGGAATAGGCTGCACAGAGAGGTGGTAGATGCCCCATCCCTGGAAACATTCAAAGTCAGGTTGGATGGGGCTCTGTGCAACCTGATCTAGTTGAAGATGTCCCTGCTCATTGCAGGGAGGTTGGACTAGATGACCTTTAAAGGTTCCTTCCAACCCAAACCATTCTATGATCTAAAGAAACAAATAATAAAAGAAGGATATTGTCATCAGAAGCAGAGTTAATTTCTGCCCTCAGCCAGGATATTGGGTATCTCTCCTATGAATAGCACCAAATATGGATTATAGAGCTAGCAATTCCAGTGCAGCTATTAAGTTTGTCTTTCCAAAATGATAGAAATGTACACTATTTATCAAAAAATATTGATTTGGTTCAAGGGTACTAGCAGTAAAAGATTTTGGTCCAAGGTTGATGGTGGTATTCAGTGAGCAACATTTACTCTGAGATCACTTCTCTTATAGGAGATTAAAGCTGAGTTGCTCCCCCAAAAAAGTAGGTTTATTGCATATTTAATTATTGTTTTCACCAGCTCCTATTGCTCTACCTTCTCTACAGCACCTCCTTCTCTGAGTGTATCTCAGGCCTCTCTTGAGCTACCTTGGAGACAAGTTTTCAAGACATGGAAGGGACATTTTTTTCCTTTTTGTAAGATGACCCTCAACCTCCTTAACAAACAAGGAGATTTAAGCTTATCTGCAGGGGTGAACTAACAGAGAAATATGAAATGTTAGGTTTCCTATAGGCCTAGATTCTGTGCTGTAGTGAGGGACTTGCTAGGGAGAAGTTTCTTTTGGAATTGGGCTGTTGAACTTGCAGCACATGTGTAGGTCACGAATGCTACTGCTGGTTCATGACCTGTTTTCTTGAATGAGTGTCTATGTTTGTCCTGTAGAAAATTCCCCCGCCCTCTGTGCAGGTACGTGCCTCATCACTCATATACTGTGTACTTGCAGTTTTTACATTGTTCTTGTGTTGGGGAAACACAGTGAAAGCCTTCTTTAAAGCAGGCATCACCAGGTTGCTGATGCCTACTTTAAAGAAGACTTTCTTGGATTATTTTTCTTAACATGCCTTTTTTAGGTATCCAGTGAAGTCTTTGTCCTTGACTCATGTTTACTCAAAGGACAAAACTCTTCTGTCTGGGTGAATCTTCTGTTCAGCTTTGAGAGTTCCTCCTCAGGTTTGGCTGATCAGGTTGACTTAGCAGCATCATGTATACAAATGCTAGGTCTGTGGCACTGGCTACTTAGAGAAGCACTTGAGACATCCACTGCACTTAAACAGAAAGACTAAGTATCATGCGCATAGTTACATAATTTGTCCTACCAGTGTTTTGCTTTTTTTTTTTTTCCCCCTCCGTCCCAAGGTATATTATTCTGGCTTCCCGTGCAAGAAATATTTCTCTTATATTGTCTTTGCTTAAGTCTACATTTCATTTGTTCCAGCCTACACTTTTATTCTGCTGCATTGGGAACTGTAGCCATTTCTGTGCTGTACTTATGCAATGGTTTCAGGTGTTTTCTACTGCTGTTAACAACCACAGAAGTGAGGTGGCAAAGTTGAGTTAAAAATGGGAGAGAAAGGAAACAGACCAGAAAATTGTGATCCCTAAGGTTTACTACAATCCCAATTGCATTTCAGAGTATTTGCCTTTTGCTAACCGGAGCTTTATCTAGTTCTAGCTTAAATTTCTTCTTGTACATTAGTTTACAGTTTTGATCCCAGTTGCAGGCTTGTGCACCAAATAGATGGAGCCTTCATCAGTAGTTCTTAATATTCCAGGTGATCCATAAATCAAAACTTTTCCAGTGGAAAAACAGATTTCCTTTAGCGATTTTAAGTTTGCTGAGTATAGATCTGCTCTCAGTTGCAGGTGGAAGTAATCTGCTGACTTCTGGGAGTCCATAGTTAGGAGCTAAGAACTACTAGTCACCCATCATCTAATGGTGTGGAGTAGTAAACAGTAAATTTGTATGCATCTTCAATTTCAGGTGCCTGTATTTGTATATAATTAAGCATATTTTGCCCATATTTTCATATATCTAGGCATCTGGAGTGCTCTGTGTGCTTGTCATCTCCTTGAGAGATTCTGCTATTCCTGTGGAAATCAATATAGGGACAGTAAACAGCTTCAGGTCTGCTACTTTCAACACCAGTTTGCCCATTAATTGTATGGTTAATGGATTCATTAGCTGTGTAGTCAGAGCTACAAAATCTTCAAATACCATAGTCTGAAAACATTGAATTTTATCTCTGTCCACTGATAGCAGAGTGTGCTGTGTTTGAGGATAGTCAGACAGATGTTACAACTTCTCTTACTTCTTGGAAGCCTTTTTGTTGTTTTGTATGCAGCTCTAAGGATATCCAGGTAGGTGCTTCATGACTGTCTTATGAATTACCTCTTGATGTTAAGGAAATAATGCAGACTGCAAAAAACTCAGATGTATTTTTTTGCATTCTTGGAACAAAACCTGAGGTAGAGGGGTTTTTGTTGGTAAAAGCTACCATTCTTGTCCTGCTATTATATTCCGTGAGAAACACTAAATTTGTATCCCAGCTGGAGCTCAGAAACATAAATTTTCAGAAAGCACCTGACAGTTGGTTTTTCAACATATAATAACTTCAGTGGGGCATGTGTAGGGATGAATATGTGAATTCTACTTTTTCATAAAACAAAATCTCTCTGAGGTCTAGCTTTCAGCAACACACCTGGGAAAACTAAATTTTGGTTTTGTTTTGTTCTGTGGGGTTTTTCTCCAGAAAACAAGTTCTCTAACAGAATAAATGGCACAGAGCTTTGAGCAGTCTTGGTCCATGGGACAAACCTGATCCATGCCCCTTGTTAAGTTGATTATTTGCGTTGTGCCATCATTTTATGTCTGACCAGGTGGGAGCCTGCAGGAGAATGTGGTGTGGAGAGCCCTGTAAGATGTCAGGGGTTCCCTCTGGGCGTGTGGAGGATGCAGTCGGTGTGAGGGTAACTGTCTTTCTGCTGAGTTGTCAAAACAGCTTTTCTCCTGGCCTCAGTAAATATCATTATTTTTCACTCATGCTTTGTGTACCCTGTTTATATGGATAACAGGAACATTTTGGGCAGGGAGACTGTTCATACAGTTTCCTGCAGTAGGATACCTGCTTAGGTGTGGCATCTGTTATCAGCCTTTAGCCCCTAAAGTGAGCAAGTACTGAATTTGGGATAGCCTGTTTTAACCAAATCCAAATTTGTTTTTGACATCACCAGTTAAACCCACAGAAGATATGAGAATGCAGCTTCAGTAGACGTGAGGTTCTTTAGTCCATAGCAGACTTCAGGTGCTTTTTAGAGCCTAATAATGTGTACAGATCCAGTAACAGGGGTTTTGTCTTTATCAGCAGCAGTGTGGAGGTGGTGAACAAAGGTTTTTCTGAACTGTTGTTTGAGAAGAGTTGAAAAAACTATTGGCGTGCATTTTTTCCACCTATCTCTTCCCCCCCCCCCCCCCCCCGCCCCGTGGTATATTGTACAGGTTTTTGTAACTATAGAACACTTTTCCTTTTTGTAATTACTAGATGTCTGGAACATTACTACAACAATTCCTCTATTTCTAATTTGTTTGTGAATACAGGAAATTTTAGTCTTTAAAAATACTCTTTTTTCTTTAAGATGGCAGTTGTGTACTTTGTCCTTGGCATTTGGTTGAATTCATTACTAAGCAAAACTTAGTGGTGCTGAGCTCTGCATTCCCCAAGCTTGCTATACAGGTCTATTAACTCATTATGCATATTTATTTTATTTATGATAAAGAATATCAGCTAAAACTAGATAACATTATTTATCAAAATACCACTTAGAAACTTTATCTCCTAAACTAAAATAGAAAGACCAGTACATAAAGCCCATGTCACAGTGTAATAAACTTTCTTGCATATCAAGTATATATTGAATTATCTTGAAATAATCATCAAGATATATTGAAGAAAGTGGTAAATATTGATTGAGTCAAGGCTGAGATTAATATTTACCTCAAAGGTCAATAAATTTTGATGTTGACTGAAATGTGAAGTCAATATATATATTGTTAATACATTCTGAATGCATTCAGCAGAAACATCTAGAAATCTGTTCTATAACCCTAGCGATCCCAAGGGACACCTTCCTTTCAGCTAATACTGCAAAGGAAAAATGAGAAATGGAGGGATGTGACCCAGTCTTAATTAGTAAGTCAAATACATATGCCTGCAGACGAACTTCATATCAGATAGTTCTTGCTCCACCTGTACTGATCCTTCTAGAGGGGTGGCCCAAAGCTATATAACATCTCTGTGAATGCCTAAAGGATTACAAACCTCCCCTCCCCACTTTGGCTTCAAGTATGAAGTGTGTTTATTTGACTGTTCTTTATGTACCATAAATATAAATGAATAAGTGTTTAAAAAAAAAAAATCCAAGGATTCCCTGCCGTCCTTCCTGAATACTCTCATATACACTGCTATCTCTGGAGAGTGAAGAATGGGACAGGTTTGTATCATGTTGCTCAGTGTATTATTGGCAGTTGAACAAGCGCTACAATGATGAGCATCATGGCAGAACTACTATAGATGCTGTTCTTGCCAAATTCTGATTCAGCCAATCAAGATATTTATGTGAACCAAAGGGCTAAAACTAACGAGGGAAAGGCATTCATGGGGCTGATTTGAATGAAACCGAGACATATTCATGTGAAGACAGAAAAGGAGAACAACTTTCCCTTCCAGCTTCATCTGTAGAATGAGTTGGCAAGTCTGAGTTTGAGAGTCTATTTGTGTGTGAGATCTTTTGTGTGCCATTTTTCCTCCATGCATCTGTTTTGTTGTTACTAAACAAAAATATCACCTTTCATAAAGCATGTTCGATCTTCTGTTGGAAATGGGCATCTGTCTTATGCATGGCTTCAGAAAAATCCCAATCTGTTATACAGAATGGCTGGGGTTTTTCTCTGGACTCACAGCTTTGATCAAGATGTGGTACAAAGGAAACTTAAAATATCTTAGAAAATAACATTTATTTTGTGAGGTTTGCCCCTCACTACAAGAGAGACATTGAGGTGCTGGAGCATGTCCGGAGAAGGGCAACGAAGCTGGTGAAGGGTCTAGAGCAGAAGTCTGATGAGGAGCGGCTGAGGGAACTGGGGTTGTTTAGCCTGGAGAAAAGGAGGCTGAGGGGAGACCTTATCGCTCTCTACAACTACCTGAAAGGAGGTTGTAGAGAGGTGGGGGTCGGTTTCTTCTCCCAGGTAACAAGTGATAGGATGAGAGGAAATGGCCTCAGGTTGCACCAGGGGAGGTTTAGACTGGATGTTACGAAATGTTACTTCACTGAAAGGGTTATCAAGCATTGGAACAGGCTGCCCAGGGAAGCGGTTGAGTCGCCATCCCTGGAGGTATTTAAAAGACGTTTGGATGAGGTGCTTAGGGACATGGTGTAGTGGTGGTCTTGGTAGTGTTAGGTTTACGGTTAGACTCGATGATCTTAAAGGTCTTTTCCAACCTACACGATTCTGTGATTCTGTTTAAAATACCAATGGAAAGAAACTGAGGTTAAGTCTTTGCTGACCAAACTGTCTAGTTCTTACAAATCATGTGCTCTGCCTGTTTACCAATGGGATGAGATAGCTGCAGTGTGCAGGCACAAGTGAAGAGTTAAAACTCAGCTTTAGCTTTGAATTACCCTGTTTTTAAGGTTAAGTCTGACACAAATGCCGTTTTAATGAACACTTTGTGTCTAGTACGGTTTCATTTGAATGAGCAATGTAGCTGTGTTTATTATAATACTGCCGAACATTCCTGCTATTTCTATCTCTCATTAAAATAATAAAACGCAGTCATAAACTGTTGCTAAGGACAGAGGCTGGCTCAGAGTGAGATACTCATTTAGCATTTCAGGAGTTACACTGCACTGGAACGGCACTGTGTTCCTTGCAAAAGCAAGAATAGGCAAAGGAAACCTTTGAGTCTTGCTTACTCAGTGTGCAAGAAGTAACGTAAGAAATGAGTGCAGTTCAAAGACTGAATGGGAGATGAAGCCTGGCCTGCTTCAGCACAGTGAAGAGCTAGAAAAAATTTCAACAGTAGTCTTGTTAATATTTTAATCTGTTGCTGTAAGCCTTCTTGAAATAAAGATTGTAATGGAGCTGGACTTCCTAATTTTTAGGGTTTTTTAAGAACTTTTTGTTTTATTTTCATTTGTTTTCATCTTAATGTATGCACTCACATTAACGGTTAAAGGACACTCCCTGCTTTTTGAAGGTAAGAGTGTGTCTTGAACTGTGCAGCCAAACCTTCTTCAATTAAAGGATTGAAGGATTTCTGGACAGACTTAACTGGAGATACCAGAATTAGAAAATGAGTTGTTCCTTCCCCTTTTATGCACATGCAGTTACTTTGCTGGAGTTTTAAGTGTAGAACTGAGAATTTGTCCAAAGAGTTAGACCAGTAGGAACAAAGTCAAACCCATTTGAGTGATGTATGTTAATCTTCTACTCCTCTGCTTGAGTTATCTGATTATCAGTTACAGTTCCTAAGAGAGTAAGTTTAGTAATCCAAGAATTTAATGGCACAAAGGTCAATATTTCATTTGTCAGTCCATTTGCAGGCCATTTGGTGTCATCCTACTTTGTCGTCTTGCTGTGAGTGTCATTTTCCTTCTCCAAAGCATTCCTTTGTTATCTTATGGAAGAGTTGGTGTCATTGCTACTTACTGCATCCAGTAATACAATTTTTTTTTCTGCTCTACATCCTTGAGGTTTTGGTTGGTTTGTTTTTGTGTTAATGGTAGTTTTACTGTTCAGTATAATCTTGCTATTTCACACGTCTTTTTTTAAAAAGAAGCCTGCTAAGACACCACTAGTCTGCATTAGAAATATTTTTGCTTATGGTCAAAAATAACTGGTAACTAGAGAGGCTGAACTTCACCAGTTATCCAGAGAGCATTTAGTCGTTTGATCCCCAGTTCTGCAGTGTTGAGCAACCTATTTAAAGTTTTTTGTGGTTACAATGAGTTATTAAATGTACATCGCACTGTCATGTTATCATGGTTTAGTCAGATTTGGAGCAATCGCATCTCATAAGAATGTAAGATAAAGCAACCTATGAACATAAGGGGCAACTTTTTTCCCTTGTTCATGTTGGATAAAATCCTGCAAGCTTTGCTTTCAGAGATCCTTATTTGAAGGTGGGAAGTGGACCTGACCTGTTCACATACAGTCTGTGTAAACACATACCTTCTGGGACCAATGACCTCTCTTCCTTCCATGTAACCAACTGTTCTTAAGGACTTCTGCCTTTGCTCCACTTTTTCGTTTCTTGGTGTTCGCTTGTCATTTGATTGATGGCAACATAACTCACTAAGTGGATGCCTCTGTCCATTGTGTCCATTGCAAAGACTGAGGTATGAATTTCAGTAGCCTCTGAACACACATTAGATGGTTTTGAAGAGTAAAAGACATCTATGCAACTTTGGTTTCAACAAATATATCTTTGCTTAAACCAGAATTTGATTTTGTTTCATTCTATTTCTTTTAACAGGTAGATTGACACTTCCCATAGACTAAATTTGATAGTGCATTTTCAGCTCAGTAATAAAGGGAAGATGAAAAGCTTGCATCTTGAAAGCAATTTCCTTCCTAATTCCTAGGTGGTGGAACTGTTGATATAACTTGTCCAGCAGCTATCTTTTCCAGCCAAGCTGCTAGCTTCATGTGATAATTGTCCTAGCTGATTGAATTCTCCAAGAGAGAAATTATGGGGGAATACTAAGACCTCCTAATGATGATTAGTAGTCTTCCGAAGTCTTAACAACATAGTACAGATACTGGTTTCCATAGGTGAAGTTGGCTGGTTATTTTCTGGTTTTGGTTGGTCCTCTCTTTTAAATCTAAGCAGTTCTTTTGTGAAAATTTGAAACTACAGAGAAGCCCCCAGACTATCTGTCAAACATTGTTTATAATGCACTTTCCTTTCTGTAAGTGACAAGGTTCAGGAAAAAATTCTAGATGAAAAAGAACAAAAGCTTTTACTGAAGGCCTTGAGATGCTATCTCTGGCATCGATTTGATTAAAAGAATAAAATCAGGTCCTATGATAAAATAATAGTCTTGAAGATGGAAAGTAACCTCCCTGTTTTAGCAAACTGAATACAACTTTTTTTCTTACTATTTACATTCAAATAGTGAAGCATGTAACTTATGCTACTTATTTTAGACTGGTTGAGGCTAGTTTCAACCTTCTACAGATGTATCGTTGCTGTGGAGTAGGTGTGTGCATGAACAAATGTATGTATTCTGATTGATAAAGGAGGAGGAAGGGAATGGCATGTGTTCATGCATGAAAAAATCTCCTGCACCTGACATGGTGGATATGCTTGTATCTACTAGTGCTCAGACGTTGCTCACCTAATTTTTCCTTCTAATGAAACAAAAGCACACTAGGAATTGCTTGTGGAGGACTTCTTTGGACATATCTGGATCATCTCTCCCCATGGACAGGTTGATTTAGTGAAGAAATAGTAGACAGTATTTGAGCAACTTTCTTAATTTCTCCGTTTCTTGTGTTGGTATATCACTTGCCTGAACACCTTTGGTAATCAATCTTGCCTAACATCCTAAAGAGGCTTATGATGTTCTTGTAATTACTAGTCATCTGTAGACACATCAGTTTGTTAAAGCAGGGGATCCTTTTCCTTGACAATGAATTCTTCTCTTTTGCTGTGTCAATAACCTCCTCAGTACTCTTCCACATAGCTGACTTATGCTATTCAACTTTCTCATCTGTTATGTCAGCTTTCTCATCTGTAGTGGGCAATACTGCAGATTGGTGGTAGGGTTTGCTGCAGCTGCCTGATGTGCCAGAGAAATCATGTTCCCCTTTTTCCAAAGATGAAATATGGGAAACATCTATGTACTAAAAGTATTAAGATATATGGTCATTTTGGTCATTTATAAAATAATTTAGATTGGAGGGAAAGCTCTGTTAGATGTAGGGTCAGCTTATACTAGGTTGCCCAGGGCCTTATCCAGGTGAGGTTATGGAATATCCATCCTTGGAGATGTTCAGACCTCTTCAGCAACCTGTTACTATGTTTGACATCCCTCACTACAAAAATTTTTTCCTAGTATCCAGTTGGCATTTCCCTGTTGGAACTCTTATCTGTAGCTTATCACTGTGCATCTTCAAGAAGAGTCTGACTTGGTGGTCTTTATATATTATCTTTACATAACTTTGCACAAATGAGTTTCGTTAGCAGGGGCTGAGAACTTTAAAATTATATCTAGGATTTCACAGCTGGGAGGAAAGATTGAGAGAAATATTGAGAGAAAATGCAGACATAAGAAAGCATTTCTTGAACTTCTGTAGCTCAAACTATCTGTGACTTTTTATGTTTTTATATGCTATAAGTTGATAAATGTATATACAGATACATACAGCATACGTGTGGGTATCTTCTTCCAAGACTGTGATGTGGAGTGTGTGATCGTGAGGTTAATTGGAAAGCTTTTGGGACAATGTGGAATGGAATGATTTTTGGGACATATGTTTCAGGCTTATTAAGTGTTATTAAAAACTGTAACTTGCACTTGGTTTGAATACAGGACACGAACTTAATACGTAGATTAACTACCCCAAAAAAAACAGCTACAACTTTAATGGTGTTTAAAAGTTTGGGGCATCAATCCTTTAACTTTGATCTACTTGAATTAATCAGTTGATGTAACTTGTTTCCTTGAAGACCAAATATAACAACATTCTTTACTGTTTCTTAATTCAAAAGAGTCACCGTGTAATTAAACTAGGATGTTTCATTAGATGACTGTTTTCAGTACACTGAAGTAGCAGAAAATATTCCACGTTAAATAGTTAAGACACTAAGAAAGGGACAACAGTGCATTGCATCCATCCAGAGAGAAACACAGTATGAGAATAGAAACAAATGTAACAGAGACTGTTACATTGTTTGTAATTGCAACAAGAGAAAGTTTTTAGTTTGGGTAGTAAAGGAGATACTCTAGAGCTGAGTAAACTAAAACTTCAGAGCTTTTTTTTTCCATTTATGATGCATTGTTTTTTAAATAGTTGCGGGTTTGGGTTGTTTTTTTTTTTAACTTGGTCTGAATTTCACACTGTCACTGTACAATTCGTAACTTCAAACTCATGGGTTTTAACTAGATGTAATGGTCTCCACTTCAGATCAATCCTAGCAGAAAGGAAAAGCCAATGGTTACCAAAGGCTGGTCCTTGTCCTGCATTTACTGCTACAGTAACAGGATTCATACATGCCTGTTTCCAGAGACGGTGCTTCCCAAGGTGAGCATGAATCTTGATACAGTCTTCTAGAAAGCTATTGCTGCTAGTTCCTAAAGACAGGCTTTATCAATATTGTGGGATCCAGAAGCACCAGATAGTATTAAATGCCTTTGGGAGCCACAGTGAAATTACAGAACATCAACAGTGTTTTTGTAACAGATGTAACTGTATAAACTACTAATGCAATGTATACCCTGAGGCAATATAGACAGTCTTGGAATGACCTGTAGAAGCAGCTTTTCATACCATTCAGAAGACAGGGGCAGCCAAAAATAATTTCAGTGACAGTGCGAGTCTGTCACTGATCTTCAGATGTATCAGGTTGTCTCTACTGCTCAAGCCTGTCTTTAAAATAAGGTCGCCAAAGACTTTTTAATGTGTTGTACTCTTTATTGCTTTGTGAGATATGCAGAATTTGCAGTCGTGAGAAATACTGTGGGTTGTGCAATATGACTATATGTAGCTACAGATTGGTCTCTAGCAGAAAGAAGAAAAGTGAGCATGAAAGCTATAGAAATAAGGATGTTTTGGAAACTAAAACATTATATTGGTGTTGAAATGCAAAATAAGATGATCAATGAAACAGCTGTGTTGTTTGAGTGTGAGGAAAGCTCCTGGGCTCTGTTTCAGTTGAGATGAGCCAGGAAGTACAACTTAGAGCAAGAGGCCATTTCTGCAAATCTTTAAGACTCTTTCTTTATTGCACTGACTGGATTCTATATTTTTTGAACATGATGATTTGGGATGGATAAACATTAATTTGCCAACAACACTTAAGGAAAAATACTGAAATATTTTATGAACTATATCTCTGATAATAAATCGCTTACAGGTGTTTCTCTTTCTAATAGATTGTTCTGATATAAGGAGTTATATAGGGTTAGTGTGCAATGAATGTGCAAAGATACATTTATAGTACTGTGTTCAGTCCACTGCAATATTAACATTTTTTTAATATTATTATATCTGATTCAAGGCTGTGGAAGGGAAAAACTGTTATAGAACCAGGGAGTTATTTTCACTTATTTTTAAAAAAATTGCCTTTAAAGTGCAAGTACCAAGATGAATTAAACAGTCTCTACATCGATTGTGCTAATTCAACACTTTCAGTATATTGTAGTGACCTGAAACAAACAAAAAAAAACCAACCAGCCCTGTACTCTTTCCTATGCTAGTTTAAACCCCAAACCCAACCCAGACTTAAGGATCAGTGAAAAGTGCTCCCAATGCATTATTAGAGCCATGTCTCAGAAAAAGTCACAAGGCAGGTTTTAAAAACTACTGGTGGAATTTAACTCTAAGCATTTTAGCTTGATGTTTCCATTCTCAAATCAGTCCAATGCCCAATGCTGTGAACAATAGGAGATATCCAACTGCAGGTGTGTGCTACTGTATTTAATTAAGTTTTTCCTTTCATCTGCATTCATTGCTTTACTCAAGGTATCACACTTTTATTATAGCCTTTAAATTCCTATAAGATAAATTTTAGGTCATAACTCAAAAGGACCAAATTAACCTCAAATGGACAAAGCTGTTTCCATATAAGACTGCCTTCAGAAACTGCAAAATATGAACCCCTGCACTTTTAGTATCTCTTTCTTTTTCTGTCCAGACCTGAATTTATAACAGTGAAGGTTCAAGTTTAGCAATTTTTCAAGGAAAAAAATAGTGTGCAGCTCTGGTTAGTGTGACTTTGTCTGCATCATGCTGGTATCTGTGACTGAAATTTTCCAGCTATTTCATTGTTTCTTTTAATGCATACTAGATATAAATTTCAGCTAAGCTGTGAGCCGCAGCACCAATGTTTTTAACGGGCCAGAAGGAGATGAGATTAACCAATTTTTCTCATGATTTTTTGCAGCATTGGTGCTCATACCTGTTAGGGAAAAGGGGTATACTAATCCATTTATTTCTCATTTCTGTGTGATCTGCCTAAAGACACTGAAAAGGAATTCATGACATTTTTTTTTTTTAATTCCCAAAACCTAAAACAAACCACCCCAAAAATGCAAGTACCACTGTTCTTGCGGTACTTCGAGCTTTATAGTTCAGAATAAGGAGTAAACATGCTATTTGCCAAATGTGTATAAAGGATATGTTTTTTTGTTATCTCACACTATTAAATGTTTGCAATGTGGCATAATCAGGGCACATAAATATATATATTTGCTGTTCTAATTCAATGACACAAAATTCAAGATCCCTGAGGTGAGGTTAAGCAGGAGCTCATATAGTCAGGGTTGAAATTCAGACACTGCAGATATAATCCATCTCCCTGACACATGCAGTGCTTCATTGTGAGACTGCCAGACATAGTCTGCTGAGATGGGAATGTCACAGAATACCAAAACAGGGGGAGATGCAGTTTTGTTCATCATTGCTTTTATCTACGAATATCCATCTAACAGTCTACATACATAGCTGTTGCCAGACAGAGAAATATGAATGCAGCATGGAGATGCAGCAGCTAACATTGAGAGAAGTATATGGAGCATACGCTGGAAGCTCAGAATTTCCTGAAAATAATTTGGGTAGTTAATCAGGTTAATTGCTTATCTTTAAAGCAATATTTCAGTGCAGACGCTGAGTCACCACCTCGGTTGTCCAGCAGAGATCAATGGTATGCCTGGTTGCCTACATCTCCTAGTGAATTCTGAACCTAAATGACAAAAGGGACCCTGAAGGCAAAGAAAGTGCACTGTCATCACTAGGGAGACAGGCAGAAAGAGCTGCAGTGGCAGAAAGAAAAGAAGCTTTTTCGAAAATATAAAGTGCCACTGGCCCTGCAATTACTTCCCAGTTACTCCCACTCCCTTATGCATTTGACCCTTCCATGCTGGGGATGAAAGGGGAAAACCCCTGAACCAATTTAGAGAGAATTAAGGTTCCAAAATGAGAGATGCAGATATATGCATATCTTGGATATATGTGTAAGTTTGGTCTTATGCAAAAAGCAATGAAACTTGGCTTGGCTGTGTTGGCCAGTCGTACAGATTTCTGTGGATTTTCAAATGCCCACGTCAGGCAGCAAAACACTAAAAATGTGTGAGTGCCTGGCCTGTAGCAGTTTCAGCCTGGCATGAGCACAGGCAGTTCTTCTGTAAACTGTTGGGGTCCCTGGGTAATTATGGCTCTAATCAGAAAGGAAGAAAGCTTCTGGGGCTCTGAAAAAACACGCCCTTGCCATAGACTTGGCAGAAACCAGGCTGGCCATATGACTAACAGGGCTGGAGGGACATGGTTGTCTGGGTTTATGTCTGGACATATGGCAAGCTTAGCATTGTGATTAAGTATCGTGGACTCTAGCTTCAACAGTGGGTTTTTTATTTGAAATAGGGTATTCTATTCTAGATGTACTGAGCAACATCTCTGTATAGGCATTTTCCTGCCTGTTTGTAAAAGGCAGCCTTTAGCTAAAAGCACCACTATGACATGAATCAGCAGTTCTGGACTAGGCAGTGACACAGCAGAGGAGCCTGGAGCAGTGAGATGGATGGAAGTAAAGGGCATGTACCAAAGCTAGAATATAACCATTGTAGGGATGCTAATGGTTCCCAGGCTTGTGGCAAAAGTTTCATGAGGAACCTGCAAGCAATTAAAAGTTTAGGAGAAGGCGCAGCAGGTGGGCTGTCTGTTGGGGAAAGGGAGCTAAAGATTAGGTTAAATATTTTGGCATTGGTTTAGTGCACCCCTGCAGTCCCTGTGATCAATCACTTCATTCTCTCTGCATCATGAAAGTTTTCAGTGCCCCCTCTGAATCCCTCCCGCAATCCCAATATGAAACCCTGGTCTTCGTAAAGTGGTCTGCACCACCACAGAGCAAACCCAGTGGATGCAAACTTGCTATTTGAACTTTTTCCATCACTCCTATTTTTACCTGGGTAAGTTTTCTCTTTGCATTATCTTGCTCTGAATCCCTTCCTTACCTATTATAACCAAATGTGTCAGGGTTGGAGGGAAATGCCATCATGTTAGCTCAATTCTCTAGAATATATCACTTCTGAGGAAAATAGTGAAGATCGTGGCAACAGAAGAAAGTTGTGCAGGGTTGGTTGTCTTCATTCCTCCACCTGCACTAGTCTCAGACAGACCTGGGATCTCATGTGATAATAAGTTCCCAGGAGCCTCACTTTGCATCTCTTCAACATTAGCATCTCCTACTGCACGGTTCCTCAGAAACATACTGACACGTTGAACTACTGGGCGTAAAGATCAGAGGTAAATCTGGCCGCTACTGTCACTTAGAAATGGATTAGACCTATCTGGTTTGGTAGTCTTATGAAACAAAGCTTAATATGTCATTCAGCATTCATCTCACATCCTTACATTTTGTAAGTCTGAAATTTTTTTGGATGTGGAAGAAAGAATATATTTCTGCGTGTCTTGTTTTTGTATTTCCATATCTAGTAAAAAAATACAGGAAAAGTCCATATGATATTTCTAAGCAGCTGACAGTGAGAAATACAGGTATCATTAGAGAGTTTGCCTTTTTTTACTCTATTTCAGGGAATCAGAGAAAAATATTTTAATCCGAATTTTATAGATACAAGCAGTATCATCAGCTCAAAAGCTTTTACTTATTGGATCTACAAAAGGTTCTTTTTGTAGTTTTGTTTCTTGGAAGAGAAAATATGTGGCAAATCTAATATGTATTTTCTTACATATTAGATTTTTTTATGTATTACATAGGGAAAAAAGAATTCTTCATTTTGAAAACTTTCAGTAAAAAGTGGGACACATTTTTCACAAATACATGAAAAAGAGGTCCTGTTCTATCAGTTCTGTTAATTGATCTTTTTTAACCCCTAGAATTCAAATAGATCTCACTGCATTTTTTCAAACTTAACCCTGAATTCAGCTTATTTTTCTCTAAAACTAGACTAAAAGCCCCTAGGTTTTGTATTTATAAATAAGAATGAAATTGATGTTAAAGATGTCCTCTAAGGGTTTAATTTCATATGCTTAAGCTGCTTCATTAGTAAAGAATATCAGGTACAGAAAATTTTGACCTTTCATTCTTTAACCATCCTGTCTACCATAATAAAACTTCTGACAGTAAGTTAGGTTCTTACTGCCTTGTTTTGTTCCAACATTACTTTTAGGTTATTCTTTAAAGATAATCTTGAGTCTGCTAATCTTGTGAGCACAAACATATATGGAGCAATTGACAGAAACAAATGTTTAGACCTGTGAAAAATGAATTTTTATTAAGGATTTTTACAATCTTTCGGACATTAAAAATGTTTGGCACAGAGCTTTACATTCTGTAACTTCTGTAAATTCTGGATAAAAACTTCAGAGTTTTGTTTTCATATTTATGTTTTAGTTGAAGTTCACCTGATTTCCTGCAGTGTAGTGTTCTCTCCCTGTAGTAGCAATGCCATTTCCCATGTTGCTTGCTTGTCTGGAAGTAGAGAATCAAGTTTGCATATGTATATGCCCACATTAAATCATATATATGAATCCATAATGAAGTTCAGTTAACAAAGATTTCAGTGTGATTTCTTGATGTATTTGAACATGCATTCTAGAGAACTATTGAGACTAGAAATTCTGAAGAAAAAATCAGGCAGCAAAGATATTGCCAAAGTGATAGCTTAAATCAGTGCAGAATCAGCAGATCAAGTGTCGGTTCAAGAATTTATGCAACGACTCTGTCAAAGATCTATAATTTTTGATCCATTCTGTCTAAAGTGCTTTGACACTTTCACTAGTGCTGTTAATTGTTAAAACTTTGTATTTCTACTACATGATCCACATCCCCTGCAAGAATTTCCCTTCAGGAGGTGCAGAGATTTCAAGTGGCTTTGAGTTGTGGCATTATAGTCCAACTTGGTTGCTTTTGATTCACAGTATTGCAGTTAAAACACAAACAGACATCAATAACATCACAAAGTTCCTTTTTATTATTCTCAGATAAGAATATTTATTAAGAAAAACTCTGATGCATCAAAAAGAGAGCATGCTTGTTGACTATTGACGGCTTTGGAAAGATGGGGCCAAATGGGGCCAAAGATGGTGTGTCAAATGTTTCGCCCTTGTGAGAAAATACATTTGAAGCACCATCTTGCTGCTTGTTTAAGGGCAGCCCGTCTCTTCAGTCACACAAATGCTGAGCTCTAGCCCACAGTGTTCTATATTTATTCTGCAAATATCGGCAGAATATCTCTATGTCCTTTATATCTTCTAAATAGGTAGTAAACAAGCCTCTTCCTTGTGGGTTTTCAGGATCTGTTAAATACAGCATACTGAATTTTAACCAGAAAAATTCTCACAACTTTGAGATGATTACTCAGAAATGTGGCATTAAAGCTTACATCGAATTACCTTCTAGATCATAGATGAAACTGACATTGTAATTTTAGCTAGCATGACATTCAAGCATGCCTATGTCTTGTCTTGGAAAAATGCATATTTCTGAGGAGCCAACAAAATGTCCATACTTAATAAATAAATCTCTAATACCCTGCTGATAATTTTACACTAAGATTTTTAAGAAGCTGAAATTTTGTTGTAAATATGTTACCAATTTCCAAACCCGAAAAGAGAGATGATCTGGCTAGAAAAAGGGGAGAGACACACACACACACAAAGATTACAGAAATTAAAAGTTTTGATCTAAACAAATAGAGAAGTGTTATGAGATAATAAAATGGTTTTAGATTGAATTTCTCTTTTTATTATCTCGAATAGTATGTCTTAAAATGCTTCTCTTCACAGTTTGGATGTTACCTTCATCTTCACGTAATCACAGAATGGCTGAGGCAGGAAGGCACCTCTGGCCATTGTCTAGTCCAACTCCCTTGCCCAATGGAGGGTCACCTAGAGCAGGTTGCTCAGGACATTGTTCAATTGGGTTTTGAAAGCCTCTAAAGATAGAGATTCATCTTCATCCTGAAGTGGTGTTCTATGCACTATTTCTGCAAGATTTCCATTTAATATTTCTGTTTTCACTTGCAAGATCATAACTCTTCTGGGGAGAGAAGGAAAAAAAAAAAAAAAAAAACAAAACCCAAACAAATACCCCCCCCCCCCCAAAAAAAAAAAAAAAACAAAAAAACCCCCACAACCAAAAAAACCCAACTAAACCAAAATCTCTCATGCCTCTACTTCAGTGCGAGAATAGCAATATCTCACTTTTGTTAAATTAAAGGGAATTTTGTTGCTGCCCTTCACAAGGACTCTTAACCAGGATTCTCAGCAGAGTCACTTGATACCAGGTTGTACCATGAGAAAGAAAGGCATTGGAAACTGTATTTTTAAAGTCTTCTGACATAATCTGTTTTATTTTTCTTGCTCACTTAGTTGATATTGCTAAAATGATTGTTTAGTACCTAGTTTCTTTGCAGTGCAGGGTTATGTGTATACTGTAATGTCAGCACCAGGTGCAAAACCACTAACTCTCAATGTTTCTCCTCTTTTCTCGAGATGTACTGCCAATTTCCTACCCTTTCTGCTTTCAAAATATCATTATTGGTCTTTACCATCTGATAGACAATTACCCCTGTTCACTTGTCGTAAAGCTGTGGAAAACCCAAGAAATTGAAATTGTTGTGGAGTACGTTTTTGCTCTAATTATCACAGTTCATTAAATGCTGGATGTTTCTAATATATCTTTACAGATATTTCTATCTGTACATTTTTGTCTTCAGTTGTGCGCAGGTCGCTTGTTGAAGGAGCTTTTACAGAAAGAGAGATAAGGAAAACAGCATGAGTAAAACCATTAATAGCTCTGTAAAAAAACTTATTTAATTAGTCTTGTCTGCAAGCTATACCCCACAGAGAGAATCAGGAAGGTGCTCTTGAACCATGTCTGTATCTGCCTTGACTGGAAGGTGATGCTGTTATTTGTGGTGTGAATATTGACATGCTTTATTGGTACGGTGTTGTCTAGAAAGCAGAAAGCCTGGACCAGAGCATAATTCTGCCACTGCCCTGTTTGTGACCCTGATATGTTGCTTTCCCTCTCTGTGTCTGCGTGCTTTCTCCTGCTCCCACCCTTCCTGTTGATAGCCTTGTCCCATCAGCGTGGGGACAACTCCTGCAAAGCATTTGGATGGTGCCTTTTGGAAGAGCTTCTGTTTTTGTCAGCTGCTGTGTTGCTGCAATACAGGTAACATAAATGTGCTCCTGTCTTTTGGGGTGGCCCCACATTGTTGTGTTTTTTACTCAGGCAAGAACTCATATAATTAAAAATACTCGTAGGCTTGAACCTCTTGTGCCAATTGTTTCTTCCCTGTTGACAACTAATAGCTCCATGAAATTACACTGGACAGTATATTTAAAACTAAGAATAAAAAAGGGAAAACTGCCTGGGGAGGTTCCTTAATAGAAACAAGGTTTGGAAAAGAGTAGAAAGTCAAAGACAAAGCATCAGTCTACTTGTTCTGCAGGCTTGAAGCAGCTGCTGTGTCACATGAGCCAGCAGCCGCCAAGGCCTTCAACTCAGAGGAATTCTGCTGTAATTATCCTGACTCATTACAAACTTCACCTGGCTTTAATTCAGTAATGTAACTTACTGAATATTTTTCCATTAAGATGAACTTGTGTGTGTTTAGGCACAGCAGGGATTCATTTGGGGACACCTGACTTTTTTTTCCTCCTTTCCTACACTTTTCCCTCTTTTAATCTGCTAAAGGGCAACAGAGTTCCTGCACATGTGAGCGTAATGTCACATGAATACCAAAAGAATGCAGCATGTTGTTTTAAAAACAAATGCCAAGTAAAGCAATAATGATTTGCTGCTTATTGTAAAGCTTTGCCAATTTAATTATTTGTTCTGCTCTGAAGATTTACATGGGATCTTCACCAAGACTTTAGAAAGACTAGCAGCAGTGTAGATGTTCATCCCTTTCTCTCTCTGATCTGCCTATGCATCCCTGACTATTGTGCATGGTTTCCATGTGCAGGCATCTAAAGTACGCTATTTCTGAGGAGTTGAGCTGGTCTTTGTGCAACTGTAGCTACTCTCTAATGTCATTTTTGGAACATGATATAAAACTTTGAGCTGTTTTATCTTGCAACATCACTGTTATATTTAAATAAGATGTTAACCTGCTCTTAGTCAAACATGATTATTTCTTGTTGCTCTCTTACTTCACTGCTGGCAGCTTATTTTGGTCACGGACCTGCATTTTGTGGAGGTAAAAAGGGGTTGCTTTGTTTTTCTTGCAGTATAACTCAACACAAAGTGTTTTATTTATTTAAGAGTCCCAGGGCAAACAAAACTGGAGTTTGAGTTGACTTCTTAGATTTAAACTCTCCTGCAGAGGAGTTGGGTTATAGGTACTTGGCATGACAATTTATGGGAGAGAGATTTTAAAGGAAGTGTCACTTATATTAATGGATGTTCTTGTTGTTTTAAGAGGTCTGAGGGGTTTTAGCTGTTGAATTTGGGTTTTTTGGTGTGGGTTTTTTTTGTTTGTGTTTAAATCCAGCTGAGGATAACTGTGTATGTGTGCCTAAGGAAACAAGTAATAACAATGTGAAAAATGTATTATTTACAATTGACAGCTAACTTGGAACATCTTGTACCTCTCAAGTTAGGAATATCTGCACTGATCCTTCCAACTAACAATAGCAGCCAATGGTAGTTCACAAAACGGTAGTGCAGATATAGTAACTGTCTTTATATTTGTGCCTCTACTATTAATATTTGTGTCTCTTCATTGCATGTATCAGAGCAATTATATTCTATTTTGCATGATAGCATTACTTTAGTTATTGATTAGTTAAATGTTTAAAAAGCTTTTTGAGTGTTGGGGTCTATTTCTTTCATGCATTTATGAACCTGATTCAAAGTCCACTGAAGTCAGTGGAAAGACTTAACAGACCTTACTTTCCTTCACTTTTTTTTTTCCTTCCCCTGCGGACTGGATCATGAAGGCAATAAGGTTTTGCTAACAAGTAATGGGACTATTCATGCAAAATTGAAAGAAATAAGAGGAGGGCTGGCCCTTGTACTTTTGTATCTGAGACTTGAGGCTGTTAGGGAACAAAAGAATTGAGCTATAAGCAGAAATGTGCAATCAAAGTCTGATGACAAGTTGCAGAGCAGATCCATGGAGCTGTACGGGAGCTAAAAGTACTTAGCACCTCTCCACCAAGGTCCCAGAGACAGGCGTCCTTTTATTGGGCTGATGACACTTGACTGCTTAGGAAGGGTTTATTAATTCTCCAAGTACAAAAACAAAAGTGGCCAAATGAGAGAATACCAAAGGTGACCAACTTGCCAAAAGGTTTTGATTTCAAACATGTGTCTCTAGAGTGGTGTGGGCTTTATGAGGAGGTTTGTACAGCTGAAAGATCAGCACCAGGTCTGTTTCTTTTTCTTCTTCTCTGTTCCCCTTGTTTGCTGTTATTCTCAGTGGTTGCCATTAAAATCTTTCCTATTGCTGTAGGCCTTGCACTAATTCACTGTGAAATTAAAGCTGGCAAATACTGTAATACTAGTAATTAGGCCAAAGGAAGAATGATGAAGATTTGTATAGTTACTATTGCAGATGACTACTGCAGATAGAAGCAGTCTTTCAGTTGCAATGAATTGTTAGGGCATATTCTGACCTCTTTCTACTCCTTCTCCTAATACAAAAGTTACCATTTTCATGTTCAAGCTTAACATGAAGGAGTTTGATTTAAATGTAGCTTCATTTATCAGATAACAGAGTATGTATAAAATGTTCACAATTATTTCAAGTTATCCTCTCATAGAAATCTGGAGTTACCTGAAACAACTATGAACACTTTATTTTGTGTGCTTTTCTTGAAATATTTTGGATAATAATCTGCCAAGAGGAGTGACAGATTGAAGAAATCTAGGAAAATATAAAAAAACTTAGCCCTGCTTTCTTCTCAATTTCTATTTTCAAAGCCAGATTATAGTTTGTAGAGACTATTCTGATGATGGTCTCTTGTCAGAAGGGTAGCTATGGAGCAAAATGGATTTGCATACAGGTTAACGCTTGTACTGAAAGCAATTTTGAAAATTATGTCTGGTTTGGTGCCTTATTCCTAAAATGTGCTAGATGTTAACATGTTAGTGCTCTCCGGTAGTATCTATTACTGTTATTTTCCAAATTAAAATAAATAGCAATTAAAAAAAAATCAAGTTTTCCTTGTTTCAGTGAGTAATTTCATTTGAGAAAATAAATATTTATTTATCATGATGCAGCACAAGTTTCTCAGAGGAGATACTCTGTTTCTCTCTACTGAAGAACAGGTAAGAGCAAGTGCTGCTCTTTATCCACAAATTTAACAAACCTTTGGCTAGTTCCTTCTGTTCTGTGGGGCAGACACACCTTGGAAAGATTTGAGAGGTATCATGGGGGTGAGCTTATAGATAGATACGTTCTACGTATCTATACGCCAAAGAATAGATATTGTCTGGTTCCTCTTCATTCAGGGATGTTTATTAGAAGCAGGAGCGTGAAAGATGGTTCGGGGCTGTTTGCATGAGGCACTGACAATTAGGTAGAGACTGACACTGCAGAAAAAGTAGAAAAGGTGGGGAGAGTGTGATGTGATAAGTCAACCTGTAAAAGTAAGCATATGGCTTGAATATGTTTCATTTCATGTCCTAGTTATTGCTGGATTGTCTTGGAAAACCGTCAGGACGCACAGAAATAAGTCAATGGTGAGACTTAAGTTACAATTTACTCTGAGCACCATCAGCAAGAATGAATAAATTTTAAAATAATTTTTAAAAAGCAAGCTCAGCTTTTTTAGGCATTCAGTTTATTTTGCTTAGGGAAAGAAGACAACTGGGAACTAAGGCACTGCAGGCTAGTGGCATAAGCTCATTTTGTTGAAGCGTACAGCTATTAAAGTGACAATTGGGAAAGTCATTTGGAGTGGGAGGGAAACTGAAACTGCTTGGGAAATATATCCCTAGCAGGTAGAGACTATGCTTGTGATGCCCCAGCTGTCAGTTAGATATAGCTGCAGAAATAAAAATACATTTGATGGATTAATTGAACAGTTTAGTAAACAGCACTGGTGTTCTCTTATTTAATCTTACGTGCACCAGCTAGATCCAGTTTACAAATAGTCTTAAGTGGGCACAAACCATCATGCTAATTCCTTTCTGATAGTAGTGGATTTCAAGAGAGTTAAACAAGCAGAGAAGGAGATGTACCCTGGGGTCTGTCAAGACTCTCTGAAAGTATGCTTGTGCTTATTCCTGTGTGTAATGGTATATGCCCTCAGACCTTTGTCTTTTCTTTTAATCAATATTTCTTTCAGAATATTGTTAGAATAAGGGTAAAAGTAATAACTTTTTTCTTTTGTTTCTAGGTTTTTTCTTCTACCCTTCCTCGTCAGTAATTCCTTTCTTCCTTTTTATTATTTGTGTAATTAGCAAACAGTGGGTGCAATAGACCAAAATGTCTGCTAGTCTTTTAATATCAAGAACTGAGACACACCGCTGGTTTATATAGTTTCTGCTTATTGTGTTGGGTATTTGTTTTACTTCTGAATTACCTTTAAGTTTTTAGGACTAATAACATGGACAAATGCTTGCAATTCTGGAGGAAGATCCCAAAGCTTTTTCGGTAAGGATTTTGTTCCTGTCCCAATACATACTTTCCCTGAAGTTAATGGAAGTTACATGCATGCATCGAAGGTAGAGTATATCCCTAAAGGCTTTACTGGAAAATTTGACAATGCTAAAATAAATAGAGGGTTGTGGCAACATGCTTCAGTGAAAATAAATGCTCCCTCTGTTAGCTCAGCTGCTCTGGTGCAGGAAAGTGGTTCTCTTCCAGAGGCTCTCTTGTCAGATGCCCATACGACTTTGGCTCATTTACCATTTAACATTTCCACTGCGCTTCGCCAAAAATCTGCAAAACTGCCAAAATCTGATCAGATATCGAGGAGGTCTAGGTCCACTCCAGTCTCCTGCCTTCACTTGAGGAGTCAGGGCAACCTCTACGTGGATTAAAGGCACTAGTAGAGAACAGAAGTTTGAATAGGGTCTGTGGTTATGTATAGAACACACTTTTTTTTTTTTAAATTATTTATAGTGACTTTGGTTTTCTCCAGAGACCAGCAATTATACAGCAGTATCTAAGATCTTGGGGAGGGAGCAGAGACTGAACCTTCCTTGTTTTCATTCAGATGCATTTTGGTTGCTCAGTGTTCCTGAGGAGCTGCTGAACAATATAGTGTAACTGGGCATTTGCTCTGAGCGTGCTATAACTTTCTGTAAAGATGGCATGCATGTGCTCTTTCACAAAGATTATCTCTTTACCTTAATCTAGTAATTTCAGATTGAAAGTCTGTGATTCTTTTTTTCATTTTTAAAGCATAAAAACGGTGGTGGATGGAGGTTGCAACAGTGAAAAGTGAAGAAAGAAAAAGAAAAGAATGAAGAAAAGTAATGTTTTCTCACTTCCAAAGAGATTATTTCCCTTCTTTGTTTCCTTTCTGCCTCCAACACTAGTGTATAATGAATACACTATTTAGGTGAAATAGACTTTCTGTACCTACTCAAGCATACTGAATAAGTCAGAGTTGGAGTAGGTATAGTTAGGCTTTTTTTTTAAATTTGAGATACACAGCAACACTGTCCTGAAATCTCGTTGGCAAATTTTCAGCACTTACAGGAAAATTCGATCCTTTTCTGTTTCAGCAGTGTTACGGGGACTTTGCTGTGGAGCTGCTGCCATAGTACTGCGTGCTAATATCTAGCTCACTAGATAGTAGGAGAAAAGCCAGTGTGTTCATGGAAACAGTGCTTCCTCAGACAAGTAATAATCAGCCTAATGTTGATGTCATGCTGCAATCAGACTCTGACAAGGTTTGCAAATATCTTGAAAGAAACTGCTCATCTTTGAATGCTGTATGTAGATCAAAGCCCAGCTGGAACAAAAAACAAGTATGCTGCATGTCAGCTGCAGAATTTTGTTGATGAGCACAGCATGTATAAGCAGAGGCCACCTCTATCATCACCGGCAGGAACAGCCAGATGGACTGGGCTGGTCGACTACTTTAAAATCTTGCTGCATAACCACAAAAACTAAAAATTAAGCTTAAAAACCCATTACACATCTCCAGAGCCCCAGACTGTCTTTTTAAAGCTTCAAGTCCATTTTTAATCTGTGCCAAAGACTTTTTTAGACATGTCTGTTCTCAGGAACTTCTGTCTGTTTTTTGCTGTTCATGAGAATAGAATTAGTCCTGGGGAGGAATAGGATGTAGGATGGTGGCCCAAGCAAAGGGATAGTCTATAAACCCTCCCAGCTCTGCGACAGATATGCATGCTCTGCAACTGGGAAAGTCATTTGCTCTCTGTGTGCACTTATTTTTCCACCTGTGAAATGGGGGCAATATCTCATCTATAACTGTAACACAAGGCCTGATTCATTAATGTGTTCCCAGTGCACTTTAGGCTCTATGGGATGAATAGCTAGCACCCCGTGGGAGAAAACAGACAGCCAACAGGATAAAATATGGTTTGTGTTACACCAGACTAACCCTCTGGATACTGTGCTTTTGAGGCAAAATAATTCACTTTTTTCTGCTGTAGTGTGTCTATTATCTCTGAGGATTAAGAGGTTGTGGAAGGCTAAAGCAGGCTTCTCCATGTGTTGGCACCTCTGCCACCTTTGTGGCATGGTGAAGCCAGCCTGCAGTGGAAGGGGCATGTCATATGCTTTACAACTGCTGGCACTGTGGGTCTAAACTGATCTTCAGGGTGGCCATACCTGGATTAAAAGGTGTTGTAGCCAGAAAGGACCTACTCTGGTGGTGTCTGCACCTGAGGCTAGAGAATCTCTCTGAGATGTTGTGCAGAGCTCCAAAAGCCCGTGTTAGACATATGCTTGCTTCCTTGATGTGGAGGGAGGCAGTGGCAGTCTGGCTGGCATGTAAAGCCAGGAAGTCTATGTCTTAACCTATGAAACCCAGTCAATATTGCAGTATGAGATGACAGACTGTAATGCTACTATCTGACAATTTTAGGCAATTGGTTTATTCAGGGTAAAAATAAAAGACAAAGACAAAGCCCAACAACTACAACTCTACATGAGGTTGGGGGGGGGGGGGGGGGTTAGAGTGTGTTTCCTTTGCCCTAGACTTCCCTTGCAATGTTTAAATATGGAAGTTATGCAGTGAGAACTTTTCTTTCTCAGAAAAACATAAATCGTCTAAGGATCACATAGAAAGGAGCCTCTAAACCTTTTTTTTTTTTTTTTTTTAGTCTCTGCAAGCTAGTTCTTAGCTCTTTATCTTATAATGAACCCTGTGGGGCTACAACTGAGGGGTATTTCTGTTTGGGCATGTTCGCAGGTGGAAGATCTTCCTGGAGCTTACCAGGTTCCTAACTGAATCCCCTGAAGCATTGCTCTTGTAGTGTGATGTGATGACAGAGTGAGTGCATTTATTATTACCTGGATTATAGCTGTGCTTTCACAACCCATCAGTGCTTAGAGCCTAAAAGGAGCAGAATCTCCACGAAGGCGTCCAAGCCAGATAGACAAGGGAATCATGCTCAAAGAAGTGACGTGGATGTCCAAAGCCACATACCCGCTCACAGAGACTGCGACAGGTGCAGAATCCATCCTCCTGTTTTGCTTTGCAAGTCAAAAACCGGTATTTAAAATTTTGCCTGGTACTTTCTATCGGATGATGTCAGGTGGTCTTCAGAAGAGGTTAACAGAGACCATATCTTAGGAGTTCAGTGTCAGATCCTGGGAAGTCTGAATTTGTATCCCCTTGCAAATAATACTGATTTTTAATAATCTTGAGAAGAAAAAAAAGAAAAAACCCTACAATAATTGCATGTCATAACATTCCACTTCATCTCACCTAATAGAGCATTTCTGTGTGTGTCTTTTTACCATTGTAAAAATGAGCAGACATTATGGGGCAAACTCTCACTGTGATTACACTGATGTAGATCAAGAGACACCTTTGAACTCATTTTGTTTATCTGCAATGTTCTTGTTTTTCATGTGGTGCTTTGGAAAAAATAATTTGCAACTGTGAGAGCTGAGAGTAGTTTATGGAAAGTTTAAGGGTGGGAAATAATAACTAATCAAGTAACTGCAGTTGTTTTTTTGTTTACATTCATAAACTAGGGTAAGACTTCAGCTCCATCTGTTTATGGTGAAACAGATCAAATTTGATTCTAAAATAAGGGACAATATAAAGATCTGGAATAAAACTCATAAAAAGGAAAGAAGACAAAATAAATTTCAAATTTATTAAAAGACAAAATAATAAAAACCAAGTTATTCTGTGATTTCTGGTAAATTATGCGGAAAACTACAGTGTTTCTGAGATGGTGTTGAATATTGGCCATGATTAGTTTAAGCTTTTTTCACTAATTTATCCCTGCTAGGACAGTATGGTAATAGGAGACTTAAAGCTTTTGTGTGTGCTATGCATCTTGTCTGCCTCAGGAGACCAGTTTAAACAACTTTGTTTTACCTATTGCCCTGGTTTTGGCTGGGATAGAGTTAATTTCCTTTCTAGTAGCTAATATAGTGCTGTGGTTTGGATTTTAGTATGAGAATAATGCTGACAACACACTGATGTTTTAGTTGTTGCTAAGTAATGTTTACGCTAGTCAAGGGCTTTTCAGCTTCCTATGCTCTGCCGGGTGCACAAGAAGCTGGGAGGGGGCACAGCCAGGATAGTTGATCCAAACTGGTCAAAGGGCTATTCCATACCATATGACGTCATGCTCAGTATAGAAACTGGGGCGAGTTGGCTGGGGGGCAGAGATCGCTGCTCGGGGACTGGCTGGGTGTTGGTCAGTGGGTGGTGAGTGGTTGTATCACTTGTTTTTATCCCGGGTTTTGTTCCTCTCTCGCTTTCTTGTTGTTTTCCTTCTCATTACAATTCATTATTATTATTATTTTGTTCTGATTATTAAACTGTTCTTATCTCAACCCACGAGTTTTCTTTTTTGCTCTTCCGATTCTCTCCCCCATGCCACCGGGGGGAGGGTGAACGAGCGGCTGGGTGGTACTTAATTGCCGCCTGGGGCTAAACCACAACACCTATGCTATCTTCCTGAAGTCTGAAGGACTACTTAGCTATAACTATGGCAGGAAAATGTGTTCCAGTACATATATACCTTCTCTGTATTATATCTGTAATAGAAAATGATTGGAAACTGACATACACTGACCTCCAGTAGATAATTATATGATAAAATTGATACTTCACTTCAAAATGCCTAAAAAATTATAATGTCAGATTGATGTTTATTCCTAAAAGCATTCTGGAGAACTTCCCCTTGATCTTAGATCAGTCCATTGTCAAATTCCTTAAAGGCCACATCATTTATAAATGATATGAACTGCAGATGTATAATTCATGTGGAGCATAAAACAAGGTTTAAAACATTTGTATGAAAAAGGTAAGGTGATCCTATATTAAATCATATTTATGGCCTAATTTTAAAGTACAGAATCCTTCTGACTGAAGTTGAGCACTTCTTACTTTTTATTTTTTAGAATTTATTAAACAAGAAAAGTAACTGTGACAATGATGTTGGCAGACAAATGAGCTCTTTTTAAAAATCCTTGTGTTGATCTGTCGTATTATTTTCCATTAGCTACCCCTACACTTTCTGTAGATTGCTTTCAGCCATATTTTTACTAAATGTTTTTGGAAGTGCAAAGAGCAATGTAAACTGCAGATTTCACCATTACTGTTTTGACATTGCAAGTTCAAGGTTAATGGAATTTCTTTGTGGATAAAGAAGAAAAATAACTACATTGTAAGTTAAATCACCTTGGGGGTATAGCCAAATTGCAGGAATCCTAGAAACCATTGCCATTATAAAATTAAAAAAAAAAGAGATTTAAAATTCTGGGTGTATTTTGCTATTTTTTCCTTCTTATTAAGGTCTAAAGACTCATCCTAAAAGTTTGCATTCCTCGTCCTACTGTGTAAAACCAACTTTGCTGTTATTATCTCTTCTCAAACATCTTTTAACATATTTTGAGAAGTGTAATAATGTTGTTTGATATGATTATAATTTTATTATTGTTAAAACCTTAGCCTTGATCTCATGAGGAAACTTTTACCAATAGAAATAAAAAGTAAAAGTTGACATATAGTGGCTGGTTCAAATGAATTGGAAATTTGCTCTTGGAGGCATCTCTCTAGCAAAATGTAAAGATTCACCAGCATCTAAGTTCATAAATGGCTTTAACCATTTAAAAGCCATGTCTTTAATTACACCTTTGAAGATCTGACAAGCATTTACTAATATGACATTGAACAGTGTTTTGGCAGTATTCTCCCTGAGATTTGTTTTCTTTGAAGTGTTAGCTAGAGTTATGCTGGCTTTCCTTTAATAGTGAAGAAAAATTGCAATAATTATTTCCATATAATACAAGATAGACTTTTCTTTCCACTTTGCCTTAGTGCTACGAATTGTCCTAAAGTTTGCTTTTATAGTTTGTGGGCACTAGAAGTTAATAATCATAAGTGAAAACAGGCAAGCTTGGTTTTTTCAAAAATGTCTTACCTGATAAACTGCTGATGCAATGATTTTGTCCCTCTCTAGGTATGTGCTTGCTCGCACCTCGCAGAAGTGGGCACAGAATGCTGCCACATTGCTGGCATGCAGCTTTCAAAGCAAGGGAAAAGCAAGGCTGCTGTTGCAACTCTGAAACTGGCAACACACTTCTTTTAGTGCAGGAAGAATTTTGCCCTTAAAAAAAAAAATCATTAATTTTCTTTCTCATACTTTTTTCCCCTCACTCTGCTGTTTTATAAATCTTGCTCTTCCTAATTCTCAGAACAACTATGAAGCTTATTGTCATATTCTGCTTTTCCATACCACCACCCCACGCTCAACATGCTGTTGTCTTGCTTTTCTCCTCTGGACAGCTTTTCACTCTTTTCCCAGTGGGATATGAAATTGTTTTTCCTTTCTTGTTCCAGGAGCAGCTCCTGTTTCTGTCTTTCCTCTTTTAAATCACTTCAGAATAATACCTCTCCCACCTATGGCATGGTGGAGCAGAGGTCTCTGCATCACATTCATACTGCTATCATGCTGTCTTGGTGCTGGGTAGCTTCCCTCATCTCCTGTGCACATCCAGGCATCAGTCCTCATTCTCTGATGCTGATGCTCATGGCACTGACTTAGTTTCTGATATGTCCTATCAGCTGTGCACTCGAAGAGGGCAGATGGGACAATGAGATGGGAAACACCTTCTTTTCAGATTCTGCTTCTTGGTTTTCTACAACTCATGCCTGAAGCTGATCGTGAAGTTGGAAGTTGTGTGGGTCTGTGGGATGTAGAGCTGGGGGAGATGCACAGCCTCCTTCAGTAGAGGCCCTGAAGACTTCATGGGTGAATTGTGAAAATGGAGAATTGCCTGAGGTTGGTGGGTTGGTGAAGGTGACATGCAGGCAACCTATGGGGCAGATCAGGGAGCTGAGAGTAGCCTCGATTCAGGAGGGGCTGCATGAGGGCTTGCAAAGGAGAGAAAAGGGAATGTTGAAAATAGATAGCGGTGAGCAAATATTCTATGGAAAAATAGTCACTGCAGCTGAATGAAGGCCTGTTTGAGTGTTCCCAGTCCCAGGGCAGCTCTGGGGCATCCCTCGGTTCATGCTCAGTGCTGCATGTTTCTACCAAAGTTGGAAGTGCAAGGTGCCAGGCTATCCTGAGCTACAGTTTGGGAAAAGTGGTGAGGGGAAAACTACAGTGCTTTGAAAGCCTGTACAAGCCTGGCTTTAAGCAACCCTCAAGACCTGGGGACCAGGAAACTTCCCCTTTGGGAGGAGGTGGGGTGGGAAGGCATGCCTCTGCTTGTTCAGAAGTATGGCTGTTGCCAGTGGAAACACCTGAGGAAAATAGTTTGGGAGGCTCCTTTGTAAAGCATCAGCCTCTGGCAGAGAGAGCTGAACCAGATTCCAGTTGATTCTGTAAACTTTCCTTTCCAATGAAGAATCGGGATGCCCCCTCTAGGCTGCTCTGCTCATGTTTTGGTGCTGTCACATAAGCCCCCTTTCAAATATCTACAGCAATATGTCCTTCATGCCATTCATGCTCGAAACTCTTCTCTGATGCAGTGCTGTAAGAACTCCACAGAAGTTAGGTTTTATGGTTACCTCTGTTTGAAAATGGTCATCTCCTTGGTTTCCATCGAATCTACCTCTTGCCTTTTCTTACACATAAGTAGTAATTGCACTGCTGTGTTGTTAGGATGCTTTGCAGAATTGCTTCCCAGGTGATAAGACAGTGTCAATAATAACAATAGTTTTAAGGCTGAATGTTTAGTGGTTTAAGCATTTAGGTTTCTCTGTTTAAATGGTACTGCTGCATTTGTAATTTGACTAGTAATAATACTTGAGTTAGAAAAACACGCAATATGAAGAAGAATCAACAATACAGTCACCATTATCTAGTTTTTACAGGTAGGTTTTTTCACCATACCTCTTAAAGAAACTTTGTATTGTTATTCCTAGTTTAAAATGGGAGGCCAAAAGATTTGAAGGTACTCTGTTCAAGTTCACCCATCAAATTCTTAAGCTGCCTCAGTAATTTGTGTCAATGTAATGAGTTTTTATTGAAACAATAACTGAAATATGACAGCAACTAAAAAATGGGATATATCACTGCATGTGTTTATTAAAGCAAGATCACACCAGATAACCTGATATTTTCATTAAATGAAGATTTTAAGTAACTGATTTTGTAGGCAAGGAAAATATTAGATTTTAGTCTGTGTGGACTTCTGTAATGAATTTGAAATAGTACCACACAGAAAATTGGCTATATTGAAGAAGACAGGGATAAGTAGCAGACATCTGAGATCAATAACAAATTGGCAAAAGGTTTGGTCTTGGAGCTGAAGAAGGTTAAAGATGAGGTTTCCTTAGGATCACTCCTGAGGTTTTTCTTACTATTTCATTAATACTTTTCATGTAGAGAGCATGCTAGTGAGAACTGTTCATGATGTAAAGTTAAGTGGTGTTGGCAGTATGCAGGAGAGCAAAGCTTTCATACTGGAAGAACTGGTTAATCCTGAGGAATGGAGAAACAGAGGAGGGGTGGACTTTATTATTGCAACATGAAGGTTATGGATTTTGGGGCCAATATAAAAAGAATTCCTGTTGTCAGGTAGGAGTTCACCATTTGGAAGTAATGAAAGATATGTGTGCATTAATCTTGGAGGCGATCACGTGCTGCCCTTGCAATACAACTACAAAAAAGGCAAATAGGACTCCAAGGCTTATGAAGTGAAGTGCTTGCAGTTGTGCCTGAGAAAATTTAACATCATTGTTTAAAGACCTGTGAGATTTAATTTGAAAGAGCACCGAATGAATCTAAAATAGTTAGAATTTTAGCTACGTAACTGACGAGAGGTCACAAGTACAGGCAGTCTTTTTATTTTGTTTATCTTTGGTGAACTGTAAAAAAACCAAACCAAAACAAAAAATAGTGAATGTAACTTACTGGAAGCAAAACTGGTTGTTCTCTCTAATGCTTGTGAAAGGCACCAGATCAGCTTAGCAGGGTCCACCGACTCGCCCTGTCAGGACAGATATGTAGTAGTACACACTGATGTGGTAGTGCTGACCACAGAGACTTCATTCACCTCCATGGTGCTCTGTTACTGTGCCCCAGGCAAGAATACGCCCCTCCTCTCAGAACAGGGACACCATGCTTTGGTCTGCTCAGTCCTGGTCTTGCCACAGGGCTTTATGAGCCGCTTTCTAAACCCGTACCTCATGCTTACAGAACTAGACTGTCTTTTATTAGAGGGTTTAATTATAGAGATGTGGTGATTCTGTTTTCCATTTAAAAGAAGTAAATACAGACTTATTTTTTGATGCTCCTACAACGGTGCTCTCTGTTTCTGGCTTTATACAGGTGACTACACAGACTGTAGGAATGTAAAAATAGTTTAATTTCCAAGACCGTTCTTCTCCTTTTCTTCTGATATCTACTGCAAGGATTGTGATTGGTTGTTGTGGTTTAACCCCAGCTGGCAACTAAGCAGCACCCAGCCACTTGCTCACTCCCCCCTGCTGGGATGGGGGAGAGAATCAGGAGAGTAAAAGTGAGAAAACTCGTGGGTTGAGATAAAGACAGTTTCATAGGCAAAGCAAAAGCCGCACACGCAAGCAAAGCAAAACAAGGAATTCATTCACTGTTTCCCATGGGCAGGCAGGTGTTCAGCCATCTCCAGGAAAGCAGGGTTCCATCACGCATAACGGGTACTTGGGAAGACAAACGCCATCACTCCCTATGTCCCCCCCTTCCTTCTTCTTCTCCCCCCAGCTTTATATGCTGAGCATGATGTTACATGGTATGGGATATCCCTTTGGTCAGCTGGGGTCAGCTGTCCCAGCTGTGTCCCCTCCCAGCTTCTTGTGCACCCCCAGCCTACTCGCTGGTGGGGTGGGGTGAGGAGCAGAAAAGGCCTTGACTCTGTGTAAGCACTGCTCAGCAGTAACGAAAACATCCCTCTATCATCAACACTGTTTCCAGCACAAATCCAAACATAGGCCCATACTAGCTACTATGAAGAAATTTACTCTATCCCAGCCAAACCCAGCACATCAGTGTTGCTTTTGTAGTAGGTTTCTACTGTGGCAAACAAACAGGTGACCCAGGAGACAATTTTGTACTAGAGCCTGATTCAACACTACAATTTCATTTCTTTTAGGCTGACAATCTTTACTGCTATAATTCACTATGGTCATGCAACTTTTATGTGGTTTGAACGAAACTATCGGTCTCCACAGTCACTGTTTACGATGAATGTATTCAAACCTCTCACATCCACCTCCATCCCATCTAATGTATTTTAACAAAAAAATGTGCATATAAAGAAAATAAATGCAGGTGATTTCCCAATTCAAATTAAGTTAATGTTAATATTAGTTCCATTCTGTGCTTAAACCAGTTGTAGTTAGTACTTCCTTAAATTATACTTTTTATACTGTGGAAGATGTTACATCATGAGTAGCCTTAGGTGTTTTAACCCTTGCTGATGAAGTTGAGAAGCATCAGCAGCATGCAAACCATAAGGGGACAACAAACAGCTGGTGCTCGAGCACCTCTTGCTGGCATTTCTGAGAAACAGTTTCTGTGTCAGTTCACAAGGATGTCCCTGGCTGTTCTGCTCTTTTGAACCTGCAAGGGTGATGTAACCATGAAAGGAGAAAAGCTGAAGTAAAATAGTGTATTTTCCCCCTCCTCTTTGAATTGTAAGACAGGGTTCATCAGGTTCGCCGGGACCAGCCTTATTCCAATTTTGAATTAGACAGAAATTTTGTCTGTTTACTCTGGAGTGGGCAGGGAGGCCTTACCAGTGCTGCCAAGAATAAATCATGGATGGTAATAATAATAGTATATTGCCTTAATAAAGAGTGCATTCTGGAGAGCAATAAAGGTTGGGTTTGCATCACCACCAAAAGACAACATGTCAAGTTGGCTTTTTTGGTACCTGCCTCTCAAACTCTGTCCAAAGGGAAGTATATCAGAAAGTGCTCCATGGGCACAAGAAAGACCACACTGGATGGAGTTAAGTAAATAACACTATCTTGCTTAAGTATTCATGACTTGAATAAGCATGTGTTTGAAAGCAACAAACCAGCAGAAGATGGGCAAAGTAACAATCACTTTCAATGCAGGTTAGAATCTGCTTGTGGTTTATGCTTCTTGGAGTAGCTTTAAATGAGCAAAGACTGTATCTTTATCTTCCTCGTTATTTTCCTTTGTCATCATTCTCCACTTCCTCCTCTGTATCTAACAAGTCCCAAGTGTAGTTTAAGAGGGGAGGGGACCTTTCCCCTATCTCTTCATATGGAGAGGAAAAATTTCTGCCAAATTCTCTTAAGAGTAGATTAAAGGAAAGGAATTTTGAGGGAGAGGGAATGAGTAAGAACATTAACATAAAAATAACCTTCTTTACAGCAACCCCTGTAATAAGAAAGAAAATGTACAGATAAAATGCTTTGATAGTGCAGGACGTGGGCTAAAGCCAAACCAACATAATCAACAAGTAGAGTTCATTCTGCTGCTGCTGCTGTACTGTACAAGTAAGGTTTGCAATGATAAACATACCCTATGTTTTCAAATTAATAACTAAATTCCTTTGTATTTTTTCTATTTTGTTCTTACCTCTTTCTATTTATCAGCCTTTCTTCCATATAAGTGTTAGCAGAGGTGTGTGTATCTCTCTTCTTTTTTTTTTTTTTTTTCCCTGTAAGACTTCATTTTGGTGGAGAAGTTATCCCCTGGATGGATTAAGCCCAGTATTCATAGACTTGATATTCCCATAATTGATAACAGATTTATTGGAGCTAAACTGCTTCCTTCCCCATTCTCCCAAACACACATGTAGCAGGACATTTTGTTAATGATTTTAGATATTGCTTTCATAATTTAAGATCTGGATTATCCTAACTTTATCTGTGCCCAGAAAAAGCCGTTTCTGTGAAGCTCCTGCCCCTCTGGATAGACCAACAATGACACTGCAGTGCTTGTCCCTCTCCTGTGCTTTCTTCTCCTCCTCCTCCTCCTTGCTCTGGGGTCCAGAGGCCGGTCAGGGGGGAAGGGGAAGACTGAGGGAAGAGAGGCTTTGGGGAAAAGGTGGCTTGTATCGGGATACTAGGACTGTTCCTTAATTTAACTGATGAAATGGGAGCTGAATTCTTTGGGAAATTTAACCTTTTGCATATGTGGAATAACAATCCGTTGCCCCCTTCTTTGTATGTCTGAGCTATTAAAATTGTAATTTTCTACCTCATGTATACATGCAGTGTGTACTGTTATGAGGCCCTGTTAAGTTGTTTTTCTATTTTTTCCTCAAAAATTCCTTTGAAGCTTCTGCAATCAATACGAAATTGCTTTCTATTAACTGAAACAATATATATATGAAGCGGGTATAAGCTGAGCACAATACATTGTTTCAGACAGCAGCAATGAAAAGTGAAGTATTGTTTACTACAGCACAACAGAAGTGACTAGTGCCTGTGGTATCCGTTCAGCTTGTATTTATTCCAATAGTCATGAGAACGCTTTAGCCAAAAGCAAATTTGAAAGGCAAAAAGAGCAGACTAAGAGTGAATAAAAGACAGGAGAGGGAGGGAAGAGAAAAGATAAAAGGAGGTGAAGACTTCTGAAAAGGGAAGAGAGGCAGAAGATGGCTGACAAGGAAAAGGAAGGTGAACAGGGAAGAAAGAAGAGAATTTTTATATGTATGTTTTAAATAGTTTGATATGTCATGTTTAATTCTGATGCTATTTCCTGTATGTACACAGAAGCAGGCCTACATTACGCAGAATTGAGAACAGTGCAGTGAACACCTAAAAATATAATTTAATATAGTTTTTGCTATAAATGTACAATATGCTAAATTCTTACATAGAAAAAATGAAGTGAGGCAGAGGCTGTTAGAACTAATTGGAAGGAATTAATATGGAGTCTCTCTATTTTTTGAGATATTTTAATTTCAAGATGCCAAATCCTTCCCCTAGTGTATGGTTCTCCCCCTAATACTGCTTCCTCACTTCACTCACCCAGCCCTAGGCTTTTTCCACTGTTTCACTCCTCCTCACAGGTTGCTATTTCTTCTTTGTTCCTGACAGCTAGTTTCAGTGGTGGATCCCAGGCAAGAAACTCAACAGGCTTTTATTAGCTCATGTTCTGGCCAGTTCTTTGCCAGGACTCACTTTGGGTTTGGGGAACCAGCAGATGGAAATGTGGATCAGGGCATGCACTAAGTGAAGCTTTGAATTCTCTCCTGTGTAGATGTGGCTTCAGGGAAAAAGTATGCGTAGTCCTGAAGGTGAAGAAAAGTGTGAATGTATTAGAGGGTTTGTTAAAAATAGTGGCAGGGAGCTGCTGCTGAACCGACACTCACTGATATTTTTTTCCCCATGAACTCTCTTTTGAATGTTTTGAATGAGAGAAGTCTTGTATCCATGTTCTCTGCTTTCATAGTTATGGAAGCTTGTTCTTTATGTGAAGATTTAAGATCTCTTTGTACGTATTAGTCATTAATACAACCGATCAGAAAATAAACATGCATGTGTATTCTTTCCTATTATATTCTGTGGGGGTTTTAGTCTGGAGTATGTTGGTGCAATCTAATTATATCTTTGAGATTACAGTGAAAATCTTCTCTCCTGCATTATTGGTAGTACCAGTTATCAATTATTTAAGCAAGTAGTTACTTAAATCATAACAGTTAACCAATTTTTTGACTTTTGTAAGTTTTGTCCTAATTCTGTCCTTTTGCAAGATAGCAAGGAGGGCTTATACCAGCGCATAAGTCCTGAAAATTAATTTTGCCCATGATCTCTTATAGAAAATATGCATTCTTTTGAACACCAGGATTAGAACCTGCCAGCGTTCTAGGAGTTAAATTATTAATAGGTATCCTGCTCGACGTCAAAGCTTTTACTCATTATCATATGAGATATACCTACTAGCAAATACTTGTTGTAGCTGTGGTTAAAATACATAAGCCTTCCGACGGCATACCTGTTTAAGTGAATTAGGGGCTTTGTGCAGAATGGCACGATAATGCGTTGTGGCGCCCGTTTGTCCTCACCTCTGTGAGCAATGTTCAGCCAAGATCTAAATAAGTGTTTTTATTAGGTCGTGTGTCTTGCTATTTGTATTGGGGGTGGTGTGTGTTGCTATTTGGATTGGGGGTTGCAGGTTTTTTGGGGGTTTTTTTTGAGTCCTGAAGAGTGATGATCCTGTGATGCTGGGTCATGGGAATCTTGTTTGTGCAGGGCTGGAAGAAACAACTAGCCGATTTGTGAAATACTCATAAAAGTTCTCAATCAGTTGCTAAGGGACTGACTGTGGGGAGAAAAAAACTTGTTTTGGCCCTCCCAGAAAGGTTGACCTTTATTTTTTATTTTTTTATTTTATTTTATTTTATTTTGGCTCGCTTTTGTGGCCATTTAAATCCTCAGGAGGATAAAAGTAAAGGAGAGTATCTGTTACCTGAAAGTTACCCCTAGAAATGCAATTTAGCTGAAATAATTGTTAATTCAGTTCCAGGACTGAGGTTCAGAGAGGGAAGGAATTGACCTCCATTTGTACATGTAAAACTTGGAGGGTTGGGGGGATATAAGATTATTTTCTTTTCTTAATGGATCTGCATTCTGTAAAATGCCAGTTTTATGAAGGGAGAACTGTAGATAATTATATCTTTAGAGCTTCTCAAAGTTTTTTAGGTTGAGTCTGTGTGTCAGAAATAATTGTGATTAATAGGAACAAGTTAGATTTCTTTGTTTCCTTGCAAGTGTTTCTTCTTGGGCTTACCTAAATATTCCCAGGCTGACAGCCTGCTTCCTACTGAATAAAATCGGTTTGTAGACCCAATATGTCAGAGTATGTCAGATTTTAACCCTCTTTCTGGGTCTATGCTTAATACTCAAGGAAAAGGAGGCATTATTTCTGAAATAGGATTTTATTTCTTTGTAAAGATTGGTATTTGAAGCTACTCCAGATTTTTAGAATTTGAGAATTCTTTAGTGGGCAGAGTGAGTCTACATTAAGCAATAAATTCAAAGTGTTATGTTATTGACATTAGGCATGCAGACCGAGGTTTTTCAGAGCAACTTAGGCAACATAGATACACAGCCGCTATAAAATGTAATGGGAGCTGCACAGTTGCAACTCCAGCACAGTTTTGAAAGTCTCTGCTGTAGTGACTTTATGCCACTATTTTGAAGCAATTTTGCAATCCTTTTATTTCCTTTTGCTGCAGCTGATCACAGACTTTTTCTTTGCAAGTTGTGATTGGCTTCAACTTTTCTATAGCCTTCTAAAGTCTGAGTCAAATTTAAGATGTAAAAATATGTAATTTCTGAAGTGCTGTGGCTTTAATAACAGTAAAGGATGGGGGGTGGGATCAGAAAACAAGGTCATGACCTGGATTAACCATGCTTTTGATAGATTAAGTTTATTTTAGCAGCCTGGGCCTCTCTGGAATGGAGACTAGAGAAATTAACTGTTTTTTTAGAATAGGTCATATTTTCTACAAATTTCATTCTGGTCTGCTTTCTTCCTGTCATCATCTCCTTGGTCTTAAGAAAGACTGCCTGACTTGTTTATGTAAACCTGATGACAGAATTTGGACAAACAGGAAGGTAAGGAAATCACTGTGTTCTTAATTCTAGGAGCAAGGCAAATATAATTCATATTTCAAGCAACATTTGGCTTTAATAATTGTTCTACAAAGGGAAGGGACGTTGCCCAGACAGAAAGCAGCATTCATGGGGAGAGAATCAGAAAAGTGGAGAAGGTATATTCAATCCTTTGAGATTTATTTGTGCAAAAGTTAGCTTAAATGGAAAACAGAAACTACATATTGCTGTATAATTTTTTAATGGTCATAGCTTAGCTAAATCCCCGAGGATAAAATGCTTAAAGAAAATAAGCAACAAAAGAAATAAAATTAAAACAAAGTAGTCTCAAGTACTCTGTAAAACAATCTTGAAGACTGTCCAGAAAGTACATCTGTTGCTGGATGATGGAAAAGTACACGATAAACAACCAAATAGCAGTGCCACTGGCATGGAAGAATACATTTTCAGATAGACGAGATAAAGTTGTGAAACATAATAATACCTACCTCTTACGTCTGTAGAACTTAGTGCTTTACAGGATAAAACAGAAAACAACCAAAATCCCTTTCAAGGTGGAGAAAGCCAATACACAGACACAATTTACTCAAGGTTGTGTATTAGAGCCCTAACGCAGCTGGAAATTGAACCAAAGTCTCCTATGGCCTAGACTGGTGCCTTCTTTGATAGGTCATATCTCTCCATGGCACAGTGGGGCAAAGCTCTGTCCATTTTTTTTGTAAGTGCATTTTCTTACGTCCATTTTCTTGAACGATTAGAGGGCTCCTGGAGAGAGGATGCACAAGTGTTTTGCTTTCTACCATCGTGTAGCTGTGCAAAATTATTAGGGTTATAATTGGACTGAGCTGGTATTATCTGATTAGTATTTTTTAGGTATATAGAAACAGCCCAATACCTGTTTCAATTCTTTTAGCATAGTGACAGTAAGATTAGTCCAATACATGAGTGCTGGATGTTTAAACCTGGGAATTCAACTGGTGGAAGGGGATCCTGGGAGGCAAAGAGTTAGCATGGCTAAATGTGTGCATGGTACTGTCCCAACCATCATCTCAGAGGATAAGTGAGGAGGAGGATGGATGCATGGGGGTGGTGTTGACAGGGTCTGAATGTGCTGCAACTCTCAGGGTGGTTGCAGGCTGCCCAAGCAGCCAAGCTCCTACAGAAGTTCAGTTACTGGAAGCCCAGTGCTGGAAGCCCAGATCAGCACTTGCACACCTTTGGACTTTCCCTTTGAAACCACTTATGCAAACTCCTTAGTCTTTTCTCAGGACTGGGGGAGTGGGACATGGATGAAGGGTGACTCTACCTCTCCAATGTTAAGTTTGTTTTTACAGGTCAGGTGAGGTGTTAGTGCAACATCTGTAAATAACTGAAAACCAGGCACCCAAATAAGGAGTGTATGAAGACCTAATTAAAACTTTTGTAAGTTTTAGTAACGCATACGTATTTTGTTTCTTTCAAAGGACAAGTTGGAGATATTTTTAAACTGGAAATCATTGGCTCTCTATGTAGTTAAATTGCTGCAGAACCACCTGCAGTCCCGGGGAACCTGGATTGTGAGCATCCTCATACCTCGCTCAGCACAAGTTGGTCTAGGGTCAGGACATGTTGGGGTTACTATCACTGAAGCAAATACAGTTTAAATAGGTTTACTCTGATTTAGTACTGTCATAGACCTGCATGTGAGCTATAAGCCAAGCTTAGGCACCAGCCTTACAATTTTTACCATGCTGAGTTGGTGTTTGCTATCTTTGCTGGGAATAGGAGGTAAGGGTGAGTTGTGTTTCAGTAGCATGTAACTGTTTAATATGCAGACAGGCATAGTTAACTGGCAAGGCCAGAATGTTGCATGTCAGGGTTTAATTCTCTACTCTACAATAAAATTTCTAGACAGCTTGCCAAAAATCACAGAGGAATAGAGCCATAAAGCTCTTCTAGTCACAGTTTAGATTTGGAGTGACAATGCCAGGAGTCTGCTAAGTGTTAAGGCTTCCTGTAAGATGCGTGCATTCAGCAACCATTGTCTTAATTTTCTTACTTCAGCCAGTCTTTTGTAATTGTCTGTGGAGGGAGAGAAGATACAAGTAGTCATTTCCTGACTCATAATTTAGATTGAATTTATAGCCTAATCAACAGCTAGAGAGGGAAGGATCCAGACTTAAGCACTTTCTTCCCTGGATCCATTTTTATCTCCTGTGCCTGTGAGAGTGCGAAGGTGTCTGCCACCAGTAACTATTTGATCTGCCATTTTGAAGCTGCCTCTTTGCATGCATTCACTAAAATAGGACTAGATCCTGGTCTCCTGGGAGAATGCCTTCAGCAGCGGTCAAGCATAGACTTCCTTTTTGCTTTTGCTTCAGGTATTTCTGTGTTTTAGGCAGAGCTGAACAGGAAAGATTAAGAGCATGGGTGAAAATTGAAGTATGTGCATTGAGCATCAGGATTTAGGTACCTCTGTGTGCACATTACAAAGGAAATCTGAATGCGTCAGCCCTGTTGCTGGAGGCTTAACTATATAGGGACTTTATGTGCCTACAGATAAGGAAATGTCCTAACCAGATTTTAAAGATTTAGGTGTGTAAGGTTACAGACCTCAAATTGAGAATCTTTAGTTGTTGTTTTTTTCCCCTCCACAGGTGAATATCTCAAAAAGTTGGATCCTGTTACTTTGACAAGTCGCATATGTACCGTAACTATCTACTGCCTGTGATACTACTTGTCTATTCTTTTAGTACTACTTTTAATGATTTGCACATTAGGTAGCACATCTTGCTGATTTAAAGGAGGGGAAGGTATGCAGCTGGGAATGTATGCGGTTTGTGAGTGCAGAGACCTATGTTTTCAAAATTGCTTGGAAAGTATTTGCATTCTGCCAATAATGATGTGCTAATATTCAATAATAATGTAGCATCACATATTAACTGACTCAATATTGTGAAAACTGTGCTACAAAAAAGTAAAGTTCCTGTGTTCTCTACCATGAAAATGGAAACTGCCTGTTAGGATTGCAGGAAGGCAATGATCAGGTTTTATTGCTATGAGTAATGAAAGCTGAATGACCTGGTTCACTGACAGTCTGGTCATCCTGAATTTTTAGCATGTTGATAGGAATTTTAGTATTTCTCAAGATTTAAAAGGACAAGAATGATAACTTCATATTCAGTGAAGTTACTCATTCAGGAGATTATGTTAGAGTAATTTTAAATAACAAGGAAAATAGTCATAGTCATATTCTGCTGTCTCATTGGAGACTTGAGATTTATGAAACAGGTAAATGAAGAGAATTAGTTAAGATGAAATGTTGAACTGTAAATACATACCCTGGAATGTAATTTTTTTGTTGTTTTTAAGCTCTCTGAATACGTTACTTCCTGTTATTCAGCTGGATTTTTTGTTTTACGAAAGAAGACCAATCCCTGCTTCAAGAGGATGGGGGAAAGGACAAGAACCCGATCATCTTGTGTACAATAAAAGCTATGATACAGAAAACTGGCTGTGTGGACTTAGAATTTCACTTAGTGATTGTAAATTTGTGGTTTGAAAAGGGAATTGCAAGTTACTTGATAAAGGAGAAGATGCTATTCAAATAATTGCTCAGCAATTTGAGACAAAAAAAGATATAAAAAATATTTAGAAGAAAGAGTAGGCAATGAAGTAGATGTGATGGTCTTGAAGTTATGACCCTGGTTTCTGGATGTCTGAGTTGAATGTGTGATCTATCCAAAATGTGTTAGGACTGAAAAAGAGAAAAGTTAGCCTGTCTTCTAATTTTATGAGGTCTTTAGGTACCATGATAGGCACTCTGTTTTGTTAGCATGAAGACCACTTAACTTTGTTAGGATATTGCTGTTACTCAGACATAAGTGCTAATGGATAATAGTCAAGCAAAGCAAAAAGGAACTATATTTGGAATATCTTTTCATGGTTTTTAGAGTGATTGCACTTCCCTCCCATTGTCCCATTTCCCCTGTGTCTTTAGTGAATATCTCTCTGGAGTCTTCTATAACTGGAGGGAAAAGCTGAAGAGCTGCTTATTAGCTAGTACAAAAAGAGTGGCAGTAGAAATCAATGAGCCCAAACTTCCAGCAGATAAATGAGCTCTTTAGAGGTTAAACAGTAGTGAGATTATTTTTCCGTTAATATTTCCAAATACAGTCAGACACCCCACCCCCACCCCCCCAAAAAAAAAATTCCATTGGGTCATTGTACTCTGCCATCACTTGCATTTGTGGGTTCCATAACTAGCTTACAAGAAGTATTATACATAAAAATGGAAATTGCCATGATTTATTCTGAACTGAGACTACTCCCTTCTCTTAGGGGAGGTGCTGCAGCTATTCCAGAATAAGAGCTTTGGGAAGGGTGCAAGAGGATTGTTTGCAGCTATTTCTGATCTGTCTGGACAACAAGAATGGGAGAATAAAAAGTGAACTGAAAAGGCAAGCAGGATGGAATTCGTGTATTTATGCTTTACTGGCACTGAAGGCTTTTAAACCCTATGTACAAGTACAAAAGATGTGTCAGTGTCAAAAGAAAGGAAATTCCAATAGACACCTCAGTGCAGCTGTGTTTCCAATAAGCTAAGATTTAAAATTGTTTTATTCTGTATCACATAGCATAGCAATACAGGTTTGTAGGCAAAGGAAATTCTTACCTAGAACTAGAAGTATTAAGAATTGGGTTTAGGAGAAACAATTGCTTGTAAGAAGAGATCCATGTGGTTGGGGGTTGGAATAAAAACTTGAGAAAGTAGGAATGGATTATAACAAAATATTGGAGTTTGGTTTTTCTGTGTTGTCAGAGACCTGCTGAAGCTGAGGAGTCCTTGACAGTGAGTATCTACCCCTAGAAGAAAAACCAAATCTGAATTTGAATTCAAGGTGATAGGAAAACTATTAAAATTGAGACTAATGAGAAGCTTTTATTTGTCTGTTTGAGACAGTATTAGTTTAGGGCTCTTAAAAGGAGGTATTAAGAATTTAGGGCATCTATAAAAAAAAAACAACTTTCTGTAGTAAAACAGGCTTGTGGAGCCGAAAAAGAATGAGGAAAAAAGGAAAAAACAACAGTAACATCAGTAACAGATAACATCTCAAAAGAAGAATAAAAAGGATAATAAAGGGTCTGATAGAAACATGGCTTACAATGTAATTGGTTTTTCAGCAGCAAAAAGTTAACGTGACAGATGCAGCCATGGTCATGCGGTGCAGGACAATGCACTACCTTCTGCTAGTGGAGGAAGCCTTTAATCCCAACTGTAAACTGGCCTATCAAGCATGCTAATTTCTATAAAATCAGACAATCTTTTAAGAGAAAGTTTTCTTTTTTTTTAATTTTCATTCTTTCTAGATGTCTAGAACTAGAAAGACAAAATATCATGAAAAAGGTATTATTAACTGTGTTTCTGGATAATAAAAGTGAGAATGAGGGTAAATTTTTCAACTCCTTGAACAAGCTTCTCTTCAGGTCAAAGTGTTTATCAAAACAACTGACCTTTTTGTCTAGAGTTGACTCATTACCATTGCTTTAAATACCATATTTCTGCCAAATATTTTCTTAAATACCTCAAAGTTCTGTTTAAATCCTGAGTATCAGGATAGCATGGTATGCTTGTTCTCTGCTTGTACTTGTCATTCTTTTGCATATCTTAGCTCTAGTGCAAAAGCAAGAGAGACCTTATTTACGGAAGGTACATAGACAGTTGACTTCTCAGCCAACGTTGTATGTCAATATTAAGATAAGATACTTAAATACACTTCTCAATTATTCAGATTGTGATTCTGATGCTTCAGTTTTAAGTTCTATGCATAATATCAAAGTAAATTTCTTGAGATTTATTTATGAACAAACTACTGATATTAATGTAATCTGTAACTGGAGAAACCCAAATTAGTCACCCAGAAATCTTGGTCACTTTTGGTTTAAATTATTCAAACATATTATTTTTATTTGGCTAGAGCTGTGGTAGAGGTTTAGGTTTAACATGTATGATAGCTATAGATTGAGAAGCATATCCATGTTATGCAGTATCTTACATCTGCGCTCTAGTCTCAGTATTGTTTGTTTGACAAACATTAGTAATCTTACAAGCATATTGTGCTTAAGAACTGTACTTGTCACAATTAAAATGTATGATGGATAGCTCTAATTAATGCAGAACAAGCAGAAATGAAAAGAATGTATTTTTATTGTCAGTTGAATGTAGATTCTCATGAGGAAAGCAATCAAAATCCTATTTCAAGTTCCCTAAGGAAATCACCTGGATGACATTTTTCAGCCCTTCTCAATCTTCAGGTTTCTGGATTTGTTTGATCTGGGGAATGGTGAAGGAGAGAAGTAAGAAAGGGACACTGGAGAAAATTCAGTGGGATTCCCCGAGTGGAATATAATATTCCCTTCTGTGACTATAACCTGCAGATTTGAAAACTAGATAAGGAGTAGTAGGTTCCTGGTGACATCGTCAGCATTAGGTAAAGCATCTCTAGAGAGAGAGATGCCTTTTGGATTTGACCTTGATGTAAAATATATGAAGGAAAAGTATTTTCCTTTTGTTTCTTGTATCTTTATGTAACCTTGTAAGTCTGTGGTCTGGTTATGCTCTATTTGCTTTTATGTTATGACATGAGATACAAGTGATTTCAAATTAACTGGTCAATGCTAGTGCATTAATGCATGGTATTCCTATGGGGTACGATGGTTTTGAAACACAGCAGCCTGATGTGTTGTTCCAAGATATCCAAAAAGTAACAAGTTGCTTTTAATGCGGGAGTTTCTGGAAGGGGGAAGTTCCTTTGCATCCAGCAATATGTTGGGGAAAACCCTGAAGCAGGAGTACCCCACTTTGGGAGATGACTCTACAGAGTCAGTGACCTAGTGGCAAGAGATGAATACAGGCACATTCTCCAAAGTGATCTTTAGGTACTAGGACAAATATTTGAGGAGACGAGTTTCACAACACAGTGAGTGATAGCTTCAGCCAACGTGTCAGCTACTGACATGAAAAATAACCACGTACTTCCTGGATTCTAAAGACTGCAGAACATCAGGGCTCCGTGCTATGGGATAATCAGACCTGCAATTCTTCTTTAAACTGTGCTAGCTAAAAATCTGGCTATTCAAAATATTCTTTCCTTATGGACACGTTTATGTGACAAAAACAAAAACGAAACAAAACCCCCAAAACCCAACAACCAAAACCCCAGAAACCTCAAACAAGTTAATCAGAGCTAACCAAACATTAAAAAAATATTCACAGCAAGTTTACATTCTGGATGAGAGCTCAAAACCATTATAGTGTACTCTTCTTTTTCATGCAGACCTTAAAGTTTTGGGCTCAGTTTGGTCTGGGATTTTTAAAAATTTTTTTAGAAAATGGAGATCTTGTGTACATGTGTATCTCCCTGAAGAAAGTGACACCCAATTAACAGCTCTACTAGATAGACTTTCTGTGTCTGTAGCTTTTAAGGGGGCAGATATGAAACAGAAATTTACAGTCTAGTAATTTTTAAGGAGCACTGATAAATACAGAGGGTGGGATGGGAGCAGGAGGTTGCAGCAGCAGAGTTTCTTGCCTAGAAAGGTTTTGTATATGTCACCTCTGCTTTGTACCAACCTCAGCAGCTTCAGGGTTAGTGATTTAGGGCTACGAGGCATGTGAGTTTCCAAAGTCAATGGGGACGTGATGAAGGGTCACCTTGATATGGGAGGTGCTGAGCGAATACCACCGTACCTGCAACTGAGGCTAATCCCCTGCCCATGCCCTGGGCCACCCTTCCCACATGGAGCTGGCCTTCATGAGGTGCCTTCAGGTGCTCCCACTCAGCCTGGGCACAGAAGACTCCCGCCGCTGGCACTGCAGTATGAGCCCAGGGCTTCCTCGACATGGGGGAGCTCATAAGCAGACCCATGACTGTAAACCACCTCTCTTGCCCTGCCTGCCCATCAGCAGAGCCAGAGGGAGGAATATTCGCTATTTTGAACACTATGTCGGTGTTCATAAAATGGAAGCTGCACTCTCAATCAGTAGTGTTGGTAAATATGAACAAACATATATTGTTGAACCGGAAAACAGACTTCTGGAGTCCATGGGCCAAATTTCTAGCATGCACGAGGGTAAATGAGCTGGATGTAGGTGTACTCAGCATTCATAAACATTAATATGCTAATGCATACAGACAAAAGTGTGTTAACGTGATGAGAACACAGTTGTGCTGTAACCAACATCACATCAAATTAGTTCTTTTTTTTTCCGGTAGATGCTAAGGGACCCAGCTAATTGTAAGTGTTTGCTCTGTCCACACAGCTGTACACAACGCCACATTTCAGGTAAAACAGAAGTAATAAAACAGACCCATAGTCTTGCCTGTCTCCCCCATCCTGGCCCCTGCATTGAAACTGCAGCAGTCCAGCTCTGAAAGCAATATACAAATGTGCATCTAAGGAACAACATTTAGACTTAAATAAATAACCGCTCATTTAAATACCCTCTGTGTCATCCTAAGGACTGATTCTTTTTAAAGAGCAGCTCCACTGGAGATGATAGCATGGATTGCATGATCGTAAAATCAGTGTAAATGGGATCAGAAGCAGATCCATTAACTCTAATTAGGGAGTATAGTGTGATCTTATTCCATTGCACTGTACACAGGCTATACAGCTGTTATTCCATGTGACAGACGTTTGTTTTCTGGCACTTAATTTGCACATAGAATTAATGGTAATGCATCCAAGAACTGATATTGCTAATATATGGCGTTAGCATAGCTCGCTCTGTCCCTGGCTTCTGCTCGGAAGAGGATTCCAAAAAGAGAGAAAACAGCTCTCAGTGGAATAATGGTATTTTTCTGTCTTCTATAGTGAACCATTTCAGCCCAATGAGTGTCAAAAATAGAGATTAGTATTTACTTTTCATGGTAGTGGAAACCGTTTTCAATGGATTGCACATTTTTATCAGGGTATAACACTTGCTCCTCCTGGAAGTAGGAAAATCCTGTAGACAGATTTTTGCCTGTCTTTAAACCTTTCACCAGCTGACTAACCCCCAGGGTTTAATAGCTGGTAGACATCTGTAGGCAAAAGTAAGAGAAACAAGTTCATCAAGGAACTGTATCATGCTTCCAACATGTGGCAACATGAGTGCCTCTTCACCATCTGTTATTTGTGTGAGGATTTTATTATGTAAATGACGGTACACACTGCGCTCTAAACAAAGGAAAATGATTCCCCTTACAGTATGTTGCAACTGCCAGGCTTCTGTGTCAGCCCTGAAACAAATAATGAAAACAACAGAGAAGTGGCAGACAGAATATCTTGGGTTCTTCTACTTGTCCTCCCAAAAGGGAGCAAATATCTTTAGGAAGAATTTGTTTTTTACATTTATTGTGACTCATGAAGACAGGTAGTTAATGAAACAGCAAACAGTAGATGGATGAAACTAAATCGAGGTGAGGTTTGAAGGCTTAAAATGGACTGAAGAGATGATCCTGCAAAACTATGGAGAGTCCTAAAACTCTTTAGTCTCACTGAGAGCCAAAAACATGGAACTGGGCCCCTAAATCATCTGCAACAGACAAAATGTATTGTTGTGGGATAGGATTGGAAGTACATATCCTGCCCTACATCCTGGCTTAAAATTTTCCATTAAATTACCAATTTAAATTGAAATGTAATTATCTTAACTGGCATATTTTTGGCAGCTGTAATGAAAAAAAAAAAAAAATCCCTATGCTACACTGGATCAAGTAAAAACCCATAGGAGTCCTAACACTGGCCCTTAATCAAAGTCTGCAAAGACACAAAGGCTTTGAGCTAATCTATGCCAAGCCATGTTGGACAGCATGGCACTGCCTAGAGCATCCTTCTGGTGTAATTTAAAGCACCTGGTGCCCTAGGAAAAGAAATTGTATTCAAGGCTGTAAATGCTCTGTTTTCCTTATACCCATCTACTGACCAACAGTGGCTGCTCTGAGAGCAGCATAATATTTCATGGGAAAGAAAACATACCACTATTTTTATTTTATTAATTTATTTAATGTGTGACACCCAAGTGGTTATCTGTACACACACTCTTCCTTATTGTGCATTTCAAGTGGTTTAATATAAGAAAACTATCATTGCATTCATTGATTTAACTCAAATCTTAATTTGATAATTGGAAAAGGTATGCATTGGGGATTAATTGTTATTCCAAGTGAACTTAAACAGAAGTAACTGAAGCCAGTGCCACACTTGATCAAATTGATAGTTTAAGGTGTTTGGTTACTTCCTGCATTGTCTTCATATGATTTCTTACACTTGTATTTGTCAGCTTTTCCTGACTTAATTATGATTAAGTGTTGAACTTTACAGATAGCCAACTGCTGGTACTGCTGTATTGATTAGTTGTTTTTATTAATGTGTTAAATTTTGTGGTTGCAACTGGAACATATTTCGTGATAAAGCAGCTAATAGCTGGAGAACTCTGCCATGAAACTATCAAGCAGCCCAGCTTTAGCAGGTATTCCTTTTCTTTCTATTTATCTTTTTTCCCTGTTTGTTTATTAATTTACATCTAATTTGCTTAAGGATACTTCTGAAGTGTTTTCATGCTAAAAGGCAAACCTGTGTAACATTTTAACAGGTAGCAGCAAGAGAACAGAATACCACTACCCCTTACACCTGTAAGCACAAGTACTACAACTGGGTCTTTTTTTTTTCTTCTTTTCTTTTTTTTTTTTTTTTGGAGGTCCTTAAAATCAAAATCTATAATTTTTGTTAGTGCCTGTTGTCGTGTTTTGTTTGCAGAATTTGAAATCAATGGCAACCATAATCCAATTCCTCAAGTCAAAAAATTTGGTTCAAGTTTGTAAATGTGTCATAACCTTTCTTTCATCATTGCAGTTGTCAGAAACAGTTCAAAATAAATTAAAGTATTGATGAATATTCCTGTGTCATAATCTTTCCCTCTCATAGTGTGTGTATAAAATTCAGGCATCATTTGAAGCTAAATTTTTACATAGATGGTCATCAAAGCAGCCTAACAGATCTTTGTGATGTGAAATGGTACTGAAAGTTAGGAAGAAGTGCAAAATATATTCTTTTCCATCACACTTTTTAAACTGCTACTTACTTCATATGTATTTCTGAATCCGTCCTCCTCTTATTCTATTAACAGTGATATTTTCATAAATATCATGGATAAAGCTTTTAATTTTGTGTCTAGTTTGCTGCCATTTGGAGTTTGTTATTCTTTCCACAGTGACCTGTGCAGATGTAGACTCCTTACTTATAGCATAAAACTGAATTAAACTGTAACTGTAGAGTTCCTGTCGTTTCTCCACCATACAGTGTTTTATACATCACATATATGCATATATGATATTCATAATTATTCTATATTCTGAAACTTAGAAGAGACCCATTCAAACAGGAATGTCAATATTCTTCTTCTTGAGATGCAACATGTTATATATTACTATAATCATTCCAATGTAATATACTTTTTTTTTCTACCAGTTTGTATTGTAAACTAATGGGGAACAGTAACATAATAAATACTCTGTATGGCTGAAGTCTTCGTAACCTTAAAAGCCTTGAAATGACATTATTAATATCCCATATGATGTTTTACTCAGTCATCTGTTTTCTGTTTTTCAGAGTGCTTAGGTGTAGGGGAAGGAGCCCTGCTCGCACAAGACTCACTGATTCGAACAGGAGCTGAAAAACTTGGGAGAAAAATCACTCCCCTTTAGCCACAGTCACAGTAGTAGGACTTAGTAGGACTCAAGTAGTAGTAGTAGGACAGTAGTAGGACTCAAGGGGGGTCGTGCAGTGCAGCTGCCCCTGAAAGTCAGCAGAGAGAGGGCATGGCCACCACTCCAGGGGAGCCTGGCCAGGGTGGTGGGCTGCTGCAGCCCCTTGGCACCACTGGGGTGGTGTGAGTGAGATGCCAGTAGACGTCTCGCAAGCTCTGCAGGATGCTAAACTCAACACCAGCTGTCAGAAATGCCTTCCAAGGCCTTTGGTCAAACAACGGGGAGGTCTTAGGAGGCGTTAAAAGTATTGGCCAGCTTTCTAACCTAGGGTTATGGAACAGCCTCTCAGAAGAAAATACTCTGGTCCTGGTTTTTGGACTCCAGGGAAATTAGGAAATGCAGTTGTGGCTCGGATTTAGTAGTTGGTTATGCTAATTGCACATGCAAAACCCCAAAGAAAGAACGACAAGCAAAATGAAAACAGAAAACTGTAAAGGCAAGGTCTTTCAGTGCAAATTTTGACTCCAGGATGCCAAATGAAGGTATAACAATATAACAATTACACAACTTGAATCATTTTTCTATCTTTAATTCCTGAAAATTCAAGCTAACAGTCACACCTCAGCTAAATTCTGGTACATGTCTTCTCTCAATTTACATGTGCTTGGTTTTGCAGAACAAAATTCCTGCTTTGTTACTTGATGGTGCAATCTGTTGGTATTTCTTCTCTTAGTTTCTCATATGTTCTCTTGATTTCTGTGTTGCTGCTCAGACTCCTCTTCTCCCATGTCACCAGTCATGTCTTTCAATCCTTCTGTTTTAACACTTTCTCTTATGTTTTCTTTCACAGTGCTTTTTTTCTTTCTTTCTGTATTATCAGTGTACAATCTCCAATGTATCTAGCAACTCTCGGGGTAGCTTGAATAGCTAGAGCACAGTGGACTGGATGTCTGAGAGTTAGCATTCTTTGCAACTGCCAATAACTTTGAGCATGTCAGTTTATTTTTCAGTATTTCTCTTTATTTTTCCCCTCGTTTCTAGTAATGCTGATAGAGCTATCCCCCTTTCTGAGCAAAATGCCATAACGTTCACAAGAACTATATAGATAGCAAATAGCGTTGGTGGCAAAAAAAAAAGAGGAAAGCTTTCTTCATCAGAACAAAACTGACCTAAAGGTTTTATAAATTAAAGGCCAATTATTCCCTGAGGTGCATGGGGGGCCACTTCCACTGTAATCAGTCTTGTGAATGTGAAGGCAGAACAGGACCTTGACTGTCTGTATCTGGACTTTGTCAGGCCATTTGTTTGTGACCAGAATTGTATCGTTACTCGGGTTTTCAATAAAGGGATGTTCACTGAGGCATCACATTGATATTTTTGAAGTATGTTCCACATTTTCAAAGGAACAAATTTATCAGCAAAGAATTGAAATGTCTTGCTGTTTCAGTATACTATCAAGATTTCACCTCACGCTGCTGTGCAAGTGCATTCATTTTTCACCTGCTGGGTGTAATGGGAATGAGTTAAACAAATGAAAGCATGTTAACAAGGAGATGATTTGGCCAAACCATGTTCCTTCCTCCTAAGAAATAAAAAAGCCCTCAAAAACAAACCCCAAAGGCACCAGCTTGTTTTCATTACTCAGAGATCAGATCTGATCCCCAAATTATATAGTCAGGGACAATGTTGGCAGTAGACCCATGAGATTTCAGCAAAGTTGAGCTCTCACTCTTCATTTCACCTGTACCTGGGTTGACTGCTGCCTGAAGGAGCTTAGTCCTTAGGCATCTCTTGCCTTATTGTCTTAAAGCTGGCTCTTTGTGGAAAATCTTGTCAGGCTTTCACCTCCAAGTCCTCTGCTGGACAGACCCTTTGTAGGTATTTTAAGTCTTTTGGTGTTTCTGTAAAATACGGCCTGCAGCAACAAACTTTGGACATTCCATTGAGTATGTTCACAAAATCTGAGGGGGGGCTGCTGTTGTGGCTGACACATGTGGCTCATGACCCTGAGAGCTGAAGAGCTTCCTGGAGGACCAGGCAGCCAACCAGGCTGATTCCTTGGACATTGAATCTCCAGCGTTACTTGCTAATATGGCACAGAAAGCAGTGGCTGAAGGTGTGTAGTTACTCTGAGACATGATTATTCTTCTGGGACCTATGGAAAATGGGTGGGTGAGCCCAGTCTGGATCTTTGCTGACAGGCCAGTTGGAATAACTGGTATCTTTCTGCAGTGTTTCTCAGCAGAAAGAGCAAGGCTGGAGCTGAAAGGATGAAAAATCTCTTCATGAAGCATTTTACGTCTAGTATCGAGACCTTTTGAAGGATTTAAGTCCCAAATACAAATGAAACATCCGACCAGCTATACAGATATTAGGGGGACAGAGGGAGAAAAGAGGAGGGGAGAGGGAAAGGGAACCACATCCAAGGAAGGTGATGCTGTTTGGAAAAAATGTCTCATACAGTTTGGCATCTAGCTCTTAACATGCTATTGCCAACCTGTGAGTTCATTTGAGGTTTGTAGCAAGTTACAGGAAGAACAAAAAGTTAATCATGTGCAGAGCCTTGGTGTTGTATCCTTGCCATCTATTTCAATAGCAGTAATAACATGCAGACTGAGAAGTAATTACAGAATGGCACAAGCTGCTTTCTACTTGAGTTTGCAAATGTATTTCCATTTAAAGTTTAATTTTTATGTTTTTCATCCAAATTTAAGAAAACAAGAGGATGTGAGGTCCAAGTACACAATATATGGGTTGGATCCCGATAGATTTTTCTATCAGTTTTTACCCGAGTTAAACATGGGGACTTTTCACCTAATATCTAAAACCATAACAATATTTTATTGTGCCTCAAAAACACAAACAGCAATAAGATGAAAAGTGGGGAAACTCAGTGATGAAAGGTGGTTGCTCAACAGAACACTTAACTACATGTTGTAGCCTGTATCTTCTTAACAAATCACAAAAATTCCTAATAAGGTTTTTTGGGATTTAAAGCTGAGGAGAGCTGTTGAAATGCTGTCTGAGCCTGGATCTAGCACTCCAGACTAAAGATTAATTTAATTCTCCTTTTAAGAGTGGCAAAGTTTATTTTCTACTCGCTGGGTTTTTTTAAGTTCATAACTACAAACTTTACTGTCATCAGCTGAGATCAACGATCTTAATGCATCTAAAATCATCATTGCTACTTACAATAAAGAAGTAAGCTTCTCAATAATAAATGATGCACTAGAAAGTCATAGAATCATAGACTCGTTCAGGTTGGAAGAGACCTTTAAAATCATAAAGTCCAACCGTTAACCTAACACTGCCAAGTCCACCACTAAACCATGTCCCTAAGCACCACATCCAAATGTCTTTTAAATACTTCCAGGGATGGTGACTCAACCACTTCCCTGGGCAGCCTGTTCCAATGCTTGACAACCCTTTCAGTGAAGAATTTTTTCCTAATATCCAATCTAAACGTCCCCTGGTGCAACTTGAGGCCTTTTCCTCTTGTCCAATTGCTTGTCATTTGGGAGAAGAGACCGACACCCACCTCCTACAACCTCCTCAGCAATAAGGTCTTCCCTCAGCCTTCTTTTCTCCAGGCTAAACAACCTCAGTTCCCTCAGTTGCTCCTCATAAGACTTCTGCTCTAGACCCTTCACCAGCTTCCTTGCCCTTCTTTGGATGTGCTCCAGCACCTTAATGTCTCTCTTGTAGTGAGGGGCCCAAAACTGAACACAGTATTTGAGGTGTGGCCTCACCAGTGCCGAGTACAGGGGGACAATCACTTCCCCAGGCCTGCTATTTCCACACTATTTCTCATACAAGCCAGGATGCTGTTGGCTTTCTTGGCCACCTGGGCACACTGCTGGCTCATATTCAGCTGGTTACTGACCAACACCCCCCGGTCCTTTTCTGCCAGGCAGCTTTCCAGCCACTCTTCCCCAAGCCTGTAGCATTGCATGGGGTTGTTGTGACCCAAGTGTAGGACCCAGGACCAAGTGTAGACTTGTTGAACCTCATACAATTGGCCCCAGCCCATCGATCCAGCCTGTCCAGGTCCCTCTGTAGAGCCTTCCTACCCGCAAGCAGATCAACGCTCCAACCCAACTTGGTATCATCTGCAAACTTACTGAGGGTGCACTCGATCCCCTCATCCAGATCATTGATAAAGATATTAAAAAGAACTGGCCCCAGTACTGAGCCCTGAGGAACACCGCTTGTGACCGGCTGCCAACTGGAATAAACTTCACCACAACTCTTTGGGCCTGGCCATCCAGCCAGTATTTTATCCACTGAAGAATATGCCCTTCCAAGCCATAAGCAGCCAGTTTCTCCAGGAGAATGCTGTGGGAAATGGTGTTAAAGGCTTTACTAAATTCCAGGTAAACAACATCCACAGCCTTTCCCTCATCCACTAAGCAGGTCACCTTGTCATACAAGGAGATCAGGTTAGTGAAGCAGGACCTGCCTTTCATAAACCCATGCTGACTGTGCCTGATCACCTGGTTGTCCTGTACATGCCATGTGATGGCACTCAAGATGATCTGCTCCATAACCTTCCCCAGCACTGAGGTCAGACTGGCAGGCCTGTAGTTCCCTGGATCCTCCTTCCAGCCCTTCTTGTAGATGGGCATCACATTTGCTAACCTCCAGTCAACTGGGACCTCCCGGCTTAGCCAGGACTGCTGATAAAGGATTGAAAGTGGCTTGGTGAGCACTTCCACCAGCTCCCTCAGTACCCTTGGGTGGATCCCATCTGGCCCCATAGACTTGTGAGTGTCTAAGTGGTGTAGCAGGTCACTAACCATTTTCCCTTGGATTATGGGGGCTTCATTCTGTTCCCCATCCCTGTCTTCCAGCTCAGGGGGCTGGGTACCCAGAGAACAATTGGCCCTGCTATTAAAGATTGAGGCAAAGAAGGCATTAAGTACCTCAGCCTTTTCCTCCGCCTTTGTCACCATGTTTCCCCTCATGTCCAATAAAGGATGGAGATTCTCCTTAGCCCTCCTTTTGTTGCTAATGTATTTATAGAAATATTTTTTATTGTCTTTTACGGCAGTAGCCAGGTTAAGTTCTAGTTGGGCTTTGGCCCTTCTAATTTTCTCCCTGCATAACCTCACAACATCCTTGAGTTGCCTGCCCCTTCTTCCAAAGGTCATAAACTCTCTTTTTTTCCTGGAGTTCCAGCCAAAGTTCTCCATTCAGCCAGGCCGGTCTTCTTCCCCGCCAACTCGTCTTTCGGCACATGGGGACGGCTTTCTCCTGTGCCTTGAAGATTTCCTTCTTGAAGAATGTCCAGCCTTCCTGGACTCCTTTGCCCTTCAGGACTGCTTCCCAAGGGACTCTGTTTACCAGGCCCCTAAACAGGCCAAAGTCTGCCCTCCAGAAGCCTGACATAGCAGTTCTGCTACCTGCCTCCTTACTTCTCCAAGAATCGAAAACTCTATCATTTCGTGATCACTATGCCCAAGATGGCCTCCAACCATCACATCACCCACAAGTCCTTCTCTGTTCACAAACAACAGGTCCAGCGGGGCACCTTCCCTAGTCGGCCCACTCACCAGCTGTGTCAGGAAGTTGTCTTCCACACACTCCAGGAACCTCCTAGACTGTTTCCTCTCTGCTGTATTGTATTTCCAGCAGGCATCTGGGAAGTTGAAGTCCCCCATGGGAACAAGGGCTAGTGATTGTGAGACTGCTCCCAGCTGCTTATAGAATATTTCATCTGCCTCTTCATCCTGGTTGGGTGGTCTATAACAGACTCCCACCATGATGTCTGCCTTGTTGACCTTCCCCCTGGTTCTTACCCATAAACATGCAACCCTATTGTCACCATCATTAAGCTCTAGACAATCAAAACACTCCCTAACATACAGGGCTACCCCACCACCTCTCCTTCCTTGCCTATTCCTTCTGAAGAGTTTATAGCCATCCATTGCAGCACTCCAGTTGTGCGACTCATCCCACCATGTTTCTGTGATGGCAACTATATCGTAGTTTTCCTGCTGCACAATGGCTTCCAGGTCCTCCTGTTTGTTGCCCATGCTGCGTGCATTGGTGTAGATGCACTTCAGTTGGGCTATTGATCCCACCACCTTTTTGGGGGGAGAAACCCTAATTTCTACGTGACCATTCTCAGGTGCTTCTGAGGTTTCTAACACACCAATAACCCTTGCGTCTTTGCTGCTGCATGGATCTCCATCCCCTGCCTCCAATGAGATGGCAGACCAAAGGACCTCACTAGCACACCACCCCTCAAACATAGGCATGCTGCCTGCAGGCTTGTCTCTAGAGAGCCTGGTTTTATCTTTTTCCCTCTTCAAATCTAGTTTAAAGCTCTTTCAATGAGCCCTGCTAACTCCTGTGTGAAGCTTCTTTTCCCGCTTCGAGACAGGTGTACCCCAGGTGTACACCAGGCCAGCAGGCCTGGTGTTGTATAGACTGACCTGTGATCAAAAACCCCAAAATTCTGCTGGTGACACCAGGCTTGGAGCCAGGTATTGATCTGCTGGCTCTTCCTGTTTCTACCCTCATCATTCCCTGCAACTGGAAGGACAGAGGAGAACACTACTCATGCTCCTGATCCCTCAACCAATTGTTCCAAGGCCCTGAAGTCTCTTTTGATTGCTCTCTGACTTCTTGTTGCAACTTCATCGCTGCCTGCCTGAAAAATCAATGATGGATAATAACCTGAGGGCCGTGCCAGGACAGGAAGCTTTCTCCTCACATCTTTAACCCGGGCCCCAGGGAGAAGACTTCCCGAAGAAGTGGGTCCGGTCTGCATATTGGGCCTTCTGTTCCCCTCAGGAGAGAGTCTCCTATGACAATGACCCGTCTTTTTTTCTTTATGGATGCAGTTTTGACGCAGGGTGTAGGCCGACTTAACCTCAGCGACTCCTCCAAGGTAGATGAACCATCGTCCTCATTATTGCTCGGTTCCACTTGCAGAGCCTCATACCTATTATGCAAGGGCACCTGGGAAGGTGGGGTAGTCACAGAGCAGACGTGCCTGCTGCGCCTGGCAGGAACCTGTCGCCATTGCCCCCTGTCCCTTAAGCCACTGCGTTCAGCCAGGTGGAGAGAGGATAGGGAATCCTCCATATCACGCATCCTGTCTGCCTGTTGGGCCTGTCCTGGGGAAGGCAGGGTGCAATTCCAGTAGTCTGTCTCGCACTCCCTGATACTCCTCAACCCACTCGCCTCCTCCCGGAGCTCTGTCACTAAGCGGAGGAGTTCCTCTACCTGGGCGCACCTCCCATCCGATACTGGCATCAGAGCAGGGCACACCCTGCAGCCTGACACCTGGGTTGCGGCATGTTCCCACCAGATCATGCCGGCACCGGAGCTGCTCACCTCAGAGACTGAGAAATCTTTTCAGTGGATAAAACTTTTTCCTTTCTGTTTCTGGAATAATTTTTGAGTGGTAATCACCTGCTTGAAAATCTTTCTTCTTGTACCTGGCTGCAAATTTGACAGAAGGTTTTTGTGCTTTGCTCCCACACCACACAAATGGAGTGGCAAATTTTACCCATGGCAAATTTACGCCTTTAACTACATCTAGCACCTTTATTAGCATCTTAGCATGCATCTGAGTTATCCTGATACATTGTAAACACACTGAACCCAAGGTGTATAGCAACAGCAGATAATGTTTTTTTGTTTTTTTTTCTTTAAAGGACTTGAAATCTGGCGAAAGCTTGCTATGGATGAGTGGTCCTACTTATTAGGGATGACTTTAACAACTCCAGTCCACAAATTAATGCTGCCCTTTAGGGAAAACAAAGAAATTTATTTTAGAGAAAATGTTGGGTTTGCATTTCTTTACTTCTTGCCATTTTTTCTTTGTTTGATGTATCAATTTCTTATGTGCTGCGTTCTCTCCTTGTTTATCAAAGTTACTAATTTATGGTCTATTGATGCACAACACTTCTTTGATCTTACAGTTGGTACTTGGCTGTCAGTAAGAAAGTTGAGAAGCAAAAGTGTGAAGGATTTTGCCAGAGTAGAACAAGAGCTATAGCCATGTCTCTAAGTGAGAAACTTAGGCAAGTGAAGAAAGGTTGGACTGCAGAAAAGTGGGGCAAGACTATCACTTTGTTTTGGGAGATAGTATAGTTTGAGTTATGTGTTTAAAATAGTTATTAAGATTGGTTTATATTCAGCTACTCCAAATTGTCCAACACTTTCACTATATAAAATCATGAGGGTTTTTTGATTTATTTGGGTTTTATCTTGCCAGCTGGCCCAGCTTTTTCCCATAGTTTCTTGCTTCCTTTGCAGTGTTATGCTAGATATAGGAGAGAAAGTTTTCCACCTATTCTGATTGGAAAAGTTTTCTCAAAAGACTAGCTCTTTGGTTTTTAACCTTGGGTTGTTTGTTCAGTATTGGTTCAATCACCTTCTTCAGCAAGAGAGCATAAAATTTATTTAACAGTGCAAATATCTGGCCTAGCCTAAGTTTGCTGAGATTTCTGGACACATCTGATTGATACTGTTTGTATAGATCTACCATATTTATTTGCATGGAGATTATACTGGCCTTGCTGCAGTACTGATTTGCACTAGAAATGTGATGCCTGTAGGTACCAGAATGCTCAGGTTCTAAAAAAAGTTGGTTGATAAGTTGAATTTCAACAGAAAAGACAAGGGAGAGAGGACATTAAAATTCTGTGGAATAATTTATTTTCTTCGGCATTGTCACTAAAAAATTTAAAACCTAAATCTTGATGCTTCTCTCCCCTCCCCCCAGGAAATTTTACATTTGAAAAAGAGCCTGAAGGCTTAGTAACAATTTAGTAAGAATGCAAGAATGTCACCATCTTTTCTGATGAAGTTTCATCTCATAAATACTTGCCTCATTCTTTAAAATGAGAAGGAAGCTTCTCTCTCATGGCTTGCCACAGTTGAGTCCCATGATGGGTATCATATAATGCATATGATTTACACATACTCTTGATTTTACATTCATCTAAATTACAATGCTTGTCAGTTGCTGCCTTGATATCATTGCAGCTATACTCCTGTCCTAAAGTGAAGACATATGGATATCTTTGTAGCTCCAGCACTGCAGGTAGAAATATTAGGGGTATGATTTCACTTATTTGAAGTTATCAAAATGCTGGAAGCAGAGATCAACGCCAAACAGATGAGCTGATTAACTACTTCTATGTTATCTCCTAGAAGATTGGTTATATCAGTAAGAAATACTGAAAATATGTCTTTAAAAGAAGTAATTTTTAGGGAGCCAGGCAAAGGTAAAGTACAATTTGTCTGGTTCTCTGAAATGTTGACTGATAGATAAATATGAGTTGAGTTGGAGTGACTATGGTGAGAAAGCTGAGTTTCAAAAGTAAGACAGACTAGAGTATTGTTTCAGTGGTAGAAGTATGTCTAGATTTTTCTCATAACTTTCTAGGGAAAAAGAAATCTTGTGCATGCCCTCCTCAGTTTGAATTTGTACAGGCTAGCTGCCAATTTAATAAATGACAGGAATATTGCTATGTTAGGATGTTGCCATGAAAGTATTGTTCCTGATACATACTTGAATATAAGAGTAATAATACTGTATGGTAATGTATATGTATTATACATATACTTTTTTTTTCTATATCCACTAAGTATGTGGAATAATTCAGCTTCTATAATTTATTTTGTTAAAAGATACACTGGTTTTATAGCATTCATGGATGTACATACAATTTATAAATTTAAGACACTAAAACTATTTATTTCTGATTTTTAACTTTTACAGAAACTGTCGTGTCATGATGGTATGTACAGAGTAATATCCTTGGACTTCCTGAGGCCTTAGCTGGCAGAGTTGTCAAATTAAACTGGGACATTTTGTAAATGTATTGTTAATAAATGCATATGTCTGTCATGCTTCCCTTCTCAGTCTTATAAATCAGACTGTATCTAGCTGTCAGATACTCTCAACCCAGTTGTCCTAATCTGTCAAGTAAAAATTATAGCATCTAGGCTCACATCCTTCTCTGAAAATATTTATTTATACCAGTGACATGTCAAGGACACACTTTTTTTTTTTTTCCCCAGCAACAAAACCGTTAACAGCTGGCTCAAGTCCCTGCCAGGACGGCAGTGGTTAATACATAGAGAGAATTTATAATGGAGGAACACACCAGTCAAGCAAAATAAATGCTAGATAGCATTTTAAAAAATTATTGCTAAATGCCAGATATTGAGTATTCAGGCTTGTCTTACTCAGTATATAATAGTAATTTTATGCCATTCATCATCCTCACCCCCGTTCATCTACAGATGAGCCTACACTCCTGTGTTGCAAAGAGATGTAGAGGTTGCCTCCAGGTTTTGTCTCTCTGCAGTATCTAGTAATTAAGTTCTAATGATACATCAGACACATCATAAACTATTGCTGTAACTTGAGAGAAGGAATTAACAACCTATGGAGAATATGAAGCTATTGCTTATCCTAGTTTCATCAGCTCTCCCTGAACAGACAATACGATGTCAGAGGTGGGGAAAAAAAGAGGATGAAGGAATACTTGGTATTTTTAAAAGAATAAAGCTTTTTATTACATATGCAGATGTTAAAGAACATCACTTGTCACTTTTCTTTTTTTAGCAATTTTAGATTGCACTCTATTTAAAACAACTACTAAAACTCACCTGCATTCATTTTAAGACAGGAAGAAAATGAATCTTAACGCTTTGAAATCTTGTGTCCAAATAATTAAAGAATCAAACTACCAGTTTACTTCAAACTTGCAACTCATTCTAGTCATCCTAACAATACTTTTTCATTTTTCTTTTTTTTTGTTTCTGAGATGAGTAAATTCTCAAGTACTTTTTTAGGTGTGATTGATAAACTCAGCTTTATTTTGAGCTTTCCATTCATGTATTCACGTTAGCTAGTTTCTGTGGTGATCTGCATTCTTTTGCCTAAAAGGTTTATTCTTGCAATGTCCTGTAAGATGAGAAAATGTAATTTCCTCCCTTTTTGCTGTAGTATAATGAGAGAATTGCCAACTGTCCAAAACAAAGTTATAAAAATCTTTAGATAAAAAAGTTGGATTCCAGTTTGATATATTATGAGAAGATACTTAAGTTTTGGACCTCTTATACTGGAGGAAGTATGGACAAGAGGGAAGGACACCTGCTCCAGCTGTCAGGAGGTCTGTTCTTTCACAAGCCAAGGAGCAGCGGGACAGGACACAACATGAGGGACCTGAGTATTGGGACTTTCTCTAGAAATCTGCCATAACTTGTCTTGATCACTGTTTAAAACAAACCCATAACTCTGCTTTCTACAGGAATAATCGCTGAAGGAATTGCTTTCAGAAGAAGGGTGATACTTTCTCAATAATAATGACTGTTACCTCCGTGCCAGAAGTGAGTGGAACTTGAGTGAACGCATTGCACATGGGAAAACAGAGTGGGAATAGCCTGGGGAGGAAGCACATTGCCTCTCAATCTTGAAAAGGAGTTAATCACTTTGGAAGCCCCCCAGGTGTATGACAGGGAATTGAACTTATCACAAATGAAATCTTTCATCAGTGGCATTTAACTAGTTATCTCCTTCTGTGACAGCCTGTCTTGTTTAACAGAGAATAGAGTCCCTTTTTAAAATCCTGTTATAATTGTTTTAATAATATTATTTATAATGAGCTTTTGGAGAATTGAAATATGATCACTGAAGTAAAAAGTAAAGCATTTTTACTTTCATCCTGAAAGTAAAGCATTTTTAAAAATCAGAACCCTGGAACCATATAATGAAGGTTGGTTTGGGCTCCCTAGTATGAGTAACTTTTATACTGATATAGCTGTTTGTGTGTTTTCCTTAAAAGCCCCAGGCTAATTCAAGCATAACCATTCTATTTAAGGCAGGACCTGATGCAAAGCAGTCCTATGGACTGTGATAGGCTGTGATGGATGTTCGCTGTGATCCTTTCTGCCCTTGAGATCTGTGTATATCTGAACTAGCCACAAACAGCCCACAAGAGTTTTGAAACCAGATAAGTAACTGCAGTTCTCATAGGTACCATGTAGCAAAAGTACGGATGCAAAGCTAGAGGGATGGGGAACAGAAACAGTGCAACAGCTTCAATCCTTCAAGCCAAAAGCTTGAGAAATTTAAATAAAAATAATGAGTGACTGATAAGAGAAAGAAACCTTGGATTTCAATCTGATGAAACCTGGATTAGAAACAGAAAGAGACAGCAACAGCAATTAAGTTTGGATAAATGCTATGTTTAGAGAGGGATAGACAAGGTTAAAGTCCCTCTCTATCTTGAAATCTGGAGAGCAGGAAAGCATTTAAGTACCTTAATTTTAGATTGGATAGGTTGAATGTTATTTGATTTGTTCACGTGTGTGATTTTTCTTCACAATTTTACAAGGAAACCCATCAAAAGTGGGCTGAAGAAGGGTCCATTGTAGATCCAGCCATATAAGGAAGCAAGGAGAGAGCGATCAACTTGGGGAATTCGACTGTTTTTTCTTGGGGTAATAGCACTCCTCTCTGGTTTTAAGAACTCTAATTCCTTTTTGTGATACTCTCACAAATTCATGGTAATAGCTAACACTTTAAAATGTACTATATGGATTTAGACTCTTGAACTTTTTTCATAATGTTTCATATAAGTCTTTTTCCCCAAATAAACCACTGATATTCTTACATGAAATTAACTTGGTGATTAAATTGCAGGTATTATTTGCAGCAAATTCATCTTTAACCTTCTCTAGACAAGGGTGCAGTTCTTAAATACACATAGTGAATTAATCATGAGCTTGTTTCTCTGAACAAAAGCTGTATTTGAAAGAATTTGTTGTGAAAGAAGTTGTATCATACATAATGAAGTGTTATAAAAGTCCTGAATGATTTCAAGTGACTAACCCCACATTAGGCATTAGGAAGTCTGTGCCTGGAACAGCTAGAAGTAATACAGAGGGCCTCGTGTAAAGCATGTTTAAGTCAATGACTTTCTTCCATTGTCAGCAGTGGACATAAGGTTGTTCAGTTTCATAGGATGGAAAATATTTATTTTATGGAACAAACACGCACAAAGAAACACAACTCATTCCTTAAATAAGTGTGCTTGCTTCCTGATGGGAAAGTTTTTAATGGGAAACATGTGTGCAGTGTGAGGTGAGCACATTGAATTACCCAGCTTTTTGAAGGGAATTAGTCACTTTTGCAGGGGAATCAATATCCAATAACAGGAGCTGATCAACAGTGCTTGAGTTCAGGTGAGTATGCTGACAAGGAGCTGTGAGATACGAGCTTTCATTGGTTTTTCTGATTCTTAAAAAATTAAGGGTTGAAGGACCTAGACTGTCTCAGGATCAAGCATTGAATTTATGTCGTATTTTTCTAAATCTGGAAATGGGACAGCGAAAAGAGTGGCTGTATAGTTAATGTATATTCCTTCAACTGCTGATGTAGCAGGAAAAAAAGAACTGAATGGTTGCAAGCTGCATAAGGCTTTAGCAATGAGAAAGAGCTCTAACAAACTCATGATTGTATACAATACAATAAAATATTAAAAAATCTCTAGCTTTTGTGTCCTGAGGAACTGCTTATCCCTCCAGACTTATGAGCCAGATCATGAAGATCAATCTCAGTAAGAGAAATAATTTTCATTTGATCTTAAAGAAAGAATTCCAACATTTAATATTCACTTCCTAGGTATAATGATTTTTTTAAAACATTTTCTTTATGATGGATAGAACCCATGCCTTACTGTAGTATGTTAACCACAAAGGGAGTGTCTTTATCAACCAGCTAATCCTCCAGTTCTGTTTAATGAATTATTGGAAAGCTGCTGTTGCACTTGTCATCTTGCACAGACTGCAGTTGTCCAAAGGGTTTTTTAAAATGTACATCTGGAACCATGACTCTTAAATATATATATATTTATATGTTAATCATAATTTTGCATATATTTCTAGATAATGAAAAATGTTACTTAAAATAGAGAAATTTCTTTCCATACAGTTAGTGTCCATAAAGGTATTTCTTCTATGGGAGTATCCAAAGTCCACACTGGATTCTCCCATTTTATTTCAAGTGTCTTTGCAATTGTGTTAACAGGTTTTGGAGTCCCATTGCCCAGTGTGCTGGTTTTGGCTGGGATAGAGTTAATTTTCTTCATAGTACCTTGTATGGGGCTATGCTTTGGATTCGTGCTGAAAGCAGTGTTGATTACACGGGGACATTTTAGCTATTGCTGAGCAGTGCTTACACAGAGTCAAGGCCTTTTCTGCTCCTCACCCCACCCCACCAGCGAGGAGGCTGGGGGTGCACAAGAAGCTGGGAGAGGACACAGCTGGGACAGCTGACCCCAACTGAGCAAAGGGATATTCCATACCATATGGAATGGAATATGCTGTGTCATGTTCAGCATATAAAGCTGGGGAAGGAGAAGAAAGGGGGGGACATAGGGAGTGATGGCGTTTGTCTTCCCAAGTACCCGTTATGCGTGATGGAGCCCTGCTTTCCTGGAGATGGCTGAACACCTGCCTGCCCATGGGGAAGAATGAGTGAATTCCTTGCTTTGCTTTGCTTGTGCACGTGGCTTTTGCTCTACCTACTAAACTGTCTTTAACTCAGCCCATGAATTTTTGCATTTTTACCCTTCCAATTCTCTCTCCCATCCCAACCAGGGGGGAGTGAGTGAGTGGCTGGGTGGGGCTGAGCTGGGATTAAACCACAACACCTGGTCACTGTACAACCCTTGAGACTCTCTGACATGGATGTTGACACATTATCAGTATGACACACTTACTGGCTATAAGTCTTGACATCTAGTTTTAACAGTATTACCTCAGTGGAAGAAATAAACAAACTCCAATAAGTTTTGTGGAGATCTAAACAGTCAAGGGATATATCATATTTTATTTTCCCAGAAAATTATTTTTAAATGAACAGTGGAAGTAATAATCAGCTGCTATTTCAGGCTGTTTAATGTTATTACAAAATGAAATGGATAAGTTAAAAACAAGTAAGAGGCTACCAGTTTGTTCATCTATGGAAACAAACAAAGCAAGTAAGAGAAAGCAAAAGGCAACACTGAATTTGAAATAAGGGTGAAGAAAAATCAGGTAGCCATCCTTTTCTCTCTTGTATTTCTTTTCTTACAGTATTGAAACAGCCACACAATGTAGTCTTCTTTTACAATGAATCGTACAAATTGGGAGGATTTTCTTTTAATTCTTCTAGATGGTGTGGGAGAAGACCAGCAGCTTTTGTGCTTCGTTTCCTGATGCTATAAACACGAATTTTGTTTGGTTTCAAGTGAGAAGGCCCACTGACACACAGAGGGACTACTCATGGGCTTAAATTTAAGCAGGTGTGTAAGCATTTGTGGAACTAGGGCTTTTTTTATATTTATTGACCGACAGGTTCATTGCCCTACAGGGAGTACTTCACAAGAGTACTTGCAGTGACTTTTTTTCTTTTTGGAAAGACCACTTTTAGGTCTAGCCCTTGTTACAGCTCCACAGATTTATGCTGTGGGAAGACCTGGGAGTAGTGCCACTAAAGGGGAACTTTGGGCAGGACTGTATGGTCAGCCACGGTCTGAGTGCAGGCTTGTAAGCTGCAGTGAGTGATTCCTTGTGCTGTCAAAATGTGTATTGCATGCATGGCATGACAGCCACAGCCCCCCCTGTGAGATACACTCCCATCTGTACTAGGAGAGGAGCTCTGATACAGCTTTGAAGAAACCAGCCAGACGTACGAGAACGGGATAAAGAAGGTGATGCTGATAATTGCATTGTTTGCAGGACACCCTTTGTGAGAGGAGCTTTAGGGCTGCAACATGACCCCAGCTATAGCTTTGCAGAGTAGCTACAGGCTGTTTCTGAAGACTGCTGGCTGGCCTGCATGCTGGGTCTGGGGGGATCTTCTCCACCACAACCCCCTTGTACAAAGCTATTTTTCTGGCTTTATGCTGATACAAGGGAGGAGAGAAACACAGAATCTTGGTTTTAACACAGGATTTGCTTGTGTGATCTGTACAAAAATCCAGATTTCTTCTTAGGATTCCCTTTATCTTTTGAGGGGGTTTCCTGTCTCTTCTGTGGGATCAGAATTTGTCCTCTTTTTAATTAACTCCTAATAGGACATTTTGATACTATGCTCTAAGTGACATGCATAAAACAATCCTGAAATGTATTGAATTTGTATGTACAGCTCCCCTTATTAGTATTATACTGTTAGTCCACTGACTATCATTGCTGCAATTTATTAATCCATTGAATTCTGTTTATAAACTTCTTTCAAGTAAGTATGACTTTGTGTAAGACATCAGCTATTAAAATGAATGAAGACTTTAACAGTTCTTATTTATGGAAGAAGATGTTGTATTTCTCGTTGGTAAAAGTCTATAAAATCAGATGGTCTATGAGAAACTGTATGCTAAATAGACTGCTTTTGTGATCTGCTGTTTGATTTTTTGGCATGAGTATTTGTGTTAAATTATACATTCACCTTGTAAAGTTCATTCTTTCCTAACTACATTATACTGCTATTATAAGTGCTCTTGTTAAAAGGACACCTTTTTATTGTAGGACGGTCTGCTAATATAGCTACAGTAAAAACTCGTCAACCTTTCCATTATAAATATAAATCCCTATTTTCAGGACTTAAAACTCTGCTATAAATATTCATTCCAAGCTAACATTTGGCATATAAAGCCTCATCTAAACTGCAAAGCTATTTATTATAGAATTACTTTAGCCATTTGAAAATATTTTAAAGCAGAAAAAGTAGAAATAGTTGCATGTTGGTTTTGATCTGATGGATTCCTAGATTTTGAGAAGCTGGGTAGAGAGGAAGGTGCTGGGGCGGGAGGGCCGGGTTGTGCTCCCGCTGATGCGGAGTTGCTCCTCTGCTCAGGCCAGACTGAGTTCAAGGGGCATTTTGTCTTTAGATGGTTTTGGTTTTGGGGACTTTTTCAACCATTGGGTTTCTGGTGCACTCTTCCCAAGGCACTTTAATGTCATACTTGAAAAATTACTTCTGACATCCTGTCAGATTTTTCCTATGAAGTGGAAAGTTCTTAAGCCCCTTCTGTTCCCATAAGCTTCTCAAAAATTTGAGTACTAGAAAGTAAGCGTGTGAGGTCCTTACTGGTATTGTTTAAGACGAGATAATCTTGACAGCAGACTAGTAAGACTGCCCAGGCTTTTTCTACCTCACCATGTCCTCTGGCTGCACCCAGTGCTGAAATTTAACATCTTTCTGAAGATTAATATAGTTCTCTCAAATTCTCTTCTGTGGACACTGCTGCTAAGAAGCATCTGGCATGATGTCTCTGAAAGAAGTAGTTTCAGACGTATTTCAGGTTGCTGTTTCATGATAATTTTAAAATGCCTTGGGTAGGAGCTCTTGCTGAAAGGAGTTAGTTGTCTAACTTGTCCTTCCTGTCCTGGGAGTTTCTGCAGTTTCTGTTTGCGTGGTCAGTCAGCCAGACCCAGAAGCTGCTTTCACTGTGAAAAAACAGAATGCACATGGGTGTGGATTGGTTTTGGGCCAGAAAAACTCCCTGCCCACCTCATCAAGTGGCCCACGGGGGTGGTGGTCATGCTCAGCGGGGCACCATGAAGGTCAGACTGTCCCCCTCCCACCAGCAACCCTGTCTTGGCTTGGCATCAAATGCAATGATGAAACTGCAGTCAGTGATACTTAAATGACTGCTTGAAGACCTTCCAGAGAGTGACTGCTATCCCTTGCAGACTGCCTGAAAGGATTTTCCAAAGTTTTTGTTTCCTTGGGGTGCCCACGGGGATAAAGTGCCCAGAGGCCCAGGTGTCCCTAGAAAAATGGGCTTCCAGGTGGCCCCATTGTCAAGCCGACATTGAGCAAATTGCAGCTTCTTTAGTCTAGGAGCAACAACGGCTTAATGACAGTGAGGCTGCCTGCATTTGACAGCACTGCACACAGCCTTGGTTGGCCAAAAATCTGTATATGTGCATCTGGAGGAGAGGGAAAGAGCAGGTGTTCTTGACCACTCATAGCCTGGAAATGCATGAGCTGAGAGGAGACCAACAGCAGACAAAAGCCTGAGATCGCAAACCAAGTCAAAAGTGGGTGGGCTCATAGACTTTGTTGCTTTTTAATGACAGTTTTCTGGGCCTGGCAGTTGCAAACAGTTTGTGCAAGTACTTCCTAGCACTAGAAGGAGCGCGCAGGGGATTTCTGTGGTTGGTAAGAACAATCTGCTCTAGCAGGAAAAATTTTATTACGCTCAAAGCTTTATTCTGAAAGTCCCAGGGATTATAAAGTGAAAAGCAAAACAAAACAAGAAAAGCCCCTCTGCCTTCTCACAATCAGCTGTGATATTTCTCAGCTGTGAACTTCCTTTCACCAGTGCCTGCCAAGATGGTCTCATGGGGTCCCAGGCATCACCTCAAGGTCTGCCCATGCCTCCGCTCTCCAGGGACGCTTGACTTGTCCAAGAGAGTGGAAGGAAGCTCTGATATTAGGAAGAGACTCTTGCTGACTGGTATGAGTCTTTATACCCTCTTAAATGTACTACTTTGTTCTCTTCAGCTGCTTCTTGAGATCCCAGTGTTTCTTTTTCTCCCTGAAAGCTGTGTGTGTTCCCATTCCTCTGCCTCCTCCCTGCTCAGTCCCCATGTCTGCATTCCTCCACTATTCTTCCTCTCTTGTGTTTTCCTAACTCCTTTTTCTGGTGTCCAACTTTACCAGGACTTCTTCAGTAGAAACTGCAAAGTCCTTCTTGAGGATGCTGCCAAGGGGGAAAACAAAGGTGATGGTGGTTAAGTCAGAAATGAGTGATGGGCCTTGAGTATAGGGGCGTGGTGACAACTGGAGAAGAAGTAAAGGTTATGATAAATAAATCTGGGACATTTGAAAGATTTGAGGGTTGGTTTATTTCTTGCTCCCTTTTTTTTTTCTTTTCAGTTATTGATAAAAGCTGGATATGGAAAAATAGAAGAGATAAAGAAGATTTGCTTTTCTTTTGAAAAAAGGCAATTGTAAAGCAACTGTAAAGCAATTGTTAACAAAAAACCTTTTTACACCACCATTGTAATTTTGTTCAAAATTACGTTTTGTTTGATAATTTAAAAAAAAAGGCCAAAAGACCTTCATGAAGGGTAAGCCAGCTCTGTATTTCAAACTTGCTGGTCTATGCACCTTTAGGATCAGTCAAGCCCACATGGCATTGTGTTACATATGGGTAAGGCTTATTATGTTATTATTTGAGTTTATCGTCGAGTAAGTGAGACAGGGAGTTATTCATGGGACCACCCTGTTTAAGCCATTTCTTGTCTTAAAGAAACCAAACCAAAGTATTCCCACAAGTATTGAATACACTCTGCTGCTTTGACTTCAGAAAAAAGACCACCTCTGTTAAGCAATGATTTATTCTTTTTGTTGGTCTCTTGGGTGACCACTGATGGCAGATTTTCCTGTGTTTCCTATGGTAAAAGCAATATGTTCTGAAATATTTTGATTATGTTTAAAGTATATGTATGAAAATGTGATATATGGTAAAGTGGTGTATGGCAAAAAAATATTGATATGCATATTGGATATTTCAAGAAGAGGAAATGTGGAAGAAATTTTCATAAGCATATGTTCTACTTTATTTGAGAGAGGAATATTGGAGGGGATGGGAACACTTATGAAAATGTATAGAAGTGTTTTATAGCGTGTTGAAGCAGTTTTTCTGATAAATGTTTGGAAAATATCCAAAAATGTTATGGTACATAAAGGAAGAAATATGTAACATTTTTTTTCTTATTTTAGTTAATATGGTTAATTTATGTTCATTTACTTTAGAATATATTAGAACCATATTTCATACAAATTAAACTTATTTTGTGCTCTCTGTGCACACTATTGAAATTCGGTTGATTTTTTAATTATCTTTATAAAGTGCATAAATACATTTCTCTGGATTTTTATGTATATGTGAAATGTGCAATGCATATATTTAGGGAGGAAAAGACGCATCTCATACAGATTTTGCTAGTCTGTCTTGTGATCAGGACAACACTTACATACAGGGTAAATCCTGCTGTAAATATGCCCATGGAAGGTATACAGGTTTATGTATATACCTCCATTCCTCTATACAGGTCATAGTTATGAGGAGGATTTTCACAAATGATATCTATACTTTTCTGTTATTGTAAGATCCTCAGAGAAAAGTTGCTGATGAGAGAAAAGACTTCCTACTAAGCAAGGTGTTTGACAGAAGAAAATAAATTTTGGTATCTCTTCAAAGTTATTACTTGAAATTTCTGTCTCATTTTTACAAACATCTAAAAATTGGGCCTTCCCTGTTGACAGAGCAATTCCAGATTTTATCCACAGTGCTAAGGATAGAAAGCTCTTCTGAGCATGATTTTTTGACATCTCTCACATTCAGAGAGTTTAATGATGGCAGTACATTAGTACTTGCTCTGCTTCCTTACATTTCTAGGAATGTTGTCCATGCTGCCATTTTGCTTTGCACTGCGTTATGAAATGAAATGTTAAAATGACATGGAGTTTCCCTCTGTTAAGGTTAAGTTTTCCATTTTTTTTATAAATGGCACTGTTCTAAGACCTACAGAAAATTGCAGTGGCAACTTTCCAGAGCCTGAGGGATACATCTCATTTGATACTCATTTACACAAATGTAATATGCCTTTCTGTTAGACTCCCTTAGATTATGACATTTAGAAAACTAAAATACACTAGCAAATGAAGCAGTTAAGTTTCTCCCCCCCCCCCCCCCCGCCCTTTCTTTCCCTGTATCTCCCATGTTTCTCCTTTCAAACTATGGCACTCTTTCTTCCTTTCCATATCTAGAATGTCCAGCTTTAAAGAAGTGTTTACAAGAAAGAAACTCTCTAGAAATTTAGGGGTTTGGCCTTTGCACGATAACCTGATATTAGCATATGAATACATTATTTGGAGGACTTCAAATTAAAACAAAAATCCTTACTTTGGTTTTCAATACTTCAGAAAGATGTATTTTAGAGTTTCCTGGGTTGTTGCCCAGGAAGCTCCCTGTGAGTTACTAAAAATCCAGCTTTAGGACCCTTGATTTCCTAATCTGGTGGAAGTTGTGTCCTGGTTTCAGCTGGGATAGAGTTAATTTTCTTTCTAGTACCTAATATAGTGCTGTGTTTTGGATTTAGTATGAGAATAATGTTGATAACACACTGATGTTTTAGTTGTTGCTAAGTAATGTTTACACGAGTCAAAGACTTTTCAGCTTCCCATGCTCTGCCAGGTGCACAAGAAGCTGGGAGGGGGCACAGCCAGGATAGGTGATCCAAACTGGCCCAAGGGCTATTCCATACCATATGACATCATGCTTAGTATAGAAACTGGGGGGAGTTGGCAGGGGCAGCGATCGCTGCTCGGGGACTGGCTGGGCGTCGGTCGGCGGGTGGTGAGCGGTTGCATCCCTTGGTTTTTTTTTCCCCTGGGTTTTGTTCCTCTCTCTCTCTCTCTCTCATTGTTTTCCTTCTCATTACAATTTATTATTATTATTATATCTTTTTTCTTTTTCTCAATTGTTAAACTGTTCTTATCTCAACCCATGAGTTTTCTTACTTTTGCCCTTCTGAGTCTCTCCCCCATCCCACCGGGGGGAGGGTGAGCAAGCGGCTGTGTGGTGCTTAGCTGACAACTGAAGCTAAACCACAACAAGTTTTTACTGAAAACCTGCTTCATCCCAGAATTGTCAACCTTTCCTGCAACTCGACAGTGCTGCTGAGAACGAAGAAATGCCAGGGGTGCTCAGGAGGGGTACCGCAAAGCCTAACTTTTGCCTAGAAAGGCCAGTCTCCTCACTTGCCCTCTACTGCCAGTGGAGTAAGAGTAAGAGTCTCCTCCAGGGATGATGCAGAGCTCCTAAGATTAGTATCCTCACTTAGCCCTTGGACGACCTGCCTGTCTATGTTGACTACAGAAGGAAGCTTGGCAGGTTAGTGCCTTCTAAGTCTTTGTGAATCCCTCTTTGTCATACTTGGAGACAAGGACTTCAAAGGTTTTGAAAAACAGGTTAAAAATTAGATTATTTTCAAATGCTAAGTGTCTTATTTAACTAGTCTCATGGGCCTTATTTTTTTTGCCTCCATTTCTCAAGTGAAACATAATTACTGCTATCAAAAAAGGGTTTTTTTCCTATTTCATCAGACGTTATTGGAAATTATATTTCAGGTTAGTTCTTGAACCTAAGAAACAGCTGAAGAAAATTTAATCATGATGAGTCTTATCCAATTGCAAAAAGAGAAGATTTCTCTAAATTACCAGGATATAGATCAATATTCTTGAGTGCAGGTATAGCAAGTGATGATGTTTCTAAAAAGGTGCATTTTGATTATTATCATAATCAAATTCCCACAATAGTAGCAGATATACAGTACCCTTAAAAATCTGGATGGATTTGAAGAGATATTTCTTCTAAATTTTATTTGAAGATATATTCTACTGATTTTTCTTTTATAGCTATATTTTTGATGTGAAATAATTATTAAGTTCTCCATTTAGCCATCTACACAGTGTTACAGCAACACATGTAACAATGTTTCAGCCTTCTTATCTAGCTGACAAGAAGTATAGTCTTGAACATTATTTCAGATGTCCTAAAAAAAGAGAGGGTTAAATGTCCAGAGCTAGATCTTTGACCCACTTTCCAATGCTTCAGTTCCTGAGGACTGTAAGAATGGGCTGCCTAAAGGTTTTATGTCACCACTTTTTCATGCAAAAGAGGAAGGTGCTCTTTAACTACAAAGTCCACTGCAATTTCCAGTTGCACCGTAGACTTAGCCTGGCATAAGCATCTGACCTACTGTATTTATTAAAAATGGCATGTCTCACTGTGAGAGGCTCATCCAAGATCTCAGGCCGCAAGGTAACTTCTAAGTCTTCCTTCAACATGGAGGAACTTACTGTCCTAACTGCAGTCCTACGGGTCCTAGGAATGCCTCTGCTCTTCAGGTTCAATAACACACATCTACATTTTCATACGGTCCCCTAGACTGTGAATTATGCTGCCCTTTGCCATAGGCCTGAGGCATTTTCTAGCCTTGCATTCTGGCTTTTCCATAGTGCCTGAGGCTTTACAAAGATCTTGATAACTCTTTTTTTTGCCAGAAGGGGATTAATATATACTCTTATTTGAATTATAATTCCCTAATGGAGAAGTGAACCCAGAGGCAGACAGGTAGGAGAGACAGAGGAAAAAAGCTACAGGAAAGACTAGAAGACAGCAAAGGGGTTGTCATACAGCTGGATGATGAAGTGACAGAGACCATGCTCTTGGCACATTACATTTCCTATTAAAAAAAAATTGTCCTCTAGAAACTTTTGAATGTGTTTTAGAACATTTGTAACCTTACAGAATTGTCACACTATCAGAAATGCTATGATTTGTTGTTTACCACCTTCTCAAACTAGCCATTATTCTAGTGGCGTTATTTTGCAGACAGATCTTGACTGATCTGCTTTGTAGTGGATCAGTGAGCCAAACCCCTCTTTTTAAGGTGCCTTACCAGTGTCCAATATCTTGATTCTTTGTGTTCTTCTTAAAAATGACAACAATACTTCTATACATTCATTACTTTAAAGAAAATAATGGAAAATTAATATTGAATTTTTAATCTCTTGAGGAATTTGTATGTTTTATTAAGTCTTTTGGCACTTATGGCTCTGGAAACCTATGAACAGGAATCAATTACACTTTTGAAGAGCCAAACTGAAAGTTGTATTTGTTTTTATAACGGGAGTAAGGGCATTTAAACTGTGGATGTTGGAACAAAGTAAGTGTTCGAAAGGTTCTGCTCTATAGGAGGATCAGCTTTTTTTCATGGACTTATAAAAGCAGTTGACCTCGTATTCTTGTATCAGTTTTTAATTTTTGTAATTACAGAATAGGGGTGTTTCAGGATGGCTTAGTCTTACCAGAAATTAGTGAAGTCAGGCTATGTTTCTTAAGATATTTCCATCATATTAGTAGCTCCATGCTTTGGTATCACTGTAAAATAAAAGTAATACAAAGGTAATATTGACTAATAGAATAAGGTGCACAAAGTATGATGTGAAACACAATGGAAGTGGTTTATAAATGCTTATGTAAAGGAGAAGGCTTGGCAACAAAAATGCAGGACTAAAAGTTAATTAAGAGGAGTTGTTCTTCTGACACAGGAATAATCTTTTTTCCCAAACCAAAGGAATTATAAATGCAGTAAATTACTAGACTGCTTGTTAGAATGCTTATCTTAGCAATAGAGGATTGACCTTACATTTTGTACCTTTTGTATTCAAATGTGCAACATTTCCCGTAATACAGTAAGCAGTTTTCGTGTGGAAGTTTAAAAGAGCATACCAAGTTAAAGAACTGATATTTAATTGGTTTATTTTTCTTGCTGTTCCTGTCTTACAGCAACCAGAGCATAAATGAAAGTTACAACTGCTTGAGACTAAAAAGATCGTGAAACACTTGTTTTGAGTGGTCTGCAGACTCACTTTCACCCCTGTTAGGTTTTTAATCCATCTTTCCTCAGCAGTGGGATGGAGTTAATGATCAGTTAGTGTGATGGCATGATGCTACCTTTTTATAGATGCAGGATTTATAAATGAAAAAGTTGTCTATTACTCTTATGGAATATGAATTTGACTCCCTGTAACTGGTTCTGATGTAACTGGCTCTAGCTTTATTCCTGTTATAGGAGATACTAACTTCTACTGACTGCCTTTGCAAATTCTCATCTAATTAAAATCATCAGGCATGTCCTTCATGGTAAATTGAATTTGTAACTTCATCAGATGTGACTTTGCCAAGGTAACTATGACATACAATTGCAGTTACTTGGAGGCATGGGAGCTGAGATCATTGATACAAGTGGTGTTTTGTTTATGGGGACAGGAAAGAATATGTTGGAGACTTAGACCTTCAGAAACCTATTTTAAAAGCTATGGGTGTAGACCAGTCCTGCAGTTCTGCTGAATGTTTCTTTAGGCTGAGGAGCAGTGAGAAAGAGAAGAATTAAGAAATGGGAAAGGAGGTTGCTTGAAGGTTTAATTTAGATGATCTCTAAAGTGACAGGAAGATGATGAGCAAAGAGAGGAAATAGCCATCTGCCACCTGTAATCTATGAGGTTTCTCCCTCTCTGACTCTATTCCTTAGCTGGTGCAAATCAGAGTACCTCATTTGCAGTTGATAAAATTACAGCAATGGGATTTGGTTCTGGACCTTTTTGCAAAATGGGTTTGACAGGTTTCATTCATCAGGAAACTTTTCAAATTCAGAACCAAGAAGAAGAGATAGCTGCAGAAGAACATCTGACTGATCAAACCACCCCTGGGATAGGGCACAGACCCATCCAAGGCCCTGCTCTGGATTACCAGTGTGGAGAGGCTTTCCACCCTCAGGTGAGTGCCCTGGTCAGCCAAGCTGCTGAGTTGAGTTCTTTCTTTGTTTTGGGGCATTCTTTCCATAAAGTGATTTAATTTTATTTCAATATGTAATATGAAAAAGACAAAGAATATTTTGAAATGTTTCATAAAACATAGTTACTTTCTGACCAGCATTAGCATCAATACAACCACTTCCTCTTGTTTCCTTGCTGGATGCTGGATGTTGTGTCTGTGTCATCTTCAATGTTTCTTTTCATTTTGTACCCCAGATTTGATTGCTCTGGCTATCTTTTTCACTCTATTTCTATAACTCATTGTGCGTCTTTAGTAAGAGAATGTAAGAACAGATTGATTTGCCATGATCCTCTTTGACATTGCACTATATTTTTTTTCAAGTCTGTAAAAAGGACCAGGGAATTCCTTTATGCCTAAATTATTTATAAGAACACAAACAGAATATGGTGGCAGTATAATCTTTTATTAATAAGCCTCTTAGATACTGGCCCTGTTGCAGATGAGTTCTGCTAGAGAGGAAATGTCTGTGACAGCCTAGGAATGGCAAGTACCAGAGGTACTGTCCTGGGAGATGGAGCATTCAGCATGACTGATGTTTTCTAATGCCATATATGAGTGAGGACAGGACCTTCGGAAACATCACCTACTAGAATTTTTTGTTTAAAATTTTTTCAGATAAGGCTACTTGAAAAGCAATGGGGCATTTTGTAAATGGTAAAGAACTAAAAAATACAGCTCAGTCCTCTCTCATGTTCCTTAACATTTACCATTTTGAAATGGTACATACTTTTGAATTTGTCACCTTGAAAAAGAATAGGCAATGGTGTTTGCCTCACTCTCGAACATCTGCATTGCAGCAGTGTAGATGATCATAGAATCATAGAAGTGCCCAGGCTGGAAGGGACCTCGGAAGATCCTCTGGTCCAACTTTTAATGGGAAAGGGAGCCTACATGAGATTATCTAGCACCCTGTCCAGTCACATATTGAAACCCTCCAGCGACTGGGACTCTACCATGTCCCTGGGGAGGTTATTCCAGTGAGTGATTGTTCTTGCTGTAAACAAATTTCTTTTTTATGTCAGGATAAAACCTCTCCCAGTGCAACATGTACCTGTTGCTCCTTGTCTTCTCCATGTGGCACCTTGTGAAGAAAGAGCCTCCATCTTCTTTGTAGTCACTTAAACATGATCTTTAAACATGATTCTTCTTTAGAATAAAATCAGATTGCTGTAAGTACTAATTATGTCAGTTAATCTCATATTGTCTCCTATTAAGATATTAACTACAGGTAAGGCTATGATTCAGATTTGATAAGATTAATTTCCAAAATGATCTTTTTTCCTAGTTGCAAATAAATCATCAGTAATTAAATTATATTTTGAAGTCAGTCTGAGCAAGTAATCTAGCAACTTCTAATTTAAGGGAAAATTACTTCCTACTATTTTGTATCTTTTTGGTTATTTGGCCCAGATCTGGTGATCATATACTCCACAATGTCATTTTTTCTTTTGAGATCTTTTTGACAGTAGAGCAAATCTGTTTGTACTTCTACCTCTCCTTTCCCCTGGATAATAACTTCAGTTCAAAATATCTGATATTTCTTCAAATCTGGACACTTCAAACCCCAATGCTAAAATGTTGCATATAAAGTAATTTGTGGTTTTTAAACTTTGGTTTCCACTCTCCCATATAAATGCAAATATAATGTTTTCCATTAGAATTTCTCTGCCTCGTTTTTTTTTTAGTAGAGGTATGGAGACTAAAAAGTAGAGTAGAATCCATTTTGATAATATTGCATCTTCTCTCTGGGCTCCAATCTAAATATTTCCATCTGTCAGATTTCTTATTTAATATTCTGAATAATGGCAGTTGCAGGAAAAAAGGGAACAAGTCATTTTTATTTCACTTTCTTTTGCCAGGCTTTGGTGGTCTTACAGTTTCTTCTTGGATCGGAGAAATGTGTATGTGAAGATTTATAGTCCTTTCCTCTGCCAAGATCTCTCCTAGAAATCCAAGGTGTCATTTGCAAACGTTTATAAGCAAACATATTTTCTAACATTAAAAAAAAAAAACCAAAAAACGGCTTTCCCCAAACCAAACTCAGATCTCTGCTAAAGTGGAAGGAAACATATAAAAACAAGCTTGGGAATATGAAAGTAAAAACTATAGAAGATCTCCTTCTCTTTGTGTAAATGCACTTGTGTAAAGACACTTTCATGACAGAATCTGTTGTCTTGACATCAGACTTGAATGCTTCTACCACCTCTGACATTGTCTAAGTGAATATGAAGCACCCAACACCTCCCAGGTTAGGCAGTAAACTGATAAATTCCTGTGACATTTGCTGGGAAAGTGAGGAAAATTGTGATCAAGCAGTACTGGAAAATCAAAAGGTCAAAATATCACATGAAAAAGCAAGTTTCAATTTTTAAAACTCCACTTTCTAGTGAACCTTGCTAAAGTAGCTGTTGGTGAGGATCCACCTTTATGAACTGTTTTATAGTTTTACATGATTCAGCTATAAACAATTGCTCTGAGTTAAAGACTTGATATGTAAGGTTATAGTTGAGTAGTTTGGGTTGTTTGGTTTTTTTTCACAAAGCCTTTACATCCAGAAAAGAACAAAATATTTCTGTTCTTTTATTGTTTAATTCTAATTTTAATATCCTGAAATGTTTTCTACATTTTTTTATTATTTTGTCTCTCTGCTTTAAGTCAGATGTTCAAAGTGCCAAGGAAATGCAACATCAAATACACAATGGAATACCAAATGTCCACAAATCAAAGCCTGCCCCCTCATCCAAGGTCTGCTTAGTAGTAAACGCTAGGAAAATACAGAGAAATCTCCCAGCATGTCCTGTATAAGAGTCCAAAACCCATGAACTCTGTAATGAAAAGTAAATAAATGACTCCGTCCTTCACTGCCAAGCTGTTAATCCATAATGTGGAGTTGGCCTCTGTTGTTGACAACAGTGATATATAAATCATATCAGACAAAACAAGAACCAGGCTGACCCTCTACCCATCCCTTAAGCCCAATGCAAACATTTATAATGCCTAAAACATTTCCCCCCCTTTTCTTTCCCCCTTTTCACGTCTCTCTCACTTGCTGGTTTCTACTGGGATTGGAAATGTAGAAAAGTGTGTGGGAGCCCGTTTGAAGTGTTCTACAAGGAATTTCAGCCTAATTTCCTAAGCCAAAGAGGTTTCAATAATACCACCCTACCCACTGTTTGGTTCTTCGTAAAACCATGGCTCCTGTTGCTCAGGACTTCTGGGAACAGGAATGTATGCAGAAAGCAGCTTTGCAAATGAGGGGTCACGTACCCAGGGATGACACAGAAGAAAAGCTATACTGGAGGGGGAAAGCTAGAGGGAGAGGTGACCTTTCAGGAAGACCCAGAGACACCAAAATGAGAAGACTAAGAAAGGAAACACTAGCTGAAAGAGTTAAGGGGAAAGAAGGCTGAAGGAAACACACTAAGGCTGAGCCTTTAGCAAGACCCAGGGTAAAACACTTTAAAGTCAAAGGAAACAGTGCGGCTGGTTTGTTATCATTGAAAGCGGTTCCTTAATATGTTACCTAAGTTTCACTTAAGTCAACGAGTAAGATATCCAGTGACTTTCATATGAGTTGGACAGGGCCCTAAGAGAAAAAGGAGATGAAATTAACTGAATTTTGTCACTTGTAAAGCTCCTGCTGAGCTCATTTCAGGATCAAAGCCTAGAACTATAATTGTGTTGCTCGTTAAAATAATGGAACAAATATTGAGAGAAAAATAACTAAATCCAGGGCAGTAGTGCCAAGAGTGATAAACAGCATGAGTTTATAAAGAACAGATCTTGCCTTACAAAGCAGATTGCCTTTTTCTAATAGCAGAATTTGACCCTCTGTAATTCTGTGTTTGTGAGGGCTGACTTGCACTAAAGGAACCACCAAAGTCTATTCCTGGTAGCATTTACCTGTGTGAATAACAGTCCTAAATGTTGAGCTATAATTAGCTAATGAAGGGAGAGCCATAGATTAATACTGTGCCCCACAACATTTTACTGATCAAGGGTAAATTTCCAGATAAGTTTTGTGATGCAGGAGACAGGGTATCATTTGGAGATTTTCAGTTTGGTTTGTACGTAATACTGTCACATGAATTAATATCCTGGGTGAAGCGCTATAACAAAAAAACGTAGTGACAAATGACAAAGTACAGCTCTCTGCAAGGTGCTTCAAGTACCATGTCAACATGACTTTATTCAGTCAGAATTGCAAAATGAAGAAAACTGCCTAAGGGAAATTCTCATACTGAATTATAAGACATTGGGAATGCGATAATTATATTGTGAAAGTGAGAAACCTGAAAAGGTGTTAACAGGTATGTGGGGAAATGGTATGTGAGTGGGATTTCCGTTGGCCCGCACTTGCAAGGTGAAAAGGTGGGGGAAATACTGATGTGAATACTTGTGCTGGTTTTGGCTGGGGTAGAGATAATTTTCTTCATAGTAGCTTGTATGGGTCTATGTTTTGGATTCGTGCTGAAAACAGTGTTGATAATACAGGGATGTTTTCATTGTTGCTAAGTAGTGCTTATACTAAATCAAGGACTTTTCAGCTTCCCATGCTCTGCCAGGTGCAGAAGAAGTTGGGAGGGGACACAGATGGGACAGCTGACCCCAACTGACCAAAGGGCTATTCCATACCATATGACATCATGCTCAGTATATAAAGCTGGGGAAGAAGAAGGAAAGGGGGGATGTTCAGAGTGATGGTGTTTGTCTTCCCAAGTACCCGTTACACGTGATGGAGCCCTGCTTTCCTGGAGATGGCTGAACACCTGCCTGCCCATGGGAAGTAGTGAATGAATTCCTTGCTTTGCTTTGCTTGTGCATGGCTTTTGCTTTCCCTATTAAACTAGTCTTAATCTCAACCCATGAGTTTTCTTGCTTTTACCCTTCCGATTCTCTCCCCCATCCCACCAGGGGGGAGTGAGTGAGTGGCTCTGTGCTGCTTAGTTGCTGGCTGGGGTTAAACCACAACAATACTCAAGAACCACATGAAAATCCTTCATGTCACAAACCAGGCTGGTCAATAGACCATCTAACAATGTAAAGCTCCAGTACTCACTCACTCAGAGAAGCATATAAAGCTATAAAGATATGTATCAAATTGGAGGGAGAAGGATAATGTAATCAGAGCCAGGGAGAAATGTATCAGGTTTTGTGCAGTAGATAAAGGGGAGATTATCTACAGTAGCATAGCTGTATATATACCTATCTACAAATATTTGATGAAGGAACAATGTAATAATCCATCAGGCATATGGCATGAAATTGAGAGGGGAAATGTAAGACAGTGTCTGGACTGGCAAAATGTAAGACAGTGTTCCGACTGTGAAATGCAGCAGTTTGCTGTGTGGAACAGGTTGTCTTATGCATGACACCTAACTTGGCCTGGCATAAAGGTACTGCGTGCGACACCCCTTCTAAGGGTAGCAGAGAGCCCATGGCAGCATCCAAAATCCAATAATCCCTGACTCGGCCAGGAGATCCTCATATTGCTTATGTCTGGTGCAGCAAAATGTTTAAGGATAGAGTTAGGCATGAAATATTCTGGTGTTAACTGTTGGCTATTGTTAGAAATTATTGGATTTTTTTTTCCTCTGAGATCTTTTTCAGGGTTTTTAAGGATTAATAAATCCTTATTTAGTCAGGCAGTCCCAATAGGGAATCAACAGAAATATTTGCATAATTTTTCCCATGTCAGTGCTTTATGGCTCCAGAGTTTGTATTTTCTCTTTGCTTTTCAGCTGGTCTAAATTATCATTGTACTGTTAAAATAAATTGTATTTAATCACCTGCCACTTCCAGGTGCCCAGTATTTACCAGTTTTTCTTGTTGCCAGTGCCAAGAAAGAAAGGGATCATTTGATAGTCCCTTTGATGGCATGGAGTGAGAAAATGAAAAAGCCCTATGTACTGTCTTATATGATCTCTAAAACTCAGGTATGGAGGAGAGGTCAATTATTTCTAGAGTGAAAAACAAGCTTCCACAGGGAGTTCTTTGATAAGGCAGAACACATACTGGACAGAAAGAGAGTGAGCATGAGCCTCCATCCCCTCCATACAGCTATTGTGTTTGGCCTGCAATACTTGGAATCAAGTGGAAAGACAGGCTGGAGTGGAAAAAAAATCACCTACCCATATCCTTTTTAAAGTGATGCTTTGCAGTAAATTGCTTTCTGTTTAATTTGGCTTATGCTAGCAATGCTGCACTTGGTGAGGCAGCATGACTCCTATCATCTTCAGCATGAGCAGGATCAGCCTATGCATTTCATTGTTGTCGTGGAGTAGCTGGAGTGCTAGTCCTCTACAGCTAGTCCTTATACATGCACCTAATTACCCTCACAGCCAACAGAAGCTTTACCTTGGTAAAGACTGTAGCCTTGCTTCTGAATAACTTGCTTGAAACACTAAAATAAAAATAAAATTTAAAAAAAATTTGGCTGAATTTTGTTGCTGAATCTACAAAACAAGAAAGTAGCTATTATTGTTACACTTCCATAAACTGCAGCATTTTTATCATCTTAACTGCATTAAATTTCAGAAATATTATGAATCTGTAGGGTGTAAGATTGTATTTAACAAAAAAATTCTTTGTGTATACAGTGTATTGTCTTGTGTTAAGATTTGGTGATTAGGATATAACCAAAATGATTGTTCAATTATATCTTAAATTAGATCATTCAGTAGTTAGATAAACAAGCTGCCTGGCAGCATGGGTTTTGCTTGATGAGGAAATAAGTGAATACAAAAAAAGGCTTTAAACTTCAAGCACGTCTTTTTCCAGAGCCACAATAAAAGATTGATGTTATATTCTAGACTAATCAGTCACACTGATTTTGTGGACAAATGTTAATGAACATACAAAAGAACCCAAACTATTCTCAACATCAAGCAACAAAAATTCATTGTAAATTTAACTATCTGGAAAAAAAGAACGTTCATTTGTTTTTATATAATTTGCAACCATAGCTTTGCAACAAGGGTGTTTAATTGCTGGAAAGCTTTCTGGAATATTAAAAACCGCAATTCTAAACCCAGCAGATATCAGAGCATTGTCATCCCAGCTCTTCCTCAGTGAAGAAAAATCTCCCCTCAACAGGACTTTTTTTCTATCTTGTATTAGCCTTTCACACCTAACTGAATTTCCTGTAGCAACTTTACAGAGTGCAAAGTACTGGCCTCTGAAGGCAGTGAAAAAGCTCCCAAAAATTTCAGTGAAGTCTGAATTAGCCTTGCAAAGAGTAAATGTAAGAAAATCTTCTTTCCAGGAGTTATGACAGCTATATATACATCCCATGTCCATCCTCCAACAAACACACAGTGCTGAAAGAACTTCAGGGAGTTTGAAAAGGCAAGGGATGGTGAGTTACAACACCGAGGAGTTACAGTTACCTGTCCCTAGGTGTTTCAGATGTGCTTTGGCCACGTTCTGCCTTTGCTGAGTGCATCCAGCCAGGCTCTGCATGTTCCAGGTGGGGCATACAAGGTAACTGGAATATCAGATATATACTCACCTGTCAAAATAAACCAGGTGTCTCTCTCCACTGGCACTTACTGGTGATCAGCATACTTATGCAGGGTTACCAGGAGGACTCATCCTACACCTTACTCTTTTGTTGCCCTGGTGGGCTAAGCCAGCAGGAATGTTCCTCTGGGAAGGGTGAAGGTGCCTATATCTGGATATTTCTACATATACAAGGATCAAACTCAAGGTACTGTAGGAAAACATCTCCCTTACTACCTTACCTCAGCTCTGTAAAGAAAGCAGAAAGGTGTAGCAGCAACAGGAGTGGTCTCTGCTCACCAGAGTTACAACATTGTTCACATTACCCCTCTGCGTTGCCAGATGGCTATATCCCTAATGATGAAGCCAGAAGTTGTGACCACCACTTTTTGGGTCATAGCAAGTTGTCTCAGGCATAGACCAAGCCTTGACCCTCATTTTCCAATATTGTTAGCTAGCACTTTTCAAGCTCTGCAACAGAGGTTACCTGTTCCATAGACAAAGGCCTATTTGTATTGATTTTCACTGAAAAAGAGATCCTGATGGGCTAATTCATCTATGTGCAAAGAACTAGCACAAGTATCAGCCTAAGTATGAATGAAGTCTTGTAGTAAGGAATTTATAATTCTTGCCTGAGCCATTAATTTTTAAGCCTAGTTTCAGCCCAAACCAGGTTGAAATCGCTGCAGCACGAACACCTCAGAATCTCTTTTTATACTGGAAATATCACCTTTAACTTAATCGAGTCATTCCTTATGGTACCAGTGTACCATAAGGTACCAGTGTACCAGTGTACACCTTCAACACCTTTACCTGTGGTATTGGAGATATACTGCATCTTTTCTGTAAAATTTTGCTTCTGAGGCCATGTTTCTGCAGAAGAAGGTAAGTGCCATTAAGAGCAGCTTCTGTGAGAATTCTAAGGGTGATTTTTATAAGGAGGGACACTATTGCCAAGATCCTTAAGCTGAGAATCTGCTGCAGCTGAACACTGCTAAATACTAAGCAGATACTGGAAGGCAGTAGAAAGTCTTCCTCACGCTCAAAAATTGGATGATGAATCCTTTTACTTGGAGAGATAGGCAAAGTCCATAGAGACTAGAGGAGCACCACACCTCCCAGCAATGGATGTGTCCTACCTGTTGAATTTTCAGATCTTCAGATCTAAGAAGAAAGAAAAAGGTAGAGGAAAATATTCCTGATCATATTGACAGCCTGATCAGTGATTTAAAGTTTTATGTACCCAGTGTAGAGCCTTGAGAGTTACTGCTGATGGTGTCTTTACCATGTAATGGTTAGTGGTCCAGAGCAGCGACGCGTTTGTGAGGTGACTGCCCGTCACATGAGAACTGTGCCAGACCATGGCCTGTAGCTGCTGCAGCTGTTCAAGGATAAGCTGGTAAAGACTAAAAATACCCAGAATCATTTACCATTTTTAAATTTCTGAATTCTAGTGATAATTTCTTGACATTATCAAACTATATATAAACTCTGTGATCAATTTAATACTAAAAGCTGTTGATTAACATTTTATTTTGAACTCTTTTGCTTTAGTTTTTGTTTTATGTTTTTAAATTGTTATATACCTCCATGATAATACATGATAGCACTCATATGATTGTATTAGATTGTTCTTTGGCTTTTATTCTATTGTAAAAGTCATGTTTTCCTCTGTTGTTGATATCTTCTTGTTAACCTTGAATTATCTTTCTGTGAAAAAATATTCAGAGAAATATCTAAGAATTTTTTTATGGTAGTAGGCGGTGCTTATTTCAAAGTACAGCTGTCAAAGATTTTAATGTGACAAGACACAAGAGGAACTTCAAATACAAAACTAAAATAAATGCTTAACTGTTTCATGCTAGTAACATTAGCAGCTTTAATGCCACAGAGCACCAGTCAGACAACAGAAGAATATTCAAACTTTTGCTACTCCATTGTACAATAAAATAAAATATAACATAAAGTCAAGATATATCGCAATGACATGATATAAAAAAACACAGTAGTGCAAAAGATGATACATGACATTATTTTAGGCATTTTTCCTGATCTTATAATGAAACCAAAAAGATAGAAAACACACCTCTAAATGAAAATGACATCCTAAATAAAATTTTAAAATTTGTTAAAGGAAAAACTTTGCTAAATGCTTTGGCTTTGACAAAACTGTGGAAAACTCTTCCATTAGCAATTCTTGGACCAGTAGTTGCAATTGTTGTGATGACTGTACCCAGGAAAGAGCTCTGAATCGCTGTTTAATGCCTATTTGCGATTTCCATAAAGCTCCTTAAAACACCTTGGAGAGTAACCTCCAGATTCAAGGTCATTGATTTGGTTGGTTCCCATGACTGGGGGAGGCAGTGCAACTCCCCTCTTTCATCTGAGGGGAGATGAAACAGAAAGTCGCAGGCTTTCATTCCCAAGCAGGGGCAATTTCCTGCTCAGAGCAGAGGCAGAAGTGACTGGGAGAGGTTTCTTTCTCAAGGGTTTGGAGGTGTCTGTGGGAATGGAGAAAAGCTACCAGAAAACAAAACTGCAACAGAGACAAAGCTTCTGGAATTCAATTCTCGCTGAAAAAAGACTTGAAACTGAGCGTAGACATTGCCTTTCCTTGTGTTTCCCTGGGCTTAATAAGTGCTTTTTCAGGAAAGTGCACTGAATCAGAGAAACTCCTGACTCCACTCCTGCTTTTCCTCCTAATGTGAAGCAGCCCCTAATTTTTTGCTGATTTTTCAGATTTAAAAGTATCAATGTCTTTTATAGTTCAAATAAAAGATTGTTTCCCTATAGGATCTCTCCTAATTGAGCACCTATATACAAACAAAAGGGACCTGGATTTTGTTTTAGCCTTGTAAATAAGAACCCTTGGATGTGATCCAGCCATTCAGTGAGGGAGCCAAATAATTGACAGTCTGGTCACAGCTGGCAGCCACGCCAGTAGGGTTCCAAAATACGAGGGGAGGAGAGAGAGCAGGTATAAAATATACGCTTTTTACAGGATAGGTTCTCACTAAAATAACGTATCTAGTTCTTCAGCTGTAAATCTTAGAACTCTGTGGCTAAGAGAAATAACTCTCTGTATAGTGCCAACTAATTCCTGCCTAATGCTGCCCTTCCAGTAGAGCCATCTCAAAGTAAACCTTTTCTCTGTGGCAAAGGTTGCTGATTTTTACCTTCACGCAGGGGCTTGACGATGGCAGAATCTGATCCTTACCCGCTTAAATCTTGACTCTCAGTAATGGCTATTTTGATTGAATACTTTATCAATGCGCTCTTAAGTCTCCACAGAATTTTAAAATTTAGAAAACTACTGACAACGTGAATACTAAAATGATAATGCCCAAGAAGTGCACAGGACCTTTTCAAAGTGTGAATTTTGTTTCTCCAACAGGTGTTCTGATGAGCCTCATCTTTCTCTCCTCCTATTTTCTTGAATTTGTGCACATCCTCGAGATACCCACTGTGCTGTCTGGCTAGTTAGAACCCTTCCTGAGTTGCATTAATAATATTTGTTTTGGCACTGAATAACCTTGAAAGGGTTATGAGAGGAGTATGAAAGCATTCAGAAGCTTTTATCAGGTGTAGCTGCAGGTTTTATTTTAAAGTAAATGCTTAATATAGTTTCAAAGAGTCTTATCAGGTGCTGGTTTTATTCAGTATGTAATAGTAAAGTCTTGAAATGTCTAAACCTCTTTCAGATGTTCATAAATGGTCTTACAGAACCTTTTTGTGCTTTTTAAACAAATGTATCCATTCAAAAGATAAATGTACGAGATCTGCTGATATTCAGTGGAATGCTTCAGGCTGGCTTTGTCTTGTACATATAAAAGTTTGCGTACCTGGCCTTTTTCCCAAGTTATTTTTGCTCCATTTGCTTGAGCCCAGATTATAATGTCCCCCACATGAATACATACCAAAAACCTTTACAGAGGTACGCATCTACAAGTTTCACTATTACAAGAGGAGCTAGTCTGTTGAAAATTTGGTCCAGGGATAGTAAGCAAGCAACAAGGATCATTTCAGGTACAGTATCTTCCTTTGGATTTCTCCTGCCTATTTTTATAGTAACATGAACACATTTTGCTTTTTAAAAACTTTTTCCTTGTATTTGGTTAAAAGTCTCAGCACACTTCGGATGTATGTGAAATGATAAGGCAAATCCACAAGATGGGATTTTGAGATTGAAATGAGGAGAGGAAAAAAGTTATTTAGGTTTCTTGCTGGCCTTGTGAAGAGTTATTAACAGTACCCAAAGCTCTGTCACATTTACAAGCTAATGCAAAAGAGAGAGAACTCTGCTTTCTTTCTAATCTTTCTTTCTAGTCTGATAATTTAATACGTTAGCTGTACAGTAATTGCCACAGGTTTTGATATTCAAATATCTCACCCTTTTTCACATTAGATTTTAGGAAGAAGTCTGAAAGTGGACAGAAGTTTTTGGATTTTGGCTTAAATGAAAGATTTACCCTAAAATAAAGATTCATCCACAATGAAAAAAAAAAAGGTTTAGTCCTTGCAAATGTTGCAGAGACTAGTTATAGTACCAAAACCATAAAATAGAAAAACAGTGGGTGATAGAAAGGCCAGAATAGGGCTGTCAAATTTTAAATTTTAACATATGGACTGCTCACTCCCTGCTCTGGTTGCTAGTCATTCCCAGATGGTGTCTTTAGTGAGTGATGGTGAGGGGAAAGGAGCAGGTGGCAATGGCAATTTTTTTTATTTTTTTACATATATCAAATTAAAATTCTGTGTTCTATATAAAAAAGGAAGAGAGAAAAGAATACAGGAAGTATGGGAAAAGGTAATGCATAACTTGGAATTTGAGGCTGAAATTAAGGAAATCCTATTGTTATGGGCTGATGAGTCAGGATCAGAATTTGGATCCAGATCTGAGATCCCTCGTAAGTGGTAGATAATAGCTTTCATGTAGGGCCTCGTTCAGCCCATGGTACGGCATGCCCCGGCAACTGCAGGAAGAAGCTGCTCACCAGAATTGAGTTAGTTTCTCCTTTGGTGCGCAGTGCATCAGAGCTCTCAAATACTTGCTTAAAGATAGGTTTGCATACATGTTTAAATGTGTTTGTTTAGATGGAAACCTTATTCCAAAGAGATGGGGCTTGTGGTTTTAGTGCTGAACATTTGAGTTTATGATGTCAGGGCTGATACTGATCTCTTGAAGCCTAAGGATATTCTTTGCAAGAGGTTTCTTCTTATGAGAAACATCCTTTCACTTCTCTTTGTTAACTCTTTGTTGATGACTAATGCTGCAGTGTGCCATGTCCTAGTTTAGAGAGTGATTACACCTCCAGGTGCTGACTCCAGCCTTTTGCTTACAGTGAGCCCAATTGCTCCTTCACATCTGTAAGAGCTCCTACACTTCAGTACGTGTCTCTGTTGTTCCTTATGTTTTTATCCAAGTGTGTCGCTAGTTTGCAGGGTTTTTCCAGAATATAAGTAACATTTCTTTATGTGATATAATAAACCTAAAACTTGTTTTTATTTCCTTATCATTTTCAGTAATGACCTAGCTGTTTTTCTCAGTCTTTCTAACCTAGCTGGTTGAGAATCTGATCTTATGATTAAAAAAGAAAAAAGGGAGCAAATTATCTGTGTGTCTCTGTTACAGATATAGCTTCTTGGTATGTAAACCCTAGTAAATGTATGAACCTGATCAGTACTTCTTTTGTTATTGTCAGAAATCCTGGATGCCCTGTCTGCCTTTAATCTTCCAGCTTTGTGAGTAAAACCTCTCACCTAAATCAGAGCTGAGAAGAACAGTAAGGTGTTAAGAGGCAGCTCACAAAGGAAAGAGTTAAATTGCTACTAAACAATCATAGCACTTAAAATGCTCTTTTTTTGCTAGTCTGGACAAGACTCAATGTCACAACTAAAAACGTTGACATGAACCTCAGAGCTTTGTAAAAACGAGCATTGCATAATATATCTCATGATCATTCTAAATCACTTCCATGCAGTGGGTAAAAGCTCTACCTTGTTTGAATCCAAGGCAACTTAAAGGGAGCATTGATTTTCCCTTTACTGAGACATGAGAATCACATATTAGGAACGAAAGCTGCAGACACAATATAATGACCTTTCTCCTTGGCTTCTCTTTTCTAACACAAACAGAATCATTTTCATTGCTAGAGTGGATATTAAACAGTAAATCTTGTAGCAATGTATTTGCAAGTGTCTGTGCTTGTTTTATCCAATTAGCATACTTATCACAAGAGCAAAAAAAATGAGTAGATATGACTTTTAATTTCTGGAGATATCAGTTCCATCCACAAAAACATTGAAAAGTCTCCAGCTGGAGGTCTATTCCATCTGTTTCAGTACTGGAGGGAGGAGGGGTGCTTTCTCCCTGCAATTTTAACGCTGATGTATGATTTAGAGTAAACGGGTAATTTCACTGAGGGCAGAGGACCTTGGCTGACCTCTATTTTATTCTATGCATGTTTTTGTAGCACAGCCCCACATATACTTATCTATTAAACGGTGTTTCAGGTCACAGACATGTCAGTATTCTATTTACTGCTTTAATTACATAGAACTTAAAACAAACTTATCAATACCTGACACATTACCTTAGGGGGAAATATCCTAGCCATGAAACAGCATGAGAGCTATACTAAACCTACCTCAAACAAAAGCTTAAGTTTCCAACAAAGCCATTAAGGGCAGATTTTGTTTTTACACCTGCTGTGTTTCCATCTAATCACCTTTCGTGAGAGTGTCTGAAACAATGGGTTGAAGCTGCACGTGCTTCCAACTTTTTGATGTTTAGTTCCTTTCCCCCTGATTTAAACTAACTGCAATTTCCCCCCTGGTTATCACTCCTTTTCAGTTAAAGCTGCTCCTGAGTCAGCAATGTGTGCGTGCATGCGTGAGTGCGTGTGAAATGACATACTTGACCTGCTTTCTCTGCTCCAGGGGAAAAATATGGTGGAATTCTCATGGTGGAATATTTGAAATGCAACTCGATGCAGCCATCCACTTAGTCCAGCTGCAAGTCAGAGTTGTGGCACAGCACCAAGAGAAGAAAAAATAGATGCTTGAAACCTGGAAGCATCGCAACTCATTGTGCCCCTTACTTCTGTGTTGTTTATACATTTGTAAGCAAATCATGTTTTTGAAAGTCCAGGAGTTGCCTGGCAATGCACACTGGTGGTAAAAAACACAGTGACTGGCAATTTGAATTAATTTGAATAAGATTATTTTAAATTCCTTGTTGGCATCTTCAGTGCTTCAGACAGCATCCCTCTTTTGTAAGAGGGATAAATATACAGGGAGAGCCAATGTCTGGTAACTTTGAACAGGGTATTTCATTAGAATAGAAAAAAAGGGTTCATTGCAAGCAATTTCATTATTCTTTGTTACTCTTCACTATGCTGAAGAGCTTTTGACTATGATCTTGGCTTCCTACTACAAATCTGGTCATTGGCCAGAACAGAGGAGCAGTCAGTTCTGAGCAACTTGTTCTTGACCACGCAAGTTCCTGCTCAGGCCAAGAAGAGTTTTCACCCCTCTGAAGACTCTGGTCCTTTACCAGGTACTCCTTGGGTGGTTTAGCAATCCAGGTGAGCTGAGGACTACCTGGGAAGTGTCTTAGCATCAACCAAGTCTTGACACACTGCTACATGCATTGATGTTTTCTGTTATTAGAAATTCTTTTTCTTGGTCAGTTTTACTAGTTCTGTGCATCATGCTTTCAGATGAGGTAATTTATAAGAAGTCAGAGATCAGAAAACTGCAGAATTCCTGGACAGTCAGGAGTTTATTTAAGGCACAAGTACACCCCAGTTGCAGGTGGTATTGCTTTGGTATACCTAGCGATAGAGAAGATGGGTTCACTGATGACTTACATGTAACGTTGGCACGTCATGTGAGCTCCAGTTCATCATCTTTTGGGGTACACAGATTTCTATTAACTTATGTTACTTTTCTAGCTTATTCCATGATATATGTCATAAGTTTGATGTGACATGTCCAAAGTGTAATATTTCTAAAGTTTGTAATTTGCACAAACTGTCACCCCTAATCTGTCTAAAGTATTATATCAGGAAAGATGCTTTCATTTCTTCATGATTGGGTGTCTGGATCTAGTAAAAAAAACCACGTAGAAATCTAAAGAATATACACAATAACTGGTAAAATGTTACTAAATAAGTATGTTTTATTTCTTGGTACATTTTCTTCAAGGGCCTAGCATATAATAAACTGGAAGGTTCACGATTCTTGATTGACTTCCCAGTGATGTTATTTGCTTTCATATATTGAAACAGCTGCATGTTTGGAAAAAAGATAGTAGATTAGAAATGGGAATGTGATCACTAAGCTTTTTAGATTATTTCATCTGTCTTGTGTGACTGGGCTTGCTAACTCTTGCTCCAAAATTGCGCTACTCTGTTTTCCTTTCCCAAATGAGTGTGTTTTGGTGATTTCATTATCCAGTCCATAGATACCTGAGATTTTTTGAGAAGGAATGCTGAGAAAAGGTGTCCAGTAGCCTAAGACAGCCACTCAGCAGATGAAGTCTAAGGTAGCAGTAAAAGCAGATTGCAGAGTCTAAGGCTGAGAAAGTCATAGAAAGAACCTGATTATACCTAATGGGATCCAGAGAAAATTGATTATTCTCTCAACTGGGAGAAGAATTAGGAAAGTTACCTTTATCAAAAGTATTTGGGAAAAGCTTTAGGAAAAGATCCCCATGAATGGAGCCTAAAAGAAAAAAGAAAAGAAGTGTGGGGAGAGGAAACATAGGTTCAGACCACAAAGATTTTAGAAAAAAGTTCCCATGGGACAGAAGTAGCATGTGGAACATGGGAGGTTATGGGAGAACTTGCGAAAGCATCTCTAGCTGGGGGGTTGGAGCGTGAGCCAAGCTGCAAGGGGTTAGCCGGCTGGAGCCAGTAAAACGAATGAAAGAGCCTTGGGGCCAGATCAACAGGGAAGGAACGGAGCTGCTGCTGCTTGATTACCTAGACCTACGGCACAGACTCTCAAGAGGGAATTCCCCTTTGGCTTCAAGGGGAATATAGCATTACCATGTGATCCTGGAGGGACCGGCATGCCATTTGTGTTGGAGAGGCCAAGCCACCTACTTGCAGTGGAAGCTGAGGCAATGAACATACTGCTAAAGTTGGATAAATTCAGATTCATTTTAATTGCAAGTTCAGCCATGGGGTTTTGGGGGGTTTTTTTGTCTGCCACCATCTGATGATTATCACTTCTGAGCCTTAAGAATTGCATTAGTTACAAATGTAATTTGTCTCTGATGATATATTTGTGTATTTCAGTGCCTTTTAATCCTGCTACTGGTAGATTGTATTAGTTAATACAGAATGGTAAATATAAATGAGGGCGGAAACTACTGTTACAGTAATCAAGATGAAAATTACAAAGAGTGCCATCATATTTCACAGCATGAGCAGAGTGGCTAAGGTCAGGAGAAACTTGCCCTCTGTCCCTATATAATCCACAGTTAGAGAGTGTGTCATTTGGGGTTTGTATCTTCATCCTAAATGTCTCGCATCTACCGTTGGTAGAAGAGCAAAACTTGGTATTATTCTTTGGTCTTCCTCAGCATGGTAGTCCCTGTGCTCCTTTGGTGCCTGATTATTTGAACAGTTTACATTAGAAAGAGTTACTTTCTATAGCTACTTTGCAGGACCAAAACCTGGGCCTTTATTTAATCTCTGTTGTTCTTGTTCCATTAGGGCATCCATCACTTGTTAGACCTCCCAAGAGCAAGCTCATCAGTTACATTTCCTGTTTTAGTATTTTCTGTCAATACAATACAATAATATCGAGGTATATTATAGGCAGTTTTACATTGCAGAGCTAACTAATGTAATTCAAGATAATGAGCTCCCATTAACTGTTTGGAAAAACCAAGTCTGCCTGAAGCGCAGGGCATATTAGAACTTCTAAGACATACGGCTTTTGTCTGACAAGGAGCAGATAGGAGTAAGACATACATTTTTTAGAAAGTGCAGAGCCCTTGGAATGATATAAAAGGTAGTTTTCTGCTATTTTTGGATAAGCAATGAAACAGCCCTCAGTCTGCCATCACTGGATGCTTTTGAAGATTGTACTTACATTGCCATTAACAGCATAAGATGTGGGAGTGATGGATAATTTGTTGTGGTTAAAGCTGAGTGTGGTTATGCTTACAGTAATCAAGTGAATGTCATCCATTTTGAGAAAAAGCATAACACTTAGGGTTTTTTAATTAAGGTATGAGGATGAGTGTTTGTACTTGTCTTACTTTTAATAGCAGAACACGAGATACCAGCAGATAATTTGTTACTGTTGTTAAAGTTGACAACATTTACCTTAAAGGAATATTGTACACAAGCCACCTTAACTCATTTCATTGTGAATACTTCCTAAGCTGCGCCACATAGCGTGTTTGTTTTTCTCTCGATCTGAGCACTTGTGAGGCCACACAGATGGGTGACACAGGGCATCCAGCAGAAGTCACAACAAGACAAAAATTCTCTGTGAACTTACAATGAAAGATCACATCTGCTTCCAGGGGTTGAGTTGAGGTTGCACAGACAATCTTGGTTTTTCTGTTTTCTCTAACTTTTAAGTCTCTGGCATAGCAATTGCAATAGTAATCCCTCTGTGTACTTTTAAATGTAATTTCTTATAGTTTTCAGACCTGAAAAAAGTGAACACAAAATGTTTATTTTTGGACTGTACTGATCTCCACACCTGTCATCAACAAGGCAGAGATTTTTAGATTCATTGTTCACAGTGCTACTACCTGGACCATCAAACTGTATTTTACACAAAATGTATTTTGAGACTTAGCAATTCAGTTCCAGGAGAATGTGCTCTGCAGATCCTTCCTGCTCTTCTTATCTTCCCTCTTGCTGCAGTTTTCCCTCTTTTACAGCTCTTGTTTCTGTCCTCTCCCTCTTTCCCTTGTCTTATCATTACCTTTGCTCTTCTGCCAGTCCTGTCCCTTCTCTCTTGTTTGCACTCGTTCCCCCATCCCTGGTGCCCGTTGGCTGTCCTCGATCCCCTGAGAGACCAAAGCTTGCCTAAGGGAGGTGGAATCTTTGCAGAATCTGCAAAATTCACCAAGGGTAATGCATTATCCTCCCTTAAATCTCTCATTCAGGTCTGCCTGCTTTGACATGCCTACGAAACACTCGGTGGCAGTTGGGTGCTGTGTCTGCAGTGAGTGCCGTTCATCCGTTGTTCAGAAACGTCTCACTGTTCCCTGTCGCTCCTTCACTTCATTATATCTGCTTATTGCCTCTCGTCATTAAGTTAATTATGAACTCTCGGGCACAAAAAGTCTCTTTGTTGTGTAGTGCCTGGCAGGAGCAGCGCTGCAGCAACACGGATGATGATGGTATTTTAAAATGCATGCCACCATCACAAACATGTAATCCTAAAAGCCTAGGAATGAGAAACTCAGGAATGGAGCTCTGGAGCACGTTATTACCTGTCATACTACACTTCATCACTTTCTGAATCCACCTTCCCTAAAGTATTCACCAAAATCAGCTTTCAGTCTGGTCCTTCAATACCTTCAAGGGGACTGAGGGCAGGAAGTCATCCTGAATCACTCCCATAGTTGTTTAAGTATGTAAAAATGCACTCACTCCCTGTTGTCTTACACGTAGTCCTTAAGCATCCACAGAAACACTGAGTATAAAAAGCTGAGTTGCTCAGATGGTTTTGTTTTCTTGGTGATTGCAAAAGGTAATTGATGAAAACTAGATTTTCAGATGCAGTGGGAGTATCTGTAGATAAGTCTCAGCTTTATTTAAATTTGTCTTTGTTTTTCACTGATAACCACATTAATAATAAATAGATTTGAAATTTCATTTTCTATTTTCATCAAAACAAATTAAGAAGGGCTGGCTTCCACAATATTTTAAATACTATAAAATAATTGCATTTTTTTAGCTTTCTACACTCACTTTCCATTGTTCTATGTATTTTACTTGTTAGTCTGTGTTGTACTCCCTGAGGGCCAGTTATATTCTGGTAAAGTTGGACAACCAGTATTGTGAATAGTAGCTTTTTCACTCTTGGGATTTAGTGCTATTCCTGTATCGAGCAGGCACATATGCACACACACACAATCAATCATAGTATTTCATGTTTTATTTTCATTGTATTAATTACATTTAAAAGCATGCTGCCAATCAGATTGCTATAATTTTTTATGGCTGTAGGTTTTAGAATCTCTACATGCAGTGACTTAGATGACTTACTTAAAATACATTTGATACTTAACTTGTGACAAAACAGCAAATGCAAAGAATTGGGCTTTTATTTATTGTTGCAATTTATAAAAATTTGAGTTCTTTTAGAGCAGAGTTAAGTCATACAGCATTAACACCTAGAGAAAAGTTATATATGTACCTGAAGTTCTAGGTATCTGTTGTAGTTAGGTATTATGCCACTTACGGTTTATGTAAAAGAGCACATCTTTCCCAGACTCCTCTCTCCTGTATATGCTGTAATTTCTATAGTGGACAAAGGGGATGGAGCTGGAGGGGAAAGGTGAGATCCATTTACAAGGCCAGATTTTATCACTGTAACTAAAACTTCTTTTGGATTTAAAAAAGCCACTGAATTTTTCTGGAATTATGTTCCATCCCAAAAATTGCATCCACCTTGGACATGGCAGGTTTGCAGCATGGTCCAAGCTTAAGGCAATATACTACTCATTTCCCCTTTTCTTGAAAGGGGGGGGGGGGGTGTCTGTGTGTGAGGGGGTTGCTTCTTTTCTGAAAACAGGTCGCTAAAGTCAATAACATTTAGATAGGCCCTCACTTGTCCAGACATAAGTGGGTTGTGAAAATAATGAAGACATTGTATCCAGCAGTTCTGCACAAATGTGTAAGCATCAAGAACGCTTCCAGCTTTTTGAGTCTACTTTATTTGTGGAACAGACTACTCTGGTAAGAGAAATTACATTTTTTTTAAAAAGTGTGACTTCACGTATCCTTTCTTCCCTGTCATTCAGAACACTGAATCCAACAGAAAAGGAGAAAAGAACATCATCTAACAAAAGCCCATAGGCCCAAATCTCTAAAACTACCCCATTCCCCACGCTCTTGCCGCTACGCGCTGGCTTTGCCAGCGTTGGGCTGTACGGAGGCACCTCCACCAGCAGCAATCCTGCGATCTGTGAGCTCACCCTCCGAGAACAGATCCTGGCCAGCACAGGCAGTGAACCAGTGACATCTGCCAGTTCAGTGCAGTTTCTTTTTTTAATCGTTGTGACATGTTCAGAAGCACTGTGTGCCAAAGCATGTATTGCATAGAGCAATTTTTCCCACTTCCATATGTCTTGGCAAATCTCCATCAAGAAATGAACACCTCTTGCACCGCAGCTGGATGGTTCGAATGTGGACGGGTTTGAACAGCATTTGAAGTTGGAACCACTCATGGAAAGTTCAATGCTTCCAATCCATGCAGAAAGCACTTTCTCCTTTCTCTGATGACCTAGATCTCAGTAGTTTGTGTCGTATCAGAGCTTCGTATACCACAGTATTAAGAATACAAATTTGCAGGTTTTTTAAGTATTATTCAGGTCTAAAGGGTCACTGGTGCGTATGTCAGTAGAAGGTTAGATTAAAACAAATAAAAACCTGGAGGAAGATTACCACTTTTACTTCATCAGTCTGTTTTAATTCTCAGTTTTTTAAGAAATGAGAAAAGGGATTTAGATTTGTGGCCAAGTACATGGGTTCCAAGGGTTCCAAAATTTTGATTCCGTTCTGTTTGGTGATGAGCAAAACTCTAGCTCCTGGTGCCTAGATAGTCTTCTACACTCTTGGCCACCACGAACCTTTAAATCTGCTTGTGAGCACACTGAATTTAATAGAAATATAAATATTTTCACACAGTCATCACTTGCTAAAAACGTGGTGTGGGTGGGTGAAAAGAAAAAAAAAAAAGGCTACCTGAACAACTCCCATAAAAACTGAGCAAAACACGGTTATGAACCTGTGAGGACAGAAGAGTGGACCTGCTGTAGCCAGCAAGTTTGCAAATAGACACCTCTTTTATTTGCTCTGCTATAATGTCCACTTTGTGTTTAATCTTTGTAAATAGTCTATTGAAGGAATGAGTCTACTGGCAGGAATATTTGCAGAAACAGCTATTTTTAAGAAAATACTACAAAATATTTGCGGGTAGCAAATTTTAGACTTGGAGTTTTGACCACTTGTAAGCAGAGCTGGATTCTAGAAATTGTTTTCATCCAGCCAGGGAGCAGATACTCACTCCTACTTCAGAGACATTTTTCTTTACTTTGAGGATGTGATAGTCAAAAAGCACTTGCCAATTTTATGGTCTGAGAATTGTCCTTGCCTAGAAATACCCTGCTAGTGGTAAAAGAACTTCAGTGACTTTTATCTCCCTCTTCCATCTTCAAGAAATGTATAGCCCCCAACAAGAAAAATACAGCTGGATGTCTAGATCAGTCTCTACCTATTTAATCAAAAATAGCCTCTGTTGCATTTTGAACTCATGTGAAGAGTCTGAATAGCCGGAATTATCTGCAGAAATGATGCAGCAAATTTTTAAATAATATATCAAAAAATCTGACATAGACTCAAGGAATGTGCTAAGTTGTTCTGACTTTTTTTTTTACATAGCTCTTAAAATTAGTTAATATTTATAGTCTTATACTTAAGAATGAAATAGTTAAATATCTTTTTAAAGCTTCTTTCCTGAGACCTTGCAAGCCATGTTTCAGAGACTTTCCACATCTGAGTTATATAACCCCTGTAAATAGGGGATTTAAAAAGGAAAAGCTGACAAACCTTTATCTATATGTAGCACCAATAGTTTCCATGGTAAGATAATGTTTTTCTCTTCACTTTTTTTCCCTGTTGTTATCCCTAATTTCACTCTGTTTGTTTGTTTGTTTCCAGCCACTATTTTTGTTAATTCTTTCCATTTGCTCCAGTCTCAGTCTTAACATTTTCCATTGCCATGGCTCTGCAGGCATCAGACGGTCCCTCAAAGCTCCAAGGGCTCTGGAGATACCACATGTAACATTACACCCAGACAGCAATGCAGCTTTTTCACCATATGTAGCAATAGAACATGGTTATATGGATTTACGCAGAGAAGAGGTGGAAAATGCTTGGTGAATCTTCATAAGAGCACCAGCCCATGGAGTGACAATGGGAGAAGCAGCTGCAGGAAACCTGCAGGAACACATTGGGCTGAAGACCTATCCCAAAGGAAAAAAAAAAAAAAAGAAGGATAAGAAAGATAAGGCAGTTGGGAGGGAAAAGTATCGCTTCTGTTGCTTTTCAGCCTTCGGGAACCATTAACTTGCTGTTGTTGAAGTCCCGCATAGCTTTTCTATCAGCTCAGAGAAGCAGTATTAAGATATACAGAAGTGACTTAGGACAGGACAGGCTATTTGTATGAATCCCCAGTTCCTGCGCAGCTTCAGGCAGCCCAGCTGCAAGATGGCTGTGGCTCTTTGTCTCACAGTCCTTGCGTTTCCAGTAGCACGAGCAGCAGCACAAGAGATGTGCCAGCAGGCAGCCAGCTTAAGGCTGGCAAATATCTTTCAATTACTAAGGGTAAGCTGCTTGTTGCATGCCAAAAATTGTAACAATATATGACAAGAAAAGAGCAAAGGTGTTTTATAACAAATAATCACAGAAATATAAAATCCCTGTTTTCTAGTGGAGCATTTCAGGCTGAATAGTACAATGCAATATTGCTTTGGTTTTTAATTTATTTTTTCCACTCTTGAAGTTAGCAAACAACACTTACTGATATGAAATGAAAGCCCTGAGACTTAAGCTAGCACAGTGTTAGTTTGGATTTATGTTTTTCAAGCCTGTCCCGAGGTGGTCTGTGTCCAAGTTTTCTATTAACCAAATGGCCAAAGTTCACAGGGGTCTCGGTATTCTGAGAATTTATTTTGGTCCATCTTTGGCCCTACTTGATTTTATCTCTATTTTCAGATGAGCACAATAAGTCTGTACAGCTGATAGAGTCAGGCTACATTTATTATCAGTCTCAGTTATCAGTTCACAGCAGGGACAGCTCAGTGGTTGCTGGCTGAAACATACGCCTCACTTATGGGTTTTATTTTTCCTTTTTTTCTCTCTAGCTCAAAGAAAAATCAAACTGTGCCTCTTTTCTAGGGAGCTCATTCCTCCCTAGGCCAGTTGCAGATTTTACTGTGCTTCTGCCTGCCAAAGGTGATGGTGGAAGTTAAAGGTGGCATCTCTCACAGTAGATGTTGGTCCCATGCCCGTTCAAAAACTTCGTAGGATTTCTGCCAAGGTATGGGTAATTAGCCTCTATCTTGATTAAGTACTTGTTTAGGTTTAAAAGTGCTGCCTATCAAAATCCCCTTTTCTCAAATCATAGGTTTACAATGAGATATGGTACCCTTTTTATTCTCAGACCTATGCTACTCTCAGATACTGAACAGCTGGTATATTTTCTCTCTGAAATGGGCGAAGTGTTTTCTTCATTTACAAAATTGTAAAAGCCTTTGGACTGCTAGGATGAAATGAGATGTACAAGTACAGCACACTGTTAAAATTACAAAGAAGAGAGAGCACCTTTTATGTTCTCTTTAAACCCAAGGCTTCCTTGTGTGCTCTGAACCTGCAAGTGCTATTGATTGGGAGATCAAGGTGCTGAGTCTGCCTGTGATTAAGCACTTTGTATTTACTGGTATCCCACCAGCTAATCAATTCTCCCTATCCTCCACATTCATTCCTATTGCCCATTAGGGCTATTACACTTCACAGGATCATGTCATCATTTAAATAATAGCCAGTCCAGTCTGTGGACTGTCCTAAGTGTGTGGTGACTTTGGAACCCAGAAAGCACCACCTTAGCACAGAAGAAAAATCCAATAGCATTCCCTAATAATTTAATTTCTTAAAATTAGAAATCCCAAAAGATTAGATCACAATTCCATTCTTGAAGGGTTCTCACAAATTACTGCAGAATACATGTGTATAGAAAGTACATATACACACAGGAGTCAGTCTCTGGTTTTGTCCCAAAGACTGATTTCTCTTATTTATCAGTAGCTGTCCTCACTTCAAGAGAAAATAGATGTGGCTACACTACAGCTCAATTTCAAAACAGGAGATACTGAGGGAGTTGCAACTTGCAAGGTACCTGTAGGTTTTAACCCAGCATGAGACCTGGTGTCTGTGTTTTTCAAAGCAAGACTCCCTGCTCTTAGGGTATCTGGCAGCTGGCCGATTCAGATACTCAGAAGTATCTGGAAAAAACTAATCGCTGAGCTTACTTAATCTTTGCTCATTTAGGGCTTGAACAGGATGCTGGGCATGGATTGCTCATTTATGAGTGACCTTCTGATGGGGCTAAGGGATACTGCTAACAAAGTCTACAGAGCTCAAAGGTATTGCTGAATAGACCTTGACACTTTTACTGAGCCCGGTAACCATCAGTACTGAAATTCCTGAGATGTGGTCAAGGAGATAGCTTCAAGAAAAGGCCATGCAGAAGAAAGGTGAGTGGCTTATTCAGCGGTAAACATAAGTAGTTGCCATAAGAGCAACTGTGAACTTGCTTCCTCCTCTATCTGTGCTGGAGCCTGGGAAAAGTGGGTATCCTTCTGCTACCGTAGGCCAGAGCATGCAGGGCTACTTCAGTTAGAGAGGGAGGGAGGAGCAGCAATTCCCAGCAAGGCAGCAAGCCTATCTGTTCTACGTTAATTTATTTTATTCTTGGCCTCCATACAACAATTTTTGCTATTCTGGTCAAAAGCCTTGAACTGGGTACAGAGGTTTGGTTCTTTCTATCTAGCAGTCTCTCACTGTTGAAGCCAGTCAGAGTTGAGGTTTGCAGCTGAGCTCTAATCAGCATTGAAGCTCAAGGCAGCAAAGGGTGGCAACTTAGCAGAAAAGCAACCACTAATTCAGCAATTCTAGCAATTAATAGCAACTTAGCTAGATGATACCTTGTGCTTAGTTGAATGGGCAGATCAGTGAGATGAGAGGTGGTGAAGCTGCATGATAGCTTTGTTGTAGTGCTTTTTACACAGGTTCTTTTAAGGACAGTAGAAAATTGCATAGTGCAGTGATTTGGTGAACTGAACGTTAATAACACAAGATATAAGATCGGGTATTTATTTTTCCCTGGGTTTGGTGTATGGGACAGACACAAACTGTTCTGAAATTCTGCAATGGAGTTCCAGGCTTTGACCTCAATCTTTGTTTCTGACACCACCTAGTAGAAGAATTACAGCATAAGTTCAAAGGAAAATGAGGGAGTGGGGCATTTCGTGGCATCTATTTCACCTAAGTATTTCACATACCTGTTTTGGCCACCATTCTAGCATATGACTGATCACATGTGGGGTGCATGTTAAGGTAGAAGCTACTGGATATATTTTTCAGTTTATGCATGCTTTGTGCATAAAATACTGCTAGTGCCCTTCGCAAGGATGTTCCAAACAAGTACTTAACATTTGTTCTGCTCTGTCACACATGGTTTCTATAATCTGTTCAAAATGAATCTCTTCCTTTTTAGTGCATCCTTAATGTCTGAGTGCTTCCAAGTCAAAGTCCAAATATTCTTCAAACATAAGTCAAGTGTCATTCATATAAAGGGTTGCTTGTTGCCTTTTGGGATATTTAAGTACTAGCCTGAAATAGGTACATTTGTCTTTTAGCATATAGAAATAAAATACAAGTAGCATAGCTTTTCTTTTTCTCTTTATAGAACTGAATTTATTAAGCACTTGACCATGAACCACATGTATGTGTAGGTTGCAGGTGTTTACCCTTGGACATTTAATTTTGATGCAATGCCTAAGAAAACATGTGGTCAGCCAGCTCCCCCTAGAAAAGGGTGTGGTGAATGAATTATTTCCTTCAAGGACTGTAAAAATGTATGCTCCTGCAATGGACCTCGGAACAGCCAGTAAAAACTGGATGAGCATTTCTCTGTGCAAAAAGTCTTTCTTGTAGCCAAGTCATGCACTCTATTGAACTATAGGTAGCAGATGGCTCTGGAAATAACCATATTGGGCAGAATGCTCCAGGGCATTATTAAAATCTTCAGCCCACAAAGGACTCGCATGAATTGCTTTTCCTTACTCAGGCCATATAAACTGCAGTCTATAGGATGAGACATGAGGAAACTGAGCTGAAAATTCTGGGGCCATCAGATAAATAGAAAGTATTGTCTTCAGGAAAACAGGTGGTTGTTGTAAGTTTTAGGTCATCCAGTTGATTCAGAGTGTCATACTTCAAACAAATGTTGAAACAACTCCTTAAAATGCTTTATTGTATTTAAGTACATTGTCAAAAAGTGAAATGATTGATTAAAGACTGATTTTTATTTTATTTTTTTTTTTAGCAAGTACCTTATCATGTAATGAGGAAGCACTTATAAAGTATAATGTGACAATAATTTGGGTATGTTAATTTGTTGGTGAGCTTCAACTTACCACCAGAATCAAGCCAGAAAATCTTAGAATCAGCTTTGAGTACAGGTGCATCCAGTCAGACTTGATCTGACCCACCGGCTTGACCAATTGTTTGCTGTATAGATCAACCTAGATAGCCGAAATGACTTAGACCACGTGGCCCTCCATTTGCAGTCGCCTTTTTTAAGGATTTTGTCTTTGTTAACACTGTAAAAAACCTGCTGAAGATCTGACTGAGGGGACCTCTTGTGTCATTCTCTTGTTAGCAGATAGTTGAAGAAAATGGTTCTGGTTTCTTCTAAATAGTGCAGGGAACAGATCCCACCTTCATGCCTTTCAGCATCGAAGTCGTATATTAGTTCCTATTCACATCTACATGTAGTTAAGCTTGTCTGGCAGCATTTTAATTTATTTTATTTTTCCAATAACTTCTGAGAAATTACTGCAGGTCTTACACCCTGTACTACAGCTTAGGCAAAGATCTACTTTATGACTTCACAGTTTTATTCCTTTTCAGTCAGAACCAGTAATGCTGTCCAGTGATCTGGCCAGAAAGAATAAGGAGGAAAAAAAACCCAAATAAAAAAGGTAAGTAAGTATTGTAAGAAACGAGATATCAAATTTAGAAAGCAACCATGTGCTTATATGGCAGTGACCGCTTCTCTCAACTCTGGTTGTGCCCAGGTGTACTGTGGAAAACTCTGGACTTCTACTGAGTAGTATTTTCTCAGAACAAGTTCTTTCACTCAGTCCTATGCCAATAGATTGAAAGTAGTACCTAAAATAAAATCTTCAAGAAGATGTAATCTGATTATTTTTTTTTATGATATACAAAACCTGCAAGCTTTTAGCTAAAAACTTGAAGTTCTGCCTAACTTCAAAAAAATATGTTCAGATCTCTTCAAACTATTTAGGGATTGTTTAAAGCCTACATCTTAATTAAGGTATTTATGCTCTGGAAGAGCATATGGTCTTACAACTAATGTCTGAAACATTGGAACGATGAGGCAGAGGGAAATTACGTGAAAATACAATTGAAATTCTCATGTATTTATTGCCTGAAGCCAAGGAGAAGAACAGGAATAGACAGTCACGTTGCAGAGTAGAGAACTCCAGTGTCTGCAGCTTAGTATAGAAATATCAAAGGTTTCGCAATTAAAACCAGGCATTTTTGTGAAGTTAGCACCATACATGAGGAATTATTGAGGGGAAAAAACAACCTCATCCTCAAGAAGGGCCTCCAAATAGCAAGGAAAACTATACAAAGAAAGCTCTGAAATTATGATGATTAATGCAAAATAATCCTTCTCAAGTTGAAGGAAAAGGACAGAAAGCTGAGAGAAAATGTAGGGGGTCATAGCACTACAAAAGTATTGCAAAAAGGAAAAAAAGGGGGAGACACACATGACAGAGTAAAGAATGCATATGTATGGGTTTCCCTGTGAGAAACAGCACCATTTTCTGTCTTAATACTGTAGCTAACTCAGGAGGATACCTGTAGAAAGAGTTCATAAAAGTTGACACAGAAATGTCATTTGTTGCTGGGCAGCAGAGTAGCTCAGACTATGGATTTTATTTGATCACAAAACAATACAGTTTGAGGGAGGGCCCTGTCTAGCATTCCACCTGATTAAAAAAATATGTCAAAGAAATAAACACCTGAAAATGAAGCTGACCCCCCTGTTGGAGTCCCCCAAGTACAGAATTACATTGATTCTAGTGGAGACTCTGCAAAAAGGACTGGCAAGCATGCAGAGAAGAGGAAGAAGATAGGAAGGATCACCAATTGCCTAGGGAGGGCACAATGTAACCAAGCTTTATCTGACATACTAGATGCAGCTACAAACATCTCAGCAAAATAGCTCTCCTGGTACAAGTATTTACCTGTACAAGCACTGTGCCCTTTCCTTCAAAACACAAAGTCTCTAACATGGGGGGAGTGCGCAATTTATATGCAGTACTCTTCGCTCATCTCTATGCCTAAAGGCACAGTCTGGGTGCTGGGGTATTATGGTAATGCTGAAGTTAAATAAGGATAAAATTTCCTTCACATACTTTGTCTGCAATATCTTTTTGCTGGGAATAAACAGAAAGCACCATGCAAGAACAAATTTGACCAAGTCAGATTCAACAGTTGCTGCTTTAAGAACTTTAAATAAATATAGTGCTGGAGCAGCATAGATCACTTGGTCAACCTCCTTCTGACTAGGTCCTCTCCCACAGTCTTGCTGTCAGTCCTTGCGATCTGTACTGCTCTTCCCATGGTGTAAGACTCAGGATTTCTCAAGGTGCTGGTTTTAAGACCTCTAATATTTTTAATTCAGATATTTCAGAATTTTGTTTTACTCTGCAAACACTACAGAACTTGTCTGTATTATAAGGCTGGCTCTTCTTAGGATTAAGAGAGCTTACTAGGACTGAGGGTGCAATTACAGCAGAGAAAAGGTACTTGGGTTAGTTATAAACTGGCTTGTGCACCAAAACCTGGTGGGAATCCACAGTCTGACACTTGTGTAATACAAACTTGTAACTGGGAATATGGGTGCTTCTGTTACGGATTTTGTTCTGTTTGGTATGTGTCAGGCAGTAGGATAATATGTGTGAAACTCTTTCATGAGGATAACTTTGTACTGGGAAAACACGTAGATCAGAAGTTTCAATGTATGTATTAAATTGAAAACCCTAAAACCTGAAGCCTCCAAAGGCAGCTAGACGTGGTGACTGTTAGGTTTAGGAATGAAGTCAAGCTGAGAAGCTTGTGCATGGAAATGTAACTTGTATCCCCCTCAAAGGAGAGTAGAGCCTTCTGCTACAGCCACTTCAGGCAGTTGCGCTGATGGAGGCAGCTCTAGCCCTCCTGGGAAGAAGTACCAAAGAAGATCATTACCAAGTGATCCTGTCCGTCCCTCCTTTCTGATCCCCACTGCCTACTGCATGTCTACGCTGGTCCTCTGTTTTTTTTTTTTCTTCCAAAGAGGCTGAGGTGTTTTGATTCTTCCACATCTTTATTTCTGGTAAATAGTCTGAGTGGGAGCCTAATTCAGGTTCTTAGATTTACCACCTAGGGAGGTCTGCTTTCTTCCCACTGACTCCATGGGGAATTGAGGAAGCCTAGCCTGTAGCTAACAGGCTAGGTTAGCCATGGCTAACTGAAGGTTAGCCAAAGTCCAATTTCACTGCAGAATTACCAGCCACAAGTATCCTAAACTCTGAGTGACAGCTCCAAAAATGTGAAACTGGCTAGAATTTCCTAAGATTCTTGTAAAAGATGCTTGTCATCTGCTGCCTGTTTCTGGTGAATCGCCTCAGTGAACAGGTTTGGTTCAAAATTCACCATAAATATCCATGCAAAAATAACATCTTTTTCTTTTGCACTTGGAGAGGGCACTTCCTATTTTCTTTCTGAAGGTATGGACAGATCTTCTTCTAGACTTTTCTGTAGAGGATTAGCATAGTCTTTACCCATAGTCCCTTTTCATACTCTTTGGCACTCTCTATTTTTATCAGTTGCTCACAGTCATGTGGTCCAGCTTTTTCCCATATTTCCATCCATCTCCTGCATGTTATGACTGTAGAGGAATAAACAATGTGGGGAAAGCTTTACCAATATAGGTGTAGATCACTAGTATCTGCACCCATGCTGTCCATTTTCCACTGTCAGAAGGCAGTTCTAAAGTTGTGTAGGAGGCCGCTATACTACATCTGAAATTTTTGAACTCATGTAAGCAGGAAATTTAAAATGAAAAACTGACAAATTAAAGTAACTAGGACTGACTTAATTGTAACTTAGGGAAGTATTCCACCTGACCCCTCCAAATACAGCAGAAATCTTTGAATATACCATTAGACAGATTTCTGCTCTTCCATTGCTTTCTCAGTTTCCTGTGCCACTATTTTCCTCTTGTCTCTTGTATATTTAATATCCTTTGTGGTTTAAAAGTTGCTTTTACAAATATCTGCAGCCTTTGATGTTTTGTACTTGACAGATTAATAACCTCAAACTATTTAGTGGCCTTCTATCTCTTTAAAAGATCTCATCAGATGAAATTTCATACACACTATATGTTATAGGTTTGAGAATGTAGAAAAGTAAGTACCATGGGAGGAACTGGTTTGCATTAATTCTCTTCAAATTCAGGAACCAGGTAGTTAAAATATTTTTTCCGTTTTCTTTTTTTTTCCTCTCTTATTTTTTTTCCCTTCATACCCAAAGAAACCAGGTTGAGTGCAGAGAATTCTATGCTTTCACTGGATGTTGCAGGACAGACTCTTTGCACACCTTTGTTTCTCCATGTGGACATCACCGTAGGACTTGGTTTGGGATGTAATCGGCCAGTTGGGAACTCACAAGAAGGTATACCCATTAGTGCGACGCTCTGAGCTCCGCTGTACCCATCTTCAGTTGGGACCATGTTCGGTGCTGAAGTTGGAAAAGTCCATGCATGCTCTGATAGTCAGAGATCCTGCTAAGTGGTTGCCATCAAAAAGCATGCTGACCTAAGTATGCTAGTTTAGGCATAAAATACACGCTCTTAGACAAGTTCTGGAGGTATCACAGTGAGGACGGTATTATGCCAGTTGGAGCATGTGGTACAGTGCAGCCCATTGATGTGACATACCTGGGCTAGTACTGACCGAGCTGGTTCTGAAGTCACAGCATGCTGCCTGGGCTATTCACTGTCTGCCATATAAGTTTACACTTTGAAAAAACAAGGAGGAAGTGAGAGGGAAGAAGTCCCCTAGCTAAGGACAGACAACAGAAGACATTTTGATCCAGGCAGATCTTCTGACTCCAGAGGCTTTTGGAGGTGCAGAGACTGCAGCACGCATCTGAAAACTTGTACACAGTGCATTTCCATGCGCTAATATGCAAACGAGTCCTTTTGCTCTGTGGGGACAGATCAGAGAGCAGTCAGTGTCCCTTAGAGGCAAAAGGAATACAGCACATTAACCTAGGCAGAACGGCTGTAGCTCTGCTCACTCTTCAGCAATACGACAGCAACAAAAGATTTTTGTTGTATAATGAGCAAGCAGAATGCAACTTCTGCAAAGTCAGGCAAATTCTTCTCATTCCTTGCGAGTAGGAGGCAATCCATGCAGGGAATATACCTCTGTTTATGCTGTTGTTTTCCAACACAGAAAAACAAAGCACAAACAAGGTATTACAGCAAGGCCCAGCCCAGGCAAAATATGGCAGCAATCATAGCACTTCAGAGACTTCATTTTCTGTCATCTACTACCAGTTTATAGACTTTTCCTTTGAAAAGCTAATATCACATTGTGTTATGTGAAAATAGGAGCAATACTGGTAAATAAAATAATCTTTGACTACAGTGGGTCCTGCTTGAATCCTCACCTGGTGCTCAGCGTCAGTTCTGGGACTAGTTCAGTCTGGAAGACAAAAGGTTTAAGAAAGATGTGAAGATAGTCCTCAAATACATAAAAAGGTTGCTGCAAACTGGGAAAGAATAAATTGTTCTCCAGAGCTGCTGGGGAAAGGACAAAAAATAATCGGTTTAAGTTGCAACAGAGCGGCTAATAAGGTGACTGCTGGGAGGGCTGTGGAATCCTCACTGCTGCAGGTGCCCACAAGCAACATCAGCAGACGTCCCCCAGCAGCGGTGGGGCAGAACAGCTCCTCCTCAGAGTGGGAGTGGGGACCTCCCAAAGACCCCTTCCTACTCTTTGCTTCGATTGCACTTGGTAGGCATGAAGCACAGAGCCTGAATTCAGTTGCAAACTTTTTTTGACTTATGTACACATGTAAGAATCTTACTAGTCATCAATGGTGGTGAAGAGTGAGGAAAAATAATGGAGTTTTCCTTGAGATGTCAGTTCTAAACCAAGTGTTAAATTGTGTAATGAAGCTTTATTTAGGACAGCACTTAAGCAATATTTTCTTTTATAATGCTAATGGTATTAAAATGTTTTATTTTGGTTTTAGTTCAAAACAGCAGTCTGAAAACTCAGAGTCTCTAGACAGTTCCTCTTCTGTGATTGGATATTGCATTCAACTTAGTGCATACAGTCCATTCGCTATATTATGAGAGAAGTTTGAAAATATACCCCAGAATCTCTACCTCTACACAATCTCTTGCATACTCCAGTGTTTGACATGTAATTGGGTTTTTTCAATGGCAGTATACATTATACAGAATTAGCTTGTGGCTCCGAGCATGAACTATATTCTATATTCTATATATTTCTGTCTCTCATTGTTTTTCTATAACACAGCTAAAGCTGTTAAATCAGTCTTATGGTATCAGTGCTAAGGATGGTGCTAGAGATGAAGGAAGCAAGGGCAAGGATGCATCTGCGTGGTAGGGTAGTTAGGCGCATCTCTAAGCTCAGGATGGCTGCATCCCCACTGGAGCAGGGATAGCCTGAGCAGGAGCCTTGCTCAGATACCGAGTTTCTCAGAGGAGTGGAGCCAGACTGCGAGCCACCAGGAGGGCCACGTAGCTGGCTGCGGACATTAGCCATATTGTAAGCGTGAGTCCTGAGCTAGCATAACAACACAGAAATAGTCCATGCTTTTCACTATTTAGGAAGATTTCTGTGCCTGCTAAACATCTGTCATTACCTATTTTCTGAGTTCGCATTAAATATTGCTGTAAAATATTTCAGTTTAGACAGTATTCTAAAAGATCAACTTTTACTAAAACACAGGGGTGTTTATATTAAAAGAAACAGCAAAGGCCTTTAAAAGCTATAGGCAGAGGTTTGGGATAGCAAAAGCATATTATTTTGTGCCAGAAGGTCAGCTATGTGGTTGCTAATTTGGAACAAAAGATCACTACAGTATCTGATTTAGGAAACGTAGATTTATGGCATTATGGATTGGCTTTGTGTCCTGAAAATGTTTTGTAACTTGTAAAAGAAAGACTCTGTTTAGGAAAATATCTGATTTGGGAAGATATAGAAAAAAATTCCACTGTTATCATGAGTTTATACACACAAATTAAGCTAAGCATATACTTAAGTCTTTTTCTCAGTCAGGACTCCCAGCCTTTTGATTTCTGTAAAGTAATGTAAAGATGTAAAGTCAAAAAAAAAAAAAAAAAAAAAGAATAAGTACTCCAAAAAAGCATCTGTTATCATTTATATCAATTAATGATGTACTCCAATTAGGTTCATTGTGCCCTGATATAACCGAAGTCAAGGTAGCATTGCACTGGGGTGAATTTGGCTTCATTGACCTAGACAGAAAGCTTCTGAGTATGTGATTCATAATTAGCATCTGACTGCATAAATGTTTTTCCTTTTCCTAAAGACTAATAAGTATTGTGATGCCATTTATGGCCTCCTATTTTGCAGACTTTCTCTATTACTATTGTTCAATAAGGCATAATACTTCATTTCATTTTATGCGTTTGTGCATATTTATGAGAGATCTTTTTATGGGTTTATTCCGCTTTGCGTGGAATCTCCCATATAAGTGCTTTGTCATGTTGTGCATGAAGTGCATCTTCATTATCCATTATAAGAGCGCAGCAAGAGAGTACCAAGACACTAGGACAGGAGAAGAAAAGAAACTAAATGGTTACATTTCAGGAGAGTGTGTGCAGAGTTATGAGACTCCAATGCACCATGTTTCATAAGAATAAGAAAACTTACATTGCAAGAACATGGTTTTTTTTTCTTAGATCACAAATTAAAAGACTTAGTCTAAGTTCAGACTAAGCAGTATTAAGTTATGCCCTTTGTGTTGATGGATTGTAACTTTATTTACAAATTGCATAGAAATCATGCAATTCAAGACTTCTGCTCAGGTCTTGTGGATATTTTTTTCTTATTTCGTGGACTGCTAATTTCTCATTTATCATTCAATTAGTTGCTTCACTTGCCTTGTCTAGATGCGGCTTCTGCAAAATTGCATTCAGATTCCCCCAAACTGGGGATTGATAGCCCATAACTTGCCCTGTATATGCCCAGGTTTCCCTGTATACGGCCTCTTTGAGGGCTTTGAGTCTTTGCCTAGGATTTGTGGATCTCCGATAGCCTGACTGCTCTGAGCAGGCTGCAAAGATGTCACAACTCTGGATGTGTCCACAGCACTTGCGCAGACCACCAAAGAAGCACGTACATGCAAAGTTCAGGATGTTCAGGCCTTACAGCACACGTGCTGAAATAGTGGTCTGAGCATGTACTCAAAATCTCCTGGGCTCTAGAAGCTTTTGACTTAATTGAACATGTGCTATAGGCCTGACTTTTCTCAGAAACAGGTTATCTGTATTTCATGTGTGCAATTGCTCTGAGGTATCCCAGATGCATCAATTTCCCTGTGTTTGCATTATCTGGACAGAAATCCTGGATAGAAATATGGGAATCCTGCCTTTAATACAAGCAGCACTAGGGAAAGAGGAAATGAGTATGACACTATATTAGCATGCAGTATATTTACACTAAATTGGCTGTTGTAATCTTGGTTGAAGTCATTATTCTTGTGCTGGCTGGGCATTACTTTATGCGTGATAACGTTATTTTAATTCTGCAGGTTTTATCAGCTTGCTTTTTTTTTTCCTCTTGTTTCATGCCTTTTCCACACTTTCCAGCTGTGAGATGTGTTGCAGTTTGATTGTCAGGCCAGTCCCAGCTTTCCACCCCTCTAAAGTAAGAGATTATTGAACGTATGTCCCCTTTTTGCCTTCTAGGTGCCAGGCTGCTGGCGCTATGCAAGGTGAAAGACAGCATAAATAGGAAATATAATTTGTACTTCCTTATTAATACTGTATCTCTGCTATCATTTGTCACCTCCTTTGTTACTGTAAGTGCTGTGCAGAATCTCATTAGTGGTCATGCTTTCTGGTTTCTGTTCTCTGTTTTAAATCTGTTTCTCATTCCCTGGCTGTTAGTTTTTGCTTGAGGGTTGTTTTAATTTATGGTATTGTCATTCTGACTCCTATTTGTGGTGTGAGTTGATGGTCTGTGTGCATTTCTAAGAGTTCTTGTAGCTTTCCACATTCATGTAATTCTTTCTTTCAAGGACTCCCAAGTTCATGTTATTTTGCGTAATGTCATTGTTGTCTGGATAAAAATTATTGCACTTTTAAGCATCAGTAAAGACAATTATAATCTGATTTAGAGTATTTTGAGGTTTGCGTTTTAGATGGAATTTTTTGACACTGGGCTTTTTCCATGCCAGCAAATGAGCAGTTAATCAGCTGCGCGGATGTTACTGAGGATCTTTCAAGAACATTTCATTGCAATCTACAGGGCAGTGTTTTTGCAGTGGGAGATCAGAACATTTAGGTCCAGCTGGGACAAAGGAAATCAATGGCTGGTGGGTGCTTTTCTGTATGGCATCAAGAAATAGAGTGTTTGCCATAAAGTAAGAGAAATTATTTTGAGAAATTGGCCCATACCTTCTTTTTGTCTCTTGGAATTATAATTGAGTAGCAGCCATCTTCTGTTTAAAAAGGAGAACTGTATTTGAGGGCTGCCAGCCTCTAACATTAAAGAAATCATAAATTCCTCTTCCCAAGCACAGAAGTGTCTTGAAGTCATGAGGTCTTATGAAACACTAGGAGGGGGAAGAAGTATTCCTTATTTGGCTTCCCTGCCTTTGGGACTTATATTCACATGATCATATTTTATTCCATAATCACGTGGGATGAATGTATACTCCAGTTTAATGATGTGAATACACAGTTTCAAAAGCTCTGGATGTAAGAAAGGGTCCAATGTTTGTAAGACTTCGGTAGTTTGGTGATGCTGATATCTCTGGGGTTTTTTTCTTTGCTTCATGGGTTTAAGAAAATTGTGTTTCTGTCCTGGTTTTAGAGAGTGCAGTTGATTAACTTAATATTTTCTAGCACATGTCTGCTTATCTTGGCTGTTTCCTTAGACAACAAAAAAGCTTTCAGGATTTACATCCCAGATGTATTTCCAAAGAAGAGCGTCTCAAATCAGCCATTTTAGTGACAATTTTGATGGCAACACAGGTAAAATCCAAAACTTGTCTCATGAGTAGCCTGAAGAGATGTAGATTGGTACTAGAAGTACTCTTTTAAGGTCAATGTCTGAAATCGTGCAACAAGTAAGGTTAATATGACCTTAGCTTTGATGATATTCATAAGTGTTCAGACGAGGTAATGCTAGGTTTGATGAGTGTTCTGAACATCAGGCTATTTTTACTTGGGCCTTAACTTTAATTACTCTTGCTGAGAAATATGACTTCATTTGATCTTTCCAGGAAGTAGGCAGTTTTCAGGTGTCGATTTGGCCTGGTGAGCATGAACAAGAGAATCTTGCATTGCTTTTGAAAGTGACAAAATCATCATTTTAGTTTTTATATACTTATTAAATATTTCCTCCATGTTGATGTTCTTTCCTACTTTTCCTAATTTTTTCTCACGCCCAATATCTTCCAACTTAAAGAACTAATTCACTGCTTATCTGCTTTGTTCTGATCTTCTGTTCCTTTTACTCGAGTCTAAAATGTGAATAAAATATTTTGCTCCTTTATCCTGCCCAAGGTCAGCAGAGGGCTGGGGGAACACAGGAGGAGTATGCTACTCGCTCCTTGTTTCGGGGCAGAAACTTGAACCTGGCAGTCAGAAGTTACCAACGGGGAAGTGGAAGGGCTATAGCTCAATTCTCTTCATAGTATTCATAGTGTAAGTGATGGAAAAATACCTGTGTGATTGAGATGCGTTCCTATTCAGTGTGGTCTTCTCCATCCCAGAGCACCTATTTTGGAGAAACCCCAATGCAGGCTTAGGCTGTTGCATGACAAGTGCAGATGAATTCTCCAGGGAGATGAATTGTAGAGATTTAGCAGGCAGTTTTCCAGAGGCTTGTCCAAAATTTGGTGGAATTTTATGAAAAGGGCAAAGACATACCATTCCCCCAGTACCTTCTAAGCCCACACTCCAAAATGTGGGGCTGGGCCAAAGAAAGAGCCACTAAAGAAAAAGCTACCAGAAATTTTAATATGAGGAAAATGAAATTGTCTAACTTCTAATCTTCTCAGAAAAGGGGGGGTTTGTGTGTGGTCTTGTGCTTGGTTTTTTTCCCTGGAGTTTGCTTCCCTATCTTTTCCACAAAACAAACAAATAAATAAAAGTCTTAAGACAGAATGCCAACATGAGAAGTATCATCCTGATTGCTTAAAGATTGATAGTTGTAAACAACTGGAAAACAGCTTGTGTAATGAGCAATGTCTGATTGCCTTGGCAATAGTGGAAGAAACTGTTCAGCATATAACTATATATTTATCTATTTTACTCCATCTGAGGAAGGTGCTGGGTGAAATTGTGGTCTCCCTGATATCAGTAGAAGTTTGATATTGAAGCAGGGTTCCATTCGCTATTGAGATAAGTTACTGCTTCATACCTAAATGTTGGTTATAGAAAGTGATGTGACCAATTAAAACTCCACTTGGTGTCAGAGGTATCTAAGGAGACAGTCACAGCTGAATGGTGAACACTAACAACAAGTGTCAACTTGTTAGAATCAAAAATCTAAATATTTTAGATCAAACAAGCCTAGGCTATGTTGACAGATCATTGTAGCTAGGCAGCTCCTCAAAGAAAACCAGACAAGTTCAATTTTGTTAACAAACAATTTTACACCAAAGAAATTTGCAAACCATTGAGAACTCAGCCTTCTTTTGATTTCAGTGGTTGCTGACTTTAGGTATCTCACATAGTCAGGCCAATGCAACCCAATTAAGTAATCCTTTATTTGCATTAATTGATAGTTTCATAAATAAGGATGAGACAGAGCAATATCTGAAATTATGAAACCCATGAGAATACAGGTGCAAAGGCATGAACTTCTTTAATTAAAAAGGGAAAAAAAAATGGGGCTCCATTGCTGACACTCTCTCTTCTGACTTGCACAGCTAAGAAAATTTGCTGCATGAGATGGCAAGCCATAGTGAAAGCTGCTAATCAGGAATCCTGGAAACCCTCAGTGCTGGAGTCATCTGTGGAGTCACTTGGACAGTCTGACAGCAGGAGCCCAGGCACAGAAAGGGCAGATTTATTCCAGAAGTCATGAAAGGGTTCTCAGGGAATAACAGAGTTACTGACCAAAGAAAATCTTCAGTTCATATGTGCTCTTCAGAGGGTTGTTTCTCCTCCTGGCTGGAAATGTTTTATTGCAGGTATCTGGCAATTTTGCTGTAATGACAGTGATACAGTGCTGAAGCAAAAAAACATTAAAGGGATGACAGACTAAAAAACTTGAGCAGGACCTCTTCTTTTTTTTTTTTTTTTTTTTTTGGAATTACTGAGCATTTGCTTCTCCTGCTGACTTTAAATAGAAGCCCTGGGGACTCCATGCTGCTAAGAATGAGGCCTGTGATCATTAGCTGAAGGACCTGATCATAAAAGGGATTCTTATCTGAGTCTTAGGGCCTCTTTGCATGGGGCTTTTCTTGGAAGAGAAGGAAAATAGATGAGAAAAGAGACAGTCCAGATGCTAAATTTTTACTACTTCATCAGTCTGTGACCAGACCTGATGGTTTTCATGACCATCTTTCTGATCACTTCTTTCCAGCCTTTCTCTTCTGATCTTCTCCACCTGAGACACATTCTGTATCTCTTTTTGTTCTCTTCCTCACTTCCCTGTCTTTCTTACCACTGTCTTTTCCCATGCGTTTCACTTACCATCTCTCTGATAAGTATTCTACTGTTTCCCTATCCCTTTCTGCCCCTCTGCCAAGAATAAAAGGGGAGGGAAATGCCTAACAAAACCCCATATACCCTGGGAACTACAATTATATTTGCTGCCATTGCATTGCTAACTGTTCTGGACATGGGGATGGGGGGAATCCAACCTTGTATCTATCATGTTAAGGTGGATTGGAGGACTGCTGGAGAGGCACATCTACTGCTAGAAGTTTATGTGCTGCCTAGCACAAAGGGAGTCACACACATGGCTGGTTGTTCATTAGGTGCTATCACAACAACCATAACTAATATCATGATGAATCAGTTGACCATAATTTTTTGGCTTCTGTAGCTTGCAAAGATGAGTGCATTCAAAATTCACAAAATTAATTATTAAATTGGTCTGTGATTACTTTGAATTTGTAATTTCTTTCTAAGACATGAAGATTTAAATAATCCATTTAGTCATCATTGTTACATATTAATTCACTGTTTGGTTAGACTCTAGGCAGGCTACCATGTTAGGGTCATTTTAACTACTGTTTTCATTAGCGATTATTATATCTGCTCCTGGAGTATATGCAAATGAAGGTTAGTATGAATTTGTCAGAATTATCTTAACTTCATTCCATTTGTCAGGCATAGCAGGTTTGTATCTAGTTCATTGTTTTGGGAAAGCTTTTCTGCACTTGTCTCTTTAATTTCATTTTGCATGCAGGGCTGGTGGTTTCTGCACTATAGCCCATGCTTCCCATGGGGGTTTTGTTTGCTCGCGAAATTGCCTCTGATGATAACACCGCACTTCAAGGCCTGCATGGGTATTCCTTTGTGTCGTTGTGTACTACCCATGCATGTACCCTACATTACTATGTCCCTTTAAGAAAATAGTATTATTTATTATGACAATAAATAGTCTAAAATTCACCATGTAAGCTGAGGGGCAGAAAATGTTCTCTCTCCAGAGAATGCCAGTCTGCACAGAAAGCAGAGTTGATACAGAAGTAAGCAAATCTCAGTGGATTTTTTTTATTCCTTTTTACATAAATACATGATAAAGAGAAACGTTAATTAGGGCAACACAGTTGTTCCTTGTAGCTACATAAAAATACTAGAAATCATTAAACATGATCTTGTGTTTTATTGTACACATGGAAATTTGTAGCTGGCTTACTGATTAATAGGCTATAGGAAGGCTGGTGACAGCACAGTGACACTTGGCCTGTGATGTTAGTTTGTGTGCTTCCTTCTCCTCTTCCTCACTGCTGGGTTCATGGAATAGAGCAAAAACATTGGATTTTACCCTGGTTATAGTGTTCCAGGTACATTTCCCCCTCCTTCCCTCTGTCTCCTGACGAAAAATGGTAAGTTAACGCTAAGGCAAAGAGGTCATTATGGTGGAAGAAATGTCAATACACCTGACAACTTGATGACAGACCTCAAATGTTATATCTTTCTTTCAGGCTTTTACAACCAATAACTTCACTGATGTTACTCCTAATTTGTTTATACAGATATAAGTTAAAGCAGAATGATGAATTCCTCCATATGTTTGTCAGGTAATGTTGGGAAAGAGAAGTAAAAAACAATCCGTAAGCTTTTGATAGAATAAGAGAACAGGGGATACAAGTCTGAAGAAAGCCAGCAAAGCAGCAGGGAAAGCAGCAGTGACAGCAAGCAAGCACGTCTCTGCTGTTTGGGGATTTCATTCATTTCCTGATCTGCCTTGCAGTGGAGGATTTCTGCTGCCTGGGCAGGCACTGTACTTGAGTGCAGCAAGGGAAGAGGGGGCCTTCCCTCTATTCGCAGTCTCTTCAGAGATCCAGACCCTATCAGAACTCTTCTGATACATGCCAGAAACAAACCTGGATTTTTTTTGCCACAAGATTATTTAAAAATTCTACTGTATGGCTTGACAAATTTTGACATAAATTATGTAGCAAGTGACTTACAGCTGTTATTACTAATATTAAGAGACCCAAACCAGCTTCTTCATTTTGCTTTAAGATATACAAGTTTTAAAACAATCTATGTTTTATGAGTTCATAATGGACCAGGTCAAAAAAGCTTTATGCGCTCAACAAAATCTAAGTGCTTCTACTGTAGTCTTCCATTAAGGTTGTATTTTCCTACTGCTTTCACCTTCGCAGTGTCATACATTTAGAAAGTATTTTACAGAAGTAGGAACTATTTCCTTCTGAAATGCAATATGCTTGAAAACTACATCATTCAATCTGAAAATGTTCAAACAAGAAATTCCATTTTGAAACAAATTAAAGTCAAAATTTCTTGTTGTTCAGTTTGAAGTCTTGAAAAGTCTTATTAGTGACACCATGAGTAGTCTCATAGAGACTCACTTTCAATCTCACAGAGTGCCAGACTGAACCCTGATGGTTTTTCGGTTTGGTTTCTTTTTTATCAGTAGAGGGTGTGGATTGCTTCATCTAAAAAATGAAGCAAATAGCAGGTGTACACTGTTGCCTCTTTCTTGACTGGAAATCTTCAACAGTTCACACATACATTTTGGCTTTACTGATAATGTGTTTAAATGAACAGTTTAAAAAATCTGAAGAACAGGTATTCATCTTTTAGTGAAATTCAGTGATATTTAGTTATCTGCCTTTGAAAAGTCTTCTCATAGTTCTACTATGGTTTGAATGACAGATTTTTTTTTTCCTAGAAGGAAAGGCAACAACACAAATACAAACACTGTGTAAAAATCTTCCCTAAAAAAATTGCTGCCAGTTAATCTCTTTCCAACCATCCCATTTCCAAGCTTCCTACAGGCTAAAAGGAGAAAAAAACTGCATCTTGAAACACAGACAAATGTTAGCAAATGGAGGCTGTTCCAGTGCAAAACCAGGATTAATTTCACCTGACTTTAGGCAAGTAGAAATGCTTCTAACACATTAGTTTGGGTGTGCTCTCACTATAGCGAATGAAGAAAAGCATCTCCTGGACAATCCATAACAGCACCTTGAGCTACGTCTGCATGAGCAAGCAGTGCAGAAGCAGCTTGTCCTGAGGACCCAGCACAAACAGGATGCCATTTAGTATGGGAAGAGGTTTTGGACTAGCCTGAGTCTAGCCAAGAACCTGTTTGCAGTTGAGTGCATTAGATGCACACCTGGAAGGCAGTTTCCAGCTGTGTTTCATCAGGTTGCACTGTCCATGGCTGCTCCACAAGGTCAACCAAAGGGTGCTCAACAGGAGCAGCTTCTCAAGGGCCTTCCTGACATTGTGCTAACATAGGGCAAACTCTCCCCATAGGTACTTTTCTGTTTCCATTTTAAAACAATCCTAGGAGGGTATCTTAAGCCTGATGTCTAAGTTTTAGATAGTTAAAATTAGGTGTAAAATGAATCTCTGAAGTATGGAAGCCATTCTCAAACATCATTGATTCTGAAGAAGTTAATCTTCTCTGCAAGCATGTCTCAAATCTAAAGAGCAGACAATGCTTCAGAAATAGCCATTTCTCCCTCTCTCAGTTTCAGAACAAAGGGGGGGAAAGAAATTACTCTGCCAGTAAAATAAATGTTCATAAAATAAATCATTTTTTGCTTGTATTCATCATCAGGTTCTGCTGGTACATATAATTTGTGACTCTGATTTTTAAAAATTATCCTGTACACTACTGTATTTCATGAAGGACTTTTCACCGCAGGGATCACTGAACATTGTTGTCCCCATAGCCAATCCCTTCTTACTAAGGAATTTCCAGTGGGAATGTCTTCCCACTTGTGTAAAATAGTTCCCATCCATAATAATGCTGTTTCTCTGCACCTGGTAGTGATTGTGTGACAGCCTTGTGGTATTTACAGTTGTTCATTTAAGCAAGATACACATTGAGCATATGCTTCAAGTATTTTGTTAATATAATGTGGAAGCAGAAGATGAGAGCCATCTCCCTTGCAATCACCTGTGCCTCTGCAGAACTCCAGGAAGGGTTTTCTGGGCAAGCACAGCAGCCCATAAGCCAGCTCCAAAAGCATGAGTCAGTGATAGGTTATTATAGATATGCTCCTGTACTGTAATGCATAGAACTGTTTAGGGTCTTGCATTATGGATTGTGTTGTATTTTCTTACACTTTCTGTCTCCGTTTCTTTAACTCTCATCATGGTTATCAAGTAAGTTAGGGGATTTTTACAACTTGAAAAGTCTATGACTTTACATTTGGAAATGAGCACGTGAAGGATTGCCAAATGAATAGCAAAGGGCCGAATCCAGCAGCAAAATCCTCTGCCCAAAATGTTGGCTGAGCCCTGCAACAAGCTGCAAAGTTTGGTTCTGTCCTAGGGCACAGGGACCAGCAGCAGAGAGGAGGAGCAGAGCATCTGATTCTCACTGAGGACAGAGTTCCTGGAAGAAGCCTTGAGAAGTTTTCATCTTCTCTGAATAAATACAATACAATAACTGGTGAACAAGACTCCGTGTTCAAAGCTCAGCTCTCACTGTCTATAACTGTAGTTTTTGGAACAGTAGAGGATTTAATTTTTCTTCTTTTGTGCAATAAGTAACAAGGTTATTTTGATTTTATAATTCTCGTTGTGGCTTTTTGATTTTACTGTATTTCCCCATTGAATCTGAGACATAAAAATGATTTTTTCTAAAAATTATCAAGATTTAATTTTCAGTTTTACCAACTGGAGCTGAGATATTTATGCTAAAGGTTTCTCTTTGTCACCTTCCTCCTCTAAGAAATCCTAGTCTGAATGGTGGAAAAGCTCTGTAATGTGTTTTGTACAGAACACAGGTTTTACTTCACCTTCTTAATTCCTTTTAATTTTTTCCTTTCTCCTTTTCTCTTCTTCCCAGTGCCACAAAAATTTTTAATGCATCCAAAACAGAAAAGCTTCTCTAGCCAAGAAGTACACTTAATGCAAAAAGCAAAACAAAATAGTGAAGGAAAACATTAAAAAACTGACCCTGCCCAGTGCTGCTCAGCAGACAAGAAGTTTAGATACTGAAGGCACATTTTAAGCATTTAGAGTAAATTTAAGATCCTAATCCCTGAACTTTAAAACCTCTGTATTTGTTAAAATACAGTAGATACAGAGAAATGGGAAAAAAAAAAAAGCCTGTAGGACCGTTTATACAGCTATAGCAAATCATGAATGCATTCTGCAGAATTGCGATATAAACCTTTTCTTTCATTTCATATCAGCCCACACAGTCTGAGGGTTCATTGTCCTCTCTTCCTTTCATATTCAGATACATTTCATTTCATGTTAAAAGTGATGCATTTGATATTTACAGACTAAACCAAGATTTTATCCCCAGCCTTTTTTCAGTTGCGTTTAACTTTCTTAAGCCTCGCTATAAACACTGAAATCATGCATGCGAAGTCTTAGAAAAGCTATTTTGACAGTTTTCCCTAATAGGCTCTAATCTGAAAACGTGGGTTTGTCATGGGAAAGAAGCTCTAGAAGAGTAAAACTGGGCCCAATTTGTACCTGTAACTGAAACCTAGCTGATTCAGTATTTCAATTGTGAGGATTATAGTTAAGCCTACATCTTCTGACTTTCTACGTCAAGTTGCTTTAAAGTCAATTCTGTGCATGTCGTACTTGCTGACTATAAATGCTTCTAACTTTAAACATAGCATAATGCTTGCATCACATACAAACCACCCTCTTTTTTTAATCTCAGACTGACATTCATCCAAAATATGTTAAAATCCATTTTGAGGAACACTGAGGTTTTTCAGATCACATATTAAATGCAGCAAGGAACTGGTTGCCCTCCTTCAAAGACAAGTATGCAGAGAGGTCTGCTTGAGAGAAACTGTTCAGAGGTAGTCTGTCAGGAAAAAATCCTGCCTGAATGCCTTCAGCTTGATAAATTAAGAGGAAAGGGCTGTATCTGGGGTAGGAGATTGTGGAAGATAGTATGGCCTTGTTCTCTTTAGGAAAAGGGCAGAAGTAAGAGATTCCTAAGGTAGTTTCCTGCAAGAAAGGAAGAAAATCCTTCAAATCTGCTTCCTCTCTTGGCTTTCCCTTAATAAGAATTTGTTTTACTTCTGCAGGTGTGCCCCTAATGAAAGGTAAAATATTTGAGACAAATCAGTTTGTCCTTTTTTACATAAACTGGGAGTTTGAATTAAAACCCAGACTTTGACAAAAACTTTATTCACTGTTAAAGGTTCAACCCTTTCTCACAGATTTTTTCCTACCTTTTTAGTAAAGCCCTTTTTCTTGTTCAAACACCCATTGGAACTTTGAATATGTTTCTTTTCAGACAACAGATGTCCACAAATCAGCAATAACTTTTTTTGTATTTATTGAGCTATGAAGACTTGTTTGCCATGCAGTCAATGTTCTTTATATTTGGAATATTCTACTGTTGCACAAAGGCAGATTTACTTTCTGTCACCAATGTTTCTGCCAGTGATCATGCAGATTTATCACAACTGTAGGTTTCTCAAAATCTTTGCTTTCTTGCTGCTTGGAATGTCTCTGATGTCAAAATCACTGCAGCAGCTGCAAACTGTGTGAGCTTCTGAAGTCACCTTCCACCTTAGTGCATTGGCTCTGACAGATTTGGACCTTTTAAGTATGTGAAATAGTCCATGCTACTGGAAGATGGGCAGTTAGATAACAACTTGCAGGTTTTATGTGGGCACAAAAATTTTTTTATGAGGAACAAAATTTTGTGATCCCAGTGGTGACAGGAGAGAGAATTTTAAAGCAAAGATGCTCCCAGCTCAATCCCCTTTGACCCATCAGGCTCAGTATTGTATCTGAATGTTAATGTTGAACAATAGCATAAATTGCCTAGCTACATCCATGCTGGGATTATTTTTAGATTAATGAGAGATGGTTTGAATTACAGAAACTGGATCTAGAATGGACTTTAATAAGCAAAAATGTCGGTGAGTTTGCTAGCCAGGGTTTTGGTTTGGACTGTTATAAAGAGAGGCCATTTGTGAGTCCTGTTATTAAGTTCCTGCTTTACTTTCCCAAACACTGAAGAAGCTGTATTTGGAGCCAAAACCCGCTCAGTGTCCTGGAGCAGTTGCTGCCATGGGCCTGGGTCTGCCTCCAGTCATTATTCCAGGGGGTCTCAGGAGAGGCCGACAGCACTCAGAGCCCCTAAGCAAGTGGCAGTGGGCAATGCATTGCTTTGCTCCAGCTGCTGCCCTGAGCTGAGAGTCTACACCTTCTCTTACGCGGGGAACGGGATACTCCTTGGAGAAAGGCAGGGCTATGAAAGGCTGCAGTTCCTCATTCCCTGGGTTTCTGTGGTGCCACAAACACTTTGCATGGCACACAGTGCCAGCAGCCTGGCCAGGGCCAGTGTAATACCACGATTCAGGTGCAAGAGGCCTTGAGGAGTGAGGCAAAGAAAATGTGACCGAGAGATCACTGAGAAAAAAATCAACTTTGAAGGCTTATCCTCAGTTTTCAAAACCAGAGGATACTTCAGAAGCAATGACAAAATACACTGCTGGAAAAAATTACATAAAACCTGAAACACAAAAGCTCATTTTAAAAAGCTTTTTGTATTTTCCAGAACAATTTGCATTAAAATAGCTCCTCTTTAAAAAAAAATTAAAGTTATTTTTAACCTGTTTTTCAATCTGTTATTTTCAGTCTCTTTCATTCTAGTGATCTCAGCAAATAAGCATTCACTGTGCTCTGTCCGGATCTTTTTTATTCAGCTTTTTCTTATTAAACCCTCAGAGTAACCAGCAGAACAGAAAATATAAACATCCCCTGAATCCTTCAGTACCGGGTTAGCTCAAACCCCCTCATTGGCAGGCTGCACTAACCTGGCTGACAGTGCACTCAGACGGAGAAGAAGGGCTCACTCCCTTCTGCAGACCCTGCCATGAAACCAGTCATTGGTAACAGAAGACAGAAACATCTTCAACCATTGCAACTACTTGCTGATCACTGTGTGTCTGTGGCTTCAGAGTCGTGGGGAAAGAATTAATGAGCGTTATGGAGATAGCTTATGGTGAGGAAAGGACCACACATCTGTTACTGTGGGGCTCTGGGAAGCTTAATTTCCCAACTGCTGAAAGAGTTATTGCAGAACTGTTCGTTTTTTAGCTGGTCCCCAATGAAACTGAATTCCCCCTTCACCTGCCACACGGTGTTAGAAGCCAAACCCGTACAATTCAGGGGTTTTCTGCGGATGAATTGCTAAGAGTTCTCCCTTATGAATCAGATTTTATTTGGGCTCTTATAATTGCCAGTGATTTGAATTCACTCCCTACAGCTTCTTCTGTGAAGAATAATCAATACAGTGAAATGATTCATTTGTAGCACATTACTTATTCTTGAGGTTTATTCTTGCTTACACTTCTGCATGCTGTGGATGATTACAAGACAGACACAGTAAAATCTTTAAATGTAATGAAGCACCAGCTTTTATTTAAGCTGGTTACATAGTAAAAATACAGGTTTTAGAGGCATTAATATCTCAGTTTCGTTTATGACATTAAAAATAACTATATCACATTCTCCTCCTTTGGTTCATGATCCTGTCTGTTGCTAAGAAACCCTTCCTCAGGTGGCTTTGAACCTTCTCAGCTTTTTCATCTGTAGCTATACTACCTTGTCGAGCCATAGGATACTGCTGCTCTGTTGCTGGAATTCATGTTCCTTGCTGAAAGTAATGAAACCATAGTGCACATAAGTAGCTAATTCATTGGTCTTTCAAAGCATTATGCTTTCCTTTTCAATATTTCTCATCTCATTTTTTTTAAGTGTATCATTTAAGGTGCTATGTAGTGAAAAAGTGTGCACAAGACAGAGGCAGTCATGACATATTTAGATTTGATCTCTACTCTCCCCTTTTGTGGCTTGGGCTTGTGCCATAAACAAATATGGCTCTTCATATCCCCAACTGCGTGCCTTCCATCAAGCTATCTGTAGACTTCAACCCGACAGTCTATTTCCTTGCTGTGAACCTAAATGCTTGGTGGGGTTTTTTCTTTCTTTGTTTCATGCTTCAGATACAGCATATTTCAGGATAGTTGCAGTGACACAAAAGGAACAACCAGACTGTCAGAGGGGATAGCTTCTTTTAACATTTCACAGAATTTAAGTGCAACACATCCAAACTGGTAGCTGTTGATTGATTATCTCAGAAATAGGTTATGCTGAAAGCTGCATTCTTAACTGAATATGGAATACTATATAAATGTAACCTATATACACACAAATACATATGCATATATGTGTATGTATAGAGTTTATTTATTCAGAAAGCACATCCATAGAGTGTTTAATACCATCATCACTTTAATAATCGTTTTTTATCAGTTTTAATATCTGATAAACATTGTAAAGTTCAGCACATATTGAACTAGAAATACCTCTGAGACAATATTTATGAATTGTCAAGTTAGAGTTTGTTTTTCAAATTAGTGAACTTCAAATCAGTTCCAAAAGAAAGAAGTCATGGAGGAAAAGCTCTCCACTAGGAAAAATTAAATCAGCCAGGAACTGGATGATAATTTGAGAGGAAAAATAAATCTGACCATTATGCTATGAAGTTGCCTTATTAACTCTGCTTGTGCTCTGAGTTTTTCCTTTTCCTTTCTCCATTATCCCAATAGATGTCTTTTTCTCTGGTGCTTTATACTTTAATATGGATGTACATTTACATTGCTATATTTGTGACAGAAGCATATGCTCATCTAGCCATATGTGCATGTGAAGATTAACATTTGTATATTTTGTATTTGTTAATATTGGGTCATATCCTCAGCAGGTGGAAAACGACATGGCTCCATTGACTTCAATAGAGCTGTTCCAGGTGACGATTTATTCCGTCGTTTCATTTCACCTGGGTTTTAAATTCTTCCAAAAACATACCAATCTGTGAACGTGTTTTTCAAAAGTACAAACAAAGGAATCAATATCTTTCTTAAAATAAAGATTTCTGAATACACCAAAGAAATCTCAGGACTGTAATCCCTCATACTCTCTGCTCCTGTAAACTTTAAGTTATACAACTTTGCTGTGCAGCATGATAGTTCTTTGAAAGGTTAAGGCAGTCTTTATAATGTGCTTAGCTTGCTATACTGCATTTTTATTTTCAGAGAGCTAATGTCAATAAAGAAAAGAAAGAAAATTGTAGAACAAAGTTAGCTTGGATTTCCTGTGACCTTAGGGTGTTTGGTGAAAGTGCCTATAATTTTAAAATTGAATAACAGACAAATAATTTGGGGTTGTTCTTACAGCTATATATAATACTAGGAAAAGGTCAAAACTTTATGAAATTTAGCCAAAAAAGTCTCACTTCCTTCACTTACATAAGGTTGTTGCCATAGGTAATTCAGTATCTACAAACATTCAAATTAAAAGACAGTGGAAGTTTTAAAATTGAGATTTCCTCTTGGGTGAATAGCTAAAGAACATTGTTTAAAGGATGAAAAAGTTGCTTCATCTGAGCAGTGGGCTGAGGCATTGACTTTAGCCACAAAACCATACCTGAAACCAAACTTTGCAAGACATCTCTGGATATTCTGGCTCAGCTAATTATTTAGAGACACTTCCATCATGAAAGTTAAATCCAGATGAACGACATCCCAGGGATGTCGGAACAAGGGAAAGAAAGCTGGAAGTGGAGCAGAATCTGGCTCAGCATTTTGTATTTTCTCTACCAACTGAACATTTTGATAGAATCAACGGTTCTTCTGTCACATTCTATAAAGGTTTTCTATTAAAAACATTTAGCAAATACCTTTCTTCTTTAGCAGGGAGAAAATGTTTTACCATACTTCCTAGCTATTGCTTCTTTGTGCTGAAGTACATTTTAATATTATACTCTACTTGATTATCTATTCACTATTCCTCTATTCACTATTTTCTAAGACAGAAACACAGCTGAGGCAACACACATGAGCAGACAGAACACACATGAGCAAATGACCTGTTCCAACTCCCTGCTCAGAGCAGTGTCAGCTCAGGTTGCTCAGGGCTGTGTTTGGTCAGATTTTGAATATCTCTAGGGATGGAGACTCCACAGCCTCTCTGGCCAACCTCTACCAGTGTGTGACCACCCTCATTGTAAAAGTGTTTTCTTACTTTTACTCTCTTGTATTTCAGTTTGTGCCCGTTGCTTCTTCTTGGTGGAGCCCAGTGACAGAACAAGAGTCTGGCTCCATCTTCTTTACTCCCCCCATCAGGTATTTATATACATTGAAAAGATTTCCCCAAGCCTTCTCTGCTCCAGGCTGAAGTCCCAACTCCCTCAGCCTCCCTTCATATGACAGATGCTCCAGTTCCTTAATCACTTTTGTGGCCCTTTGCTGGTCTTGCTCTAGTATGTCCCTGTCTCTTGTACTGCAGAGCCCGGCACTGGACCCAGAACTCCAGATGTGTCTTACCAGGACTGAGCAGAGGGGAAGGATCACCTCTCTCAACCTGCTGGTAACACTTTCCCTAATGCAGGCCAGGAGGCTGTTGTCTGCCTTTGCTCCAAGAGCAAATTGCTGGCTCATGGTCAACTTAGTGTCCACCAAGACCATCAGATCCTTTTTCAAAAAGCTGCTTTTCAGCTAGGTAGCTCCTGGCGTGTACTGGTGCCTGGTGTTATTCCTCCCCAGGTGCAGGACTTTACAATTCTCTTGTTGAACTGCATGAAGTTCCTGTCAGCCTATTTCACCAGTCTGTCAGGGTCCCTCTGAAGGGCTGCACAACCTTCTGGTCTATCAACAACTCCTCCCAGTTTTGTGTCACCTTCAGGCTGGTTGTAGATGCACTCTGTCCCATCAGCCAGGTCTTTAATGAAGATGTTAAAAAATATTGACCCCAGTATTAACCCTTGGGGTACACCTCTAAGGACTGGCCTTCAAAAAATTTTTTTGCCACTGATCACAACCCCTTAAGTCTGGCAGTTCAGCCAGTTTTCAATCCACCTCACTGTCCACTTATCTAGTCCATACTTCATCATCCATACTTTGTTTGCCTATGAGGATGTTGTGGGAGATAGGGTCAAAAGGCTTGCTAAAGTCAGGATAAACAACATTCACTACTCTCCCCTCATCCATCAAGACAGTAATTTTATAATAGAAGGTCAGTCAGGCATGATTTCCACTTCATAATCCATTCTGATTCTCCCAGTCACCTTCTTGACTTTCATATATTTAGAAATGGTTTCTGGGATTGTTTGCCCCATCACCTTCCCAGGGCTCAAGGTGAGGTTCTCTGGATGCTCCATCCAGCTGTTCTTGAAATAGGGATGACATTTGCTTTTTTCCAGTCCTCAGGAACTTCCCTCAGTTGCCACAAGCTTTCACAGATGATTGACAGTGGCCTCACAGTGACATGGACTAGCTCACTCAGCAGTCGTGGGTGCATCCCATGTGCTCCCAGGGACATGTGTACATCCAGGTTGTTTAAATGTTCCCTAACCTGATCCTCCTCCAAGGGTAAGTCAAGGAAGATTTACAGAATTTCCAGAATTATTTCAGTATTCCAGTAAGTATTCCAGACTTACAGAAGCTCCAGAATTTCCCAAAGGTCACAGGGGCCTGGGATTTCTGAGAGCAAATTTTAACAGTGGAGACTGAGGTGAAGAAGGCATTGAGTACCTTGGCCTTGTCAGTATGTAACTCAGCCTTCTTTGTGTCTCCTATCACCATGTCCCCTACCGCATTCAGCAGTTGGCCCACATTTTCGCTGGTCTTCCTTTTGCTGCTGAAGTATCTGTGGGAGCCCTTCCTGTTGCCCTTCATATCCCTTTCCAGATTGTAGTCCAGGTGGGTTTTGGCTTTCCTAAACCCATCCTGGTATGGTCAGACAGCGTCTCTATATTCCTCCCAGGTCATCTGACCTTGTTTCCACCTCTTGATGCTTCCTTTTTATGTTTGAGTTTCATCAGGAGCTCCTTGTTCATCCATACAGGCCTCCTGCTACCTTTGCTTGGCTTCCTGCACATGGGAATGGATCATTCTTGAGCCTGGAGGAGGTGATCCTTGAAAATCAACCATCTTAGCGCCTTCACCCGTTTTCTCTCCAGGACTATATCCCATGCCATACTTTGAAGCCAGTCCCTGAACAGACCAATGTCTGCTCTCCTGAAGTCCAGGGTTGTAATCCTGATTTTTGCCCTGATCCCTCCTCTGAGGATCCTGAACTCTGGCATCTCATGGTCACTGCAGCCAAGGTTCCTTCCAACCTTCACATCCCTGACCTCATTTGCAAGTATGAGGTCCAGTAGAGCACCTCCACTCATGAGGTCTTCAATTACCTATGTCAGGAAGTGATCATCAATGCACTCCAGAAGGCTCCTGGATTGCTTGTGCTCTGCTGTGCTGCCCGTCCATTCTTTTGAAATTATTTTAGATTATGTGCTTCAGTTAACTAGACTTATTAAAATAACTGAAAGGCTTAAAACATTAAAAAATAATTGAAGATTAAATCAGTCATGAGAAACCACTACCCTTTGATCTCTTAAGTGAGAAAGTAGGACATATATCTGACCCATCTGTGTGCCAGAATATGTTTAAGGTTTTTTGCAAATAATTGCAATGGGATATTTGGGCTTTTAAAAACATGAGAACTAATCTTTTGGGGCCAATATTATAATGTTTCTGGAATTTGCTTTTTATAAATTATTTCAGGGCAGGAGGTGAGCATGAATGGGGAGGAAATGGTTTCAGAGAAGTAGTACGGGAGCAATAAGAAATCTTGGTGTCCGAAGGCCAAACCACAGAGACAGGTCATGGGTGGGCCAGCTTTCTGCTCTCCACAGTCCTCACAGGGAAGTAAATGATCCCCTTTCTCTCACTAAGTCCACAAAAGCCAGATTCCCAAGGAGTGTAACAGGAGGGCTCGGGATTAGGACAAGACAATTAGGGAAATAGTGGCCTCTGCAGTCTTACCTTTTCCCAGACTGAGAGAGGTCAAGTAAGATACAGCCACTGACAAGTCTACTAAATTTTCTGTTATCTTATTTCACTTTTTTAGTGGCATTGAGACAGAACCATCTGAGGTAGCTCTGAACTGATTTTGATGGAGATTCTGCTTATAGCAGGACTGCTTTTCTGAAAAGATGAACAGAGGCCTCCAGGAGAGGTACAGTTTACTTTCTATTTATGTACAATTGAAAAACTCTTTGTGTGGAGTGCTACGATAATTCATTTGTAGACTTAAGAATTGATGTTAAAAGACTTCCTTGGCTTTGGTTTGTGTAACAGGTTTCTTTATAACACATTGACAAGTAATTTTCCATTTAGAATAAGAGTTGTATTTCAAGTCAGGAAGATCCTGTTGAGAATAGAAAGCAAAATTGTAAGTGAGGCATATAAAAATGATGGTAAAACTAACAGTTTCAAAGCAGAACAAAAAAAATGCTAGGGATTTTGCAAGGAGATAGGTCCATGAATAACTTATTTTTATTTTGATAGAGCTGTTGCCAGAAACAACAACAAAAAGTGCTGGAAAAGCCTTGTTAAATCATTTAGCCCATTCCTCCAACCCCTGCCAGTGCAGGATTATTCCTCAGAGTACATTCTCCACTGTCTTGTCCAAGCTCGACTGCATATGAGTTAAGCAATGGGTTTCCACCACTTCTCTTGGGAGATATTTCTACAGTCTAATAGAACTCATTATCAGGAAATTTTGCTAAATGTTCCTTCAGTTAGCTTTAACCCATTAATTTTACCGACATGCTACTGGGTCACCACAACTAGCACATCTTCTTGCTATTTTTCCAGTCTTCAGTTATTTGTAGATGACCAGAGCACTGTCTCTTTCCTTCTAGTCTTTGCTGAGCTTAGGTAGCATACCAGTGTTAAGATCCTTTCTTTTTTCACTGTTCTTTTCAGGACAGTTTCTGCAGTCATTTTCATTGCTTTGCTATGAATTACAGCCAGTTTGTTGACTTTTCTTCATATCCTAGTTCTTTTCCTTCCCGTTTCTGTGCTTGTCTCATTTCACCTGAAAGGGACTAGTATCAGATTTCAATTACAGCAATGAGTATTTCTGATTAGCTCAGTCAACTTTTTTCTTTCCTGCTGAAGAGAGCTGTTAAGACATCTATAATATATTCTGAAAGACTGAGACAGGTTGGAATTTCACTTGCAAAATGTTCTATGCTGTTGGCAGAAATGAGGGTTATTATTAAAAATAAAATGTAATTTAATATTTTATATTTCATGATTTCACATTTCAAGTGTTTTTAATTATTATCTGTTGCAGGAGACATTAAAACTATGAACAAAACCTTCTTTCTACCTGGATCTAAAATGTTCCCCCCTCAATTATCTGCTCATGGTGTGCAGCCAATCCCACCTGGGGGCTCTTCTGTGGTTTGTCAGGCTTGGAGGGGTAGGAAGGGACCATATTAATCTGGCAATAATTTGTTTCTTCTTTGTTTTATAATATGCTGCAATAGAATATTCTCAGGTGACCTGTCCAGAGACATGTTCCTTGAAGGATGGCTCAGGTTTTCTCGGACAGCTGTCTTTCCAAAGGCCTTTTGGATGTACCAAAAATGAACCCTCTGGGTTCAGTATCCAGCAGCCAATTTAGCCACTGTAGAGAAGCTGTATGATTTACACTTTCAAAGAGTTTTCTCATTCATCCCTTAGAAATTATATTTATGTGGCATCCCTTAATGGATCTTTGTCCTCTCACTCTTCTTTCAGCCACCATCTTGATATCCGCTGACTAGTTCCTCAGCACCTCTCATGTGAAAGGCATTTGGTTTCTTCGTAGGAAGCTGTGAAAAGATATCTTAAGTTTAAAATAAAAATAGGTTTGGTTTTGGAGTTCTTATGTGTAAAAAGTAATAACAATTTGAACTTCTGCAACTTTCAGATAAATGCACAATGGAACATATAATTCCATGTATAGTTATGCATTATTGAATTAAAAAAATGTGGGGTTTTTGCTTTTAACGGAGAGAAATACAGAAAGACAGAGCCTTATTTTCTGCATATGCTATACTGTGTTAATCAGGTAGACACATTCTAATGCTTACAGAGCTTATTTATATTTTTTAGTGTAAAGGGCTTTACTGAAAACAGAGGAGCCAAGCAAAGGAGAAACAATGGCATGCCATGTCCTCAGAAAATGCAAAGAAATAATACTTCAATGACGGCATTTGAGTGGAGAATGCAATCAATATTGTTTCACCTAATACTTGAAAACATTGCCATGTGGTGATTACCAGCAAAGCTCAAGAGTCATTGAGAAGGAAAACCTGCTCAGTTATCTAATTCATGAACTATGCTTTGTAATCCATAGAGATAGAGACAATGCTTTCCATATACTGCGCCTTCCTTTTGTTTCTGGCTGCTACCTGTCCTTTCATAAGTGTTAAAGCCCTATTAACTTCACATATATTTCTTCCTTATGAGCTCCTGCAAAGGGGATCATGAATAGGAGATGACCTGCTAGTAGGGCATGTGAAGGTGTCTTGCTATTGAAATATGAGACTTAGTCTGAAAAACATTAAGAGGCTATTTTCTAGTCCTTTCTCTCACAACGAATATTTGTCATGTTCAACAAGTTTCTGTGTATATGTTTATTCTTAAATGTTTCAAGCAAGGGAGCTTCTAAGAGTTTCCTTGAAGGATTTTTTCTATAATGTAGTGAACTTCAGTGCTCATTCTTAATTTTATCCCATTCTAATTTACAAGTTCCTTTTGAAGTCCTCGTTACTTCCTTTTCTCCTTTGTGCTTCTGTTATTATTTAAATGTGTGTTGTTGCTGTTTTTTAATGCTTGTCCTACCCTTTTCTCATTTCCTAACTCTGTGTTGGTTCGTGATGTACAGGAGCACACAACTGACTGTTTCAGTCTTGCTTCATTACAAAGCTTGAACGAAAGGTAGAACAGCATTAGTCCAGCCAAATACTTGTCCCACCTACACTTAGACTGTGCTTTTTCTAAACCAAAGCACAGATCTTACTTTCCGTGTTTACAAGTTTACAGTATCCTGCTACCCCTCAGCACTAATTCTTATCCTGCATCGGGACCTTTTTACTTGCAGAGGATCTTGTGGACCTCTGATGGGGTTTCTGGAGGAATGAGGAGTAGTTCCTAAGGATACAGCTGCAGACTCAGAACCCCAACTGCAAGGTTTTTTGGGCAACATCCTTGCCTTTTGTTTAACTATAGTATTAAGCACACATACAGTGCTTTATAAGGAGGAATAAAATATTGCAAATCCTTAATCAGAACTGCTAATCACAGCTTTTAAATGTGTTTATACAGAAATGCTAGGCCACTTTCCACAGTAATTTAAATCTCTTACAGCCTCGCTAGTTTTAACAGAAATAGGTGAGAGTAGGGTAAGAATAAAACAGGTTGGGATTTGCCTCCAGAGAAAAAAATCCAGCTCCAGCATTTGAGGCTATGCTATAAAACACTTGTTTAGCTAAGACTGACAAACTTACTGAAGATTTACATTGTAAAAACTACAAACAGGAAGGGATGCTAGAAACATAAGCAGTTTTTCACAGATGTCAGTCTCAAAAGCAGTATCACTGACACAGCCACTGAAAGATGTGTCAAAATGAAGAACAGGTGAAAAAAGAGCATCCGTGGTTTGACAAAGTACTTGACTAATCAAGTCAAAGATGGAAGCAATTTCAATTGCTGCTTATTATTATGATACGGATGATTTCCATAGATGCTAAAGACCCAAAGCGGATCCTATTTTAATTAGGCACTCTACAAACTTTTAGAAAGACACTGAAAGGATAAGCCTCAGCAATTGTGTATAATTGCCAGAAAGGAAAAAATATGTCCCTGGACTATTTGCAATTATGTCATGTGATTACCTAGGCCGCAGTACATTCGCTTTGATAATCTGGACTCAGTGAATCTTCCTAAGTCTACTGTTTACTGTACTGGAGTAATAATTCCATAGGTTTCCTTAGTGTTTGCCACTTCCATTAACCTCAGCAACAGCAGGCACACTGGCTCTTTTCTTATGGATTTACATGGATTGGTATCACTCTTTTCACCTCCTGTAGGTAAAGTAGAATTGGAGAATTACCATCTCCAATGTCATAACAGTATATTACCAAGTATGATCTTGATTTTATTCTCCTTATCAGTTATTCTGAATTATCCTGCCCTCTCCTCTCCCCGGATTTTGAAAAGGGCTCCCATAAAAGCAGCAAGGTACTAGAATACGTAGCTCCCAGAAACTTTAAAACAAGTGTTATTAACTTGTGAAGATATGTGGGTGATGTGGAAGGAAATTATCCTGGGATCTAAATCCTGGTGAACATGCTATTTTAAGGGAGCTATAAATGACAAGGAGTCACAATATTTGCTCTTTTCAAGGAAAAACAGTAGTGGTTTGATTTCAGTCTCATTATCGCTAGTTTCTTATGCAAGGAAGCATAGTTTTACCTAATGTTTTCAGTTTTTAAAATTATTTTTCTCATGTAAGTGAGCACCTCTCTTTTTCGTCCCACTGCTATGTTTGGATTGCTGTATCTGCCACAATTCCTTATGGCCCAGCTCAGCCTTCACATATACAGGCACAGATCCCAGAGAAGTCAACAGGACCTGCACTTGGATATTTGAGAGCAAGCCTGGGGCCTTTAGCCTTAACACAAACAAATATGTTATAAATTATTTCTAAATTATATTAGCAAAGAACTAGCATTTCCCCAGTGCAGTTTATTCTATTTGTTCTATATCAACCATTAATTTTTTCAGGAAATGTTTACAAGTGAAGTCACATATCATATCTGATTAGCTGAATTATAAATATGAAAGATAACTGGCTTGGAATTAGGTAGCAGAGACTAAAAGTGCCTTTAGGAATTCAATCAAATTTATGCTTTTGTATGTGGAGAGCAATTTAGCATTAAAATTTGTGGTACATGTAATAAATCAAATTAAATTTTCAAAGACCCCTTTGTTTGGCATGGGTTTTTAAATATAGCATAAGCTATTTCTTCCTCTACCTATAAAAAATGTAAATTATTCATGTTACCTGTATTCAGTGACCTGTAGATGAACCTTCCCGAACCTTCCCAAACCACAGATGACATGCTACAGCATAAATAATAACAGTCCATTACGAGGCTGTGTGCACAAGTGTCTAAATTAATCTTGCAAAGCTGTAGTTACAAGTAATGTTACATTTAATTTGGCTGCAGCAGATGATTTGTTGGTAAATATGATGTTTTGATCAGTCTGAGAAAAATCCTTAAATTTGAGCTTTCTGATATTAGAGAATCAAAAGCCTCATAAGTGGTCTTCTTTGTATGCTTTGGGCCTGATTCTCAGAGCAATTCTGCGGCTCTCACCTCTGGTATGTAGGATCTATTTTAAGTTACTGTCATTAGATTATTCTCCTGGTTTTTGTTACACACAATACTAATACATTCCCAGAGGTTCAAATAATTTTCCCCTACGTGCCACTTAACTTCTTAAAAGATATTTCTCTTTTATCACTTGAATTATTCAGTTTTCTCACTTAGTTCCTGGGAAAGTAAATAAAATCCCTCCCATGTTTACTTTGTCTATGAAGCGAAAGGAAGTTTGGTTGTTTTCATTTCTTTGTCTTTAATGTATGAGAAAAAAACTCCACAGAGATATGAAACTGGCAATACTATGGAGCTTTGTTGACTGACTGGAGGCTTCTGGAGGCGGGAAAATACTTTACTACAAAACTTAGATCTGATTGATTGTGTTGCAGCTGCATTCAGAGAAAACACAAATTATTTTGACTTACTGACAAAAAACTAAATTAGGTCATATAAAATTGGAAATCAGCTACTGTAACTTAATGATTTTACTCTTGCAACCATTTCTCATATTCACGTTTCAACCATTTAACATGACGTGGACCCCCTTCACACCGCCTCACGTGGCGGCTATGTTTAAGGCTACAAGATGTGCGTAGGGCTGTGTTCATGTCCCTGCCTCCTCAGTTTCCAGTACCATTGCATCAAAATTTGTTAGCATATATGCATGTCTCTCCCTCTCATCTCCCTCTTCACTATAAAGCTTTAGCCTCAACTTTAAACAGCTCATCCTTTGGCTGAGCCTGGAAGCTAAACACATCTAGTTATGCCATATTATTTCGGGGAAGTCTTTATAATATGTCAATGGAATGGGTGTAAAGATTCCTACAAAGGTTGTAAAGATATTGTCAGTTTACTCTTTATACCTTTTGAGAGCTCTGGAGGAAACACAATCCCAGATTTTTGTACCACCTGTGGTATTTTGAGATATGACTGGTAACAGGAGGCATCCTCACTTCCAGCTGCTAAAGTACTTATAAGGACAACTTTGCCAAGTTGCTGCAGTTTCATTTTAAGCATAAGGTGAATCACTTTTGGAAAAAGTCACAATTTGGAAAGGAATTGACCTGCAAGGTAGTCCTTCTTATAAGTGTGGAACAGTATAATAAAGCTCGCATTATACCTGCTAAATGTTAAGTATTATTATTCTGTAGCCCACTTTGCTTCTGCTACAGCAATGAATCAACTCTGTAGTCTGCAACACCATCTCCAAATAGTAGTGAGATAACTGACTGCTTTTCAGTTCAATACTAAAAAGTATCTCTGTTAACTTCTATGCCTTTTCAGTTATACCGTCTTTCCTAGCCCACTCGAATGTGCAAGTCTGTAAGGTGATATTTACCAGCTTACTCTGAGTAAAGTTCCTGGACTGCCATCCGGTCTGGCAGTTATGTGTCTTATTATAATTTTAACATATCTAATTTTAAAGGATAAATTTTTTTGAAACCTTAAAATATGAAAGCATTATATTCACTTAGAAGACCACCGACCTGTATCTCATAATGGAATTATTAGAGAATATTGGCCATAGGACAGCTTAACCAAAAATCTACCTACCTGCTTGCACTCATGGTATCTACCTCCTGTTGATATCCAGTTCAGTACTAGGTAGTGTTGATAATTTTTTTTTTTAATCTGATTGGGAGACATGAGTAGATTCACTTCCCTCCCCTTTCCTGTCAGCTAAGGTTTTTGTAGTCTGCGGGCTGCCTAAGTTGTCACAGAACACATGGAAAAAGTACATAGCATTAAATTCCTTAAACAGTGGAGACTGACAGGCACAACTGAAAGGAATTAAATAGATGGATCCATCAGAAGTTATTAAGAGAGGATTCTTCTGTCTTATTTGTCTTCCCTCTTGATCTGAATATTCATATGCTTTTTTAAATGGCAGGAAAAGCAATGCAGAAAGCATAAGAATCAATCCACGTGTCAAAACAAAACAGCCAGGGTATCTACAGGTTTCTGGGATCTGGCAAAAGATCCAAGAGTTTCTACAGGCTTCTGGGGTCTGAACGGATGCCTGGAGGATTTTGTACTAATATATTTGGAAAAGACTCAAGTCACATAGGTGGCCCAATGAGTGTGAGCCATATTGAGTGCATTATAAATCCTTGTGCTCAGTCTCAGTTGTTGGTTTCTTTTATCCTGTATGCTTTCATATGCTGCAGATTGACTGCTGCTTGAGAATTCAGCATAGGTGTCTCAGTCTGTCATTAAAACATGCCAGCTGAATGAAGGCTAGGCATTTTTGGCAAATGGTAATATACTTGATAACTTTTTTGTTTGGACAGTTAATTAGAATCAAAGTGCAGCTAATTTAGTAGAATTGTCAGTAGTAGGATGACTGTCCTTATAAGCCATCTGTATAGCCCATATATCATTTGGTCATAAGAGACACAAAGGAGTGGCTTGTAGATGTTATCCTTACTGATGGAATGCCAAGGTATGTAAAAAAAAATTATGGTAGCTCTCTGGATCCTTAGTATTAGATTTCAAAAACCACAGGCAATTCAAACAGCCCTCTAAGAGCAGGGGATTTTTTTTTCTTAGGATATCTATTACATTTTGGGTTTGTGTAGCTGTATAGCTACCCAAGGAACTATAAAATGTAGCCAAAGGACCTAGTAAGTCAAAATTATCATGTGAGTGCTGTCACAATTCACTTTTATTTGTTGTATAAACTGCAGGTGGTGGCTTATTCCACCATTGGAAACTCTTGCTTAAGATCTCAAAATTTAGAGCTATGTCTTTCCAAAACCATCAGCATTTGACCCAAGCCCACTCCCGTTAAGAAAAGTCAAACAGTGTGGCAGACCTGAGCCACCTTCCTTGGACATCCCAAGTCGGGACCCTAAGGTCTGTTTAGACATCCAGGTGGCTCCGTTTGCAAAAGTGCCGAGTGCCAAGCAGCCTTTCGTGGCGAGCTTTGGACCAGGCTCAGGTACAGAGCTTTGATTTAGAAATTGTCAGCTGAGCAGAAGTCAGCACCAGCCACCGACGGTGCTGCCTTCCAGCCCAGTGCTTGGGAAGGGCCGTGGGGCCATGCAGCTGCCTGGCCAAAACTGCAGCTGCTGGAACACTGTAGGTCCTTGATCTGGGACTGACGGAGCTGCTCTGGTGTTCCTTGAGGAGCTGAGCCTTTTGGGAGGTGAAACTCTGTAATACAAAGGAACTGGTAGTTACAAAAAAAAGATTATTACCAGAACACCTATTGATGAAAGACTGTTACAGGGATACTGGCAGCTTTTCGAAAGCGTTCCTGGTTGTGTTTTTAATAACATTGGCCTACAGAATGAGAATGTGTACTCTGCGGAGTTGTAATAACACTTAGGAATGTACTAGCCCACAAACTGAGCATCGTAAAACTGTTGTTTTCACATTTTCCTAATAAAATGCCATGGCATTGTAAATCTGTTTTTATTTTATTTGTAATGGCAGAAATGTGTTTATCATAAAATCAAATCCTCTTTCAAAATGTAGGTCATAGGACAGTGATTTAATTCATCCTGTTCAGAATCATGGTTCGCATCACTCCAGTCTGAACAAAAAATTGCAATATAGTACTTAAAATCTTTTACTTTCAAAACGCATCGTAAAATTCAATGCACGTTCAGGTATGTGTTAACACTGCAGTTTGTGGCAAGGTGAATCAGAAACATATAAAGCAGTTAAATGATGACATGTGGAGTAAAGCACAACTATCTGGAATATTTGTGACAGGGGTCAGGTGTGAAATGGCAAACAGAACTGATAGGTCATGGTATAGTTAAACATGTTCAGGTTTCAGCTTATCAAAGTTTCCTTTCATCCAAAGTGCCAAACACCCAGGTACCTATTAATTAAGTTTAAAATTATGCTTCAGTCTACAAATCATGAGGTTGTAATAATTGAGTTGCTTCAAAAAAAGGCCATTCTATTGCACTCTTGTGATACAAGTATGTATGAGCACTGTATCTGTCTAGCAATATAAATGTGTGTGAATTTGCAATGAAGAAATTCATGTGATTGGATGTATAAGAACAGTCTTCAATGGCTCAGTCATATCAAAATTTCACACTCATGTAGAATATTTGGCAAAAAAGCATATCAAATCAGGAAAGAACTACAAACTCATCATGAATTGCAATGTAAATGTTCTTTTCTAAATTATGACAAAGCTTTTTAGAAGATAATGGGGCTCACTGTCATATCCAAACAGAAGGTATCATGCAATAAACTATTATTTTCTCATTCTCTAGTCCTCCTGTTATGGTGCCTGAAGTACAAAGTGTAGGGGTGTCATGTGTTAACCCCAGCCAGCAACCAAGCAGCACCCAGCCGCTCTCTCACTCCTCCCCTGGTGGGACGGGGGAGAGAATCAGAAGAGTAAAAGTGAAAAATAAAAACTCGTGGGCTGAGATAAGAACAGTTTAAAAACTGAAATAAAATAAGATAAAATAGTAATAATAATAATAATAATGATAAAAGAATATATAAAGCAAGTGGTGCACGATGCAATTGCTCACCACCTGCCGACCGATGCCCGGCCAGTCCCCAAGCAGCGATCGCTGCCCCCCGGCCAACTCCCCCCAGTTTATATACTGAGCATGACGGCATATGGTATGGGATATCCCTTTGGTCAGATGGGGTCAGCTGTCCTGGCTGTGCCCCCTCCCAGCTTCTTGTGCACCTCCTCGCTGGCAGAGCATGGGAAGCTGAAAAGTCCTTGACTTAGTATAAACTCTTGCTTAGCAACAACTAAAAGATCAGTGTGTTATCGCATTATTCTCATCCTAAATCCAAAACACAGCACTACACCAAAGAAGAAAATTAACTCTATCCCAGCCGAAAGCAGGACAAAGGGTTTGTGGATATAATGTAAATTGTGAATGGGGAGTACTGTAATTGTAACAAAATAGAGCCATAAATATCTGTATTAATAGAACATTTTGATATGTGCACTTGATTTTTCACTTGAGAGGGCAACAGTTTCATCTTAGTCCACTTGAGAGGGTTGATCCCTTCATAATAAGTACCCACTACACTATGAGACATTGAATACCACCATTAAGCAAATACTCTTCGTGGCTCTGCTGTTCCCTTCTGGGAATCACCTAAACCAATTTGAATGGAGAGCTGAAGGTGGGAGAATCATCCCAAAGACAAGAGGAAAAGACCAAACACTTGAGGAGGTCAGAAAAGGAGCAAGCTTAACTAGCCTCTGAGCTGAGGCAGCCTCTCATGTTTTCATTATCTTCTATTCATCTCGAATAGCTCTGCCAGAAAGATTACACTGCAGGATTTTTTTCTAGAATGAGAGGGGCTCTGATGAGATTGCCTCAACCCATTTAAGAAGCCAAGCATACAAAATATGATTTAGGGTACAAACTGAAACATGCTATTGATATAAAATTTATGATAAAATTACATTACAGCAGCTCAATCTGAAAGAATCTATGTTTCTCCTTCGTATAAAACATTGTACCAGACTCTCAGTGGGGGTACGTTTTCATAGCTCATTCACTTTCACAGAGCTACACAAATCTACACCAAGTGAGGATCTTGCCCAATATTGATTTTCTTCATAACATTCCAGCAAGGGATTTAATACAGGATTAAATGTGTATTTCCTCTCTTACTGCTTATATTGCATTCTCTGTGTGTTCTTAAGACATCTATAGACAATGGAAACAGAAGTTATGCATTGATCAATACTAGAAAGGGAAAAAAGGGAAAAAAATCTAGTCAGACAAGGTCAATCAAGGTAGTAGATGCAGCTTTGAGAAATAAGACGTGTTTCAAGGGAGCTCAAAATGGTAAGAAAGGCTTGTGAACAGCCATGACCTCTAAATCTCTGGGATTGCTTATTCCAAACCATCTTTAAAATGGGGCATTTCACTGTTGAAAGTCTCTAAGCAGAGGATTCGGTCAAACAGGAAGATATCCCTTGGGTTGAAGAAGATTGCTAAAGAATAAATTCAGAATTTGTTGTAAAAGTGGCTGACAATATATCCTTCAAAGTATGAGTTTCCTTTTTCAAAATTTTTCAGTCCTTATGTTATGAAAATATCCTGAGGACATTTCAGAAGTGCACAAATCTACCTCTCTAACTGAAGCAGTCTGGTATATAGAAGTTACTCATTATTCAGTGGAAATTATTGGAGGTCTGCCATGGGTAAATTCAGGCAACTGCTTGGGAATAGAGTATGCATGTGGGTGCTTAAAATTAAGTTTTAGAAAAAAATCTATGTCAAATATCTCACAAATATCTATAAATACTTGCAAAAGCAACAAGGCTGCTTAAATTCCCAATAAACTTCCAACATCTCCCTGGATATGCTGCAGATTTGGACCTCTCATCACACACTTGAGTAGTTTAGCAAGTGTTTAAAAGGATGATGTATCACAGGGGATACAATTCAGCTAGGGAATTTAGCCCATAGATGAAAGAGAGTCCTGAGATCTCAGAACGGGAGTTACCAGGAGGTGTACTGAGACACTTTTAAGTCAATTTTGAAGTTTGCAAAAGAATATTTTCTTTATTCAGCTTTCAGCTAAAAAAACCACATTTTAAAGTAGAAAGCTTTTAGGTAAACCATTTTTATTCAATCATCAAAACTGCTTATGTCACAAAGTCCATTTTCTAGTCTGCTTTAAGTGACTGGTGAACCTGATGTAATCAGATCAATTCTCTGTTCAGTGGCAAAGAATTACAATGGAAGCAAGTGATAGACTTGCACATTTAAAAGAAAGGTATGTAGAATGGAGGGAGAAAAGACCCTTTGTTTCCCTTTTCCAGGGCTTGAAAAGAGAAATGGACTCATATTTATCATGTACTTAATAGCTGGAGCTGGTTGAGAAAGCCAGAGATCCTTTCAAACATCAAAAACACCATGGTGGTAGTAATCCTAGTAGGGCTGACAAGGTATAATAGTATTTAACACCTAACATAGCATGTTGCTTTTAGTCACAGAAAAGCAGAGATGGTTAACAAGCAAAAATAATGGTTCAGTTTTAGTAACAGTTAGTTGAACATACTGTAAGGAATCCAGAAATTAAAGATTAAATTAAAGAGAGAAGTTGACTACAAAAACATGGCACAAGAAGATGAGTCCATACATCAGAGTAAAGACAACTGCAGGTCATCTAAGTAATAACAATTGGAATGCCTAAGTAGATACATGTGGCATGATTCTTTAAAAATTCAACCACTTTACCTGGTTCTGCATGTCTGCTAGGAACAACTGTTGGGCTGGCAATCTTCTGCATTGACTCTCCAAAGTACTTAGTGGATTCTCCTCTCTCTGGTGACCAGCAATAGGACATGAAGAAATTGAATGAAGCTGCATCACAGGAAGTTCAGCTTGGACATTAGGAAAAAGTTCTTCATTGAGAGGGTGGTTGGTCACTGGAACAGGCTCCCCAGGGAAGTGGTCACGGCACCAAGCCTGTCAGAATTCGAGGAGTGTCTGGTTGACGCTCTTAGTCATATGGTTTGGTGTTAGGTAGTCCTGCAAGGAGCAGGGAGTTGGACTCGATGATCCTTATGAGTCCCTTTCAATTCAAGATATTCTATGATTCTATGATTTTGTAGCTCACATGCATACTCCAGTATGTTGATGCTTCTTCTAAACTGACATCTCTTTCCTTCTCCTTTTTTACCTCTCTGAGCATTCAAATCTAAATTTTTTTCTTCCTGAAAAAATTAATTACAATGTTTGGCAACTGTGGCTATACAGAAGTTTGCCGGCTGTGAAAGGTCTCTCCTTGATTTAATATTTATATTTTTCTGTCCCCCCCACAAAAGCATGGACTTTCGCATCTCATCATCTGTTGAAATGAATGGGAAAGCCCGTTATTCTGTAAGGTCCATGAGAAGTTCCTCAGTGAAATTGATTCAGACCATCTGCAAACTCCTCAACAGCCCTTATGCTTTCTATCCATTGTAAGATTCCCTTTTGGTGACAGCAGCTGTAGACTCTACCTTAGAGAACTCTAAGTATAAAAAGCCACACAGGACATCTCTCCACAGTCTTTCAGTGTCTCCTTCAGAAGAGTATACACCATGATTTTGAAAACGTTGCTTTGGCTTCTCCTCATGGGTCTATCATTGGATTGAGTGCTTTGACCAAGGTCATTCATTCTTGTCCCTCGGGACAGCATATAATAGTATGTCTGCTATTACTTATAGTTTTGGGGGACAAGGTTCATTGCTCTGATGTTCCATGAGACAGCTCTCCCATTGTCCTGTCCTGCTGGACGCAACCAGTTCCCCATCCATTACTGAATCTCCAGGGACTAGTGCAGTATAAATAATATATAAATTCTGTGAAGAAAAGCAATAAAACTGTTTTGTCTTCTGAGAAGGACGGATAGTACATCTGCCAATAAAGTGTTTCATTGTCACACTAGGTATATTTAGATGAATACAATTCAAATTACTGGAGTTTAACTTAGTTAAAACTGATATTGCACAGAAGAGTACTGGCCTCAAAGTTTCTACATCTGTTTTAAACTTATCTTTATTTATGGTTTGGGAAACAACCTCTTGTAAGTCTGATGTGGTGTGATTGTCTCTTTATATTTGTAAGGAAATATGGCTAAGGGGTGTGATTGTGCTTAATGTACACTGCCCTTTATATATGATCAGTGTTGTAGGTAATGGAAGGGTGTTAGGAAGCCTGCACTTAACCACTTTCTTTAACATGCATTATACAGTGCTACAGCAGTCTAAACTGTAAAGAAAAAATAACATTTGGAATGAATCTCAATTGCTGTGGTTTATTTTGGGCTAAAAAAGAGAATTTTGAAATGAGATGTGTCTGTGATCCAACATTCCTCAAATAAGAAAGAAAGAAAGAAAGAAAGAAAGAAAGGAAGAAAGAGAAAGAAAGAAGGAAGGAAGGAAGGAAGGAAGGAAGGAAGGAAAGAAAGAAAGAAAGAGAAAGAAAGAAAGGAAGAAAGAGAAAGAAAGAAGGAAGGAAGGAAGGAAGGAAGGAAAGAAAGAAAGAAAGAGAAAGAAAGAAAGAAAGAAAGGAAGAAGGAAAGAAAGAAAGAAAGAAGGAAAGAAGGAAAGAAAGAAAAGGAGAGAAAGAAAGAAAGAAAGAAAGAAAGAAAGAAAGAAAGAAAGAAAGAAAGAAAGAAAGAAAGAAAGAAAGAAAGAAAGAAAGAAAGAAAGAAAGAAGGAAGGAAGGAAAGAAAGAAAAAGAAAGGAAGGAAGGAAGGAAGAAAGGAAAGAAGGAAGGAAGGAAGGAAGGAAGGACGGAAGGAAGGAAGGAAGGAAGGAAGGAAGGAAGGAAGGAAGGAAGAAACAGCCTGTTAGCCCAGAAATAAAGACTTTCTGCAAGATGGGATCATAAACAAAGAGGCTGCTAATGAAAATGGTTTATACCCAAAGAAAATGTTTGATAATTTTAAAATATGAGTGAGCACTAACTAAACAGGGATTAAAAAACTAAGTGTTCTGATACGGAAAGGAGGCTGATAGTAACAATTTTTAGTTGAAAAAAAAATAGAGTACCTTATCGATAAGGAAATCTGGTTTTTTACTCCCTTGTTAGGGATAGTCTGAGGTTCGGTATTTTATAAGCATTCAGTAAAGGAATCTAAACTGTAAAGGCAGCTGTAAATAAAGAGATTTTGAAAAGGGAGGAAAATCCAAACTGTAGATGGATCCACATCATCATAGATATTCTCTCTAATCTTATGGGTCTGAATTGCTTCGTTCAAGAATATGCACAGAATGGTGGTTTTCAGATTTTAAAAATGTAGATCATACTGTAGGAAGCTAATTACACTTCACTTTTTGTTTTAATACTATGCTGAATTGTCATCATCTCTGTAAACTATATACTCTTCCTATTGGCTAACTTCCCACTTTGTCAACTTAATATCATTTTTTCCTATCCTTTATTTAGACTTGATTCAAAGCACACTTTGATACATGTAGGCAAATAGTTATATTCATAAAGGTCATGGGGAAAGTTCAACTGAACTAGTGTTAGGGATTAACTATTTAAGTAAAGTATTTTGAAATGGAAAAGACCCTGCCTAAAAGCCAGCCTTTATTGCTCTGCAAAGAGCAACAATTTCCATATGCCAGCGAGAATTCCAAGTGCAAAAGCTCCTGAACTCAGAGTTCAGCCTGAGTTTTGTAATGGTGCTCCCTTCTTCCTTGGGTTCAAGAGGAACCGAACCATTGGACCCCACATCTTCTTCAACTATTTAGAGAGTGGAAGGCTCAAAACATGGTTCTGGTTTTTTTTGATCCAGCTTTTCTATATACTTTTTAATTTCTTTAGGTTACAGTCTGTTTAAAGGAGGAGAAATCTGGGTTGTACTTCAAATTTCGTTGGCTGATACTTCATTGCTATAATGGAACATGACTCATGGCATGTTTCAGCCAACAGTTTTAACTGCATGCATGAAAGTCTTCTTTAAACACATATTGTGTCCACTATGTCTTTCAGGGTCTTATCTTTTCTGCTCTCACTATTATTTTTCTTCATAGTTTACAAATAGAAGAGATAAAAGAAGATAATGACAGTGCATACCTCTTGTGCAAGATGTTTATATAGGCTTCTGCTCACTGCCATCCCATGCCAACCTTTTCCTGTGCACAAACAGCTTTATAACTCAAATTGTGATGAAACACACAATGTAAATACAAGGGAAAAGTCTGGAGAAATAAACCTATTATTAGAGCTTGCCTTCCTATTGCAAAAAAGTAGTGAGGACAATAATTTTACCTACTTCAGTGAGACAAATTAATAGACACTAGTCAAACTGTTTAAAAGCCACAGAATCTGAACCTTTTCCAACAAAGTTTATTATTTTTAACAAAACTTTCCACAAATCAGCAAAATGTGTGAATAATGAAGCTAAATAATTTGGCATTTCACAGAAATGCAGAAACTTTTTAAGAAAAACAGAAAAATTGGGCTCTCGTGTCTTAGGATTTCTCCATTTCTTCACAAAATGTGTCATATAAGCTGTTGCTGGTGATTTATCTATTTGGTTTTGGTTTTTTCTCTGTCCTGATTGTGATTTCTTACAATTTTCCGCCAATACTTTCATTGCTTGCGTAGGTCACTGGAAAACTTATTTTGGAGAATTCTTTGCTCGCGGTTTGATTGTGAGTAGCTTACAGTATTTGATAAGCCCTTTTGATTTAAAATGAGTCACATGAGATGAATCTCCATACTGATTAGATACAAATAACTCATAAAAATTTATTTTAATAGGATCATAGAATAGTTTAAGTTGGAAGAAACCTCTGTAGGTTACATGGTCCCAACTCTTACTCAAAGCTTTTTATGCACAAACACTCCTGATCACAGATTCAAAATGCAGTTTTCATTACTATACATTTAAAACTATTTTATAAACCTGTCTGCAATACAATCCTGGTCATAACATATGTGCTGATGCACATATTGGCAGTATCAAAGTTCAAACAATCAAAAAATATAATTTAAACAATCAGTTAAATGTTTGTGGAAACTATCTTTTTACACCTGCTTAGCTCTAGTTACAACCTTATTTTTTTTCTCTAAAATGTATAACCTTCTCATTTAAAATCCTGGTTCAGGAGGGTGAGATTTGTGTCAGAAGAGTAAAATTATTTTTGCTCGAAAAGTGAGATTAAAAATGTATCAAAATATGGAAAGGTTATGCTGACCTGAGCAGTAATAAGTACACAACAACTGATTAGTTCATTTCTGGTTATGCTCCATTTAACTGTTTTCTGCTTGAACCAGCTTTGAAGAACTGCACGAACATGAAAATTCCTAAGATGAGATGGTCATTCACTTAGCTTGCTGTGTCTTCTCCATTTTGTGTATACCCTTGTGCTCCTCTGCCCTCATTTTAGTTCACTGCTCCCTGACTTCTGCTTTTCATGATGTTTTGCATGCACTGCTAGGAATATGGGAGGGAATGAGAGATAAGAATTATTATCTTTAACAGAATTCCCTGTTCAGTGTTCATTTTTTACTTCAGTTTTATTCAGTGAATTTATTTACAGTGGAAGAAGTTGATTGGCAGGTTGATTGAAGAAACCTAAATTTGCAACGCACAGTAGGTAATCAAACGCCATTTTCAACCCACCAAGAATTTCAACCTTCAGGAGAGCACATTTGTAGAAAGTTCATATTACCTATTGGCATAAAAAAGCCAAGCAACTTCTATAAAAAGAAATAAAAACACCTGGTTTACTGTAGAAAGGTTCAAAATCCATCAATTTTTTATATATTATCATGTTTGAGATCTTTTGGATATTTATTTTAGTTTTTAATTTCAGACAGTCTCAAGCTGGTTGATAAATCTCTTCATTCACCCAGTAACTATTTTAGGTTTGACATTTTAAAACCATTATCTAAACCAATATGAGTGCTTTTTTAAGAATGAGAATCTTGACGCTATAGGCAATATGGGAAAATCCCCTTGCTTTAGGAGAAGATAATCACCTAAAAAATGTTTTCAAGTTCCAATTGCTTATATTCAGCATCAGCATCAGTTTCTTGGGCTTCATGTCTAGAAGTTACCTAGGCTTCAGATTTTTCAAAGTAAACAAGATTTCTGAGCTGAAAGCTCTTCTCAGACCTAATGAATTATATTTATTTGCTTTAATTTTGGTAATTTCATCTGAGTTCACTAAGCCCTTGTGGAGGACGATTGTCTGTCATGATGTTTTTTCCCAACAACAGTCACAAAACTCATGAAACTCCTGGTAGTTTCATAAAAAAATTCCTAAGTCATTAATCATATCTTATTTTACTGACTTTTTTTCTGTCGGCTCTAGTGTATATGATATGACTCCCTGAGCATGTGATACATCAGCCTGTTCTCTGATTACTTTTCTTCATTTGTTGTACAATAGGGCCCAAAGGACCTGAGGTCAGAACCACTTTGTCATAAGAGCTGTATGTCCCCATATAAGACACAACCTCCACCAAAAGAGCTTTCACTGTAAGTGATAAAGGCAGCCCAAGGAAATATTTGTATCCCCCATTTTACTTACGAAGAATGGAGTAGAGGGAGATTAAGTGATTTGGCCAAAGCTCCCCGGGAAATCTGAGTCCAGAAGTCCTCGGCTTTAATCCACAAGACTATCCTTCCTCTGCTAGGAAACAGATGTTAAATTGGTTGTTAATTTTGCCATGAAACTTTTTTAAGAACTCTGAAAGGCGAATAGTCTCCAAGAATGATTACTTAGCAAGCTACTAGCTCTGCAGTCTTGTATCTCAGAAGTAATTCATTCCATCTTTGCTGGCAGGCTTTAAAAGGCCTTTTGTTTTCGCTCACTGATTAGTATAACAATCTATTTTGAAAGATACGTGGGCTGATAGGGGGTATCATTTATTTGTTTCAATGGCAGCTTTTTGCAACAAAATGTATGAAGCTTTTAAGTGTTGCGGATTGAAGCCTCTGATGTCAAAGATAAACGTTAAGATTATAAATACACATCCTCTAAAGTATTGTAAGTACCGTAATCAGTAACAGAAATTCGTGCCATTCACTTGCCTCCCTTAAAGTGCTGAAGGTTTTTCCTTTTAAAACCACAGGCGCATATATTATCTGTCAATATTAACAACTGAGCCAAACATATAACATGAGTTAATTATATAATGTGTGTTGCATTATATAAAATCCCCATTTAATGCTAGACTGCAGCACGTTATGGGTTAACTTAGAATACCACTTGGCCTTCCTCTCCTCCTCTTTTCTGCAATTCAAATCAGTCTTCTGGAAAATTGGCCTCAGTACCAGTGACGTGCTGCTGAACTTACGAGATCTCAAGAATATCCTACCAGATTTCATTCTTTTGTTGTAGAATTGTTTCCATCTGGGGCCTAGATATAAACTTGGAAAATGTAAAGGCTCTTCCCTCTCACCCTGTGTGACTTCAAAACATTGGCAAATAACCTTCCTTGTCAATGCAGTACAGATTGGATTAAAACATTGGAGTAAATTATATTTCTGTGCATGTAGGAATTAGTGGCATTTATCGAAAGTTTAATGCACTGCCTAACAATCCAAGAATTAAATATATACTTTAAAATCAAGTGAAAATTAACATTGAACATAACAGAATACAAGAAAATAGTAGATTCTGGAAAGAAATATTAGTCACACGGGGCCAGATCTGCTAAAGGGCACAGTTACACACATTTGCAAGTGCTTCATTTGTGTGCAAAGTCTCAGTGTGTGAGCATAACTCCTTGGCTTGAGTCCACATATCTGTTTTACTAGGCTGGAGTAGCTAAGCTGGGAACATAATCACTATTAACTCCTCTACACTCAGCGAAGGCAATGGTGATTATATATCTAAATCTATACTTCATGCAAAATTAAATTTACATTCATTTATTTGCAGCCTATTGCTCTGTGCCACTATGTCAAGTGAAAATGGTTCTGATACGGATGTTATCTATAATAATATTGGTACTAAGCTTATACTGGGGACCTAAGCAAAAAAAGCATAGGAGACATAGTTTGCTGGAGGTATGGCGGAAGAAGGGAGCAAGTTACTCCAGTGTTTTCAATGTGACCGCTTGGCTTGTATTTCCTGGTGTATGCAGCAAGCTTTAAGAGCTCATCATTTGATACCACTGTCAAATGCCTCCAGCCTTTGTGCTAGACATTTGTACCTAAACTTGTATGTGTGTGTGTGTGTTTCTGTGCCTTCTCTATTGTTAGCACACCAAGAAACATTCTTATGACTTTTACAATAAAAACCCATCTAATACTGAGAGGCCTTTTATGATAACCTGAATTTAAAACATGCTGTCCTAGGCACTCTGAGCTGATAGCCTTTCTTATTTTCTCCACATCTCAGCAGCAGTAACTGGAAGTTATGATCTGTATTTGGGCAAAAACCAGTTTTCCTGCTTTTTTTTTTATATATATAAAATCTATCTGCATAGTCTCCCCGGTATTCACACCATTTCTCAATGAAAAGGTAATCTTTGCATTCCTGACTGGCAGATATTTGTTATGCTCCTTTTGTCAGTAGCACTGATAGGTTCATGACCAAAAAAAGTCTGCTAAAAATGAACACAAGGCCTCCTTCTGTATTTGAGCATACAGACATCTACCTTCATTAGTGTCCATAACTTATAAGCAAGTGCTCTACAGGTGAAGAGCAGCTGTGCTAGGACCCTTTTCAGAAACACCAGTGGTGGTGTCTGCATTATCAAGTAGCACAGACCCACAGGAGTGGATCTGCTTGTCAGGGCTGAGGACGTGACATCCACACTATACATGCTCCCTGTGTGGGAAATTGCCTTCCAGCTAGTCTGGTCCCACAAACTAAAAGCCACTCGCAGCTGCAGTGCACTAGGTGCATACCTAGTTCACCATTTTCAAGAACATGTATAGCTGTTTGTTGCCTGTTGGTGCAGGCATACTGCTGATGGCCTCAACCATGCTATAAGGTGCCTCTAATGTTTTCCAAGGTATAGTCCAACTATGGCTCTTACAGAAACTGTTTGTAGGCTCTGGTGTTACTCATCCACACTTTTCCTTCCAGATGTAATGGCTCTTCCATCTTTTATCTACCCAAATATTATTTACTTTGCCTTTGTATGCCTTGAATGTGAAATAACATTCAAGTGAGAGGTATGGGGTCTTTGTTTTTCCAAAGGAGGCCTTCCAGAACCTTCATCACGTTTTGAAAAATAAGTGGTATCAGTTTTCTGATACTATCCGAATACTATTTTTCTGGTTTATTTACTGACACAGTAAATCTCATATTCCCTCAGTATGGATAACCTTATAGCTCTGAGTTTTATTCATGTACTTCTTCCTTCCTTCTCTGTTAATTTTGTTGATTTTGGCACTGGTGCAGCTAGTCCTACTCAGTAACTATCTCATTTGCTTTTATAATGATAAAATGGAGTCTCATTCATCTGCTAGAGGGTTGCCCATTGGCCTTGCGATACTGCTGTTACCCTCTGTGTCAATGCTATGCGATCACAGCTGGGCCTGGTATTAACAATCAGGTAATATAGTTCATTGCATATGTCACTGCATTGACTTACAGTGTTTGGCAAGGCATGGGCTGCTCAGAGTGGGCTGCCGTGTGCTTTGACTTGTGAGTGCTGTATGAATCAGGGAGTCACAGCATAATTTAGGTTGGAAGGGACCTCTGGAGGTCACCTAATCCAACCTGCCACTCAAAGCAGCACCTTTCACTACAGGCTATTTTTCTGGAGTAGGTGGCTTCTTTTGTTCAACAACTTGTTTTTCATTGGTTTTTTTGCCCCCGGAGTTCACTTCTGGAGGTATGAGATCCCAGTAATGAACCTACTCCTAGGGATTTGGGGCATATAGGCATCTAAAACTTTAAGACTGACTCTTCATTTGTAAATCAATTAGAAGCTTTTCTGTGCCTTCTTTTTCTAAGAAAAATAATATTTTTTTTTTTAGTGTGGCTTTAGTACCAAGTTCTGTATTAGTTTCATAGTTAACTGTGCAAACTTTTTGGGGAAAACTGAAAGCTATTAAAATATTCTTCAAATAAAACACTGATATTACTGCCAGAAACCAAGCTAACTTATTTCTATCCTCTTTTTTTGACATGTCTGGTTTAAAGATACAGATCAAGAAGATATTTAAATTTTCTCCAGTTGTTTTGTGCATTTCAATTCCAATACTGATGAGACTTAACTGCTCAGTTCTCCCACTGAGGGTATATCTTTAATTCATCTTGCTCTCTTGTTCAGAGTTCACTCCTGGACAAGAATTCTGACAGAGATCAGCTTCATTCAGTGTCTAAATATAATTAATCCACATTATTTAATATAAGGCCTTTTAATAATACCTTATCAGTCTTCTGTGAGTACATTGGAGCTTCTGAAAGTACAACCACTCTGAAGCTCTGTTCTTGCTTGTTAAATACCTGAGCTGATTGATAGTACTGCAGAAGGGAAACTGAGGAGACCCATCCACCTAACAGCATCACTAAAATAACCATAGGAAATAGAGGTAATAGATTGCCTTATCTGCACAGTGCTTTGCTGGGGGAGGTGGGGGGAGTCCTAGAAAGATGGAAGTGGCAGCTGCCTGCTCACTGTCAGCAATGAGCTGGGGAAGAGGAGCAGAATAGGAGGCCACATCTGTTTGCAAGAGAACCTCTGCCAGGAGGTATGTACTTAGCAGGAAATACCTGGTGGCAAGAAAAGTTTAGTTAGAAATGAGAAATCATTCTGGTATTTTGGACAGATCTAGACAGTAAAGCAAAACCTTGTGAAGGAGTCTGCTCTGGCTTTTGTGGTAGCACAAAGTGGCTTGTGGTAGCTCAAGAATCAAAGAATCGCAGAAAATTCATGTTGGAGTGACTCCATGCCCAAAGCAGGGCCAGCATCCAAGTCAGCTCCAGCCACTTGCCCGTCCGGTTCTGTAAAGTTTAGAAATCTCTGAGGATGGAGACATCACTCTGGGCACCTTTCCAGCATTTGTCCACCCTCACAGTGACTTTTTTTTCCTTATTTCCAGCTGCAGCTTCCCTTGTTGCAGGTTGTGAGCATTGCCTCATCTGTACTATGCACCTCTAAGAACGATTTTACTCTGCTTTTACTTCTCTGAAGAAAAAGGAGGTTGTGATTTTTCCATTGTGCAGAACACCTGCTTGCATAGAGACCTAGACAAATCCCACAACACAAATGGCAAAAACTGGAGCACTTCCTATTTCCTTGCTCAAACTGAACTCAGGAGGGGAGAATGGTGTTGTCACCATAACTAAACCAGATGCAGTTTTGTATCCAACAACAGGAATCTTTCAGGAAGGAGGTGGAGAGAGGTGGGGAGAGGATGTCCCATCCTCACTGGCTTTGGTGAAGCTGGAATTTCACCCACAGAAGCGATTACCCATGCTTGCATCATTTAGGATCCTGTGGAAGACCATGTTGCAAATAGTGGTTGACGGTCCCTGTACGATGGTCCACAAGTAACCTTAAGTCACACCAGAGAAAGTTATAAAGCAGTCTTCCACATTACTGATAAGACAGTTTCCTCAGAGCTGAAATTAGACATATGTGTTTTATTGTACTAGCAGCAGCAACACTCATGAGCAACACAGTTACCAGTGGGGAATTCTTTCTTATGAAGGTGCCTACTGTTCCTCCTGTGCCTCTCAAGAGTGCATCCAAAAGGCTACAAAGTCTTCTTATTTGAAGAAAAACTTTTTTCTCTCTCCCAATGAAAGTTTGAAGTTTCAGTAGAACTTAGACAATTACTCTGTATCATGTACATTACATTGTATTTTGTCAAAATTAGAATGGAAGAAAAATACATATTCAACCTAAAACTTAGACTGATAAGTTAATATCACTTTTAAGAGGTAGCATCTCTAGAAACATTTTTACTTTAAAATCCCAATCTAAACACATCTCCAAAATAGCCAATGATTTAGAGATCATCTTATAATAACACCGATGTTTATTCTGAACATCCGTTATTATGAACTCTTAAAGAAACACCTCTCTCCAAGACCAAACTCAATAAAGAGATGTACACTTTGCCATTCTTTGAATATCAAAATCTTTGGGTCTGCTGCAAAAGAGGAGAGAAAGAGTTCCAGGTATTACTGACAAAACTGCCTCCATTTATCTCAACCTCAGCAGCAGAACAGAGAATGAAGGAGTCTGTAAGGAAGCCAACAAGTATTTGCCGTGACATTCCTGTTTAACTTTTTCTGTTAATATGAGATTTTAAATGCATGTTATTGTAACTGCTTGGAATGCTGAAACTTTACAATCTCACTTGTTCTGTGGATTTAACACATATTAAGAACAGAATCACAAGTAGCTCTTTTATCCCCTTATGTAACACTTTTAAAAGGTTTACAGTATTACCTACATAAGCACCTGCAGAGTTATTTGGGATTTTTTACACATTAAAGCATTATCTGAAAAATGTATTTTTTTCAATGTGAAACACAAGCTAACAGAAATTATATTTGGTCCACAAGTCCGTGTCAAATTTGCATAACTTTTTTCACTGTCTTTCCAGGATTATGCTGTTAAGGAAACATACAGTGCTGGAGTGCAGGATATACATATGCAAAACCAGAGCTAATGGCAGTAATTTTTAAAACCATCTTAGAATGGGATGCAGGACTTGATGCTTTAGAGCCTGTAACACTTCCGCAAATTAAAACTATTGCTCTAAGTTAATTTTAAAACTTTTGAAAAAGTTATCTTCAGAACTAAAATGTAAGAATCAAATAAGTATTTCCCTAACTATTGAATTAGTAATTCTACAGCAGCCATATGCTGGAATCAGTGTAATACACAGGTCAATACATCAAAGCTGCTGCCCACGCTTATAGGCAATAGTGTATTTTACATGATGAATCATTAACTTGTTGGAAAGATTTTCTTCTAGTGAAAAGGAGACATACTTTTTCCATTCAGAATTCAGAGCTTTTTGAAAACTGCAGCTAAGATATATTTTTTTGGAAATGCACTTGCTGATATTTTTTAAATTAGGCTTTAAAATAAGAAATAATTGAAATCTCTGTAAATCTTACTCACATTAAACCTGGAGAGAAATTGGAATAGGTTCCAGAAATTCATGCTATTTCTAATCATCTGTTGTAAATTTCCTGGGCCCAGCTCAAATGAAAACTGAAACAACACAAACATTAATCTGATCTGAAATGGATACACTAAGAACTTTGCAAGATGCATTCTCAGAAAACTACCAGACCAGTTTTTCTGAGACCATATAGCTTCTGAAGATGCAAATAGGCACCCATTAGTGTGAATACTTCCCTGAAGCAAAGCCCTGAATACATCAAAAGTTGTCCACTCTGCATTTCTATTTATGGGACACTTGCACCATTAAGCATTTCAAACCTCAAGGAGGAAGGATTTGTCCACGCTCTCTGCAGCAGAATGCAAAGAGATTTCCCGTTACTTGTGCTATAGATTTTACATAATCTGTTGTTGCTTTGTCAAAGTAATTATTAGGAGCACATGCCTGGGAGGAACTATGTGGGTTATTAAACGCAGTTCCTGTAATCATACACACTGAGTCTCTGTAATCTTCTTCAGAAACTACTTGTTAGAAGGAGCTAGTTCTTTGCTTGTCACTATTCTGACTGAAAGATCATCTCAAAGCCTTCTACTTTGTAGGTTAGGAACCTTCTAATTTCCAGGCTAACTTGGTTTGAGAAGACTTTTTTATTCTGACGTTCTCCTTTAGCTTGAATAGCTCTGTCTCTTTCTGTTCATCCTGATGTACTTCAAATATACCTTGTCTTACATACATATAGACAGCATTCATTAACCGTCCTAGCCTTGCTAGGAAGCAAGCTAAGCACGTACAGGGTTACCTATGCAGCTTTTTGCAGACAGACCCAAGGTTGCTCTACTTGTCTTCTGAGCTGGCTGAGGGTGAGGCAGCTTTGAAGTCAAAGCAGTGAAGCTGCACAAAGCTGCTCCATGCCAGGGTTCGCAAGCCCTGCTGAGAGCCTGGCTGTATAAGCTCCAACACAGTGCTGCACGCCTGTGGCTTTTGGATAGGATTTGGCGTGCATCCAGTCAGCTTGGTGGGGGCAGAGGGAGCTTGGGACTATCTATGAAAGACAGGTAGAAGTGTGGTACCCACACATATATGTTTAGATGTATTTCTAGCTCAGAAACATACCTCTCCTAAGGAAAGATCTCCATTCCTCAATCTTTCTAGTAGTCCTTAACTCTACCTGTTCCATTTTGCATTATTCTCTTGCCAGTGTATGCCATACATAGCATTAAATGGTCTTGATAATTGTATTTCAGTCTTACGGGATCATTACTTTTAGCCATGATGTCGCATTGAAATGCCATTGCATCATAAAAAATCATACCACTACTTTGAGAACAGGGATGTGATTGGATCAGTGGAGCTCCATATATTACTGTTTCATATTACTGTTAAATATGAAAAAAGTTTTGCTAGTGGATTCAGGAACAAGTAAAGTTTCTAAAAGTAAATTCTTGTCTAATCTCTAGGATACATGGTAAATATGCCCCCCGGGCAGCTACTAGACAAAACCTAAGGAAGTTCTATACATTTGTTCAGAATATCACTGGGAATCTTAAATCCATATTGGAAAGCTCCAAATGTTAGGAAATAGTGTATTAAAGAGTATTACACTACTAAAACAAACTACCAGTCTGCAGCTTATACAGCATCTTTCATGTTAGTATTTTAACGCTAACTCTAAGAATAGACCGCTTTGATTTAGTACAGACTTTCACCTAGCTCTGTGTGTTGGAAATGGGAAGAGCAGAGAATCTTTTTATTAGTAAGAAATAGTCCTTAAAGATAAAATACTGCCAGCTCTTAGACACCCATAACTCCTTTCTATTGGATACTATTGCACTTTCTTTTAAGTTGATGGGAATTTTGCACCGTTGTTCAGTAGAAACAGAATTGAGCTCATGGTCAAGCAGTCACACGTGTGCAGAAAGCATAAATATTCTCTGGGGAATCTCAAGTGCTATGACTCTCTGTTAAATCCTCATGTGAGTACAAAAGAAATGTAGAAAAAAATCCCAAATTATTTTATCCATTAAAACTGACTTATCTAAGACTAATAACTCTTCAAGTTTGCCTTTAATATGCTATGCTTTGAAACTTAATTTACTGTATATATTTTATACTTTGTTTCTCTGATTTATATGTCTAAACTTTTAGAATGAAATAGAATAACAAATCTTAGAATAGTTGATCATGCTGAAGTTACATTGCAGTTGATGATATGGAAAGCTGTAAATAGTGAAGTTCTGATTAAGATTTAAATGCTAATTAGGTACAGTGATTTGGAAACTGCCCTTTGGTACTGAAATACATAAGAAACTCTTCATATTTCAGAACACATACAAAGACAAAAGCAATGAAAATCAGACAAGACAATTTTTAATATTCCCTGAAGAAGTGGCAAATTACTTGACTCAAAAATGTATAATAATCTACAAAATTTTTTATTCTAAAATTTACAACACACTGGGAAAAATATTTATGAAGGCAGCTCACATTCCAGTTCTGTTGGCAAGGTTTCTTTAGAGATGGAAATCAGCACATGAGTCAGAAGAAATAGATTGGTTCTTTATTTTGATTCATGAAGATGGAAAGCAAGTTTTGTTTGGGCAAGCACACTCTTAAATTTAATTAAGATATATGTTCTTAAATCTTCATTGTGATCACTGTCCTGGGTAACAGGCAATAGAAACTGACACATTTCCAATTAAACCAATCATAGGAAGAAGCCAAATCATGGCCCACACTTAGCTAGATCAAGACACACAAGAGTGGAAGACAGGTATTTAAGCAGCAGGCCACAAATTTATTAATTAAATTCTGTGGGGAACCATCCATTGACACTTTCTCACATACCAGACGTTTATCTGGGTCCACTGTGTGTTTGCTGGGTTCCCATTCTTGATCTACTAGCTTAAGGTAGAGTCTCTTCATATTCATCTCTAGGACTCAGCTGATGTCTGACTGATGACCCATGCAGCTGTAACGGAACGGAAGAAGAACACTGAGCCAAGGGGAATATCTGCTCTGTGAGAGCTTCACGTTTCCCTTCTCTCCTCAAGCATTAGATCTCATTTGACATTTGGGCTGCCCCTTTCAGTCTTTGTCTCTTCTGAACACAGTCATAAACTGTGAAAAATCATTTCCATTCTTTTCTGTTGTTTCTTTGAACTCTTACTTTTCACTGACCTGTACCTTCATAAGAAAGGTGAAAAAACTCTGCCACTTTTTGACTCACTTGGACTCACGTCTTACCTAATCTTATAGCAGGAAACTGATCAGAAAAAACAGAGTGTGGAGCACAATGTTTCCTGGAAGCCAGATCAGATATTAGATTTTGAATGACAGAAATCTCTCTAACCCGTGTGAAGTAAATAAAGCAATTTTCTACATTTATATGGATGTTTCTCCAAACACTGCATTATAAAATAAGCCTATTTCAGTTTCACAGCTGCCCACCATCCAAAGGCTTGTTCCACATTTCTGCACTTCATTTTAGGAAGACATGAGAGACTTATGTTAAATCACTCTTAGTTTTCCAAGAACAGGAGAGAGACTGTAACTTTCTTTGCTTCCGTGGTTGCAGGACAATATGATGGGATAATCCCAGTATTATAACCTGCTGTAGCCTTCATGCATCTCTCACCTATGCCTAAAGTTGGGTGATTCAGAACTAGATTTTGAGCAATGCAGTTTATGTGGGAATTCAAAAGTAGTTGTACTTCACCAACAAGCAGGTTGAGTCTCTGGGGCTGAAAACTTAACAGGAGCTCTGGATACTTTACATAAATTTACATATCTTTATCTTTCCTCTTGATTACTGTAATACATTTGAGTCAGGCAAGTTTACAATTGGACACATCAGGCAAAGCTATAGCAGCTGTATATTTACAGTCCATCACAACAGATCATTTGACATCCGTTTACTATTTGATGTTCTCTTATCCTTCATCTATTTCAGACCATAAATTAGTCATATTACAGCACATAAGTTTTGTCAGTTCAGAACAGGTTTTCTTCTGAACCCGAAAGGTGCATATAGGTATGGCCTATTTCTGCACCCCAACCTGTATGCAGGGTCAGTTTTTTAATGCTGTGCCTGACAGATGATTTCCTCATAATCCGCTATCCCTTACAGCAGGAAATATGACTGTGGGTGGTATGGCTACACATGGAGACACTGAGCATTTCTTAAAATTCAGACGACAGCATTTAACTTTCTGTAGCAAGGATCACTACAAGTGGGGACAAACCGTCGCCTACATCGGACTTTACCTGTTGGTTTTTGAAAGGGTCTGGACACTGGGATTGGGGCCATCTGGAAAAAAGCCCAGCTCAGAAATATTTTCCTCCCATAAGCTTTTTGGCATGAGTCATGGACCATTTAAGGAAAAAAATAAGACCCTGGAAGATGTGGGGCTGGAATCCCCTGCAAACCGCACAGTCTGGTTATTTTCTGTACTTGCAAGAAAGAAAAAGCTGGATGCAATGGTAAGTTAACATGGCCTTGTTTATGTGATGGGACACTATTCCAGAACTTGAGTAAAAAATCTTGTTTTATGATTCCCCACAGGGCAAAATTATTCTTTGAGAGCAGATTTGTTCTTCTGAATACATCTAGGTTGTCAGGTATATGGGCATGGAGATGTTATCTTTTTATATATGTTGGTAGACTTAAGATAAAAAAGAAAAAAATACCAAACAACTCTGGATAAAGAGAGGACCATCAAAGCACCTGATTATACATTATGAAGATGTGATTATGAAAAATATCACTATGGCATATCTTGCTGCTCCAGCAAGGCACGTGCTTAGCAGAGGCCCAGTTGTGCTCTTACTGAGGTCTTGATGTGCCCTTTACCCACTGCTCTTACCACACTGCTGACCCTGAAGTTTTCAGGTCCTAGAAACATGTGGTCTGTGTAATAAAGATTTAGGATCACATTGCCAGCTGCTGGATTACCCATATTGGATACTGATTAGCATTACCAGCAGGGATAATGTAAGGTGAATTCCTATGCTTTTCTTTCCTGGGTTGGGTGAAGAAATGTGTGTAGTGTCCCTTTTTATCATTTGCCCATAGATTGTGTTTAAGGTGTTGCTCAGAAAAACTGTGCCACTGGGCATGTGTATGCCACACTTGTAACACAGCAGGTACCCTGATATTTAGTGACACTAGTATTTGATGAAGTTCTTTGATTTGCTTTAAATTTATTTGCTGTAAATTTGAAGAATTACCCTTCCCCCTCGCTGTCAAATTAATACAGTTCTTGTCTGGATGTGTGGGAGGGATGAATGGCTGGAGAAAATTATAATAGGAATAAAAAGTAGCTAAAGAGTTGCTTGTAGAAAAGTGTACTTCCTTTCCAGATGCATTACATTTTCAGGTTAGCATATCTCATTCAACTGTGTTGAATCCCCCAAATGTGTAAAGCTTTACAGTTGTTTATTATAGATGTTTTCAGTCAAACCTTTTCTGATTGTTACTATTATTTCTGTAAAAATTATGTAACTGGGTTACTTTGCCACCCATAAAGCGCTAGTAATCTAAATAACATTTTGCAACAATGTGCTAGCTTTTGAGGTTAAACATATATTGACTGTAATAGGAGTTCAGGCGTGAGTTAAGCATATTGGGAACTGGCTCTTTACTACTGTGATGAGAAGTGAAAATAATAAATGTGACATTCTGATTTTATATTGCTCTTTTGAAACAAAACGCAGTTTGTCACATCCAGGCCAGGTATAAAGTTGAAGCAGAGCTGTGTGAAAAGGACTTAATACTCATCATTTACACAGAAATCCTGGGGGAAAAAGAAAAGATAATACAATGTTAATCAAATGTGTTCTAATCATGTTTATATATATACATGTGTGTATATAAATGTGTATGTACGTATAGTATATATACATCTATATTGGTATGCATGTAAAAGTTGATCAGGAGTTTTGGGGGGCAGGAACAATCTTTCCATCATACCTCTTTCTAATATCTAGGAATTGAATGAAGCCTCAATACCCCAGATCAACAAAAACAAGGACATATAAGAGTATTTAATTAGCAGGATGATTAGCAGGAAGTATGAGAACTTCCTACAGGATTACGCACAGGTTTTTCTCCTTTGGCATTCTTTTGTCTTCGTCCACTTATGAAATTGAAGAAACTACTGCTAAAGAGGCTTTTGTCATCTTAGTGAGTAAGTTACATCAGCTTAAACCATTGAATCTTCTTCTTCTAATAAGAGTAAGTTACTACAGCCTGGTAGCAGAGAGTACCTAGAGTGCATTGGGATTTCCTCCCTCCATACCTACTGCAGCATGAACAAATATTTCCCCTTTTAGTGTATTTAACATTTTCTCATTGTTTAATTTGTGATTAAAATAATTTTACTGACACATTTCTCTTTTGTTGTTTAGGTCAAGCAGTCCAAATTTTTAGTCAGATTCCTAGACAGTGATTCTTATTTTTAGGTGACCTACACGACTAGATAAACCAAATGTAGCAAGATAAACTACTCAGCAAGTTTTCGGCAACCTGGGTAATAACCTGTTAAATAATAAATGGTATGGATACATTTAGGAAGTGTTATACCAGAACATCTTTCCCTTTCCCTTTCTCTTTTCCTTTTCCTTTCCTTTTTTTCCGGTACACAATAGCAGTTTGTCAGTTTGATGCACTATCTAAATGAACTGTCCTGGTTCATCAGGGCCTGTTGCTACCACAGGGATTATATAGCTACCTATAAGCAAAGGAGGGCACATCAGGAGATAATTTCTTGGGTTTAAAATGACTCGGAAGTAAATGGTGTCCTTAGTATTGCGTCTGACATTATGGCAGTCAATGGCGCAGAGCAGCATCTTGCTTCTCAACTGTTTTGCCAGCCAAAGCCTACCAGACCCCAGCTCTCATCAGGTCTACATCAAAGCCCTCACTGGAGATCAGACAGACAGAAAAGAGGAGCTGGCCTCCCTTCTTGCTGATACTTGATGCTGCAAGCCCTCTGGCTGACGAGTAGGGATTGCCGCTGCAGAATGGACACCTGGATGGTGGCAAGGTCTTCTGCTGTTGCAGCTGAAGTTTGGCAAAGCTGGCACCGGGGAAGGGAAGATTTGTTTGGTTTGTAGATTTGCTTGCTGGTGCTTTATGCTTGTACATGCACGAGAATTAGTCAGAAAGGAAGAAATCAACGATTCTTACTGATAGAAGAGCACCTCAGGCTGCCCTTTTGTCTGCTTTTGAGACTTTGGAATGATGCAAATGGAAATACCTATCTCCTTAGAAAACTGTGTGAACCTCTCCCATCACTATTTGCCTGGCGGGGGAGGATGCGTTTATAGGAGGTCCTTGCACAGCAGAGAAGTATGCTAGCAATTCCTTCATCAGCCTAACCCTTCCTGGCTAGGAAAAAGAGTCTGCCTGGATGTTGGCTGAGTGTGCCTGTCTGCCTTGATAGTCTTCTGGTGCCATACGCTGCATGTAGAAATTGGGACGGCACTAACTGTTGTCAGAAAGCCAAGTAGGCAACCAAGGTGCAGCAGGGAGAAGGGGGGTTTCTCTAAGTCATACTTGGCTAAAGCTCAGGCTTGAACTCTGCATCTGTAAAAGGTAATGATTAGAAATCTGAAAACAGATGACACCTAGCCTTCAGAGTGCTATAAAATGCATGATTTGCAAAAGATTTCCTAATATTTTTATGTCAGAAGGGTACTCAGTGAGATTAGGATCTCAGAAAGCTGTGTGCTAAATGTACCTATAATGAGATATTATTGCCTCCTCAAGCAGTTAGCTGCTAGATAGACGAGGCATGCAAAGGCAGTCTTTTATCCTTGTTTAATAGATTAGGAAATGAGGTGATCAAATAGTTTCCACTGGAGTCTTTAAGAGCTTTCAGGGAAAGCAAAGAACTGAGCCCAACTCAGCTAAAATATCTGAATTCAGTTCCTTGACTGTAAGGTCATCTTTCCTTTCCTCTCCCCTCCTAGATTTTTATTACAAAGAGTAAAATCACAAAATGTATCAGTCTTTACCTTTTGGTGTAACTACTCCTACAACTGTAACCAGCACAGTCCATTTTTGCAAACAGGCTCCAAACTTGGTCTCCTCTGCAGGCAATTTGGTTGTGGTGTATGAAGCTGCAGCATTCATATGATTATACTGGCAGGAGGGGAGGGAGGGAGTGAGCCTCCCTGCTGCAGTTGGAACTGAAATCATTTATTCATGGTAACAGTTTTAGAGCTGATAAAACTCATTGTCATGCACGTATTGGAAAAGAGAGGGTTTAAAAAATCAGGAAATACTCAGAAAGCATGATTGTTAAAGGCTGTATAATCCCACGATTTTTGGGCAGATTCTCAACTTTGGGGCTTGGCAATAAATAGAGGCATAGTGTCTTTCACTCAGCTGAATCACAAAATTCTATCACTTCTTTTTATTTAAAAGAGGTACAGTTGGCTGATGGATTAACTTTGTAACAGATTGCATAATGTCCCTTTTTTAATGAAGTACTTTAAAATCCCTTAATTAGTGAACTGCCTATATTTATGCTTCCAGATCCGATGATTACAGGACTGAGGGATCCATTTTTAAATGAGATGGTCCCAAGTTAACTGCAAATACGTGTACAGTTCACTTTGCCTAACGAAGTATAGCCACCAAATTTTCAACAAATCCAAACAGGATAATTTTTAACCTGTTACAGTATGGGTCCTCTCTATAAAGCTGTTATAGTACTTATTTGTGCAAAATCTGTTTTGCACATAGTATAAATCAGTTTCATTCTATTGAAAGTGCAGAAAAATATTTTTTTTCAGATTCTAAAGACAGCAAAAAAGCATCAAGGTTTGAGTGGGCATTACCTCTTCATACTGAAATGGCTTCTTTTGCCCATATGTTACAAATAATATCCATTCTATATATGTGCTATAAATGCATCCAAATGTACAGCAGTAGTTTTATGTGTGTGAATGAGCCAGGGAATGCATGATTAGCAAGCCATTGTGAGGTGCTGTGAGAATACATACTTTGTGAAATGTATACCTCAACATAGTTGCCAAAAAACCCCAGATGATCATTTTTAAAGTGTTTTCAAATATTTATGGGTCTTTAGGGGACCCATAAAGACCATTCACTTTCCAGAAAACAGACCAATGTAATCTGAAGAAAAAATTATTTTTCTGGCCACCCAGCTGCACCAACAAACTAGGTGAGATATATTGATATTACTTGCATGGAGATAAGTCAAAGAATGGTTTTCTTGGTATGTGGGGCTTGCAATTTTGTAGTGGAATATATAAAAATCCAAATTTGGTACTGGAAAGTTACATTTGTTTTGCAGTCCTGTAGTCACTGAGGTGACACAAACTGTTTCACAGCCTTCCTTGAAGTAAAGATAAATGACTTCAGTTTCTAAGCCTCTTGAGCCCCCTTAGCTTTTTCCAAATGAAGAAGTCAAACATCTATATATCTCTAATACAAGCAAAACCTACAATGAATCAACAGTGTCTATTTCACAGAGAATACTTGCATTTGAAAATAGTAAATTACAAGCTACACATAATGCTCTTCAGAATTGTTAGCGTGGGAATACATTTTTGTACTAGTTATGAAAATAACTAGAATGACCCATTTTCTTTGGTTTCAACAGCTGCAAGTAAACACTACATTTCTGAGACAGTCTGAAAGGAGAATAACAGTTATTTTATTGTTTGAAATGAAATTTAAAGAAGTTTTAAAGTGCTCAGAGCTGCAAATTTGGTAAACAGCTTTCTTGTCCATCACATGCAATAAAAAGTATATGCACTTGTAGCTACGGATGGAGAAACCTAAACAACATCAAAGTACTTAACTGGCCATCTGCCATTTTTTTTACTGCATACTGTGATAATGAATGACATCACTGCAGTTTGCTGTCCCATACTGATTTTCTCCATAGACCACCAGAGGTATTAAATTTCCACTTCCAGGATTTTTTTTTCTCCTTTCCAATAAGTTGTTACAGTAATTTATACACAGATTTAACTCTTCAGTGGCATAATATCAACTGAATTGGATTTAGTTTTGTAAACAAAGCAAAAAATCATTTCTTCCTGTCTCCTAGGAAAATAAGGGAGGGAGATACTGTTCTGTTACCCAGTTCCACTGGATCATATCAAGGTAAACTTTCCTGTGTCCAGATTATGTTCATGTACTAGTCTGTCTTTATAGACTCAGTTATTCATTTTATAGTACTGAATTTAAACACAAGGCACATTTCAGTATGACTATTTTGAAGGCTTTGGCTCTTTTTGTTCCACACTTTATTGAGATAAAAAACATTTTTGTCAGTAAATTTGAAATTATTGGTGCACATCGTTCCTTCCACAGTGCTTTATAACTGTGTGGTGACTTAGTCTGCCTTTACAAATGGGGAGCTGAGACAAAGAGAAACGAAGGACCTGGTCATGCTGAACCAGGGAACATGAGAAGGATTTGTCTGAGCTAGTGCTGACCCAGGTGGGTTGGTCCTCCTGCCTCAGTGCTGTACGGTACAAACTCGTCTGTCCCCGAACCCAGCCCATGGTGTTACAGCTGTGCTGGCACGTGCTGGCGAGCTATCGAGTCCCAGAGCTGGCACCGGCGCTGCTAACCCATGCCGCCCGGCCACCCTCCAGGACGTGGTGTTGACATGTCCTGTGTGATTGTCTGTAAGTCCTGCAGGAAGTCTGTAGGAAAGTCAGCGATTGAGTCCAGCCCTCCTGAGCTCCTCTGACCATGCATTGACAGCAAGACCATCTTTTCCTTCCTTTTATGTTGGGCTTAAACATCTACTTTTCTTTAGTGAGAATTTTTATTTCTGTACTGAGATAAATACACTCTATCTGAAACTCAGAAAATGCATGTCATCTATTTTGCTGTCTGATCTCATTTCTGTTGATCTCGTATATCAAAGGTCTACCCACGTTCATTTCTCTGAAAGCTCTTTTTGTCGTTTAAGCAAATGTATTACTTTTTCCACCTATCCTTTTAGAAAAATTGAGGCACCATGAGTGCACGTATGAAAAGTATTCCTTTGCTGAACTAAAGAATAAGCATTAATATGAGCCCTGGTATATAAGAGACTCATTCTGCATTTTGGGCACTATCACAGATAAAGTAACAGAGTCAAAGAAAATTTTCTAACACATAGGAGCCAACACACAGCCTGTCTCATTTTCAGTGTGATGTCAGACTCATAGTAAGCAATTCTGCAATCAGTAAATATGGCACTTATATTTACATTTTGCTAAGGTTTGAATTGCACTCCCAACACCTCCCCATCATGAACACTGACAGGTCTAAAAGTAAACTCTTGGGCCAAGTACTTCAGTGGGACTTGTTCTGAGCTGTTCCTTGCTATACTAGGAAGGATAGTCTAGAGCTTCTTCATTGAAGTAAAAGTTTTTACTGAGTTAGACCTGTTCAGCACTAGTATACAAAGTCCTTGCTTTCAAGAGAATAACAAAACAATACATAGAAATTAAATGAAGGGATTAAGGTGCTTGCCTTGAAATGTGTGAAAACTATAAAACCACCTGTGATTTGAAAGTGGGGGAGAAGCATGAGCAGCACTGCCCATGCTCACCCTGCATACAGGGTATATTTCTTCCTTTTTACTCAAACAGCTCTCTGTCTATTTCCAGCAAGGTGACTATATGAAAAAAAACCCAGAAATGCAGAAACGTAGCTGCTTTGTGTGGAAGGTAATTTTTCTAATCACTATGGCAGAAGAAATTATCAAATTGTAAATTTCGACATAATTATATAGGTTCTGAGGGGGGGGAAATGAGCATTTGGACAAAACTTACAACAACCATCAGAGAATGTGAGATAACTGATTAAACATGATAAAGGTGCAGCCTGAACATTTTCAAACAAATTGCTATTATATTTTGCAATGTTTTTACTCAAACACTACTGAAGTATCCGTTTTCCTCTTAGGAAAAAAAGCATAGAAAAAAAGAGAATATTTGTTTTTATATCTCAATTCAAAAATAGAAAAAGGGCATCTATTGTTGTCTATGTGCTGCCACTTCACACAGATCTTTTCTATCATTTCCATGCTCATAAGATGCCATTTTAGTCAGTTTTATTTAGGTTGTATTCTGGATAATTTTACATGGCATTTGCACTGTAAAGAAAAGACATAATTTTTTTAAAAAGAGAGATAAATGTATTAAAAGAATACAATAATTATGTCCTACAGGGTTTATTCAGCCTAAGAGTTTTACAAAAAGTTCCAAGTCTGCTTATCTTGGAGAGGTGAGGAAGGAGGAGGTGAAGTCTGTCAGCTCCTAGCAGTTGCCTCAGTCTCAGTCTTCCAAAAGAAAGCAACAACATGGGGCTGGTTCCTCTCATTACCCTACTAGTGCTTGCCTCACACCAGTGCCAGATTTTAATCAAGTGTGCGGCTCTTTGCAGGGACACAAAGGGGCATATCACAAAGCCTCCTCTGGATCTTTCTACATGAATCCACACAGAGTCACTCCTCTTGTTGTCTGCCCGAAAATCCCTTGGACGTGCGTCGTGCTTTCCTTCAGGGAGTGCAGTAAGACGGTCTCTGCGTAAGCCATGCACAGGAGCAAACTGCATCTCACCCTTGTGGTGTAGCTCACAAAAGTGGAGACCTTTCAGCTCTCCGTCCTCAGCATAGCAGCAATTTCCCTTTGTATTTGTGATCTAGACAGTAAGCACCTGAACAGGGTGCTAACCCCAAACATGTTCCAGAACAAAGGTGCCAGGCTCTGATAACGTGTGAAAACCCTGTGTGTGCACAGAGCTGGGTGATGTTTAGCAGCAACACTAATTTATTCACAGAAGTAGGAGCAAGGTGAGGAAAAGAAATTTGCCATTGGGGAAGATGAGTGCCAAGGGGATTTTACAATATGGTTGCAAGTGATACCAAGGGAGAGAATTGGATGACTGAGGTCTTTTTCAATCTTGTAGTCTCACCTAAGTGTCAAATGCAAATAGATTTTACTGAGTGTTAGAGACTATTATATTTGATCTTACCCTGCCTGCCATGTCAGGCCTATCAAGAGGTAAGCTGCTCCTCTTCTATGTATTGCATGGTGCTTCATAGGTCACATATGACACACTGCTCAGCCTAAGGGTTTATAGAGAGAGTCCAAACCTGAAAACTAGATTTTACTCTGCTTCCCTTCAGAATCTCACACTAGGCTTGATCATAATCATCAACTGAAAGCTGTGCTGCAAAAAAAGAAATAACTCACTACCAGCAAACAGAAACACATATCTAACTGTACTTAAAATTCCAGGAACACATTGTAGCTGCATTCAAGACTGATTAAAAGGGGAAGCAACTTTGAAATTTTGCCAGATATTTTCCAGCATGAATGACTCCCTTTCTGTCTCGCACACAGAACACACTGAGAAGCTGTGTTGCATACTGCAGCAATCTCCTATTTCAGCACGAAGAAACTGTCAGAGATAAGGCAAGAGATATGTAATATTATAACCATTATTTATTCCAGATTAATGAAAGGGGAAAATAGCCCTTTTAGTTGCAGCTTGCATGCAGAAAAACATTCATCTTACAGAGCCCAGACTGTCTATTGTATTCACAATATATTAGCAGTTAGCTGATCTATCAGCTGAGATGAATTATTACATTGGCCTACAGTGATATCAGTTTTCATTATAGGGCAGTCATCCAAGTCCTTTCCTATTCTGTTTGCACATCCTTATTTCTTTGCTTTTCCTTTACCCTTCAGGTCCTCTCTGGCCAGGAGGCTGGTAGGCTGAATATGTTTTTTTTTAATGTCTGAAATGCAAGAAGAAGGAACTAATCAAGTAAATGGTCTCCCAGGGAATTTGTTTATTTTGTACCATGCCTTGTTGTTGGAAGTGTGTCTTCTTTTCATAGACCAAACTTCCTTCTCCTTAGACTAAAGCATGTTACAGCTTGGGTAGACAGGGGCAAAAAGGAGGGTTGGGGGGCTGTTGGTGTTTGGTTGGTTGGTTGTTCTTTGTTTGTTGTTCTTGTTTGGGGTTTGTTTTGTTGGGGTTTTTTTTGTTGTTTGGTTGGTTTTTTTTACTCCCTGTTACACAGCAATGAATCTACTGGCTAAAGGAAGAAATCTCAGAGAGAAATTTGCAGCCCTGGGTTGATATAGTGCAGGATTTCAGGGCAAAAGGGAATAAAGCTGAAGGAAGGAGGGAATGACAGGCTATACTTTTACTGTCTAGTAGAGATGGCTCAGAAAATGCCCTCAAGGACAGATTTTGTAGCCTTTGGCATTGCAAGCCCGCAAGCACGGCTTTGGACACAGCCTGAGCAAAGCCATTGGATCCCACAGGACCCTCATGCCCAAGTTTTCTCCAATGTCTTAGCAGCTGTCCTCCATGATGTCCCTGGGGCTTCTCTTTCTGCCTCCAAAGCTTCAGGCTTTGGGACAGGAAAGCATGGTAGGGAAGGGGGGTTCATATATTTACTTAACAATATTTTCATGTTAAATTGGCAATACCATTTGAGTGACAGCAGGAGCAGTCCCTCCCTGCTGTAGTACAGTCTCAACCCATGGGCAACATCTGTACTCATGTTCAGTAATGCTGCCCTCTTAATATGACTCTCGTAGGCATACAGCCCTGCGACTGCAATTGTCTCTGCATGGCATCTCCTTGCAGGTTCCCTCAGCTACCCAGGGGTTTCTGTGTGGCTACCAAGTACAACCACAGAGTCCACTGTATGATCAGGATGCTCTTCAGTATGACAGAGAGAGGCTGAGTCTTTAAAAAGTAATTATGCATATATTTATACATATGTACACACATACATGTATGTGCATGTGTATTTTGCAAGAGGAACTTTGGCAGGTTTTTTCTTTACTTAAGGGATTTGTTCCTCTCCTCTGCCCTCCCCCCCGTTCCTCTTAGAAATCACTGTCGCTCATTGATGGCTTGCACGCTTCAAGCTGTATTGTATGATTTTTGGGGCAGGGTTTCTTGCACCTTGCCTATGTTTGAAGAGGAAGCAGCAGGCACCACTTCAAGTCTAAATAATGACAATAATCATTTCCAGCAGACAGACGATCTCTTCCTGGCTGGCTATAGTCTGACTCTTCAGCCAATGTAACTGGCAGCCCTGATATTTCCTCTGAGCCTGGCACAGAGTTAGGATGCTTGGTAGTGTTCTAGATGCCAATTTATCAATTTATTCCTTAAAGCAGTCTGATTTTGTTGCATGTGAAAATATATACTTATCTATTAAAGGAAATACAAGTAGAATAAAACAGGAAATATTAAAACACAGCATGATGCAGTGAGATATGGTGTTTCTTAAACAGTAGCAGTAATCTTAATAAAATGCAGATGCAATCATGTTGAGGGAGCAGTGTGGTAATAAAAAGTAAAGAAAGGAGCAAGGTGCATAAAAAGAAGGGGGAGCCCTTGGATGGAAGAATGTCTTTGAATTTAGCAAAGACATAATGTGGCGCCTGTTACAATTGCACAGCTTTGCTTTCAGAATGTAAAGTCAGTGGGTGGGCTGCTTTCATGCCTGCTGTAACTCCATCGAAGTCAGTGGAATTATACCCATTCTAAATGTAGCTCTGCACAAGCAATATAATAAACTGTAGATGTCAATAAAGGACATTATAAAAAAAAAAAAGCATTCATGAGCATTTCCTTAAATGTATTTGAAATTCATGGCTCTTTTTGTTCATTTTTCAAGAATATTCATTGATCATATTTTTGTCATGGAAAACAAATATCTAACAAATGCTTATTCCTACAAGTTTTGTAGCTCTCCTGGAAATCTATTTGGTTTCTGTCTTATGGCCTAGAAAAATGTCAATCTTCCTACTGGGGAACTGAAACAATACCATGTGACACAAGAAACCAGTTCCCACACTCCGCCAGCCTTTTATTGTCTCTTAGTACAGTATCTAGCACAATGAGAAATCTGCTACATGACATAGGGGTTGTGTCTGTTACAGATAATAATAATAAGAGCAAAATAGGAAGAAATTATTTAAACATAAGGCATTTAAAGGATAATATAATCATCAGGCACAGCCAACATGGGTTTACAAAGGGAAAGTCCTGTTTAACTAATTTGATATCCTTCTATGATAAGGTCACCCGCCTAGTGGATGAAAGGAAGGCGGTGGATGTAGTTTTTCTGCATTTTAGTAAGGCTTTTGATACTGTCCCTCACAGCGTCCTTCTGGACAAGTTGTCCAACCATGGGATGAGTGGGTTCATGGTGCACTGGGTGAAGAACTGGCTGAATGACAGGGCTCAAAGGGTTGTAGTGAATGCGACTACATCTGGCTGGCGACTGGACACCAGCAGTGTTCCTCAGGGTTCAATTCTAGGGCCAGTTCTGTTTAATATATTTATCAACGATCTAGATGCAGGAGTTAATGCACCATTAGCAAGTTTGCTGATGATACCAAACTGAGAGGTGCTGTTGACTCCCTTAAGGGACAAGATGCCTTGCGGAGGGATCTAGATAAATTGGAGCACTGGGCAATGATTAATGGGATGAAATTTAACAAGTCCAAATGCCAGATTCTGCACCTGGGACGGAATAACGCCAAACACAAGTATAAACTGGGAGAGGGGTGGCTGGAGAGCAGCCCTGCAGAAAAGGATCTGGGGGTGCTGGTCAACAGCAGGCTCAATATGAGCCAGCAGTGTGCTCTGGCAGCCAAGAGGGCAAACTGCATCCTGGGGTGCATCAAACACAGCATAACCAGCCGGTCAGAAGAGGTGATTATCCTGCTGTATTCAGCGTTGGTGCAGCCTCATCTTGAGCACTGTGTGCAGTTCTGGGCCCCACAATTTAAGAAGGACGTGAAGGTCCTTGAATGCATCCAGAGGAGGGCAACAAAGCTGGTGAAAGGGCTGGAAGGCATGACCTGTGAGGAGCAGCTCAGGACTTTGGGCTTGTCTAGTTTGGAAAAAAGGAGGCTGACGGGTGACCTCATTGCTCTCTACAGCTTCCTGAGGAGGGGAAGTGGAGAGGGCGGTGCTGAGCTCTTCTCCCTGGGATCCGGTGATAGGACGTGTGGGAATGGTTCAAAGCTGCATCAGAGGAGGTTTAGACTGGACATTAGGAAGCATTTCATTACCGAGAGGGTGGTCAAATACGGGAACAGGCTTCCTAGAGCTGGTCAATCCCACAAGCCTGTCAGTGTTTAAGAGGCATTTGGACAATGCCCTTAATAACATGCTTTAACTTTTGGTCAGCCCTGAATTGGTCAAGCAGTTGGACTAGATGATAGCTGTAGGTCCCTTCCAACTGAAATGGTCTATACAGGAGCACTATAAACATTTCCTAATTGTATTCAAAAACACTGCTTATCAATAACTGAAACAAGTATCCAATGTAGAATAATCCAAAAAAATTGTAAGAATCATTTGATAGCAGTGAGAAATGGAGGCAAAATATTTTGCATAGCATTTTACGGGTGAATGCATGCCATTATTGCAAGAAAAAAGGAAGAGATGTATTTCTTTATGTGTATCCTGTAGCATTAATTACTACTAAAAGAAAAAATGGGGATACCACTCTTGAAGCTTGATCTCATAATCAGTTCAGACATCCTCCAAACATATATGTGCTTTTCTATTTCTTAAGTTGATTTTCTGCTCTGACTTTATGTACATTTTCATGCTCCTCCATTTTTTAAATACTTTTCTGGTCTAATAGAGTTTTAGTAGCCCATTCACTATATAGACTTAATATCATAGAATCATAGAATTATAGACTCGTTTAGGTTGGAAAAGACCTTTAAGATCATCAAGTCCAACCATTAACCTAACACTACCAAGACCACCACTACACCATGTCCCTAAGCACCACATCCAAACGTCTTTTAAATACCTCCAGGGATGCTGACTCAACCACTTCCCTGGGCAGCCTGTTCCAATGCTTGATAACCCTTTCAGTAAAGAAAATTTTCCTAATATCTAATCTAAACATCCCCTGGCACAACTTGAGGCCATTTCCTCCTGTCCTATGGCTTGTTACTTGGGAGAAAAGACCAACACCCAGCTTGCTACAACCTCCTTTCAGGTAGTCGTAGACAGCAATAAGGTCTCCCCTCAGCCTCCTTTTCTCCAGGCTAAACAAACCCAGTTCCCTCAGTCACTCCTCATAAGACTTGTGCTCTAGACCCTTCACCAGCTTTGTTGCCCTTCTTTGGACACACTCCAGCACCTCAATGTCCTTCTTGCAGCAAGGGGCCCAAAACTGAACACAGTATTTGAGGTGCGGCCTCACCAGTGCTGAGTACAGGGGGACAATCACTTCCCTCGTCCTGCTGGCCATGCTGTTTCTGATACAAGCCAGGATGCTATTGGCCTTCTTGGCCACCTGGGCACACTGCCGACTCATATTCAGATGGCTGTCGACCAACACCCCAGGTCATTTTCTGGAGGGCAGCTTTCCAGCCACTCTTCCCCAAGCCTGTAGCATTGCATGGAGTTGTCGTGACCCAAGGGCAGGACCCAACACTTAGCCTTGTTGAATCTCATACAATTGGTCTCAGCCCATCGATCCAGCCTGTCCAGATCCCTAGTTAGGCTTCACGGTTATCTGAAATTAGATCTTGGTTGTTCTGCTCAGGTCCTTGGCAATCCATTTTTGGTTTCCAAACATTTCTAAAGGTCAGTATTGCTGAAATATCATTACTTGGCTGTGGATCTTCTTCACCTGTTAGTGGAGATAATGATCAGGAATTTGTGAGGGAGTTATGGTATTACAGGAATATGTAAATACTCTGTAAATAGATAAATAACAGAGTTTCCATCCCAAGACACCCTGTGACACCCTGGGAGTTTGTCAAGGAGGAGCTCCTGAAGTTTGCCAAGGAGAAAAACAAAGATCTGTACCAGGGGAGAAGTAAACCCAGCCATCAGCAAAGGCTATGAAACACTTGGGTGAGTGATAATCGATGGAAAGGAGCTGGGGTCATGGCTGATGCCAGCTGAATACAAGCCAACAGAGTGCTCCAACTGTAGACAAGGCAAACAGTGTTCTGGGCAACATCAGGAGGGCAGGGCGAGCAGATCAGGGGAGAGCAGCACCTGCCTCTACTCAGCACTTGCGTGGCTGCATCTGAAATAGCATCCAGGGTTAGATGCCCAAGTTCAAAAGGAACACTGAGAAACTGGACAGTGTCTAGTGAAGAGCTCTTAAGATGGTCAGGGGCTAGAGCACGTGGCATACAAGTGGAGGTTGAGAGAGCCATGTTTCTTTAGTGTGGCAAAAAGAAGGCTTAGGGGTGGTTAATAGCAGTCTGTGACTTCTTTAAAGGCAGTTACAAAGATGACAGAGCCAAACTCTTTTTGATAGTGGCAGAATAGCAAGAAGTAAAAAATACAAATTCTGGCTTGGGAGGTTCAAAACAGACATTAGGAAAATCCTCTTCACTGGGAGGGTGGTGCCGCCACAGAACAGCTTACCCTGGGACCCTGTGAAATCTCCATCCTCGGAGGTTTACAAGACTCGGCTAGACAAAGCCGTGGATGACCTGATCTAGTACTGGCACTAGTCCTGCTTGGAGCAGAGGTTGAGACTAAATGACCTCCAGAGGTCCCTTCCAGCCAACATTATGATTCTATCATTCTAGTATCTTTTCGGTTTGGTTTGGGGTTTTCTGTTTGTTTATTCTTCTCTGGGCTCGTTTGGCTGACTTTAGGCCCTAATGAGTCCTCTTCCACACCCTGCTCTTAAAATGCTATGGCTTCACATTTCTGCAGTACTTGAATTCTCTGGAAAACTGACCGCAGAATGAAACAAAATGTTTCCCTGCTCATTGACTCATCCTGTTTCTGTAAGAATTTCTCACAAATATCAACTGGACACAAATACAAACCAGAAGACCTAAATGGAGAGCCTGAGTAGACACTATCTTCAGCTGTGCAGGGTTTGACATATTCTGTATAAGCAACCAAAAATCTCAAGTAATGTTTTTTATTTTATTCTGGAAGAGGGATAGAAAGGAGAGAGAAAGGGTGATAATGCAAACCAAACTCTCAAATGTCTTCCAAAGCTATTAAATTTAACACTGATATATAATAAAGAAACGGTCAGATGGTTTACATATATATGGACCCTTATAAACAAGAGATGTGAATCAGATTCTGGATGGGTTATATGGGTTTGACTTTCTAGGAGCACAAGAAATAGGTATTTTGGTGGAATCCTGTAGCTGTCCCTTTTTTACATATGCAGGTCATGATATATTATAGTTTTAGAAGAAACTCAAGCACATGTACTTGTCTTTATTTTGCTTGTGTAAATGGTATAAAATTAAGTCTTCCTCAAACACATCCATATGTGCAATTCATGTTTTACAGGATGTGTATTGCTGTTATTCTCGTGAAATATTCCTAGGAGGAAATTTAGCACTCTGAATAACACTGCTGTTTTCATTTATTATGAAGCAAGAGGTTTTTCTTGAAAAGAAACTTCCTTTTAAATATAGATCCCTAATTGTCTGAGATACTCCTAATGGGACTCACTTTTAATTACCCTCCAGCCCCCTTAGCTTCGAGGACAGCACTACTATTACGTAGCTCCAATTTATGAAAAGGTGAATGACCCAAGAGGTGAGGATTCTCTTCAGGAAACCAAGAGCCTCTGTGGTCTCACTTAATGTTCCTCCTTAGCCAACTGTATCTTGTTTTACTGAGGCTCTGTTGAATCTTCTTTGTTGCTCTTCTGATATTAACTATCTTTGGTTTGGTTTTGCTTCCTTTTTAAATGAATAATGTTTTCAGGTATCTTTTTCATGCGCTCATCATTCTTTTTTTCACTGGGAATGCTTCAGCTTTTGCGTCTTTCTCTGTCCAATGAGCAGCCTTTTGGAACTGCTTAATCCATTGTATGTCAGCCAGGCTTCAGCTTCTCTCATGTTTTTCAGACTGCATGTTACTGTCACATTTCTACAGACTAGAAGATTTTAAAATAGGCTCCCTATGCCTTCAGGCTTCAGTCCCATAAAGGTGATGCCTTTTCCCCCACTCCTACCAAAACCAAGATGGTATAATGGAATTCAGCATCATGCAGGATCAGACATCTATATAAATAGTCAAATCCTTTAAAAATACCATTAACACTCAGATTTAAGATGAGGGTAAGGTTCTATAATTAGGGGAAAGGATGCATATATTCAATGCATTCATTTTAGTTTCCAGTCCCAAACTCTCTGCTTCATTCAGCACAGGGTGCAACACAGAACAGGCTATCAGGGTCATATTTTAATGCTCTGATTTTCTCTGTAGCCTCAGATGACTGGTTATATTCACCTATGCCATCTAGTATTCTAGCCATTCTTCTGCTTTATAACTTCTCACCACTCAGATCTTTGCTCATGTAAAAGCTAGGAAAATCAACAGTGACAATTAGCATTAGGGATAGCCATGACTCCTTCCTTGCTCTGCGCATGAGTTCATCACTGCTGGAAATTAAGAACTTTCTTTTTTCCATTTGTAGATCTGTTTTTACTTCGTTTTCTCATAACAATGGCACTTCCAATTGTTCTCACATCTAAGTTTTAATACTGTACTATATTTCCTTAAAATATCAACACTAGACCCAGGAAAATCTGGTCTATGACTACTTAGCCTGCTGAGATTATTAGTGATGTGAAGGAACGATCTCAAATCCCCTTGGTTTTTTGTATGCTACTGAGCATAACTGTAGGAACTCACATCAGTCTACAAAACAAGAATTTGGATAATGCAAAAGAATAAGAATTTGTGTGATGTAAAAGATCTTCTCTGATTGGGATCTGGCTGGGCAACAGAAAATCAGATTTACATATTAACATGAAGAACATATACCTATACCTCTAGAAACCATTTCTCCAGTTGATTTTCTTTGGCAATGGCCAGCAAAACAAACTGTCTGCCTCATTTGCTGTTGGAGGTGGGGGGAGTTTAAAGAACAGGGAGGGAAAGCAGAAGACAAAAAGGAATTAATAGTTCATTGGCAAAATTAACTCTTTGTCTATAATTCCTCTGAAAACAGGCAATTTTTTTTTTTTCTGATGCATTCTATACTGCACTCCCACCCTGAAATGGATAGAAGTGCACAATTTTATTATCTCAAAGAAAAAAAAAAAGGAAGGTCTGATAATAGCCAACAGTGACTGAGATGCAACAAAATACATTCAGTATATGGCAAATGTTATTATCATTGTGTTACCAATCACTCACAAAAATATAATAAAACACACACACACACCAAAATCAAACAGTGACCTTATGATTACACATGGATCTGAATCAAAATAATCAGTTTGAATGCTCCAGATCTTTGGGAAAGTTCAATGTGGATTTCAAGTTTGTGGTTTCCTGCTGTCTCTATAAAGAGACTCAGCCAAAGTTTTGGTTCCAGGCACTCTTGAACACTGTTTTAAATAAGTCTTTTAGGCATTTATTATATGGCATAGAGAAACAAACAATAAGAAAGCCATATTTTAGATTTCATTTAATTTTTAACTCCACTGGCTGTTCTGAAAGACTTCAAGCTGATATAGGTAGACTTAGTGGACCTCTTTTACATGTGTAGAAGTGATATTTTGGTGCTCAGATTTGTTTGATAATTGAGAATCCTTTTAGCAGTGCCAATCTATCCAAAGAGGACTCAAAATTGGGTCAAATATTTGGTTACTTGAGGTGTCTGACTTTGAGACACCAGGTGAATGGCCAGAAATCAAAATGCCTCTCTTATAATATCAGCACTTTTCCTCCCCTTTTAAAAATATTTCTATTTCTATCCTGTCTCTCTTCAACCCACTACTCCCAAGGAAAGTCAGTAAGATTCTCTGACTGCTTTTGCAGAGAATAAACATGACTTCCTCAGAGTACAGTAAAAGCTGATAAAAGTTTTGTTGCCCCAGTTATGAGGAGCTCAGGGCAGGCTGGATTACGGTTGCTTTTACCAAAGGAAAAGGAGTGAAGGAAAAGTGTAGTGATGTAACAGCATGCTGAGGAGAGCCCTGGAGATCCAGATTTTCTGCCCATTTAGCACTTAGTGAGATGAGAGTGTTAGTGAAATTACTACTGTTCATAGGAGGGACTACTGCCATCCCACGCCATGGCTGCTGCTACTTATGCTTAGCAGCATGCCTCTGGCAATAAAGGCTGACCATTCTGCCACTCCCTGAAGCCTGTTACCCTAGAAATTGCTTATTTTACTCTGCCTAAAGCCTGACCTTCCTCATATGCCAAAAGCCTGCCAATACTGGATTTGCTGAAAGAGTGCTCTAAAGGCACAGGGAAACGTGTGCTCATACGACCAGTGGAGTTCCCAACACATGCATTTCTCTGTTTGTCTGGGTGGAGCTGGGTAAGTCTGGCAACTTGATGATTTCCGTCACCAGTAGGTTTGCTTTATTGGGAGCAAAAGTCCTTTGAAGAAATCATTATGATCCTTCACTGAAAGGCATTGACCCAACCTCCTGAGTCTGTAGAGCTGTAGCCAGCACAGGTTGTGCATGATTTCCTGCAAGTCCCCTGTTGTGCTGAAACACTGACTAGCTGCATAATAATCTATGCAAATTATGAACTCAGCAGTGACCATTTTCCCTCTAAAACTACTGCAAGAGCCCATAATTTCTCCTCTTTTGGCTTTTCTCATACTGACTGTAACATTACAGTTTCATCTAATAACTGTTTAACTCTTTGGCAAACCTCACTCTTCTGCTCATTCTCTGGGTTGACATGCCCCTGTTTGACTCACTGTCCATCTCTCAAATGCATGTTTCGGAGTCTTTACCGGATTTTATTTGAAGATGGGACTGCTTAAAAGACAGATTCAAGATCCAAGTCCTCTTATGTCTCTTACGCTGCAATAGGAGATCTATCATTTTCAGTCTCTTGAAGAGCAGCTAGAGTGTGCTACTTCAGTTTCCAGCTTCGAGGCTAGAAAGCTGGAGGTTCTTGCTGAACAGATCTTGGTAAAATCACCGGCAGACCTCAGTTTAAAAAAAATTATTGACAAGCTCTGTTGTAGAGCCATCAAAATGCAATGCAAATGCAAAAGTGTCTGAATCTGCTTATTTTGGCATCTCAACCTGCAAATCAAATAGTCATATGAAAGTGATCTTTTTGCAGCTCCTGTCTTCCAGATGACATCTTTGCCATGTGCTCATGACATGCTCTAGCTCTGTGATACCTGAGCAGTACTCTGAATGCAGTTCCCTAAACTGGCAAAATTAACTGGAGGCTTATTTCCTGCTAGAGGAATGTCCTGGCTGTGTCTAAGATTACATCCTAGGGGGCTGTTGATTTGCCGTTTAGTGAGGAAGGTGTCAACATGGGTTTTTTTCTTTCAGTTGTCCCCAGACAGCTGTGCTACTTATAGATATTTGGGCTACCAGTGTTGATATGATCTGAGGAGCTTCTCAACACAAGCTCCAGATTGAAGCACCCCACCATCATGGGCAGCCCACCACACTCATGACTGATTCATTAGAAGGGTACTTTGACCATGCTGCCTTTTCCCTAAGCAGAGCTCTTCCACTGCAATACAGTACAGGAAGGGAAAAGTATAAACTAGCAGAACCCTTCCTAGGCTTCTTGAGGGACAACTCCGGCCAACTAAGCCTGTTTCATAGCTGCTATTTCACTTAATGGAAGGGAAGGATCTATCTGTCATGCTTTGCATTTTTTTTTTGGGGGGGGGGGTTGAGTTTAGGGAAATATGGACACTCTGAAGGCACTTGTCTCCTAAAATGCAAGATGTCTACATGTGAGCTATTCCCCTAGATTTCCTTTGCTAGCCAATAGAGAGAAAGACATTTCCTCTCATCCTAAGGCAAACACCCATGGTGGGTTAGTTGAAGTGTGCTTATTTCTCTCCATTCAGTACATAGGAGACTTCAGATACCTACAATGTAGGTGTATAATATTAGGTGAGGTGAATCCTTCCTGCATGTCTAAGTAATTCTTTGAGACAGTACAGTGTTATTTTTCAAGATAACATTCATCTTAACAGTTACATTACTATAAGGTTCAATGACTTCCAGCCACATTCTTAACTCCTTTCTGCCCCCTTCTTTATACTTCATATTGAAGCCACTTTTAAAGATCTGCCAGTCTCTTGGAGGAACACGTATCTTGTTGATGATGGAGCAATAAATGTATATTCCGTATTGGCAACACTAGGAGTTCATGAGCTTTGTGCTGAGAAGGAAAGCTATCACAGCATTCACCTTGTGGCAATTTAAAGTGATTACCTGTAGGCTGAAAATTATTGTGTCATTATTCCCTTGAAAGAGAATGAACTCTTCTTGAAATCAGAGGTAATCTGTTTTTTAAGGATCTGCAAGTAACAAAAAGCTGACAAAGTGAAATTCCCTCCCCCCTTCCCCAGATTCACCTTTGTTAAACCTTTGGATCTCTGTTACTCTCCTGATTATGTAGCTTATTTAAAAATGCCCTACTGTGTTATCTGTTTTTTCAGATATCAATAGGTGTGCTTGAGCATCCTTGGGGTTTAAATAGGTCTGAATAATGGAGAAATCAGTCTGATGTAAAAGCAAAAAGATCTTAACATTTATGGTAGTAGCAATAATGATGGTACAACATCACACAATGGCTCCTGGAAGCAGACAAATGTCAAAACAGCATGAAAAACTCCTCTTGCACACTGTTAAGAGTTCCCAGAATTCTCCCAGAATAACGTACACAATCATTTTGATGAATTCAAAGCTAATATCCATGTCACTCCCTTCACAAAGACAGCTAGTTTCAGACAGGAACTAATTGCGCTGTCTTGGTTAAAAATAGATAAATCATCTTTGTTTTAGCAGATTTCCTCTACGGTATTTTGCTGTTCTTGCCTGAAAACATGCTGTGTATAAAACGGCTGCGTGAAAGGGTTAGCAATCCGAGACACAGTAGTGGACATTGTTGAGATATAACAGCACATTCAGTTGCCTAAGAGAAGGGTGTGGATGATGATATTTGGAGAGCTAGCACACCTCAGTGGAAACTGTGTGTACTACAATGAACAACATTTTTTAATTAAATAAATTTGTTCCCAGTGTTGCCTTTACATAGTCTTGCATTTTACCTAGCTTCTAAGGTTTTTATGTCTTTGTTCTGCTTTGGTTTTGTTGTTTTTAAGCTCCCATGGTTTCCATAATTCTCCATTTTCATGGTAAGTGGAATTTGGAAACATTTCTTTTTAATTGAATAGGAAGAGTGTTTTTAGGAGGATAATATCTAAGGCAATAGCACTGGTCTTTCTGCACAACCTGCACTTTACTCAGTAATCTTTCAAAAGCAATCACTTCCCCCAGAATAGTGATAGTAGTTACGGATTTAATTTGTCAGAGCTGCCCAGCCCCTAACACTCCGGATGAACTCAGTGGGACCTGTGGATGGCTACCACTTGTGTGACTCAGGTCTTGAGTTTATTGGAAATAGAAGCGAGCCCTGACAGTCTGCTTATACTGCTACTATGGACACTGTGCTTTGCAAGGCTGCAACCTCCATATTCTCCTCTGCTGGTTCCAGGAAAGACTTTCTAATGAAATGAAGTGGAAAGGTGCACACCAAATAACCATGTGAACTAGGAGAAAATCACTTTCCTGACCAAAAACGTTGATGCTAGAAAAGTACATTTAACAGAGTATTGGCTTTATGTGCTATCACCTTACACTGGATTATTAAAAAAACAGGGGACTGGGGAGAAGTACATCTGCACTGTGTTATGGATATAATAATAATAATAATAATAATAATAATAATAATAATAATGGTTTTCAGTGTAAATGGAGAGTTATCTCTCCCTTCCAGTTTTCACAATGAGTAAGGTAAAGAACCAACATGTAAAAAGAGAATATATATTTTTTTCCTTAGAGGTTCATGCACACAATAACTATATGGGTAAGGGTTTTGCTAGCAAATGTTTATCCCTTTATTTTTTTAATCTGACCACTTTCCTCTGCTGTATGTCTGGTTTTCAGTTCAATTTCAGCCTTCGTTAAGAATGCTGTGATATTACCTTCTCACAGGAATATGTTCTGTGAAGTCCTGAATGACTGTGGGTTTAGTTCACTTCCCAGTACAGAAGTCTCCAGCCTCCCCTTCCCAAAAATCCTAACATATGACTTAGCCCAGTGTATACAGAGACTTAATGGGTCTAATGGATGAATTTTTTAACTGTCTCACCTTCAAAATTCTAATCTGCCAGTTAAGGTATAAAAATAGAGGGCATTTGAGGGAATCTTGTACTGCTGCTCCTGGACCTGTTCTGGAGACAAACACAAGGCTGTGTGGCAGTGACGTTGGAGTACACATCTCACGGAGGTTCAGAAAAACCTTGTTTCTTAAGTTACCTAGGTACTTTTGAAACTTCACACTGTAGTTAGTCAGTAGGGCACAATCACTGGTGTGGGGTTTTTTATTGTTGCTTTTTTTCCTTTGTTTTAAAGAAACCAATTGATTACGTAAGTCCTTTTCCTGACCCCCACCCCAAGGACAAGACCAGGGACAGTACGGAATCCAGACAGACAATGACAGTTGTAACAATACAGAATGATGTGTGAAATACAGATCATCTGCAGCACAATATGTAGGATCACCAGGTTAAATGTCTTTGCTTCCTCTAAAGTTTCAAAATCTATTATTGAAAAACAGAACCAGTATCTTTCTCCCCTGTTTTCTATAGTACAAATCCATTATATTTTTCCTTCCAATTTAATCACCTTGAAGACAATCGCAACTTTGAAATCATTAATACATTGCAATAGATAAGGTACACTGGCTCATAAAAATGGCCACAGTAAAGCCAAATAGGTCTGCAGTTTCTTATTTCTATAAATGAGGCCCAAAAATGCAGATCTGTTTGTCTGATACCTCTTCCTTCTTGTTTTTAAAGACATTCATAAATGCCCTTTTAGAGAAAAGCTGATGAATGTGAAAGGTGTGAGTTTACTAAACATACTATATAAAATACATGTAGTTTTCACTACTGATTCCCAAAACTCAGAATAAAACATGGCCAATTTTTTCCTGTCACCTAATCATTCTCTTCAGTACAACAACCACTTGACTGTTTCATGTAATAATAATTATTGACAAAGGGACAAAGCATGGAGCACTCAGATTTTGCCCCACTGCTAGTTCCCATAATTTGGAGCTGTGCCATCTTTGAAACAGTAAAAGATATCCATAATAGATGTGATTTCTAAGATCTTCTGTAGCAGTTCTTTTCAAAAGCTGTATTGTTTCCATGGATGCTGCCGTATAATCTAATTATTCCTGATGGGTTGCCTATTGTACCACAGGATTCTTCAAAGGAAAGGAAAACAGCAAGGTAGATCATTTGAGCAAAAATCTTTTATTTGTTTAGGACAATGTTTCACAAAAGCTCTATCTGGGAAGGAAAAGAAATCTCTTCTGAGCCTCCTTTCTTTCAGAACTCAAGTTGCTATAATCATATAAAGCGGCTCTGTGTACTGTATGTTTTATCCTTTCCTTTCATTGGATGATAGAAGACATTTCAGCCCCATGTTGGGGTGGGTTTTTTTCCCACTGAAAAATTAAATCATTTATATTGTAAGATCTACTGTAGACAACCAGGGTAAAGCAACCCCAAGCAGTCAGAGAATACATGCCAGGCCCAACACCTGCAGCTTGTCAAAGGAATTATTCCACTCAACTCAGTTGGAATCATTTCGTGATAAGATATACAGTGGTGCAAAGGAGTTGATATTTACATCCACCTCATTAAAGTGAATCAGTTTCCTATTATCATAGAGTCCCAAGTTCCCAGACCATATGATAAATCTCACTTGGTCTGTGCTGTGTGCAACTGCACTGTTTTTGACCTTGGCCATTGTGCTAACCAGACCCATTGCATGTGCTGTTTCTCAGGACACCTTTGCACCTGCATAACTAGGCTCCAGCCAGCTTTTCCCAGTGAAGGGCCTGAAACTGTACTTTATCATGTCAAATAACAATATCCTGAACACATGAGCATGCTCTCGTCTTGCTGTGAATGCATTAATAAATGAATGTTTCTCTTACATGCACCATCTTCCAAGCTACCATATTGTAAGGAGAAGATGGTTGTGTGGGAAACTAATGAGTGGATAGAAAACTCCTCAGGCATATCAAATGGGAAAAGGATGGAAGCTCAGAACTGTTTCTCACCATCATCCATTCATCTCTTAGAGCGCTTGCCATGGTACTACTATTTTGCACAGCTAGCTTCTGTGTTTTGGAGTTTTGCCATCCTTTTGCGTATATGTGAAAAGATTTTCCACTATTTAAGTGGAATCTTCATTTTGTATAGTCTACAAATAAGCCAAAGCTATACGGATTTTCCTTTACATTGCCTTTCAACAGCAATTACTGTTTACAAAAATGACCTGTGTGCTCCAATATTATCATTATTCCTATATGAGTCAACAGTTCTGCCGAAGCACTACTCAACTTTGTTTCCTTATGTGATGTCTATCCTTAACAGTTGAGGATAGCTTGCATTGATAAATGGTGTTAAGCCAGTAAACTTCTGCTTTTAGGTAGAGGTAGCTCAGCTCTGTTTCCTCCAATGGTTACCAACAACTAATTCAGAGCTCCAGTTCTTAAAGCTGTTCAGGATCCAGAAGCAGCTGCCGCAGAGACAAACTTACAGCCTCTGGCACTCCCTAGGGAAGGACACTCTGAGCAACACAGAGCTGAACTCCTGGAGGAGGGAGGGAAACAAGTGAGGAGTGGAACCAAAGCTGCATACATCTTGGAAGAACTAATGGAAATACTTTGAAGTCTGTAGTCAGTGGAGCTGAAGGGAAAGCCAGCTTTTTTGTTCTACCTAGCCCCAAGAGAAAGTGAAATTCTGTACCGCTTTCCCTCCTTGATTTTCTACCATTTGTTCATCTGAGACACAAGGTAACGGCATTATACTACTTACAGATGTCTACTTCAAGTCTCGCTCCTCCCAAACAAACCAGCTTCTTCATTCAAATTAGAGATAAATTGTTTGTTTTAAATTAAGTGGTTGGATTTTACTTTGGCTAGGGTTTTACTAATTGCGGGGGTGGAAAAGTACTGATGCAGTGAAAAATGAGATTTGTCTTCAGTCCTGACAGTGGTGCAATCTGTGGGGCTGAGTGCTAGAGTCCACCTCCTTTGAAGGTTCTCCCTTGTTTATAATTCTTTCCTGTAGTTCAGCCAGTCTCATCTCATGTGAAGCCACATGAAAAGGAAGAGATGATGCCCCTCCAGTTAGTAGTTGGTATCATGGAGGGATTTGATTCAGACAGTGGAGAACCAGGACAATAGAACAACGTACCCAAGGGGAATTTGTTTCCAAGCAAATGGACTACCTTTTACTGCTAAGTCTTCTTTCCAGCATATGGATGTCTTATGTACGTATTGAAGCAATGGAGACGGAAGGTAGCAAATATCTGGAACAACATAGCCGCAGATTTGAATCCAATACAATGAAAAACTTCTAAGCATTGTAACTAAACATTATTTATCTGTATTGGAGCACCTTTTTTGGTTAGTAAAGCTGAGGAGGTTACAAAGTAGTAGTATGAAAAATATTGCAACGTTAAATATTGTTTTCTGTGTACCAGGAGATTTTAGACACCTTTCAAGGAGGGACAAAATTATGACTTGATATCAAAGTGCAGAGTAGCTGAAATCTGAAAAGCCTCATTTTAGCAGAAGTACTTAAAAGTAACTGCAGACATCCTCTCAAGGCATGGTTTGCTCCTGATAATCCAAAGTAGCAGGAGATGCAGAAAAAAAACCGAGATGTTCTCAGGCTGAGGCTGTTGGATAAGGCATGAGGCACTCGGAAACCATCGAATACTTTCATGGCATATATGCATATTTTGGGATGATACTGGATTTCAAGTTTTCCAACGAGATAGTTTTCCTACAGCAGTATTTTCTTTAGTTTTTAAAGCTATTTTTTCTTTTCTTTTTTTCAGACAAGCACACTCATACACGGCTGTGTTGAAGAAGCATAGTATGATTGGGGAAAGATGCTTGGAAATGCTTTGTAAAGGTTGCTTAAAAATTTTGGAATGGCTTTACCATAGCATGTGCAGTGAACAGAGGATAAACATGCTATTGTGTGGTATAAGCATTTTAAAAGACAGCAGTGGAGTATCCTGTAGAAGATACTTGTGGCTATTTAGGCTGAGAGCAATACAACATTCTAAAATTTTCAATTTTATTAGGAACCCAAATATATTAGAATTTGGTGATTTTTGTTTATTTGTTTGTTTCCATGTAAAAATAAATGTTTTCAGTTGATGAATTTTCTTTTATTCAAAATAGCCTTGACTTCCCATTACTATTAAAGTTCAAAAGAGTAAGATGCTGGTCACTATTTCCCTACTGTCAATTGACACAGAAAACAGGGTGTCTTGGATAAACGTGGTTTTTTATCACGCACTGTTTGTGTGGCCTCTGACATAACTTATGTCTTAACGACATAGAATCAAGGAGTTATTTAGGTTGGAAGGAACCTCTTTCTGTAGGACTTGAGGTCCAACCCCCTGTTCAAAGCAGGTTTAATGTCAAAGTTAAGCCAGGTTGCTCTGAGCTTTCTTTGTCCAGTTGGGTTTTATATTATCTCCACAGTTGGTGATTCCACAGCCTCCCTGAGCACCTGTACTGGTGTCTGACCCACTGTCATTGTGAATTTTTTTTTCATTACATCTAACCTCAGTTTTCCCTGCTTCTGCTAGTATCTGTTGCCCTTTTCCTGGGCACCTCTGTTCAATCTTCACCTATTAGGCATCTAGACAGAGCAATTAGATCTCCCACTTGGCCTTCTCTGGGTTAAACAAATACAGTTCTCTCAGCCTTTCTTCATGCATCATGTACAACTAAATATTTTTATGGGATAAGAGGAAAAAATTATGACAATTTGAAAAGCACAGGAGGAAAAAAGGTGACAGGAAGACTGACTTGATGTTGGCAGGACGAGAAAAGGTGTTGAGGGAATCCTGAGGCAGCAAAAAAAGATGAGAGAATAAGGAGGACATGAAGCAGAAAATGTAATATGCAGCAGAGGTCTTAGAAGTTGAAGAGTTGTAGAGGTAGTAAATGGGTAGGAAATGGAGTGGCAGCTCCTCTACCTTCGCAGGAGAGAGGAATGGGTGTTCCCTCTGAAAAAGATGCTTCTGTATGTGGACTTAGAGCTGCACTTTGACCGAGAAGCTCATTCCTGCCTTAGGAAGAGGGGGATGAAGAAAGGCTTTTGAGGGAAAAATCTTTTACGAGGTAAGCTGACGTGACTGGTGCAAAAAACAAATGAGCTCTGGAGCCTGCAAACCAGACTACTCCTTCATATCTCCTGTTTCACTTGGAAAGTCTACAGAGGGCTTTCTCTCTTCCTACAACTTTGCCTCTCATATCTTTGCCATACCCTAGAAACCATCATGGCTACAGGAGACAACCAGCATTAAGTACCAGACTTGGTACCTTTGTTTCAGGGTAAGCACAAGAAAGTTTTAGAGAACCATTGTTTTCCCATCACCCTCGGCTGGGACTTATTAAATTTGTAGGTAATACCAAATCAGAACGGGCTGCAAATGTACTGGAAGACAGTGCTAGAATTCAAAGTGGTCTTGACATAATGGATAGGGTCAGAAAATAGCAGGCTCCTAACTTTTCTAACCTTAAGACTATTATTCCATTCTCCACCCCTTCACAAATTTTATGATAGTCTGACTCTATTGACTACTTCAATTGATCTTGATATATACTAAAGCAGAAGTACAATCAGACTTGGAATTTCTGAATTTTACAGCCTCTGTTTTTCATTCTTTATCCAGCTGAAAATTCATGTTTCTTATGAGAAAAATAGAATTTAAAGGTGAAGAATACAGAAGTTGAGCTACAAAAGGTATTTTTCTAATCAGGTAATACAGTATAGGTTCTGCTGTACCTTTGTTAGAGGCATCGTTCTTCACATACCTTTGCGAGGAAAGGAAATATAGCTATCCCTGGTATTTGAGCTTGAACAGTAGATTCAAGCTCATTAGTTCTTAAGTTACTTTGCTGCATGCCGCTTCTTCTATTCCTCAACAGTACATGTAGCATGTAGGAATACAAAATACACACTGAAATTAGACAAATGCCGTGGAAAAAGTTGGTCTACTTTTTCAGCAGCAAAACTGACTCACCACTGAAAGAAATCCCCACCTTTCCACCACGTTTCCATTTGGCTGCTCTAGAGTTACTATTTGAAACAATTTACTTACTATATTATCCTGCTATTTTATTTTTAACTTTCACTATTAACTCTGAATGTTTTAATGAGGCTAAAGTGCTTATGGTCATGTGAGAAATATAGAAGAGTATTTTTATTTCTCACTTTGCCTACCCATTTTTTTCTTTTTTTTCCATCCCTTCTCTACCTCCTTCATTCTTAGAACAAGTCATTCTCACCATAGAGCTGTTATTGCTGTGATTTCCAAAGAGTACTTTGATGTGTAAATGGTTGTCCTTACTGGTGTGGATGAACAACAGTACCAACCATCAATATATTCATGGTTGCCATAAAATGGCCAAAATAATTATTAGCTAAGTTCTTAATTGTTTCCATTAGTTTGGTATGTTCAGCACTGTCTTAACCAGAAGAGCAAATAAATGTTTGAGGGGAATTGGTGAAAAGAAAATTGTATTACTCTGTGTGTAACTATTTAATCAAAAGATTGTTATGGCCATCTCTGAAATTACTGCTGGATGAGTACTGAGAATGGGTTTTGTACATTGGATACTGTCCAAACCTTTACTAGTGTTGACACAGTTTGTAAATTCTTGCTAATGCTATAGTTACTTCGATAGTGTGCATCAAAGCATAACATAATCCTTTCGGCTAAACCAAGTATATAAAAATTAACAAATAATATATTCTTCTGTGCCAAACCACTGATCACATGTTTGGTGATGCAAATATATTTTTTTTGCTCATTCTTGTTCTCCCTGTAGTAGAGCCAATATTTGAAGCAGCCTTCCTTTGTACAGATGGCTGGGATAAACAAAGCCAATCCGCCGATGTGCAGCACTCAGTCAGCCAGATGGACAAGCGATACATCCTTCCTTGCTGTGGTGGGTTGGGTTCTTTTAATTTCCCATTTGGATTTCATTGCATTCTGGGTTTTGCAGCGATGCACAGTGTTTAATACACTGTGGTGGGCTGGTCCCGGCCAGCAGCCAAACTCCCACCCAGGCACTTACTCCCTCCCCTCCCCTTAGCGGGACAGGGGATCGCTCACTGGTTATTAACGTGGGCCAGACAGACTCATCTTGCGGAAATTCCCAATTAAATACCGATTAATTGCCAGCTGAAATAAATATTTAATTACTAATCCTGGTAGTGGGAAACAAAGACGTTGACAAGACCCATTTACACGCTTGGGGAAAAGGCCTTTCCTCCCCCTTTCCCAGGCTGACCTCCTCCCCCCGGGCACCTCTCCTCCCTGCCTGTCATGGGCTGGCTTACCCTCAGTCCCGCTGCAAGGCAGGGGTGCCATCAGGCCATGGCCGCTCCTCCCTCGGCACTTCCTCCTCACTTGGGTGCCTGGAGCACCTCCTCCCCCTCCTCCCCCTCTCCCCTCGGTGCTCGCAGGGCTGTTTCTGACGCTTTTCCCCTCACCCCTCGCTGCCGGGCAGCGTTTTGCCCTTTCTTACCCAGGCTTTCCCCAAGGTGCCGCCATCATGGCTGCAGGGCTCAGCTGTGCCCTGCGCTGGGGCCATTGGAGCTGGCTGGAACCAGCTGGAACCGGCTGTGTCCAGCACAGGGCAAACACCTCATCCCCAATCACCTCATCCTAAAATATCCCTGTCAGCAGATCCTATGTCAAGAAAGAAGGTGGTGATGGTCAGCATCTGTTTGTTATTACTAAGTATGAAGCACTGTTCTCAGTATGGCACATTAGATCCAATGCGGGCAAACTAGAGAAGATACCACAGCAAGAATGATCGTAGAATCATTTAGGTTGGAAAAGACCTTTAAGGTCATCGAGTCCAACCATAAACCTAGCACTGCCAAGTCCCACTAAACCATGCCCCTAAGCATCACATCTACACATCTTTTAAGTACCTCCAGGGATGGTGACTCAACCACTTCCCTGGGCAGCCTGTTCCAATGCTTGACAACCCTTTCCGTGAAGAAATTGAATTATTTTATCATCACAATCCATGGGGAGGAGGTAGAAAATTGCACTATGTATTCCTAGAAAAAGAACACGGACAGAGGCAGTGCAAGTAACTGTGCAGGTGTGACCATAGCATGTGACCATAGTTTTCCATTACACAAAATTTTGGTGGAAACAATGATACTTCTTTCCATTGGGGAAGAAACAGCGATCTTGCCTCCAATTAACAAGACTTTGTTTAAACAGAATGAAAAAAATCCAAACTATCAAAACAGTTAAGGAGACAAAAGCTTTAGAAACTTCCTGGTTACAAATTATTTTTTTTTTTAAACCAGACTGTAAGAGATGCTTAGTGGCATTATAGTGGTAACTCAAGGGAGAATGACTCACTTGGCCATCCTGCAGAAAATCCTGGTAAACTGTATGCCACTACAGAGGACACAAGAGGCCAGACAAGGGATTCACTCCAGCTGATGAAGCAAGTTTGGAGTAGCTGTCTGTCTCAGATGAGACAGAGAACTCTTGCCACCCCAGCTTGCGATTACTGTGCCCATGGGTTTGTGTCTTTCAGCTTCCAGAATTGTACAACCTAGAACTGAGATCACAGCTCCAGAAACAGTCATTCACAGCTTCTCCTTCAGTTGGTTTATTAAACTCTAAATATTTAAAAGGTCGTTTGATTAGACAGTTCAATAGCATGTGGTAGTAATTCCAGAGAACAAAAATATTGCTATTGTCTTCGTGGACAAAAAGGGCTGTTAATTTAATGACAATTAATACATAGTTAAACTGTGGGACATTAACTAAGAAAATTGCATAAATATGGCCAAAAAAATCCAGCACAGAAAAAAAAATAATAAATTGATCAGAGAAAATTTTTACTTTTATACTTTTATTTTCTTTAATTATTAATTTAGTATTTTATTTTATTTTTAGTTACCACAGTGTTTGAACTGTCATTTTATTTGGATAAATTATCAAATCTTGCTAGATCACAAAAAATAATTCCGTTCAAACCACCCAGTATTGCCCTGCTCCAGAATCAAGAGCTGACCCACAGCCAGACAGAGCCTCACTCCCCAGCCAGACAACTAGATCATCTTCCCTGGCCAGAGCTTGCCTTTTTTCCCTGCTGGCCAGCCAGAGCCCGCTCAGCCCCTGCCGGCCAGCCAGAGACACTCAAGCTCAGCCGGCCAGCCAGTCCTTTTTCTCCAGCCAGCCAGAGCATCTTTCTGTGGCCAGCCAGCCAGACCATCTTACCTGGTCGGCCAGCCAGACCATCTTACCTGGTCGGCCAGCCAGACTAGCTCACCCCAGCCAGCCAGCCAGAGCCCTTTTTCCCCAGCCGGCCGGCCAGAGCCCTTTTTCCCCAGCCGGCTGGGCCAGAGCCCTTTTTCCCCAGCCGGCTGGGCCAGAGCCCTTTTTCCCCAGCCGGCTGGGCCAGAACAGCTCACCCCAGCCAGCCAGCTACAGCCTGTGTCTCCAGCTAGCCAGCCAGAGACACTCAGCCCTGGCCAGAGCCCTTTTTCCCCAGCTGGCCGGCCAGAGCCCTTTTTCCCCAGCTGGCCGGCCAGAGCAGCTCACCCCAGCCAGCCAGCCACAGCCTGTGTCTCCAGCTAGCCAGCCAGAGACACTCAGCCCTGGCCAGAGCCCTTTCTCCCCAGCTGGCCGGCCAGAGCCCTTTCTCCCCAGCTGGCCGGCCAGAGCCCTTTTTCCCCAGCTGGCCGGCCAGAGCCCTTTTTCCCAGCCAGCCAGCCACAGCCTGTGTCCTCAGCCAGCGAGCGAGAGCCCACTTCCCCAGCCAGCCGGCCAGAGCCCTTTCTCCCCAGCTGGCCGGCCAGAGCCCTTTCTCCCCAGCTGGCCGGCCAGAGACTCTCAGCCCTGGCCAGAGCCCCTTTTGCCCAGCCAGCCAGCCAGAGCCCTTTTTCCTCAGCCAGCGAGCGAGAGCCCACTTCCCCAGCCAGCCAGCCAGAGCCCTTTTTTCCCAGCCGGGCAGCCAGAGCCCTTTTTCCCCAGCCGGGCAGCCAGAGCCCTTTTTCCCCAGCCGGGCAGCCAGAGACTCTGAACCGTGGCCAGACAGCCAGGGCATCTTTCTCTGGCCAGCCCACCAGAACCTCACTCCCCAGCCAGCCAGCGATATCATGTTTCTCTGTCCAGCCAGCTACAGCCTCACTCCCTGGCCAGCCAGCCAGGGCCGCTCAGCCCTCGCTGGCCAGCCAGAGACACTTGCACAGATCCAACAGTCAGAGTCTCTTTCGCCAGCTAGCCAGCCAGAGCATCTCACCCTAGCCGGTCAGTCAGAGACTCTCAGCCCCAGCTCGCCAGCCAGATCACCTTACCCATCCAGCCAACTGGAGCCACTCAGCCCCAGCCGACCAGCCAGAGCATCTGCCCCAGCTGACTAGCCAGAGCATCTCACGCCAGCCAGCCAGCCAGAGACTCTCAACTCTGGCCAGGCAGCTGGAGTCTCTTTCTCCAGCTGGCCAGTCAGAGCCACTCAACTTCAGCCAGCCAGCCAGAACATCTACGCTGGCCAGCCAGTCAGACACTCTTGCCCCAGCTGGCTAGCCAGATTATCTTGCCTGGCTGTCCAGCCAGAGCAGCTCGCCCTGGCCAGCCAGCTGGAACGTCTCCAGCCAGCCACAGCCTCTTTCTCCAGCCGGCCAGCCGCAGTCTCTTGCCAGGCCAGCCAGCGCAGCTCACACCCAGCCAGAGCAGCTCGCACCCAGCCAGAGCCTCTTTCTCCAGTCAGCCAGCCAGAGCAGTGCTTTGCATAGCACAGGATTATTGTGGGAAACTATGTCACAAGCCCTACTAAAGTCTGTGTAGACAACATCGTTTGCTCTTATCTTCTCCAACAATTAATCTTATTTAGCACTGAAGCCAATCAGATTGGTCAAGCATCATTTAACCTTAATGAATTCATATTGACTATTCTTGCTCACCTTGTTCTCACTCATTTGCCCACAGAAGGCTTCCAAGAAGATTTGTTTCATCATTTTCCCAGCAACTGAAGTGAGGTTGCCACTTCAGTGCTGCACACACAGCCACAACAACTACTCCACTGTTGCCTTCCCCAGTCCCTCAGGGTCTTGAGCTCCCACTATGTCATGGTCTGTACAGCCGTGGTTTCCATTAAGATCTCTCACCAGTTCTTCGAGAAATTTTATCTCCCCATATCACCCCATCACAAGCCTCTAGTACTTGTGCTGCACAGTTACTTGGGTACCTTAGAGCTGTGAATGGCAAGCACTTAGCATTGCTATAACCTTTCTCTGAAGCTGTTGAGGCAGTATTTCCCAAAGCCTCTGCAGTATTTCCGCTTCTGTTTTCTCATGACATTATTTTCATACTGTTGTTCTCATGGCCTTGCACCTGTAAACCCCAACAGTGCTGTTACGGGAAGTTTTTATGGAAAGCAACAATTGCGGCGCAGGGGAATGCGACACGACAACAGGAACAAAACCTTCCCTTCATTACCTTGTGCTGTACATCTTGGTTTATGATGGCAAAAAACAGCCACATTGTACAACAGAGTAGGTAAGTTATTTAGTTATTATTTAATCATTATTTAATTTTTCATTATTTTATCACTATTTAATTCCCTATTTTATCACTATTTAATTCCCTATTAATTAATTATAAATGATTAAGTGAATTATAATTTAATTCATTATAAATCACTACTTTTTAAATTTAGTTTTTATTATTATCCTTATTTAATTATTCTGTTCCAATAATGTACACTGTCAGAGCTTAACAACCAATATACAGTATTTGCACCTCATCACCATATTCCTGCCAGCACGAGTAGTGACATGAACAACCAAAAGGGAGATTAAATGGGTCCTTATAAAAAGGATACAGTACGCAAAGGATACAGTACAGCTGCGTCACCCCGCCAGACCCCCTTTGGGGGGTCTCCAGCTCACTGAGGTCTGAGCCCTGCAGCAGGTCGCCATGGTGTCACGCTGTCTCAGGAGTCCTGCACAGATGGAGGCAGAGCTTTTAGGCCCCTTCACGGCCCCTTCACGGCCCCTTCACGGCCCCTGCTGCCCCAGCAGCCCCCCCAAGCACTGCCATGGCTCTCTGCCATGGCTCCCCACCCTGTTCCCCTCCCCAGGCCACACTGACCCTGGGCCACCGCAGGAGGCCCTTAAATAGGTGGGGGCAGCCCCACCCACATTCCAGAACCAACCAGTCACAAAGCAGCTAACAATCACCAGCCAGCCAATCCAGAGGCAGCTGACAGAGATCCCGGAAGCTTCTGGAACGGTCTGTGCAGAGAACTGGTTAAGTGGGGTTTAACAGATAAATAAATACTGCCAGAATGGCCAGAGAGAGCGATGGTGCAAAATAAAATAAAAATAAAACACACATAGAGAAGCTACTGCCCAGAGGAACAAAATAGCCCCGGCAGGGGGCTGCTGGTGTGCTCCGGGCTCATGGCGGCTCCCCATTGCTGGTGGTGGGCCGGAGAGCCCCAGCGGCGCTTTGCCCCGGCCAGCGGCGCAGCGCGGGGCGTCAGTGGGCAGCTCTGGCAGCGGTCAGGAGTAACCTCCTGCCAAACCAGACATGGCTCTGCTGTCCCTCACTGCGTAGCCTTGGGTGCAGCTCTGGTCATAGGGCTGGTGGTTGGGTGTGAGAGGAAGGACAGGAACAGCAGCTGTTTCTCTCCTGCAGAGTTTCCTTGCTCTTCTATCCATCATGTTGAAAATAATTTTTGGTAATTAAAAACTGCATGTTCCCCCCAGCAAACAGAGAGACTATGAAATGCCTAGTTAATGGGCAATGCTGTACCTGGTGAAGATATTCCTGTTCTAAAACAGACCAAACTCAGCTCACAGAAGCACAGCTATGGTTGCGTGGTGCTTCTAAACGGGCCGACTGTGTCCACCTCCCCACAGGGTTAGCTCACAAGGGTGCCATGCCACATACACAGCCGCATTCATTCTGGAGCCGATTTGGCTTGGTGCTAGCTCAGGGGTCTCAATTTCTGCTGTGAAGTATGGCCGTGCCGTTGTCTGCCTCTATCCAACCATCCCTTCTGAAAGATGCACCCACCTCCAAAATTATTCACCTCATGGGCTTCTCTTGCGTTACACGTGAGTGGGCCTTTCCCCACTCCCTGTTTGGTTTCCTCCTGTGAGTGCTGACTGAGGATTTTGCTCTCTTACAAAATGGAGATCTGCTTAAAACTCATACACATGCGGCCTTCTTGACTTCTGCTTAGATAAGCTAATGTCACATAGTGTTTTATCTTCTTTTATGTTCTTGGTGAGGGACAAGACTCTTAGTAGAAACTGGTGCTACTCAAAGGAAATAACTCAAGTGGTGACAGTTCACACCAGCTGGCGATCCAAACCAGTTTTCTTACTGCCGTTCAGTAACTAGACCCTGTTAACTGCAACTGCCTATAATCCCTTGTTCACTGTTAAATTCACTCTTTGATCTTCTGTATTTCACATGTTTCTTGGATAATCACTTCTTCAGTTTATTCACTCAGTTTTAATTCCCATGCAGATGAAACTCTGTATCAGTCTGTCGTCGCCTTGATTTCTGTATCACTCTGCTGCTCTTTGAACTATGGTGTCACACGCACATTACAGTATAGACTGGTAAACAGGAACCGTGTTGCCAAACAGAGATAAATCATTCTACTAACTAATGCCTATTTTTTCCCAGGTGATTAACTATTTAGGGTATCTCAGTTTTCCAATCCCCTACTTGCAGCACCTTTAGGTATTCCTATTTGTACCTCCCCTTAGCAAATCTTTCAAGTGTCCACAAGAAATAGAAATGTCATTTTTGCAGCATACTCACCCTGCAATAACCAAAGTTTGCAGCTCGCCAGTTGACAACCATCAGAACCTGAAAAGTGCAACCAGAAAAGGTATGCTTTTGAGCTTTTGATCTGCTTCTCAGCTGGCTGAAGCAGCCCAGTGAGCTGCTCTGCCCTGCTCAGTGGCCTCTCCTGTCTTACAGATTTGTGCTTCTCAGTCACCAGCCTCCAGTCTCCAGCCTTAATCCTGATCCTGCCTCCTCCTTGCTCAGCCCCAGCCACCAGAGCCCTCGCTCTGGTGCTGCTGCCATCCTTGGCCTTCTCATCCGTAGCTCCTGCCTCCTGCACAGTCCCAGGCACCACTCCTGCTCTCAGCCAGCCAGCCTCAGAGGGGTAAGAGTAGTGTCTTGCCCTTCAATTGCCCAGTTTCCTCAGGATCCTTTTGTCCCAGATCTTTGGCTCTGTACAATTGGCCTTCTCTGATGCATGATCGCGGCTCACATTCATTTCAGCATCTGACTCCACCCTCCCCAGCCAGTTCTAAATGCTGGACTCAGCAGTGTGTGTGTCTCCCAGCCACAACCCACCTTGCAAGACTGGCCCCAAGTCCCTTTTCGATTTTGAACATCTAAGTCTGTAGCTCTTCCAGGTCCTAGCTTTGTGATAAAAAGAAGTGCTTCTGTATCACAGCACAAGTGTCAAAACAATGCCTAAATATATTATTTAGAATTGCTGTATACTAACTTACTAATTCAGAGATGTCACTGTTTTAGCAACCCTATCTATGACCTAACTCACAAAGGCAAGCTCTGGTATGTTGGGTTATTATATTTTTCTCAATCAATTTATTGAATTTTTTTAACAGAGGGCTGTGGCAATGTCAAACAGGAAAGCAACGCAACCTTTCTATTGAGGATATTGCTACCCATGCTTAAAAGACAAGATGTATATGTCTCATTATCCAAGAGCTTTCTCTCTTTGCAATTGTTCTAAATAATGGTCTTTCTTTCACAAAGGGCATTTGATTTGCTTAATACCTCTGTACCTAGAGAAGCAAAACTGCAAGACCTTAACAAAAGATAAAGGTGTGATAGATAACCAGGAGAAGGCAACCTAGGGTGCTCTCCTGAAAGTGGGAGACTATTGCAAGATGCCAAATGCATTTGTACATCTGACATTGAAAATGCCCTTGGAAATGGCAAAGAATCACTGGTGAAGTTCAACCTATATGAATCACTACTATGGGTGCCTCATGTTGCCCACTGTGCTGCGAAGAACTTTGTCATGTCTCTAAAATCTCATCTGCCATAGGTATTTCATGCCATATTGTTGTTATAAGGCCTCCTGTATACCATTACACACATATATACACATACAAACATTCAGGTGGGCCAGATTAGGCCATGAGGTGAATGAAGTATCTAGAAATCTATGTGGCCACATCTTACCCCCATTCCTCAAGTTGCATGCTTGTGTCCTTGTCCTTTTATCAACCGGTAGAATGGGGTTGCAGCCTCTACGTCAAATCGCAGACAGGACATGCCACAACTGTTAATGTATATTGGTAAAGATGTGGCCACAGCACATGATTGCAGCCATGGAGAAAAATACATAGCCTTCAGTTACCGCATGCTGTCACAGCTTTTCTCTGGCTTTGGGACCCATGGATCAAAGTGTAAGAGGAAAACCTTGCTTGTGTTTTGGGAATATGCCAGTTCTGTACTCAACAATACTGTACTGTTGTACTGTCTTGTTGCAGGGAGAGCGGGAGGGGAAATAATAGAGACCTGATATCCCTGGAAGTTTTGTAAATCTGCATCCAGTGGGATTGACCTTCCCTGTGGAAGGGTAAGGGAGGCAATGAGGCTTCTTATTAGGCTTGTTTCAAAGAGGGACATATCCATGTGCTCCAGGGGAGCAATCCACTGGGAAATAATATATTTATTATGGCCTCTCAGGCACTGTGCAGCAGACCTCTGTTGTCCCGCCTTGAAGCCACTGCTAAGTTTTAATGTGTGTGGTCAGAAGCTGTTTTGTCACTACTTTAGGGGATAATTGACTTGATTCTTCACTGCATCCTTTCCTCTGTGCACAATGGATGTAAAATATTACTGGATGGGAGAGGGAGCAGTGAATAGCTATTTGAGTACATTTACATGCCCTGTGCCTGAGAGTGTCTTAAGTGTGGAGAACAAGGGCCAATGAGCCAGGTCTTGTCCAAATGTAACACACTCAGCACTCCTACAGGGGTTCAATAATCTAGCTATCATGAAAACAGAATGAGTTGGGGATAGAAAAAAAATACACTAGATGAGGGTGTTGGAGAAGTCGGAGTAATTGGTGGTTGAAGGGAATCTTTTACCAGTTTTACTGGGAGAAATTTTATTTGATCAATGCTACCGTCTTGGAGAGAGAGGTGTGATAAGGGGATCAGAAACATATCTTGGAAAAATATGCCTGCTTTCTTCCTGTTTCTGATAAGCATTGCCTGTTCTGGTTTTTATATTAATATCATACTGCTATACTGAAGGGTCATAAATTTCTTCACGTACATTGTTCCAGCATTGAAATATATCCACCTTGAAAACACTTTGTCCAGGCTTCAGAATTTGACCAGGGGAAACATTTGGAGATACAACCTGACATGCAGAACACAGATCAGAGATAGTTTATTCAAAGACAGATGGAAGTAATTCATAAAAAAATAACAGAGTTCAGGAAGTGTTCAGTTTGAAGACTACAGTTGCCCTGAAAAAGCAGAGAGCATACTGGATTAGACAGGAATGAAATTATTATTCTTTGACATTCTTTTAGCAGACAGAAGGTGGCAATTTCTTAGATACTTTTTGTGTTAGTTTGCTGAGATTTTCCAAAAGCTTTCCTGATACGCTTTTGGTAAAATTTTCATTTAAGAACATAAGGAGCTACCATATTGGATCAGATTTGTCATCCATCTGGTCTGGTAGCCTGTCTACAATAGTAACTAGTACCAGACATGTCAGAAGAAGGTGCAAAAACCACACAGTTGACAGAGGTCATTTCATGTCTTCCCTTATAGTCAGGGCACAGTAAAGGGATTTTTAAACCTTTACAATACTTTGTCTGCATTAACTGTTATAATTCTGGATATCTTTATTATTGCTGCAAATGGTTGGTCCTTTCATGTACGGCTAAATCCTTGGCCAGAATGGCTTCCAGTGTTGGTATGTTTCACAGCCCAACAATACTGGAAAAATTGTTTTTTCTTAATTTTACATTTGTGGCCTTCTATTTTCATTAACTGATGCTTTTATCAGTCCATGTCTCACTGCACCATTTAATGTTTTATAACACATGGACTCTTTATCTTCCTTTTGTACCCCAGGCATTGCTTCATGTTCATTTCTCACACTCATCCTCTTTTTACCTTTCTAGAGTAGAAAAGCCCAGTCCTTTCTGTCCCTTTTGGTATGAGACTTTTCCCTGTCTCTGATAATTATCATCCTCCTTTGAATTTACCCTAGCAGATTGCAGCAAGAGGTCCACTTGACACAAAATACAGCACAGGGAAAAGACAGGAGCAGAGGGGTCACCTGAGAGTATGCGGCTTTGGTTTACAGAAGGAGGCTGGGGAAGAGGAATAGGACATGAGCTCAACTCTGTCCTGCAGAAAGTGGAAGAAAGAAGTCATACGTGAGCTGGAGAAGAGTCTTCAAGAGGGGCTACACAGGGCAACCTAAGCTCTACTACTCTGTCATCTGCCTTGGCTGGAAACACTGTGATGATACCAACCCAGATGATTTCAGGAATGCAGAATTTTTCCAGCAGTACTGACCCATGACTGAAAGGAAAATATGAATATCATCCAACAATGAGAGAGCCTGAAAACCAAGAGCTTGTATTTGAGGCCGTTCAGAATGAGCAAATTCTGAATCTTATCCTTGACTGTGCTTAGTGCTGTGTGTTTCTTGAGCTACTTTCTGTCCAGAAGGGATTAATTCTTGGATTCAGAACTCTTAAATAAATCCCACTGAGAGCAAAAAACCAAATCTCCAGATTTTACCAACTTCATTGTATTTCTGCCAGCTGAGACAACCTCTTACAAGAATCACTTCCAAGCTGCTGTCATTACCGCTGCTCAGCACTCAAGTACTGAAAGTAAGTTTAAACAATGTCAGAGCGCTGTGCACAAAGGAGGTGCCATTGTGAAATGTGTTCTGAAGGCAAATTTGCATATCTCTATTTCTTCTTAAACTGAAGAATGAGACTAAATTTTTGAAGAAAGACTCAATGTTTCCCTATGGGACTGATTTTTTGGCGGGGAGATGTAGGAAATGTTTGCCACTTCTGTTTTCATAAAGAGTTTTCGCAAGTGTAACCAAAGGACTGTGGTCACATCAACTGAGCAAATCAATTACAAAGCACAGAAGAGAAAGAATACCATTTTTACTTGTATTTACTCATTAATGTGTAAAAACGACAGGAGTAAATGAAGATCCACAAAATATTCATTCATTCAGAGGAAGGACTGTACAATGAGTAAAGGATACTGGAGAGCAGAAAGACTGAGGAGGGTTATCTGCTGAATCTCTTCTTTTGACAGTACAATTCTAAATTGTCATTATTTTTAATTATTGGTTTTAATGTATGGTAGCTAATTCAAATACAACATAGGGAAAGATACAGAAGATCTACTTCAAATAGTGCATATTAACAGTACAGCTGATATGTCTACATTCAGGTTTTAGCATTAAACTGTGTTAAAAAATCCAGCTTAAATCTACCTTAGTTGTTGGGAGGCTACTGAGATGTAGAAGTTAGCAGGATACAGGAAGGTTATTAACACTGATACAAATAAAATCTGTCACAAGGCCTTATAGTACGGCTAGACAGTTGGGTTATAAAAGGTGTCAAACCTAAGGATTCCAAGACTTTGAAAAAGACATGTTTGCTTCTGAAAAAAAAATTTAAAGTTGAGTAAAAATTTAGTTTGCTTTTATTCTGTTGCAAAAATGTTTCAATTTAATAACACTGAAAATCTTGTCTTTATTGATTCCTTATTTTCCTTCTATTTACTTCTATACTATAGATTTTAGATGCAAGTTGAAACGTTTTTTTTAAATGCAATAAATAGTGTGTTTGTAGTTGATCATTTACTGATGTAAAATTATAAATGAAGCTCAGTTTTATTATTGTTTTAATAACTTATAAAACTTGTTTTGCCATTGCTCACTGATTGGTCTAATCAGTTATCTGCAATTTAGTTAGCACTTTAATGTAAGGCTCCTTAAAACAAAAGTGTGGAGAAACAATACTGAAATAATGTAAAATGTAATGTGCTGGAGGACTATCACCAATACTAGATGGCTATGTCTACCTCTATGTCTATGTCTGTCTATGTCTTTCTATGTATTAGAAAGTAAGAAAAGAAGAGTGGGAGCTTGTGTGTGTGTGAGAGAGAATGATGCCTAAAACTCTGCGCACACACAATACATATTTACATGTGACATAGAAGACTTCATTTGAAAAATCCTCTACAAGATTGCCAAGACAGGCTAGGAAATGTCAGAATAAAAGCTACTACTGAAACCTTAATTTGGCACTTCAATACTAGTAGAATTGCATGATATTCATTTGTGCAGTCAGTGGGGTTTTGTTTGCTTGTTTTGGTACTTGGCCTTGTTCAGTTCACAGACTAGCTGGGTCCGGCCAAATTCACTAGTATTTGAGATTTTGCTTCTTCTTGCTAGGTATATGAGACCTTCATTACAGACTCTTTTCAAATTATCTTCTAAAACACAAAGCAGTATTAATTTATCTCTGGTTTTTTCAATGCACTAGTCCTTCCATCTGTTAGTGTTCACAATAATTTTGAATCTATTTTTACAATACCTCTCTGAGCTGACAGGCAGAGGGAGCTTATGTCCATTTTGCAGGTGGTGAACTGAGTTCACCACTGAGAGATGAAAGCTTCCACCAATTTTGGATGCCCCTAAGACTTTATTTTGTGAACCATTTAACATTATGTAGCACAGTAGAGTTCAGCCTTCACTGACTTTATTTGTACCGCTATGCGCCCTTTGTTTCTGCAAGTTAGATTTCAAGGTGTCAAACAGAGAGACAAGAAACAGGAAAAACACAACTAGTGTGAAAAACTGAAAATACTAGGCAAAAATTAATTTTCTTGTTTAAAATAGTTTTCTACTCTCGCTCTGAACTTCCCTGTATGAAAATATTTCCACCCAAATGCCCGGGAACAAACTCATGTAACAGGATGTGCTGGACAACTTGAATAACACAGAGAGTTTCCTGCCCTCGCCATAACATACATTAATTAATATCAGCATTCATGACAGGTTGCTGCAGTCAGGGGATGTTGCTGCAGTGTCAGGGATTTTGTTAGATGGAAGGTACTGAATACAAAAGGTTAATTTTACTAATTAGTAGATGATAGATTAGGACTGTGAATAGCTGCAGAGAACATCAATATGAACATTGAAGAATGTCCCTAGGGCCATTTAATCTAATTCAGGAGTCAGAGTAATAGCTGAAGTAAAGGAAGGGCTGGCACCAAAATGAAGCAAAAGTCAATGAAGTAGAGACAGTGGAGCTAAGGTCTGATGGGTTGTTTTGGTCCAGAGATTTAGAGTGATTGAACCATAGACAGCGACAGATAATGGACTAGAAGATTTTAAAATATTAAACTAAAATATACCACAGGACAAATCTATGAGGAAATGCCACTAGATTTTGATGAAAAGCTCTTGCATAATTAGGTTATGTAGCAGATTGTCTCTGGAGCACCATCCTGTCCGCCTTCAATCTGTGTTTTGTTCTATACTGATGGAGTCTAGTTGGATTTTGTTTTCATCAATCCAGTTGGTATTGTGCCTTAATTTTGGCTTTCCTGCCATTGATCTTATTGCCTTTGCATCACACAGAACATCTTTTTTCAGGTTGAAGCCCAATGGCATAACAGTGAATGTGCCACTGCAGGGACTTTTATAACTGGTAGAACCTCAGATCTGTCACTTCAGACAAAGGATCAAGAATACCCGCGACTGAGTTTGGTTTTTTTTTTTGGGGGGGGGGGGCTGGGTGGATGGCTCTACTTAAATTAATTCATATTAATTTAAATATTTTAAAATACTGATTCAAATAATCTAGTGTAAGGGGAGGGAAATTAAACTTTTTATTTTACCAAATTATTTCATTGGTTTTTATGTAAATGTCATTTTTGTTCAGGAAAGTGTTACTTTTCTGCCTCTTTCAATAAATTAATATTTTTCAATATTGACTATTTTTTATGTGTTCCAGATGTAAGGCTATGATTTTTAATAAGCATTTTTAATGTCCCCTTATGCCTCTCTTCTAGTTTAATGTCCTTTCTTTCCCCCTATTAATTCTCCTCTTTTTCTATTTTCTCTGTACTTGGGTTTTTCTGGGCCCAGAAATGATGTATGAATTCTGACAAATTTGGGGCCAATACATTGTGTTCTTTAAGCATGCTGCATTAGAATTTACTCCCATAGAAACTAATGACAAAAATCTAACATTGGTGAGGGCGATGTGTGAGCTGGGGAAAAAACCACCACCACCACCACCACCACCACCACCAAAGAGTTCTAAAAAAATGGTCTATATTTATATGTGCTTTGGAACTAAAACAGTTTTCCAAGTGCTGATGAAGTCTTGTCTATCTGCCAGTCAGTAATTCCTCATCTTTCCGTATCTTCCATAATTCCTATCTTCCTCTGTCCCATAATGAATCCATCTGGAGCAGAGATGTTTTATCAAACCTATGCCTATGGAAAGACATAAATGTTCTGATACAGATTTTGATGTTACTACAATAAAGATGGATGACCAATAATGGACTTCTGTATTGCCATTTTCAATTGGAAGTACCTACCAGAGCGATATTAAAAATGCTTCACAACTTGAAGAAATAAAACTTCTGAGGAATAAATGTTCCAATGGTTATGCACATCCAATGAAAAAACAATTATTTTCCATTTTTTCAAGATTTTTTAAACTAATGAATTAAATCTAATGCCAACTTCCTAGATAACCCAAGTATAGGTATACATATATATACATATGCACTCACATACATATATAATTTATATAGAGAGAAATTCAGAGGCAAGAATAATTACGGAGTTAAAGGTCTGAGAGTACAACTGTCAATGCTTGGCAATACACCTCTGCCCCTTTTAGGATGGACTTTGACCTTTACTACAGTTTCACTTTGGTTTGGAGAAACCCCTTCTCCCCTTCTGGAGGGCTGTGCTATTTACTGGTTATTTTTCTGTCAAACAACTGAAATCATAGGAAAGTCAATAAATGGCGGGCTTTTACTCCAAAAAGCCTGGCGCGAGCTGTTCTGCTGGATGCCAGAGCAGTTCTGTCTTCAGTAAGCAGGGAGCTGTCGGGAACTATGAGCACTGGAGCAACTCTCCCAAAAATGAAATCGGGCTTCCCATGTTTGCATACAGGCTTGGCTATTAACTTGGTCATGTAAAGCTGGCGCTTGTCAGTACGACTGCCTTTTTTCTCGCTTATTAGTCAGTTGTAAGTAAAGAAAGATTCTTTAAAAGATGTGGATGAGTACGATTTGGTGTGTGCTTTGCCTCTATTGGATGAGCAGCAGCTAACGAACGGCGGTGAGGGGACACGCTAGCAGTCCCACCGCTCATGCTCTGACCCCGCTGCACCCAAAACGTTCACCCGGACCTCGCTGCCCCTCCCCGGCGCACTTTTTCATTAAGCAGCAGGTAGTTTCCAAGGCGCTGCAACAAACGCCGAGTTGCACAAGGAGCCCGAAGGGGCTGACGCTCGTTACCGCCTGCTCCATTTCCGAACACGCCCCGGCCCTCCGCGGTGGCTCCCCGCTCGGAGGAACCGCCGCAGGGCGCTGCCCACCCGGCGGAAACCCGCGGGGAGCGCCGGCCGCGCCGCCCGCCCCGCCGTGCTGCCCGCCGCGCCGCCGCGAGGGGGCGTCCTCCCCCGCCCCGCCCCGCCCTGGCCCCGCCCCTCCAGCCCCGCCCCCGGGCACTTTCCATTCCGTCCCTCCGCCGCGGGGGGGCGCTGCCGGCTGCGGCCGCGCTGCGGGGTGACGCGGCGGCGGCCGGAAAGGAGGCGAGGCGGCGGCAGCGCTCGGGGCTGCGGGGCTGCCCGTCGCTCGCTGCTGCGTTCGTCAGGAAAGCACGTCCTTGCCTTTGCGCCCACACACGCGCACATGTTTTACAGGCATCGCGTTTCCTGCTGGCTGCGCCGGTGCGTATCTAATGACGCTCGAAGCAGTTGATCGAACTTGCATTTAGCTCGGAGGCTTGCTGCTTTTATTTCAGAGCTGGAAAGGCATCTGCGTGCTGAAAGTTTTCCCTTTGCTTGAGGCCACTGTAATATTCTCTCTACCTACAGACTTGCTTCTGCTTTTCCCAGAGAGACGAACGTTAGCCCAGCCCATTCCCGGGGTGAGGAGGGTATCGGTACTGTGAAGGCAAAGACTGGCTAGGAGGTTGTACCTGCAGGGCCTGTGAGAAGGAGCGGGCTGCCTTGCCTGCCTGCTTGTCTGCCTCGGGAATAGCAGCCGTCGTGTCCTTGGGCAGTTTCTCAGACTTCGTATCTCCATAAAGCTGCCTCAGTTTAAATGAAAAGTGACTCTAACTTCAGTGGATTATTTCAGCTTGGGAGTTGCACTGTTCAGACTAGATTGTTGAGTCAGACAAGGCATGATCACGAAACATTATGTGTACGCAGTTGGCCTTGATAATCACAGCCAAATGATTTGTGATATGCCTTTGGTGTAACTCTACCCTTATAGCTTTTGGCTTGACTGTCTAAGCAAATTAGGGTTAAGTGATAGGGCTGCGTGCTTATGTGTGTGTACACATATAAACATCCATCTGTCTCTTCCACCCGCTGTCCAGTTCTGACCAATTCAGGTAACAGGTCAAGGGGTCAACGTTAATAATTTTAGGAATGTTTTGTGGAGATAGGTAGTCTAACATAGAAGGAGGCTGTACTAGTCTACAGCTCAGGAAAAGCCTGCAGCTGCCATCTCTGTACTCTCTTATGGCACAACAGAGAACCCACACCTTGCAATGTTAATCCATAGAAAACCAGGCTGTGTTGGTCCTGCTGCTCTCATAAATATTGTTTGTTTTTCCTACTTTGCATCTCTGGGAGAACTCAAAGACTTAAGAGCAGAAGAATCGCATCAGAAGCAAGAGCACTACATCTCTTCTGGTTACCTCCGGATCAGGAGCCAGTATCTGATGCTAGACACAACCTGAACTAAGCAAGGCAGGAGAGAGGTTAGCTCAGAAACAAAGGAGAAAGTAAACAAGAGGAAAATATTTCATATCTTGCCAATTGTCAAAGACTGCTATGTCTGAGCTTGGAAAAGTGATAGAGCTCACAGAGGTGGTCATTGGAAAAGGCTGTGACTCCTCTCACTTAGATGGATCATATATTCAAAATGCTTAGTTCTCTCTGTGGCTGTAAAGTGAATCTAGATTAGCTCTGATTATACATTTCTATGTGTAGGCATTATGTTCAGTTGCAGCAATCTCCCTTCTCCTGTCCTAAGTGACAGCATCTTGAAAGATTTAGAAAATTAAAGATTTAAAGAAATTAAAGAAATTAAGATTAAAGAAAATTAAATGTAAAGAATATATTAAAATATGAAAAAAATAGAAGCTCTCAAAACACCAAATTGTTTTTCATGACTTGCTGTGTTTAGGCAAGACAGAGCTAGGCACAAGGATCATTTTTTCAAGAGTTCTCAGCTGACCTGAAATTTCTTTTTCGAACACAACTTTGGTCTTTCTGAGCCCAGGTTTAAGTGAAAGTCAGCAACACTTATCCTTTGAAAATTCAGGCCCTCAAGTCATGTGGATTCCAGACCTTTCCAGAGAGAGGAATCAGCTCTGCCCTGCTCCAGGGCAGAGGGAAGATCCCCTTCTCTAGGTCCCAGGGAGAAGGCAGATCCCATTCTCCAGGTAGGGGAATGATCTGTCATGTGTGGGTTCACTCTGTGCTGCTAAGGGACACACCAAGTTCTCTGAGGTGCTTACGGCATTGCGTACTAATTCCTAGTGACTTTCTGTTAGTATGATTTTCACTCTGTGATTAGTAGGGTTTGCAAGGTATAACCTCCCGGTAGCCTTGTAATTTAAGACTTTGCTGTAGTAGAATATCCATACCTAGAGAGCAGCAGCTGCCAGCAGCAATGACAACTACAGAGCCTACCTTAAACTAGCTTCGATTTGATGAATGCATTATCACTGCTGTCTGCTGCTGCTGCATAATGGCTTTTGGTTTTTAGTCAGATTTCATACAGAGACAAGGCTTGTGCAGCCACACTGTCATCACTGCCTTTTTAAACCCTTTAAGCTGTGACATAGAAATGCCACAGATAGAGCTGCATCTTAAAAATCTTGTGTCCCACAGGTTTCTTGAAAACTGGTGAGCAGATAGTGCTTTATTGCTCAGTGAAGTTCAGCTGTTACTCTTTCTGGTATACCTGTCAGACAGTTGACTGAGTAGCATGCCTAGACTTTGAATCACCCACAGTACATAATGTATCTTGCACAGCCATCATGTAAAACAATTGGAATAGGAGTATTACAAGAGAGCTACAGAAGGCATGATTGCTGAGATGAGTGTAGCAGGAGGCCTTAGGCAACACAGGAGGGAGGCAAGTGTCTTAGTTGACTTAGGAGACCACAGGAGAAAATGGAGTACAGAGATGGTTTGGGGGAAAAAAGAGAACCTGGGAATATTGCAACATTGGCTGTATGGGACAAGAAGAGGAAATCAATATGCTGCCGTAGAAGATCCTGAAAACATAGGACAAAAAACTGGAAGAGGGCAGGCTTTCTATGTCTGTGTCTTGCTAGTCACAGAACTACTATCTCATGCAGATGGCCCATAACAGAGTATCAGTGGGGCACTTATGAATATGGTGGAGATACCTGATCAAGCACCAAAGAACAGACTATTGACTCCTCTAAAGGAAATCAGTCAAGTGCATCTCAGATGAGTGGGAGCGTCCTTGGATGCTAGGCATAGACAGTGCTCACTTGTATAAGTGAAGTCTTAATAGATGTTTGGATGGTATGGATTTTATGCAAGTCATCTACTTCCTTTTTCATGTTATTTTTGCTTAGACTGCCAGCTTTACTGTGACAGTCACTGCAGAAAGAATTGCTGTTCTGCTTGAGGAACATCAGAGTGGAAGGGCAGAGTACAAGGGTATTGGTGTCCTACAGGTACCTTCTGGTAGGAACTCTTTTTTGGTTTCCATCTGATCAGGTGGCTCAGTGCCTGTGCGCTCAGACCACTAAACACAGGCACAGGGCTGCCTTTGAAATGGAGCACAGGAAGAGAACATGGCTCCTCACAGGGACTCCTGAAGAAGCAACTCTTAACTGGGTTTTTGCAAGTGCTGGAGCATAAACACCAGAACGGTATCTGATGGAGAAACAGGGCTAACTAGTCCATGCTGCTTCTGAGACCTGAACTAATATAGTGACATGACGCTACCCTGTGTCATGTAGACATACCAGCCTGTATGGGATTAAACTGGAGCTCTCTAAGACATTGCCATATTCCACTGTGTGGACTTCTTCTAAGAGATATACAGGAATTATCCTTTAGCCTAATAAATAGTACAGCAGAGTGACGACTACCTCTAACGTAGGGAATGCTGCAAAGTTATTTGTAAACAGACTTTTAATTGGGATGCGCCGATACAGCCTTGCTGCTGCATGTATATAGCTTCTGGTCAAAGCAAGCTCAAGGTCTTTGAGCAATACAGGCAAAGAGGCCTGGACTGCGGTGCTCCTGCCAGGGGAGAGGGAGGTTGTGGCAGAGATGGGTGCTCCAGAGCTGTGGTTCCGACTGTTGGCAGAGGGAGGGGAGATGCAGGGGATGGCAACTGCTGCTGCAGAGAGGGCCCTTTACCTCTCCTGCTGTCACACGCCCCTTCTTCCCCTGCAGCGGCAAGAGCTACCAGGCTCAGATAATGTAGCCATTGGGCCATACTTCATGCGCTACGCCCATCTATCTATTCCTTAGCAGCTCTCTACTTTGCTTCTGCCAAGAGCCAGCTCTGTTTGTCATAGACAGAATGATGTTTTTTATGAAGATTGTATTTAGCCAGGTTCCTGGCTTTGGGAAAGATTACAGAAAAAGAGAAGAAAAGCTGAGAGAAAGCAGGTAAAATCAGCAAGAGACACCGCCTGTCAATATATAATGCCTGTATCTCTCTTCAGCCTCAGTTGTCCAGACATGTAGACAATTTCCACTACTCCAGCTGTTCCTTTACTCCCGTGGGGGGATATCAAGGCCACAGGGTTCACAACATGCTCTGCACTCCTGTAGCCATGGCACAGCAGGATCAGGTAGGGGCAAATCCAGAAGTGCGCTCAAACATTGTGGTTCTCCATTTAAGACTCTCTCTGCAATCCATAGATGTTGCAAGGTTTTTTCTCTCTCCCAGATTAGCCCTATAAATTCCTTTCCTTTCAGTCCAGCTATTCCCTTACATGAAATGGAAAGGCAAAGTAAGACATTTAGTGGCAAGAGAGGCAGACCACAAACTGTACCTGACAGCAGTTCTCAGGCACAGGTCAGTCTGGCATGTCGATGCCCGTCTTCACCCGCTGGTCATTACCGTACTGCTCAAGCAGTATCGCTTGGCTTGTTCTGTTGATAATGTGCCAGTAAATCCCACATAGTTCATGAGTTCATATGTGAGTAATAGAAGAGTAAGTCAGCTTCTGAGGGCTTCCCATTTCATGCTAGACAGTCTTGGCAGAGGCTGGTCCTTTAGGCTTCTACTATGTAAGTGGTAGTAGTAAAAGCACGAGTACCTACTCTTACATCTTTACCCATCTTGAACACTGGTGCCGATAAAGGGGCACACATGAGGTACTTTGTGGGGAAGGGATAAGAGGACTTTGTTTGCACAGTGGTTTTATATGTTCATAAAGTGCTCTGAAATCCTTAGAGATAAAGCATTGCACTTCTCAACCTGAATCACCATAGTGCAGAAAGTTGTATTTCTTATGGTTTTCTGCCTAATAAATAAGACATAAGATGTGGTCATGTTTTTTTTTCTATTAATATCATGATTAAAGGCAAAGAAGCAGGTTTTGGGTCTGGGCTTGTGATAGTTTGTGGGTTTTTGTTTTCTTTTCCCCCAAGGCTGCTTTTGTGAAAGCAAGCCACAGGTGCTGTGACAAGCCTGGGACAGCCTAGGGACATGGCAGTTACTGCTCTGTTGTACACCAGGATCTCCTAGGATTTCAAGTCAAACTTTGGGAGAGGATTAGGAATCCCAGCCCTATTGAAAAGGTTGATGTAAGTGTAGGCAGGAGTGTGGAAATCTAGCTTGTAATTGGGAAAGCCACCAGCGGAGGTCAGTGTCTCACAGAGACAGACTCTCCCCTTCCCCGCTGCAAAGCCGGCGCCTACCGCAGGCATTAGCTGCTCTGGCTAAAATAGGTGCATGCGGCTCCGACCTACCTGTTTCTCCCCATTTAATTGCACACCGAGTGTTCTAAGCAGCAATGCTGGCACACAGGCCTCTCCTGGCTGAGGTTCTGCCTCGGTTTACAACCTGGTATTTTCTCCCGACACTGTTTCCCAGCTTGAAGAACGCCTGAGACTGGTACATGATTGATTTTCACAAACGAAGAGCGATTCTGTATCAGTCACCAGACTGCACATGCGTGTGCAGGTACTGAGCTGGAGGCCTCCCATCCTGGAGGATGGGCCCCCCGTCCTTTGGGAATGCTTAGTAGGTGCAGTCCTCAGAGAACACGGGAGGAAGTGCTTTTCAGGTGGCAAAACACGGACCTCTGTGTAGAGTGAGTCATCTAAATGTTTTTGTTGTCTGAGGAGAGAAATAGACTCCTCCAAGGGATGGTTCATCTCACTGTGAGCACTAGAAGTACCCATGTTACTCTGTTAACCGTAAAGGGTATGTAGGGTGAACCATTACTGAGATGCAGACCTCCAAGTTTAGGTGAAAGAAGTCTCACCCATAGTTTCAGGGATGTGAGCATGAACTGTTCAGCACTGATCTTCAGCCTTGTCACAACCAGAGTGTTTCTGGATCTGACCAAGAACAAAACTTTCCAGCACCTGGTGCACCTTTAGGATCAAATGCAGATTTCAGGTGTCTCCAGAGTCAGGCAGCACGTGAGTGTGGATGTTTCAGGTTAACTATATGACCCTCATCCTGTGTGAGTGCAAAAAACCCCCTTTGCATGGTACTCTTTATGCAAAGACTGTGTGTTTTCAGACTCTACCATAAGCCAGACCAATTTCAAAAAAGACGTAAGCAAGGCAGTGTTGTAACACTGAAACCAAGCCGGAAACCCAAATCTTTGGTGAGGAGGGAAAATCACATGTGGTTAAAACCTAACTGACTTTTTTATCCAGTTTGCTAAATGCCTGTTGATAGCTGTTCTGTTCCTCCTGCACGTCTTTGTGGCTGGCATATGAGAAGTGCCAGGGCCGGCTCCCGGGGGAGCTGGACTTTCAGTTTCACGTGGACTTCGAGCGAAAGGGGGAAGAGTTCACAGGAGAAACCTCTGCTTTTGTACACACTAGAAGTGCAAACTGTCCCCTCAAAGATACACAGCAGCATACTAAGATCTTGTAAAGGTATATGTAACTGTTAGGGCCCTGAGCACGTTCCCTGCCACCCCCAGCGGGGTCTGGCTCCGGCTGAGGGTCAGCTTTGCCAGCACAGCTGCATTAGACACACGCAAATTCTCACAAGCATGTGGAGAGCCCAGAGGAGAAGGAAGTGGATGACAGTGGATGTATGAAGCATGGGCAATAAAAGAAAGCCTGAAAGACTCGGGTGGTTTAGTCTGGAGAGGAGACGTGTGAGGAGAGACATTGCCGCAAAGGAGGAAATGAGCTGTTCCTTCTTTGTGGACTCAATAATAGGCTTGAACCACAAATGAAACTTGGGTCCTAGAAAAAAGTTTCTTGTGGCAAGCAAGGAGATGTACTAGGATGCACTGCAGGGCTGTAAAAAGTCCAGTGCTCAAGCTTGAAAAAACAGGTTAGGCACATGGCTGATGGGAATGGTTGTGGCATACTCGATCCTCCCCTGGCCCGCAGGATGGCAAACAGACCATCCCGTTCAAAGTCCTTCCCAGCCTGTTTCTATCATCCATTGACAAGTCATGAATCCTGTGAGGTTCATACCTCAGACTCTATTGACAGAACAAAATAGTTTTAATCAATCAAGTTTTGTCTTTTTTTGTCACCTTTTATTTTTTTTGCTTAGGTGGGGTGTCTTCTAAGGTTTAAACTTTTTAAAGTATTTAAAAATCTTTTAAAAAGGCAGTTTATCTCCTACCCAAATTAGTGGGAATTCATCATCTGTCTGGGGATTAGTGGGAATTCATCATTACACGCAGCCAAGGTGTGTGTTTCCACACTTACTTCTAAAGGTTGTCTTTACCATAGCATGCACTAAGAACAAAAACACGATCTTCCTTTGTATCCTCACAACATACACACACATAGACACATAGACACAGGAGACAAAGAGATTGGGAAATAATATTATGAAATAAAGTCTGTATCATTCCTTTTTCTTCTATAAAGGATGCCCACTTCTCTATTTAATTTTCCTTGGCTACCTGTTGAGCAGGCTTGCGTGACAGGAAAGTCGTAGAGCACAGACGTAGCACATGCAACTGAAATGACATCCAGCACAGCTGCAGCATATGAGGACTGGGGTCATGGTTGCTCATTTTCTGTCCACTTTTCCTGTCCTGTTCTGTAGAGAAGCTGGTTAGGCAGAGATTAGGTAGAATAATCCTTCCTATCCATATGCTTTAAAATCTTGGTTGTCACAGACACAAGATCCTGGCACTGCTGTAATGAAAAGACTCTTCCTGCTCTCCCTCTCTATTCCTGCAGTTGCTTGCGGACCAGAAATAAGGCAGCTCCCTCTAGGTGGCCAAGATTTGATGCCTCCTTTCCATTACAAAATTCTTACCTTTATTTTATTACTCTAGAAATATGAGATTCACAAAGAGTGTTTTCTGTGTCCTGTTCGCAGGCAGGGCACAACCATTAACCATGGGAAAAAAAAACCATTAATGTTGGAAAAAAGTGAGACTGCGTGTTTAGTTGAAAGCTACCAGCCAAACTGACATTCATCCTGGCACAGATACAGTAAGCTGCAATGCGCAGGGATGGGAAACAGATTAGGAGGACCCTAGGTGGGAATGAGAGGGTGAATCACCTTCCTTGCAGGAAAAAGTCCAGAGTCATCTTTGACTGCCTTGAAACTGGTGATGTGGGAATTCCTTCATCCCTCCCTCTCTAATCAAAGGAATGTTTAATAAGTCATTTTTGTATTAATTGGATTAGTTGTCCTGGCCTCCTTGCAAAGTGCTGTGAGCACCATCACTGCAAAACTGTAGATAAGAAATAGCTATTCCTCATTTTTTTCATTAGGAAAAAAATGTCTGTTCACTTAGTATCATGCAAGGCAAAAAGACAAACAGGCAGAAAGGTTTGTGATTTGTGGCTGGGCTTTTGATTAGAGGTTACTAAGCAACACTAGCCCGATCTTAGCCCTACATTCCTCCTTGGAAAGCAATGTCTGTTAACACTCAGGTCAAAACTGGGCTTATGTATACATTCAGCTGACATCAAAGGCATGCATGGGTGCAAAGAAAATCATGCTTTGGCTTCCTAACTTACAAGACTTTAAACAATTACATTGCCCATATTTTGTTTGTGCTCATATTTGTGGCCTCTGATCACATGTACAGCAACAAGAAGATGCTGGAAAAAGGTACGCAATTCCGTGATTTTCGGGGAGAGGTTAACCCAAATACATACTTTATTGAGCGTTGTTTGGTTGGTGCAGCTATCACCCTGCCCAATATTGGCATGCATTTTGTTTCTGATTCAGAAAAGCAACAACTGTATTTCCCTCCATTTGTTGTTCTTCATTACCTGCTTCCTCCCTTCCCATGCCCTGCAGCCTCTGCTCCTCTGTTCGGATGCCAGCCTCTCCTGTTCGTTACTCAGGTTTATCTGTACACGGGCTCGGGCTTCCCAGTGAAATTTCTATTCCCTCATAGAAATACTAATGCAAGAATTACTTAGGTGAATTACAGTGAAATAAAGTGAGGCTTACTTAGGTGTTCTCCCTAAACACTTTTTTCACAAGCAGTATTCCCTGTCACCTGAATGATGCTGCTCTCAGCCACAGTTGCTAACCTGCCCTGGGGTTTAGGCAAAAAACCTTAATAAGCATTGTAAGATACTCCTTCAGGATCTGGAAGAGCACTAAACAACTTCAGTGCAGACAGTCTCTGGAGTTGTTCAGAAGGAAACACTTTCCCACAGTTCATTGGGATCGCAGGGTAATTCATCTTAATGGAGTGAAAGAGCCACGGGATATATCCCCAGAAATCCCAGCAAGTGCTGACACGGTAACTCATGCAGGGCTTTGTGGAGTGGCTGCCCTCACCAATTACCTAAATTAACTCAGCAAAGACTGTTCACACATAGAGAAAATCCTCCCTGACCTGATTTGTAAGGCCATTTAAATCATTCCTTAGGACCCACCTTTGCTAATATACCTCTATAAAATGAATTGCTGAGACTAGGAGTAGGAGTAAAATACTTTACCTATTTGTGTTATCTTACAAACGTCCATGTGTTCATTATGACAGAAGTGCCTGGTAGTGACTTCTCTTTCATGTGCCAAGTGTGGGCTGTTAGTGACTTATATAAAATACTTTCAACTCAAAAAAATTTATAATCATTTTATAAAATTCTATTGCCGTTGGTATAACAGCCCTTTGCAATTTAACAAAGAGGAAGCCCATAGGCTAGAAAAGTGCCCCCTCACTGCTAATAAACATGGATTAAAGGCATACGATTTCATTAACTCACTTAATTTCATCAAGTTCCATTCTGGTTTTGCTTCTACAGCATGCACGCCAGAGAAACACACTGGCACTATCCCAAATAATAAATGAATACAGAATATTCCAAGGTTGGGCTCATGCCACCACCGAAGCAGGAATACCCAAATCTGCAATAGAAATGTCTGCAAACCACTGGAGGAGAAAAGCAGTGCCAGGGCAAACCCCTTTAAACAAACTCCCGGACTCACAGGTTCCATGGCAGAGCAGCCCAGCTCTCTGGGTCGAGAGGTGGGAGAGAGGAAGAGAGTCTTCAGCTGTCTGGGCAAAGAAACAGCAGCACTTTTCAACAAATCTGTTCTCTTCTTACACAAAAAATAAAGTTTATTTTCTTCTAATATTGTTCTCAGAACAGCTATAATTGTCAATATCTTTTTGTTAATTTGCTTGTAATTCAACCTGAAGTATACATCCAACGTGGAAAAATTGGGATTGGAAAAATCAGAGCTTGGATAACTTATATTTGGTAAAGTTAGAAACAACCAAAACCAGGAATTTAGAGGGTAATTATGAATAACCTTAACTAAAGTTACCATGACTGCTTCTACCCATAACAGCATTCTTCTCCGGTAGTTTTTTAGTAAGCCTGGTTTTCATTTGCAAATTTTAGACACTAAAATAATTAGTAAGGAAAAGCTTTTAGAATGAATGTAGCTACACTTCCAGGTGGAAGTACACAAGGTAGTCTTTAGTCTTCCCTCTGAAAATAGCTATACTGGTATAAAACTTTTTTATACTAATTGTGAATTCAGATTGGAAATATGTGCTGGTTTAATTATACTATAATTAATTGTGCTAAATAGATATCGCACTAAATATAAGTAGGAAGACAGCACTATTTAAATTATATTGACAGACTTAAAGATTTGTATTTTTCTAGCACAAAAAAAGGATGAGCTTCATATCCGCATTCCATGACGTCAGCTGAGTAACTCTGGTCTCATTGCTGCAAATGCAAGGTACTGTCTTACGTTAAAAGCTATGCCAAGTTGTATCACTTCAGATTTACCACAGACTAAAAGCATTTATGTAGATTGTTATCATGGCTCACTTAGTCCACAGTAACTTGTTAAGCCATGATAATTCAGTCATGAATTTGAGCTTAAAGGGAAACGTTTCAGAGTACTATAATAATGGTGCTGTAGCTGCGATAGTATAAGGATATGTTTTGCATTAGCACAAGACCTAACAAAGTAGCACCTTCACCTAGACTAGGCCTGCAAGACCATATTAAACAGTGAGTACTAAATAATGGTCAAATAAATGAGGACTCTAAAGAGAATCAGTACTGGTTAGGATACAGCTGATGATCAGCCTGGAATGCAGCAGTGTTCCTTGATGCCCATGTGAATCTCCCACTTTAATCCAGAGAAAGATGATTTTTGGTTGAGGAAAGTGCCCTCATTCAGGAATGCACTTCAGCACGTACTTGAATTTTACTAAAAGCACTAGGATTCAAGGTGGAGCTTAAAACTAAACATATGCCTACATGTTTTCCTGCATGGGGACGTTGATTTAGAGACTGAAAACCATGCACGTTAACCTCTTTTCAAAGCTATCAAGGTAGTGTTGAAGAAGAAAATAAAACTTCAAAAACTAAGGAAGTATTTGAGTCATTATGTTTCAAGCTGAAAGTGATAGCACAAAGATCTATTCAATGACAATTAAATTACATTAATCAAACCCAAGGTATTTTTTTAAAGTGATGATACACTTTGTTTACTGTTTGTGGTGTTTATTGTGCTTTAACAGAACGGGATAAATCTGATAAGCTGTTTAATTTTGGATTGGACGAGCTGATGGAAGTGGAGTTCTGCCAGTGCTCTGAAAACTTACTTTCCCTATTGAACGTCACATTTAAATCACCCTGACTACTCTAGATTGTGTAAGTAAATAGACATGGGAAGCGCAGCATCAGCTCCATGAGTCTGCTTAGTCTTCCTGTTAGAGCTATAACGTACTAGGATGCATTCACATGTAGGGTGAACACTTATAGTCAATTACACTCAATTTATTAGATTAGGTATGCAGAGGAACAGGATAATAGCAGAGTCATATGGCCGTGGAGGTTCACCATCTGTTATCTGCCTTTAGCAATGGACCAGTTCTCACTGTGGACAACAAAAAGGACTAGTGAAAAAATAAATGGGACATATGCTTTTAAATTCCCAGCTGGGACTTTAATTCAGAATTCTCAATTTACAAATGCACCGTTTTGTAAGCAAACAATTATTTTCCAGTATTTTACAGCTGAAAAGATTTGCTAGCAGGCTCTTATTAATTGCATTTAATAATCTGTAAGAAGCCTACGCAGAATGCGCCAAAAGCTATTCAGCCCACAGTTTAAAGGTATAGATCCAGATAATGCAATTGACAGCAGCAGAACTGTGTGGAGTTCATTTTGGCTTTGCAGCTATTCATGTGTATACACTGAGATTTTTGTATTAAAAAAATTTATCTGTGCATAAATACTAGCCCCCTGAAACAGAGCTGAGGAGAAGACATGTGACGTAAGACTCTCAAGCAGCAGAAGTTAGGCATCTAAACATGAAACTGGGGTACTAAAACCCTCTATTCAGAAATCTTGTTCAACTGTTAGCTAACCGGGGAGACTCCTGCCACCCTGGGTTAGGTGTGGTTCCTCAAGAACCGAAATGCTACTTCTCTGCAACCACAGCACCTCATTCTTCAAAAAAGGTACAAGTTAGCCTGATGTCAAGCCCACCACAAAGCCTCATCTGCTTTTAGGAACCGGTGGAGAAATATCTCCACATACTTCCCCAATGGCCATCTGCCGTTATGCTCTAATTCCACATTATGCAACCAGTAGCCTAGGACTTTCCACAAAATTCAGTAAGAACAACAACTTCCTTGTAAAACTTATTTTGCACTTCTTTAAGACAAATCTTAGCCTGAGGGTTATCAGCTATTTTGGGTATGGCTTCTCTTTTGCTGAGCTGTTGCAAAGGAACGGCAGCTACTTAAAACAGAAGGGCAGGGGAAAGGACCCCTCTGAGGTAGGTGTTGGGGTATACTTCTGGAAGGCTGGAGATGGGCTGAGATCCGTGTCTTCAGCAGCAGTAGGACCAAAACCTGTGGTACTTTCTCATCGACCCTGCTCACTTGAGTGCCAGGCTGCACAGTTGCACCCCTGTGTCTTCAACGCCTCCTCCTGCCTAGAGGCACAGGTTGGGCAGGAGGGAGGGCTGACTCACCGGCAGTCAGGGCTAACCTCTTATAGAGGATATAAGAGGCTGGGAATCCACTTAGGAAGGGGAAGGTGTATAGACCACCAACGCCATGGACTGTATCTTCTGTAAACTGCTTTCCAAGAGAAAAGAAAAAGTCTTTAATGAACGGGAGCAATAATGGAAGCTATTTTCCTTTTTTCATGAATCATACGTACATGTATATATGACAAAAATATGAATTCTTTTTGTGGTGGGTTTTTTTAAATTAAATTTGGCTTCTCAAATCTCAGGCCTTTCTGCCTCTGTGCTGCAACCAGCAAAGTTTGATTTATTTACAGAAACAATCAGTTCTGAGTAATTTTGTGAGAGCCTGTGAGACCTGTGACATAAGAAAATAAATATAGCATTGGTACTCACTGACTTACGCTGCATCTGCTTTGGGAGACTGACTTCCTAGGGTCAGCTGATGTCGCTTATTCCTGCCTGTGTGTCATTTTGCTGGGGATGTGTACGGGGCGGGGGGAAGGTGTTTGCAAAACAGACCTTGACCTTCTCAGCAGCAAACAAATGCTGCTGAAGCAAGCAAACAAATGGATTTATGGGTATTTTACAAGAGGAATTTTGAATTGGGACTGCATTTGCCACCTCATTTTCTACTGTCAGTATTCCAAAAGCTTACAAACTAGATTCTCGAGCTCAGTCTACCTACTGATACCTCATGTTTTCTGATTCCTGTTTCTGACCTCCATTTAAAACCCCACACATTTAAAAGTACACAGACTCTACAATTTTAATATTAACAGCTGAAGTAACACCATCTGTACCCTTTAAAACTCTGTTCTTGTAAAAAAGAAAAATAAGAAACACTATTTTGATCAGAGATGGGTTCATCCAGAAAAAAATGGATTTGAGTTAAAGTATTCTGTAAATCTGTTTGATAAACTGAATCATACTAAAAGATTTTGCATTTCCCATGCTTTTTACTTGATAATCTCAAGCCCATCTGTAAGCAAAGATAAATTAATTCCTCAAAACTAAAACAATAGAATTAAATTCCTAGTAATATGTCCATCTGCAGGTGTGTGCGCATAAAATATAAAATTATATTAGTTCACATGCATTTGTGCTTTTTTTCTTCAATTTTTTTTTGTGGTTTTGATCAAGTTATTCTAGTGTAATTTCAGAATGAAGATTTATTTCCTGTTGTATCAGTGCCGTGGGAAGTTCTCAAATTTCTGAAAACACCATTACCTCTACTTGACATCACCAACATGTACACTGTGACAGTTCTGTGAATTCAGTATCTTTTTACCATAAAAAAGGACCTAGGTTCAGGGACTTACTGACTAAAGTTTCCCATTTTTAGCTGTTTTACTACAGAAACAAGCCTTTTGTGATCATACTTCCAATTTCTGTATATCTCTACCTGTGGGTCCTCCCCATTTCTCAATAGCTCAGGACATGCTGGCCAGTTTAACTTCACAGATACATATAGAGGACTCAAAAATAATTAATGTGCTTTAATTGTCATTACAACATATAGAGACTCCAGTAATTACCTTCTGAAACTGCTGTGTGAGCTCATACCTTACAATACACTTGAGTTTACCTGGGAAAGCCAAGAGGAAGCAGAGGGAGGAAGAGCAGGACCCTCCAGCAGCAGGAAAAGCACCCAAGTTGGTCATGCATATGACAAATATGCAGGAGATCAAGTTCCCCTGGTTCTGGTGCTCCTTGAGTGGCCTGTAGGTGTACACGCTGCTCTTTTTGTTCCCAGTAACACTGTCTAGAAACCAGTGCCTATCAAACAGGATTAAATACTGGACTATCTGGTCCGCCTTTGTTTGGCTGCTGTGTGGTGGCTATGGCCAGTGATCCCATTTCTACAGCATAACTCAGTTATGGCGCTTCCTTTCTATGTGATTCTGTCCTGAACTTCTCCAAGTGATACTTTGCTCTTGCATGAAGCTGAGCAGAAAAGTGTTCACTAGCGGATGTAGTGTAAATTCACTGGAGTAACCTAGCTGCGAATACCTGGGGTTTACGTCCTTGAACTTGCTCTGATTGTGGACTGAGAACAACAGAAGGTATTCTATTGTGTGTGTTTATAGGCTGTTAAATCAATATGCTGCTGGAGGGGAATCTTCCACATCATTTATAAATAATGGTGAGAGCTGTGCTCCTAGCAGCACTGGTGTACATGCAAAGTGCCTCCATTGACTTCTGCAGTGTTACACATTTTGCTGCATGATTAATTTAACTCGCTCCCCCTCATGAACTGTCCACACCGAGAATTACTGCTTTAACCAGAGACTTAGCTGTTGCAAAGAAATGCCATCCCAAATTAGCCCTTCTAAAGAATCAGTGGACTACAATACATCTAAATGTTAATTAGGAAACAAAAGAAACGATGAAAATCAGGAGGACACGATACTAACATCAGATAGCTTCTTGAACCATAGGCGTCTACAGCAGACTGTCTAGGAAAGCTTCTTGAACCATAGGCGTCTACAGCAGACTGTCTAGGAACGTATGCTCTCTGCTGATACGAAATGTTTATTTGCACTCCTGTGTTTCACAATACATCAGGTTTCAAATATGTCACAGGTCTCCTTCCCTAGCTTTGTACTCTGGTGTTCAGCACTGAAAATGTGAAGTCCTGGACTCCACACACATCTAACTTTCTGACCCCGAACTTTATTATTATAGCAAATTATGGCCTACAGCTGAACTCTCCTGAAAAGTCATTGTGTAGCTGATGCAAGAAATGAAACATGTCAAAAGCATGGGTGTGGGCGCATATACTGCAATATTACTTCAGTAGTGAACAAAAGGAGGCAGTATGGGTGATCACAAATAGCCAAAAAATCCCAGTCAGAATAATGAGCAAATTAATGACAAAAAATTATCGGACTTGTCAAACCCAAAAAAGTCTGAAATGATAACAATATATTAATGAATTACTCAGATGTTTTGGTGAATGGAGTAAAAGTATATTTCAAAAGATGAATGATAGAGGTATTTAGCTGAAAGTTATCAAAGTAGCTAAGTCTTACAGAGCAGTTTTCCCAAATAAGAGGTTTTCTACGTGTGTCCATTTTTTTCCCCAATCCCATCAGTACCAGCTGCTAATGCCCAGATTTGCTTATCTCCTGATTCTACTTGAAAATACTCCACCCTCACCTGAATTACTCAATTATTTTGTCTAATAAAGATTTCTAATTAATTGGAAACTGATGGACAAAACTGTTAAAAAACATTGAGTTCCAGCCAAGTGTCTCATTAAATCTTTCAACGAGTATATTGGATAAACTAAACTGAAAGTTGGACAACTTCAAGTTGTACTGTCAACTCAGTGAGACGCATTCCTTTCCTTTGCACCTGAAGTTCAATTTTAAGTTATTCCCACTTTTCTGACATGATGCAGAAGCTACACTGGGCATGTCTAACTGTCAGTCAATAAGTTTGTACATTTTTCTAATATAAGCCTAATTGTTAGCCTTCTGATGAGTGGGAAATATCCAGATCCTGGAACTCCTTTACATGAGCTTTTGAACAAAGAAGATTTTAATTGGTGTGTAGCCAACTGGCCGTTTCAGCAATCTCTGCTCAAACACTAGCGCTCATTTCCTCATAGCAAGTCCTTTTGTAACTGAAGTTATTTTGACAGAATAGAGAGCAAGGTTCCTTGTTGATCTAGTGACCAAATAAACCACAATAAATGACGAGCTGTGAAACACCACCGGCAACAATCTCTCCTCCGGCATTTTCTTGCAACATTAAAAGACAGCGTGAAGAAAACAAACCTGTAAGATTATGTGCCATCTCATCACCTAGTCCCTTTGTGGTACTGCTTCAATGTACAGAACCTGTAGACTGCAAGGTCTCCACGTGTTAAACGTCCGTGCATGTCTGCTCATGCAGAATCAAAACTTGGTAAGGCCGCTCCGCCCAGGCAATGACTGGAGACTTGGGGAGTCTCCGGCTGCAGCAGGAGGTGCCTACTTCCCAAACCTCTATGTGCAAAACATGTAGGAGCCCAGCCCAGGTGCCCGCAGGTCAGAGACCTCATGTAGGAGGCCAGCAGCATAGGCAATTGCAGAGAGGCAGCTTCTGCTCCACAAGCGCCGGCATTCAGTGTGGTCCGTAGCACCTATAGCCCAGAGAGGACGTATGCAGGGGTCCAAGGGAGCGGCCAGCCCTAACCCCTGCGTGCAGGACTGACGGCAGAAAGGCAGTGCCACCTCTCATGCTGCAACTTTTTACCTGTGTTCCTGCTGCGCTCCTCGAGACCCTACACCTTAAACGGGCACTGCGCTTGCCTCCCACCAGCGGCTGGGCGTAACGTTTTCTTCTCCTCCCAACATCTGTTCCCATTCTTACCCATTAGACAGTAGACGCCTCACATTTTCCTCTAATCTGAACACTGGTTTTCCAGTATTTACAAGTATACCCCATGAAGAGGTTAAATATTCCTTGCTTAATAAAATGTATTTATGCAGAACTACTTGATCACTCAAGAACACTTTCTCCCTTAATAGACAACCCCCAGGATGTTGACGCTATGCAATAGAAGTCCACATTCCTCTTGATCTGTTTGATGTTCTCTAATTTCTCCGGCTCAATTAGTGTCTTTGGCTGGCCGGGCTGGCATCAGTAGCTCAGTAGAACTGCACTCAGCTGTGTTTCATCCCTGGTTCTGACTCATAAAGGTTGTCTGGGAAAGTTTGTAAACATGAGAAATCGCCATTAAATGTAACGATCATATTATCAGTCTTACAGATCAAGGAAGTTCTTGCTGGGTTAGCATGAATAATAAAGGGCATAGAGGTATATTTAGAAAGTGAATGCATCTGTGTGATGAGTTACGTACATTTCACAAGCAGCAGAACTGAGAAGTTTGTGAAAGAACCAGTTCTCATAGGACTCCACCCAGACAAAGGCAGCAAATAAGAAGCAACATATGATGAACCAGTTAAATGAAATGAAGGTATACACACCCAGTCCTGGGTTACTTTCAGCATTTATATGGTAATAAATAACCTAAATTGTTGAATGGGTTTAGAGCGCTGTGAAATATGAATCTATCTAACAAGAGCATTTCGTATTTTATTTGAGACAGGAGTATTTTCTAATGCAGCAGTTTACCAGACGCTGGGAGACATGGGTGCACGTATGCAATATATTGAAGCTTTACAGAGAAACACCCCATACAGTAGGAATGAAGTGTGAATGTATTTTTTTATTTTCATTCCTTACGGCACCTCCTCCTCCTCTGTCTCTTTTCTCTTTTGTTTTCTTCCTGTACATTTTGATTGCCCATCTCTCTTTACTTTTCCACGTTTTGCTTCTTTCTGCCCTTTCTTTCTGACGTTCCGGGCAGTACCCCTAGAAAGAAAGCAAAACAGAAAAAACAAAAAGGAAAAAACCAGCCAAACCCTGGCCCTGCTCCTGTTTTCTGGTGCTAATGATGCTGTAAAGAGCAAATGCCTCAAGTTCCTGTTATTGCAAACAGCCCTGCTGCTGCCAGCCAGCTGCGTGGAAGAGGCTGCTAGGAGCAGCCCCGCTCCTGGTGCTTATAGCTGGGCCGCAAGAGAGGGTACCTGAGCGGTAAAGCCAATAAAGCCGCTGCGAATGACGGCGAGAGGCCAAAAATGCGTTTGTAGGGGCAAACCTCGAGTGGCAGTCTGTAGCCATGGTTATCATCGTTAATAGATGGCAAATAACGCAGGGCAGGTACTCGCACCGCGGACACAGGCTGCGGCTGCTAACCCTCAAGTCACGCCACGGACCTCCTTTTTCTGAAGCGTCCGGAGGAGGCACTGGACGTATGGCAACTAGGTGCTGGGTTGCCACAAATGTCGTTATTCTGGTCCGGTTTACTGTGCCATGTGCTGGGGTAGTTAACTCCAGGCGTTTTTACCAGATTGTTTGTATTTTCAGTCCGTGGAGGTGTACAAAGGCACATAGAGCAGAGAGGATCATTTTCGTTACAAGAAGCTAGTTCGTTAATTAATTGCTGAGGTAGGCATATCAGTGTTTTCCCTGATGGGAAAGAAAAATTCCCAGAAAGCCTCCTAGCTCATTACCAGCACCGAAGGAAAACAGCAGCGCTGTTCCTCTATGGATCGCACCTTCCCGCTGGCGGGGCGGCCAGCCCGAGGCTGAGTCTGGGTCTGCAGGGGCAGGGAGGGAGGGAGGGGGGAAGGATTTGCCTGAAGTGCTTTGGTTGCAGGCTCTGCCATTTGTTTTCCTAGAAGATGATAGTGTTTTGGCAGGCTGTTGCAGTTGTTGGCTGGTCAGCTTTATCTCTGTATATAGAGCCCCGTATAGCCACTGCACGTTGAGCTCTCAACAAGCTGGGTTTGTTTATGTGCGAAAAAGTCTGAGAAAAATCTGAGAAATCGCTTAATAAGTTCACATGGTCAACATGCTGTTCCAGTGATATCTCTTGAATATTTTATTTTCATTCTGTTCTCCTTCTCCGCCAAGCTGTTAGTTAGTAGCCTTTTCGGTCTAGTGTTTTTTGTTGTGGTTTTCTTTTTTTTTTTTTTTTTTTTTTGTCTGAACCGTGCACAATGAAATGTGATTCAGAGTTCATTTTCCTAATCATTCCTCCTTTCACCAAAAAGTGCTTTAGGGAGGCTACATCCAGCTTGGTGGTATCAGATTTCAGTGTGAAAGTGCTACATTCCTGACTGCCCTGCATTCTCTTTGTGTTTGATTTTGCCTGGTAAAATAAATGGAATACTTAGAAAGAATAATCCCATTCAGAAGAAGAGAAACAAAAAAGACCGGGGGCGGGGGGATTCAGCTAGTGTTTTTTTCCATGCTTAATTCCACTTTTCCATCCATTGTATTAATTTTCGTTCTTTTTTTGTTGATGCCCTACAGTAATTTTTTTCTACCTTTGATTTACTTCAGGTCGGATTCTAGTTATGGACTTCTGGTTTTAGCTGAAGAAAGCACTTCTCTAGATCTCCGAAATTCAGAAAAAAACATTTTTTTTGTATTAAAAAAAAAAGTTACTTTGGAAGACAGCGGTAACTTTCACCTTTCACTTCTTGCTGTAGTTCATGACAGAACTAGCTCATGCTGGCAATGCTGCTTGAGTAATTTCAGAATCTTAAAAGCACTCTGGATTTTTATATATAATTATTTATTTTTGTTTATTTTCTCATGTCTAGCTAAGGCCTGCATTTTTAGATGTATCTTTTCTTTTAAACATTCCTTTTTTTCCTGCCTTTGGTCTTGTCTGTGATTGTCTTGTCTGGAAGGTAATTCTTGAACGTAGGCACTTGAGGAGGGGGAGGAAGAGCATTTGCATCACTGTAGCTTTTTGTGTGAATGCAGTTACACTGGCACAAAATAGTATATTTAGAGTGCCACTATAAAGTGACAAAGATGTTGACTAATTCTTAGAAGAAAACAGACTTTAAAACAATATTTGCTGTGAACTCCTAACATATATTTGGAAATCTGAATGGCCTTTTTTGTAGACAGTGAATTCCTAATGTAAGGAAACAGGCACATTTTTAAAAAAATCCTTTCTGCCTACGTTAATGATGATAGTAACAGCAACAAAATCATTAGAGCATCCCTTTGTTTTGAAAGTTACACTTACAAATTAAGCAGCATCACAGTTTGATTAATATATTGGAGAATTGCTTTGTTTTGTTTTGCATGCAATGGAATATTTGTGTGAGCTTTTTTTTTTTTTCTTGGAAGGTTGGGCTTCTTTTACATTTTTAAAGGCTATCTTTTTTAAATTATATTTTTGAACAACATCTTTTTCTCTGCTTCTGTATCTTATTTTTTCCTTAAATAGCCTCACTCACTCAGAGACACAATTAAGAACCTGAAGACCTTCAGAAAAGGAGCTCTTTAAACGAATTATTCTGAATATTATAATATTTTTTTAAAAAAAGGTTTGCATTTCTAAGCATCCCTCCTGGTCTTTAAAAACTGAAGCTGTCATCTGTGTTGGCTTGAATTTAAATGGTTCCTGCAGGCTCTTTAACTCAAAGAGTTATTTTATTCATTTGGTTGTTTCTTATTTCTTCCCGTAGGGTAACTACAAACCTAGCTCTTACATTTGTTTATTTGCCTCACTTTGTTAAAAGATTATGTCTTCAGCAGCGCTTATGAATTTATTAGTGCTTGAAATGCACTTAAATTGTTGAACTCGGTCCAGTTTGCCTTTATCACCCTATTTTACCTGAAGCACTTTTTGCTGTGACTGTTGCCCATGTATCCCTAACAAAAAGCTCTCTGAATGTAGACACGTACCGAGTTAGCTGAGCAGAGGATGTAGGGAAGTGTCAAACATTATTTGTCTAGCTTTATTTGCTCCTATTAATACATCCCTCATTTGTATCGCCTGCGGTCAACATTTGCAAATACAGGAGATTATAACTGGGTACCTTACCTCCACATCTATTAACAAATGTCACTGACACTTTCTTTAACGGGGACAAACCCGTCTCTCAGGCTGCGTCTCCTCCTCTCCTCTTTCTAGTTTCTCCCGTGCTCAGGCCAGCGTACCCTTCCTTCGGTGCAACTGGAGGATACGCTACATTCCCCAGCCGAGCCCTAAGCAGCTCCTCGTTCATCTGCCCCTTCCCTCTTGCTGTTTGCTTCTCCCGGCGGTCCTGCAGCTCACTGTCCCTGCGCTGGTGCTGAGGCAAATTTTTGAGGGGTTGTTTTGTAACAGAATTGCCTGAAAAGATGTGAGCTAAAGAAGAGGGAGACCTGGTGCAGGGTAAGACCGGAGGGGCCGGGAGCCTTTGTTCAGCATTACTGGACTGCACCTTCCCCGTCAAACGTCAGTAGCCTAACCTCCAGAGAGTGAAGCCCGTCTCTTCTACAATGTCTTCTTGAATGCTACGCCTGTAGTTATAGTGGCCAGAGAGGGAGAACAGGTGGGATACCCATCATCGGGTACGTTGGAAATCCTGGGACGAGCCTTTGCTCCGAGTCAGCCGCGTTCATCAGCCTGCCCTCTCCCAGGGCGGACCTCAGCTGGTGGCACAGCTGCTACACGGGCAGCTCGTTCCATCCAGGGAAGTTTCGCAGGGTCATAGTGTGCTTCCAATGCATTTAAAACAAGTGTCAAAATGTCCTAATCCCTGTTTCCAACCTGATCGGCCTTTGATGTTTCTAACATGGCTGTGTTCTGCTCAGCTCTAAGGTACTCGATCATTTTATAACCACTAACAAAAAGAAGAGATAACAAATATAAAAGATAAGCAGTGGAAACATAAAGATCAGCATCTGGCTCAATCTTTTTCCTCTCTGGCAAGAAAGAATAGCATTTGAGGTGTTTTATTTGGTTGTTTTTTTAGTAAATATGTATCTTAGCTGTGATACTCAAGAAAGAAAGAACTGAAAAGAATGAGGTTTATATTAGTGCCAGCATGGGGAGGTTTGAAGTATTTCTGGTGTGAGTCTTGGACTCGGTCCTGAGAAAAATCTTTCTTCTGCATAAAGGTAGCAGTCCCTGTGCCAGCAGCAGATTGCTACTGGTGGCAGCGGAGGTCCTGAAGGTTGGCGAGGGTAGCTGCTGTGCGCTGGGAAATACACGGATCCTGTCACATTCATAATACGCCTCACAGCTCACATTTGTATGTGAACAAGGAGAGGGCGGAACATGATAGGGGCAAAGATACCTGAATAGTAATTGGTGAGGGGAAGACTGTGTGGTCTTCACTTTAAATCCATGAAGCAAAATGTAAGCCCATCAAAACACCAGGATTGTTTTGACTATCTGAAGAGATACTAGCCGCTTGTAAAATGCTCTAAAAGATATACACCTACGGAGAAAGGCAATAGATATTATTAGAAGAAAGCATAAGGCGTCTGGAAAGGATCTGACAAGGCAAGGTGGGAGAAAGCCTTATCCCGGTCCTGAGGGCACCACAGGAGTCTTCATAGCCCAAGACACACTTGAGGCTCAGTTTATTCCCTGTCTTCAACTAGTGGCAAATTGTATCTGCATTATAAGTAATTGCTGTGCAACTTCATGGGAAGCTTTTCTTAAATTACAAAGCGTTTGCTTCTTATGTTATAGCAGGGTCATATAGATAAGCTGCTGCCATCGCTTTTCCCCCAGTTTAGCAGATACAATCTTGTCTGCTAAATTCTAGTATAAACACATCTTTCTTCCAGGCTCATCACTTTGACCATACCACCTCTGCTTTTGTGTGTCTGCATTATTTCCATCTTTCCACCATGTCACAAATACCACTTGATTTGGTCCTGTGCTGGCTGAGATCTACTCTATCTATATTGTCTTACATCCTTTCAATCTGTTCGCCTTTCTGGCCTCTGCTTTGCCAGGTGGCATCATCTTTTATTGCCCATGACACCTTTCTGCTTTCTGTTTTGATCCTCAGTGGCATCAAAGGACCCCCCCGAAAAAGAAATAAAAAGAAAAAAAAAGTAAGGCCACTAAGTTAATTTATTCCACGTCCTTGCTTAAAGCCTCTCTCTCTCCCATGAAACATGAATAGTTTGCTAGTAAGTAGGCAGTTAGGTGTTATTACTCGTATCATAACCATCTCCTTCTGTCCATTTCGTACTTACCTTAGAGGCACTTAGTATTTTTCCTCACTAGATGTCTTTTAACTTTTTGCATACATTGACTAAATTACAAGTCTATGTTATACCTTGGGTTGTTTTTTTGTTTGGGGTTTTTTTTTTACAAAACGGTCAGTTAATTTATGGTATTAAGTATATTCGTAGGGAGAAGTGTACTCTCCATAGTTCTGGTCAAGATTATAAATACTTGGGTTTAGTTCTGATTTGTCTGCACTGCTAAGGGATGCCGTGTATAAAATACTTAGCTTCAGGCCAGCTAAATCAAATTATAAAGATTTGCTTAAAAAAAAAAGGATAGTTTATAGAGTGTCCTGCCCCACTCCCTCCACTAAGATACCTCCCCCCCCAGCCTCCAGCTGCCAAAATTTATGTGAGGCAGCAACAGCAGGAACAAAAAGAAGGGTTGTTCTCCTTCCTTTCCTTTTCTGGTCACTGCAGTTCATCCTGAAGCTGATGAGCTGAAAGCTCTTTGATTTGATGGATTTCCAAACAGTAAACTGGAGAAGCTGAGGTGTGGATACACTTGCTGTTTTGCTGCTTCTGCTGTTGGAGTAGTAATCTCTGACAGCGGGAAAAGAAAAACATTTGGAATAGTACCATCTTAAATGACTGAAAAAAAAAATGCTAGGAGGCTACAGCTGTAAGAAGGAGGGCCTATTATGAAATAAAGTCACACTGAAAATCAATCATGTTTGACCTGGCATGAGGTTACAATGCCAGGTCAATTACCATCTGAGTAATATTACTTTGTAGTAAAATTAAAGTGACTTATCTTTACTGAGAATGTATTTTGAAATAGCTGGGTTCATTATGACAGTTTAATTGTGCACCTTTAGGAGCACTGAAAAGAAACACTAGCTTCAGAGAACAGAGTAGACACATTACTTAGGACACAGATCAACATTTTGTTATGCATGCTTAGTGAAGTAGAGCCACGATTCATAACTGGAGCCTTTAGACGCTGCTGTAGCACAAACAGACAACAGTATACATAGTTTTGACAGTCTTTTAATAGCAGATTTACCTAAAATGACAATCATTTTACCTGATGTAATAATCCCAGCCACATGGTCATCCTCATCTTTTTGCAAAAATGATCATCCTGCGATGATGCCGTGAACGCATATGTTGATCACAGAATGACAGAATCATTTACGTTGGAAAAGACCTTCAAGATCATCAAGTCCAACCATAAACCTAACACTGCCAAGTCCACCACTAAACCATGTCCCTAAGCACCACATCTACATGTCTTTTAAATACCTCCAGTGATGGCGACTCAACCACTTCCCTGGGCAGCCCGTTCCAATGCTTGACAACCCGTTCAGTAAAGAAATTTTTCCTAATATCCAATCCAAACCTCCCCTGGTGCAACTTGAGGCCATTTCCTCTTGTCCTATGGCTTGTTACTTGGGAGAAGAGACCGACACCAACCTCGCTACAACCTCCTTGCAGGTAGTTGTAGAGAGCGGTAAGATCCTCATATGCATACCCATAACCAGCAGCGAGTGACTCAGGAACGGATTCAGCGAGTGGGCAAAGACGGCGGCTGCCATCAGCGGGGCCATGCTGGCAGCTGCCCAGGCCACCCCAAGCTGCTGCCTGGGGGCTGATAGGAAGCCACAGCTGGCATGGGGAAGCTCTGACGGTGGGAGCTGGGCCCTTCATTCCAGTGGTGCCACGGTTTCTCTTGCAGCCTTTACTTAGGTGAAGCATCAATAGCTTTCATCGATACGTGCCGTCTCAAGATAAGGTTTCACAAGACAGCTGAGCTGATCTAAAAGTTTGCTGCTGCTGCTGAAAGAGGCAGGCCCCAACCCTCATCTATCCTGGCTTGGTGCTTTTTTCCCTTCTCCTAAATCGTCAGATTTGCCTGATCCCCTCTCCCCAGCGGCTGCAAGGCAATGAACACTGCCCAAGCACAAAGGAGTAGCAGGGAGCAGTGAGAGCATGGGGGAAGGGAAGGGCCAGGACTGCTTCTTTTGATCTCACTGCAGACCAAGCATCAGCCTTTGCCACCCTGTAGTGTAAACAGATCTCTGAACTTTCAGTGCGAGGTCATAAAATGCATTAAATTGTCCAATGAAATGGACATCGTAGCACCTATAACATTTCTTGCACTTCCAGTATTTCCTGTATGAAGGAGTAGGACAAAGTGTTTTGCCAAGTATAAGTTACTGATTTGAGTTTTTCATATTGTCCCTTTCAGACAAGCAAATATTTATTTGTACAGTTTCTCAGATGAAACAACTGAGGAACCGACAGATGAAGCAAATTGCCCAGAGATTTCAACAAACAGCAAAGCTAAGGCTCTGGCTGTCCTGCCTCCCCACTCTCCTCTCCATATCATGCCATGTGGCTTTGAACTCCTGAATACATTTTGCTCATCCTCCTGGAGCATTTCACTAATTGATGAAAGATTAAAATATAATTCAGGATGACATTCACCACTGAAATCTGCCTTAACAAGAGGCAATAAGCTGAAACCGTGGAAGAAAGGGAGAAAATGCTCCCAGAAAAAAACGAATTACAGAATTTGAAAAGTAGTTGCATTTATTTGTAGAGGACTACTTGCAGCATGTCCCCAAATACACCACAATTCTGCAATAAGCGCCACTTTCAATATGCAATGGCATTGTTATAGTTTGCCATTAGGTTAACAGTGCTAGACTTCCAGTTAGGGGCTACTTCTACTGGGCAAATACTTTTCACTGGTTCTCTGGGAGGCCATTTAAACCAGGTTTCACTGTAAATAGTTACGCAAGACATTACAAAGGTTGTTATCACTAAAAATATGTATTCCTTACACTGTCAGCATTTTTGCCTGAGCTAATGTAATTACAAAGCACTATTGAAACCAACCCAACCTGTTTATACAGTAGGAAGGAAAATTACATAACCCTACCTAAAAAAAAAAAACCACCAAAAAACCTCACAGAAAAAAACCTTCACCAAGTGAAATTTTTACAGATTTTACAGCAATGTGATGTTAAATGATCCAGCAGCACAGAAATGCATCCAGGTCAACCTGGAACACAAACTGGAACTGTCTCTTACAACAGGACGCTGTTTAAATGCACTGGGCAGGGAAGAAAAATCTTGGCAAAGCACACCTGCACCTTTGAGAGGGCTTCTCTTCGGGTCAGCGAGCAACGTCCATTGCTATCTCAAGCAGCCAAGTCATATGCTCCATGTGCACCAGCCAAGCTCCCTTCCAGAAACTGGTCAAGTTCTGCATAGAAAGTTGTTAGACCTTTATTTTTGCCTCCATGGAGGAAGGCTCTTCCAGAACTTCCAACCTGGACAATCAGAAAATTTACTCTGGAAAAAAAATGTGGATTCCCTGGGCCAAAGTCCCTGCTGTATCCAGCAGGTGTGGCTGAGATGAGGGAAGCAATGAAGGGCAAAGGGTGGTTTATGCTGCCCTTGCCAATGTATCAGTCAGCTGGACCTACTCCGAGGGTACATGATCAGTACCCAAGGTAAGAGAAATGGAGGACAATATCTTGGAAGTGGAAGAAACATGGGGCCAACAGTATGACTCTTTTACTCGCAGTTTGCTGTTTAGGCAGTCACATCCATTCTTCTGCTTGTGCAGAACCCCCTTGATACACAACATAATTTAGAGCAAGGACATCTATAAGTGACTCACAACAGCAATTTCAGCATTCTCAAGCTCCTAGGCACTGCTAGACAAAATTTCAGGATTTTAGGGACTGCCATAGTTAAATGTATCCTGGATACATGTCCACCTGAGAAAAAATGGAATTTAAGGAACGGAACCTGAAGAAGCAAGGTTGGGGGTTAACAAGAACAGGCAGGAGTTTGTGGAAATGATGATGATGAGGAGGAGGTGGCATCCATCTCAGAAAGGGCTAGGAAACCCTATTATGTAGTACTGCCAACCAAAAACTTATGAGTAAATCCCTTCTCCCTGCACCCCCAAATACTGAGACTGCATTAAAAAAAAATTCTTCTTTAAAAAAGTAAAGCTAAGGGTATTTTTATTTGGTGGTTTTTTGTGATTTCTGCAGGTCTTCTTCCCAGTCTATCAGCTGCAAACAGGTTCTGATATTTGTTCATTTTTAATGAAGGTTCTGTTTCTCATGACAGTAGAAGCTGATGCCTTAAAAGAAAAGACTGAGCAGCACAAGGCTTCAAACAAATGGGAGATAATTGCCATTCTTCAATGATATCATGTATAGTGACAGCAGGTATTAGATGGAGGTACTATCAAAATCTGCATAACTGTGGGCCCCAACATACAGATCCTCAGTGTTATTTAACTATTCTGTTGGAAGCAATGGCAGTTAACATTGAGATACGCTTGAGGAGCTTGGCTGTTAGAACTGTTGCAGTTACCCTGAAACGCCTAAACTCCTGGGACAAGCAGATTTTACAGCCCTGAGCTAACCAACCAGGTTTCCCCGGGGAAGGGGAATATCAGACACCTACGCAAGAAATATTTCAGAAAGCAGCCAGCTGAGCGCAGTGTGTCTCACACCAGTAAAGAGCGAAAGGTGAAGTGTGGGACAATGAGTAAAGTGTGCAGCATCTAAGCAACTGACTCCGTATAACGAGCTGACGGACCTGAAATGGCACCTACCTACCTACCTACCTACCTGTTCTTGAGATCTTCAGCTATGACCACCACCCTTACATCAGCATCAAAGATTGGTTTGCCAGTATGAGATTAAACACTTTGCTTTCCCATCCTGTACTTGCACTCCCTATCTCTTATTTTTTGCCCTGTTGTTTTATTCCTCCTGCTGTCTTTTGTGCTGACACTCTGTTCTTCCATCCACCATTGGCTTGTACCCAGACCTTCAGGCACGTGAGCTGGCAGGCCACAGACATTAAGAGTGATCTGGGCATGCCTGTGGGATCTGGTCTCACTGGCGGAATAAGCAAATGAATGTCAGATGAAGTGAGTGTTACGTGCAGTTGGCTTCTGTCTTAATGCACCTTCTTGCTTCTTCCACTGGCTAATGGTTGTATCTCAACACAGTTGTTAAGGCAGTCACTAGAAATACTGCATAGCAGGCTTGTGCACTCCAGGTCACCCTCATACTACTTAACACGTATGCCTCAAGCTTGGTATGAAAGGGTAATTTCCCCCGATTATGGAGGATCTTGCCTCAGGGGTTCGGGGATTTCATCTCAGGAAAGGGCTTGGAGCAGCCTCCTACTGACTGGACAATGTCAGCAGTGACAACCAGGAGAAACTCGGCTGCCTAGTAGGACAGTGTCAGCTGAGTAACAGTACAGAAAATGTCACTGGTGCCTTAAGTGGTAGCTACAGACACTAAAGAGGCTAGTAAGTGCTAAAGCACCATTTATAAAAGCCTTGCACAAACAAAATAATCTGAAAGCTCATGGTGCAGTCCAAGCCACCATCAGCTACTAGTTCTGCACTGTTAAAACTGACCTGAGTTAATTTTGGGATTAGATATGAAATGCCATTGCCTCTGGCATATCTGTGATTACCTTCCTATTCAACTGTACTCCCTGAGGGGTTGGAGAAACCCCTTCCCACTGCTCTTTGCTCATGAATGCTCTTGGTTTTCAGATGTTGTTTCTCCTCTCTCTCCTTTGCAAGCATGGATCCTGCTCCTAGTCTTGCCTGTTCGATTCTCACAAGACGATCCTTTTTTTCTGGGCACTAGAAAAACATACTAGAGACACCCTCCTTCTATCCACAGATGCCAGCTTCTACAGTTCACCTTTCAGCCTATTTACGGGTGGTATCCATATTCCCCTTGGCCTTTTAGCTCTGTAATGATCACTTCCCGCCTGGCCATGCAAGAATCCCCCCCAGTGCTGAGCAGCTCCAGTTGGAGAATACAACCCAAACCAAGCATTACCCATGCTAACCCTACGAGGAAGCACATAACCGCTCTCTTTCTCTGGCTGTAATTTTAAAGATCCATGTTAGGGGTACAGCCCCTGGATGGATGCTGGCTGTCCACACCAAGTTCCCTCCACAAGGAGCCAGTTGTAGGAGTGGGAAGGCAGCACTTCTTCACAAGTGTAGTTGTGCATCAACACAACTGCCCCGTGATACAGCTGATTTCCCTCTAAAGGCCAAATTTCATGAGGCAGCTGAGAAGATCTAGTTATTGCTACAACCAACAAGCATGGGCCTGTTCTTCCAATCCTTTCTCATAACTCCACCTCCTCCTAGCCTGTGCTTGTGCTGCTTTTGTGGCACCAGCAATGGTCAGTAATCTATTCTGCAGGTAAACCAAGCTGATAAAAAAGTGGAGGGGAGTAATTATTTGCTAGTCTGGTGAGCTAAATTGCCTCACTAAGTTGTCAGATGACTATCAAAGCTGGCACAAGGGAAAACGGTGACTGCAAAGCTGAAAGCGGGGAGAGGGGACTGGGACTGTGCTTCTGTGAAATGCTGTTGCTCGGTTATACAGACATCAGCAAATGTCACAGCTGAAATTCAGTGTAAAGAGAGAGAGAGAAAAGAGGAGAGAGGAATGTGAATGTCACCTCTTTTGGAGACAGCAAATCTTCAGATCAGCTGCTAAAGAAGCACTTCCTCATCACTTCAGGAAATCACATCTATTTTTCCTTTTAAGGGAAGTTTTCTTCAATCAAGGCATCCCTGTGGTGCATATTAGCTCAGAAAAATAGTTTGCTACAGGACAGATCTGTATTGTCAGTTGCGTTAATGTTCCAGCCAACAGATATTGCACTTTTACTGCCATGTGCATATGCAATGAAAGTTTGAATACAAATAAACCTCCAATATGTAACTAATAAAAGATATGTAGCACTGATATTTTTATAAAGACAAATCACACAATGCACTCCTCTTCTGGACTTTAACCAAGCCAAATCTATGTTGTATTACATGGATTTTGCTTCCCTTTTAAAGTCTAAATATGTAGCTTTAAGTTTGGGTCAACTCTCACTGCCATCGGTAAGGAACTAGCATTCCTTCTTTCTTCTTTCCACTGCTTTTGTGGCTAAATGACACAAACATTCAAGTAATCTCTGAGAGAAAATTATTTGAGGCAAATTATATTTCTAAACTTTAATATCACAGGGACACAAAGGTGTAAATTGCTGCCCTCTTAAAACGTCTTTGCTAAAAATTGTCTCTCCAAAAGAGGACCACAGCAAGGTGTGAGTTTTACCCTGATAGCGACTGTCACTTGATTGAGGTGCTAAATGTGAAAGCTGTTATTTTAACGCTGAACAAGACAGTCTGTGAAAAACATTAACCCGAATTTAAGGATAATTAAACCCCAGCTATTGTTGGCTAATTTTTCCTTTATTTCTTCTTATTTTCCTCAGTAATGGATTGCATTTAGTTGTCATTATAAAAAGGTAGCAAGCACATGAAAGCTTAATAGGAAACAGCCCAAGGTTGTTAAAGACAAAGGCAGAAGCCAGTCATCCGGTCACCCCACGCGTGCAGATGAGTGACTCCTCCATGGCATCACCAGGCTGCTCTCCCTGTGGAAGCTGGGGTGAGGAAGGGGGTGGTGATACATCGCTGGACCCATCCCAGCGGGGACGCTGGAAGGCTGCACACGCTGGCCTCAGGAATGCCACGCTGCTACGGGCTCTGCCAGTTGGGACACAACGTGAGAGCCTGCGCTCAAAGCTCTATTACAAAATACTTAGCGCTCTGTAACTTTGCCTTCTAAAATCCTTTGCTGTAATCTCCCCATGTTGGTGAGACCTTAATGTAGACTATATCTTGACTCTGGCAGCTATTTTCAGCATATCAGCCTGATTTGCCCTGGGCTGGTTTAACTAATGCTGATAAGGACAGCTAGCGCCAAAAAGCTTAGCAGTACGAGAGGGCCTGTTCTTCGGGGCACGGGGCGCAGACACCAGTATAAGCAACGCCGAAAATTATTTTGGAAAAAATGGTTGCAGAAGCTCGACCTTCTCCTTCTCACAGCTCTAGATGTGGTGCCACAGCAGCTTAAACTGATCTCAGCTGATTCACAGTCCTGCCCTTTCCCTGCCTGCCACCCAGCCCACGGGTTTTTTTATGCCAGCTGGCACTCAGGCAAATAAGCAGGAAAAGAGTTCAGGGAGCTCAGCTGGCTGAAAACAAAATGTATTAATCTTTGGCCAGCCTGGCTTCCTGAACTAACTTATCGGCTAGTGTCATGAGCTTCCGTGCCAGCACAAGAGCACAGGTGGAAATACTGGGGTTGGGGGGAGAGCAGGACTGTGGCACCTCCAATTTAAATGACCAACCTCCAGGTGGATTCGCACCTAACAGCAGCAGCCTGCAGCTGCTGAACAGAAAGTCCTGTCCCCCTACATCATCTCCCCTCTCCTGGCCAAATACCCCTGCGTCCTTCCCTCATGCTGGCTCTGCCCTGAATTATAGAGTAAAGGGATGGGAGTCTGCTGATCAGGAAGAAAATGCGCCCTAGAAAAAAATGCAATGGCTCCCTCCTACAAGTAGAAATCCAGACCCGAAGTCCAAGGGTACTATTTGCTCCTTCTCTTTGTCTTTCTTCCCCATTTCTTTCTCTTAGCCTTCTTGAGACATGTCGTTATCCATGTTAAGAAATGTACAGCCCTACGGGGAATTTTCCCTCGAGAACTGCAGTGGCTGACCACAGCAGCTCCTCCAGCACAGGATGGAAACTGAAACAGAAAATAACCCCATTTTCCTTGTACGGCATGGTCACGTCCTGTGTGATCTGTGTAACGCAAGCATGGATGATTTACATTTCATTGCTTCTGTAGGTCAAGCCTGTGGGTAACTTCAGGTGGTACTCCTCCACCCTTCCCTCAAAAAACCAAACCAACAGTAATTTTACTTTGTGGAAGATCAGGCAGATAAGGAAGCATTTCCAAAGCAAGGAACACAAATTATTCACAACCTCAAGTTGAAATTGGTGGATAATTTCCCTTCAAAAAGTAGAGGGAAGTTGCAGAAATATGCAAACCATTTTATTCAAGTTCTGAAAAGTTTAGTTTTGGATATACCAAACAGTCCCACCACACCGTTTTATGAACTTATTTTAAAATTACTTCTGAATTTGTGCTTTTTGTGTAAAAACCTATTTTAAAAAAAGATTGTATGGGTATTATTCTTTTATTTCAAGGTATCTATAAATTTAGGCTGACACTGATGTAGGGGTTCTCATACTGAAGTTTTTCTTAACTTTAAACACGTGAAATGAATTGTTTATATTTAACATAGATCTTAAGACCCCTGAGCATGAGATAGCACTCTCCATAAAGTGTCCATTTGCAAATATCCATTTGCAAAATGTGGGTCGAGACCGTAGGCCTCTGCCCCAGTGGATATTTCTTCCTTGTTGACTGGATTCTGCCTTCACCCTGGAGCCTTTTTTGGTCTTGATCCAAAATGCGGGCATTAGTAGGAATCTGTTCAAAAAGTTTTGAACCTGACCTTTTTCTTTGTGAGTGGAATAGCTTTGGTCATTTTCACAGTTATCTTTTTCCCTCATTGTGTTTGGTGTTCCAGGAAGCGTAGGCCACTCAGAATCTATAGAACGTCACATCCTCTAATAAATCTGGTAGCTTTATGCCTTATTAGCCTGGCCAACATTTGCAGTGGGGAAGCAGGGATTTTTTGCTTTTTAAAAATAATTATTATGTAAACATTGTATTCTGATGTGCTCTTTAATTTGCAGGAGCGTGAACAATTTTCAGGAGTGTGAACATGACTGCATCACTGTTGCTTTTGATTTAAATGAGACCAGGATTAGGTCTGTCTAGGCTAGACGAAGTGTGGACCTCATCTTTCCTAAATGCAGTACAGTATTTATTTTAATTACTAGCTAGGATTTATTTCACAGAACGGTGAGCATCTCCATTCTAATGACGAATCATTTTCTCTTTCTGTAATGACTGTAATTGCCTCATTATACTTTCCATGGTATATAATTTCTGTGTTGACAGAAGTGGATGTACAGCAGAAAACCTCGCTCATCCAGTCAGCCTAGGATACTCGAGTCAGCTTACCCTTTAAAGCACAGGTCTGCAGCACATATAAAACAAGAGAAGAAAACAAAATCTGAATATCCCCACTTTGAGGTTCTGGTTCCTTCAGCTTACTATTACATGAATGATATTTTCTTTCCTTCATAGAAGGGAAAGACAATTCTGTTCTGTCATTAAATAAAATGCTTGAAATCTCCCAATTTAAAATTCTATGCTTTATGTATAGTATCTAGCATCTTATTGGGTAGATTTGTTTTTAAAAGGAGACCTAACAGACACCGTGTATTGTCACGTCCTTACAAGATGTAAGCGGTACTTATTTGTACCTTCACGGAAACTGAGAATGCATTTACCCTACTTATCAAAAAACTAATTCTGAGCTGGCAGGTAAAAGCTGCTGCTTTACTTAGAGTAACCAACCATTCTGAAAGATGTCACTGCACGTTCCTATATTCATTATTCCGGCAGAAATGGAGACACTGCCGATTTCATCACTAGGAATCCTTTATTGAATGAAAGGTGTAACACCTCCTTTTTAGCTAAGTATTTGGGAAAATACCCTTATGAGTAGTTACCCATTTGGTCCAGCGTTTTCAACAAGGACAGGAAGAACTTTGTTTTTTAAACTCTGATCTCATACTTACAGAACATAATCATACAAAAATGTATTTGAACTTTATTTATTATAGACATCAAAGAAAAATAACTAACAGTAATACGATTCCTTTCAAAATTTGTCTGGACTGCACGATATGGACTACATAGCTTTTGCATTTGTGTAAATATTTGGTTATGGGGACGCTTTCTTAATATAGACAGAGCCCTGGACATAACAAAGGAGATGGTACCAATACAACTTATCCCTTTGCTCTACAAGAGTAAACCATAGCGACAGAAACACATTTGTGTCAGTTAACAGCTTTGCTCTTGCAGTACAGAGTAATATATGCACAGCAATAAATTCACAGAACGCACTCAATTATGGAGAATAAACCTCGTCAAGTCTGCTTGATCTTCTGATGAACGTCACTGATGGTTTTGCCGTACCCGGAGCGCAAGCCATGTTTTTCCAGAATGATCTGGGGCTGCCATTTTGGGCGTCGTGCAGCTGCGTCACGTTGTAGAAGAAACTCTGATTGTACCCTTTCGCAAACGCTCTTATCTTCCTTTTGTCTGGTTTGCTGGTTTTCTTCAATTCCAGATCTTTCAGTCGAAATACGTACGCTCTGTACGAGGGAAGCACAAGACACCGCACTAGCGTTGCTATGGGGACCGCCTAAGACGAGTCTTTTTTGGTGCACCGGGTCATAGCAAGGGCCAGCAGCTACCGACGGGAGCGGTGCCTCGCCCTCACGGCGGTCACCGCGACCGCAGCCCGCCCGCCCCGCGCTCGTGGCGCCCCGGGCGTCCCTCCGGCTACCACGGACACCCCTCACCCGCTCCCGCGGGCCTTCGGGCGCTGGGGCCAACGCGCCGCCCCGTTTCTACTGCCGGGCGGCCGGTGCGGCGGGGCAGGCCCCGGCGCCGGTTAGCCCTGCCTGCAGGCGGCGTCGCCGCCGCCGCCGCCGCCGGCGGGCGAGGCGCGGAGAGCCCCGCCCAGCCCGGCGGAGGGCGGGGCCGCTCCTCGCCGAGGTGCGCGGACACGTGTAGCCGCGCCGGGGCGCGGAGGCCCCGTGTGGCCCCCCCGAGGGCCCCGCACCGGCGCTGGGCGGGCAGGGGCGGCGGCAGGTGCCGCTGCCGGGGGCGGGGGCTGCCGAGCGGCCGTTGGGGGGGGGCGGAGGCAGGCGCGCGGCGGCCCCGGGGGGCTGGGGCGGGTGCCGGCCGGAAGTGACGGGGCTGGACTGATTCACCTGCTGGGCGGTGCGCGCGGGGCGGGGGAGGTGCGCGCCGGGAGTCGCGGGGAGGGAGCCAGGGGCGCCGGGTGTCCGCCCTCGCCCCGCGCCATGGAGCCGCCGCTGCCGGTGCTGCTGTCGTCCCTCGTGCTGCTCTGCTCCGCAGGTGGGCGCCGGGCGCAGGTGCAGGGGAGGGGACCGAAAGGGAGGGAGGCGGCGGCGGCTCGGTCGGGTCGGATCGGATCGGGCTGGGAGAAAGGGCGGCGGGGGCTGCTGGCCGCCCGGCTTCTCCCCCAGTGACCGGGGGGCGCCTGCCCCGCCGCGCCCCGCAGCACCTCCGCCCGTGTGGCCGCCCCTGCGTGTGTCTGAGGAGGGGACGCGTCTGGGCGGGGGGCTCCGTCTCGGCCAGCCCTTCTCCCGGGCGGGCGGCGCCCGCGGGAGCGGCCGGGTAGCGGCGCCTGAGGCGCGGTGCCCGGGCGGCGCTGGCGGCTGGGGCGCGCTGCGGGGCCGACCTGGGCTTTGTTCGCCGCCCGCCGGCGGAGCGGCCAGCGCCGCTGCCGCGGTTTGTCTCTTCCCCCCTCCCCCCGCCCTCGCCCGCCTCTGCCCGCCCCCCTCCCGGGCAGCCCGCGGCGTGGCGGGGGGCGACCCGCCCCGCCGTGGGCTCCGTCCGTCCGTCTCCCGTGGCGTGCCTTTTTTGTCAGGCGGTGGCGGCTGGGTCTCTGCGCGGCGGGTTTCGGCGCGGCCCGCGGCGGCAGTACGGTGCCGTGGTGCCCGCCCGGTGTCGCTCCCGGCGTCCCGCCCTTCGATGCGCCCGGCTCCCCGGGCCGGCGGGGCAGCGGCCCGCGGCGTGTGCGTCTGGGGAGGGACGGCGGGATGGCGGCCGGAGCGGCTCCTGCTGCGGGCGTGCGGCCGAGTAAGAGCCACGCGTGAAAACCGAGGTGAAAACAACAAAAAAATTAAAAAAAGCAAAACAAACCACCAAACCCAACCCTGCACGTGTAATACCTCGTCAGTGTCTGGATCTAACTTCAAGGTCGGCCCTGTTTTGAGAGGGTGGAAAGGGCCGGGTGGCTTCCAGAGAGCCCTCGCAACCCAGTTGTCCCAGACTCGATGGTGGTGATTGCGCTCTGTGGAGAAAACATGAGAGAATTTGGGGGTGGGGGGAAAGGACTTGAATTAGATGGAGCTAAACTCGTTTGTTTTTCTTGCTGAGAGAAAACAAAGGAGTAGATATTCTCAAACACACACACACACACACACACACACCCCCCCCCGACAAAAACAAACCAAACGTGCCTGGGCTACTAAGAAGTAGGCAAGCGTTTTTCATCTCAAACATCAGATGTTACTAGGTTCCTGTTATGAACTCAGTTGGAGTGCCATGTTAACGTTTCCTAAAAATACCTTTAAAAAAAATTAGGCTGCACTACAGTTGACCCAAACTTCTGTGAAACTACAAAAGATGACAAAACACCTATGGAGGTTCAGGTTCACAGTAAAATGTGTGTCAGCGGTGTCAGGAGGCCAGTTTTTGTTCCTGTTGAAATGTTAATGCCTTTGTTGATGTCACCGCTGTTTTGGGAAATTACTCATGGGATCAAAATTCTGCCTCTATAAAGGAGTGAAGAACTCTGATCTCCTGCATGAAAGGATATTGGTAGTTCTGCATTAACTCTGTTTCTCTAAGCAGAGTTAGAAACAAGAGAGATGCTGTGTAAGAACTATGAGTTACGAGTATTTAGTTAACTGGGTTAGTGATTAAGTTTTATATTGAAACACTTCATGTAACTAAAGCTGAAAGAAAACCTTGTTGTCAGTAGAATTATTATATGTACTGCAAATGAGCTGGATCACTGCTAGGATATAAAAGGCTATGATACTATAAAGCTAGGAATAATTAATATATGATGAAATGTAAAACCAGAGCAAAATTTTTACACTTTAGCTTTATTGAAGTATACAGGTGTCTTCAGACCTCACTGTGAAGTTGGATGACTTTGTAAAGAAAGTAATATATTTGTGTTTTGATTAAAAATATCTTTTGTACAGTTGTTTCGATGACTGTACCCTGAAAGACATGCACATTTCACAGTCCTCTGAAGGAAATAATTTAATAATATATATATCATCGGAGTTGATACATCATCTGAGCTTGCTTGTGTTTTTTTCCTCCATCACATTGAGTTAATAATATTTCTGGGTCTGTGTTCCAGGTAGACATTACTTCCTTCACTGAGGGAATGGATGTCAGTAAGTTGCTGTTCTCCGTATGGACCAAATTTAGAGGAAGGAAGCTAATTTGTGTGCAGTTGAGTGAAAGCTGTTGGCAGTGGAGGATTGTCTAGGTGCTGAAGTCTTTACTTAGGTTTGTGGTACTGGAATAATTTGTCATGGTATTTTAGGGCTTGCACTGTGCTATTTTCACAGCTTCCCCACCCACCCCACTTGTTTCACTATCATTGAAAGTAGAGGATTCAAAATAACTGATATTGTATAAATAATGAGGCTTATCTTGCCTGTACAAAATACACCTTCAGGAGGCAACAGGGCTATACCATTACATGTTGAAATAGGAAAGTGTTTGGATTTAAGCTGTCCCTGAACCCTGCTCGGGGGTTTAATCCCTCTGTTAAGGTCAATTTCACAGTCATAAATAACTGAATTGGGAACTTCCTTTCCCTTGCAGGAAGGGAAGAGTTCACCCTTGAGCATGTCAGGGTACTATGGGAGAACAGTTATCTTCTGCTCTATCTTTGTAATTAGTAATGAATTAATTCTAGTGACTGCCTCGGTATTACGTGGCTGTGCAACTGATAAATAACTTGTGGCAGTTTCTCCTTGCATTGGTGCTTCTGGAAGATGACCACAAAACAGGCCAGTGTGGTGAAATTCAGTCTTCTGCTCTCTTGCAGACTTCTGGTATGAATTTACATTGGGATGGCTATTTCTGCACTCATAACAGCTTTTCTAATTGTACTAATTCTTCTCTATCTAAAAATGCTCTTCAAGTCTGCGGTGAGTGAGAACTTGATGGCCATTTGGTGTGTATTGTAGTTAACTATGATCAATCATTTCAAGTAGTTGGGGAGTCCCCAAATGTACAAATTCTGTTTAACTTAAATGAGCACTGTACAGCTGTCATCAACAAATCCTGGAATAGGGTAATAGAAGTGATGTACCTCTTCAGATCCTGAAATATTTTATTGAGATAATTGATATTAAACTGTTTTCCAAAGGGCAGTGCAGAACTCTGGTTTGAAGAGGAAAGCTTAGTTGTGATGCTAAGAGCTGCCAGATCATTTTGTTAGGTCTTATGGATGTGTAAACTGCTGTATTTTTTTTTTTTAATTAATTCTAAGCTTCCCAGAATGCATGGTCATCTCAAGAGCCAATATAAAGAAAGTCTATTGTTTCTCATTGCCAGTGGCACTGAGCACATGTTTGCCTATGCTGTGACTTCCGGGTGACTGTGTACATACTGGTAAACTTTTCCTGGCTATACAGTGTTGGGAAAATAATCTCATTCCATTTGGAGCAAATTCAAGTTTGTGTAGGGTTTTAGAAGGCTGAGAATAAATATAGGTATGTAACTTGTGATCCTGATCTAACTACCTAAATGAGGTAGTGACCTATGGCTGTTAAACTTTTAAAAACGTGTAATGGCAGAACACAAATTTTCAGTAACTAGGAAATGTTAACATAGCCAGATTAGTATCTATCTCTGTATAGGTATAAAAAAGTGATTACATCTGTGGTGATCCATTTAGCCTTCAGAAGATACGTTATACAAAATAGTAATGCTGTGCACATAAATGCTCAAATTGAGGATAAGAGTTTGAGTAGAGTTTTAAGGTAAATAACTAGGCAGGAATTTCTTTAGTGATATCTCTTATTGCTGCTGTCATGATGGTGTGTTGTTTTTGTTGGGTTTTGGTGTTTGGTTGTTTGGTTTTTTTTTACAGTAGTAGGAGGTAATTTTGTACTATATTGAAATTCTGCAATGTGTGATGCTTTATTAATAGAATATTAAGCTTTTAAATAAAAATAAAGTTCAGGTAAGCTTTGAGAAAAGTCTATGGTTATTGCCCTATCATTAAGTGCTATTCATAAAACTTGCAAAAGTATTTCCAATAACATGCATACAGGACCAGAACCTAATGCAGACATGGTAAGTCAGCATTTAGTGACTAGTACACTTTGTCACATATGTATAATAAGGAACTTAAGCCTGTTCATGTTCTTGTGCATGCAACAGGATCTTACAGAAGCTTAAATTAGAAGAAATTTGACTACCACAGGAGTTAAATGATCATTCCTATCGCAGTCTCTTAATTACTAAACCTGGTCCGCTTAACAATTGCAGAGTAATTGTAACAATTTGCAGGGTTCAAGCTGCTCTTAAGCGTCTGTTGACATTAAAAGTTATCTGAAGTTATCTGAAGGACTCCTTTCCTAGGTTTCCCAGATCTTAGTGTTTCAAGAAGTAGGAAAAACTTAACCAGAGATGACTTAATCAACTAGTTACTGCTGTGACATTGACCATGAGATTTGAATTACAGTCATTTTGCCTTAACTAATCTTGTGTTTATCAGAAGTTGTTTTATGCATTCAGAATGCTGCTGCAAAGATTATTATAGCTCATCACTTTGGTCTCCTCTGGCTGCCTCCCCCCCGGTGCTGGCTTCCCCTGTGTTGCATCAAACTTCAGCTGCCTGTCTGTCTTCACTTCCCAGTGCTTGTCACAGCCTCTTCCAAAGCCAAGTCCGCTTAATATAGAGATAAAACTACCGCTCCTAAATGGCTGGTTTAGCTTATGTTGCTGCTTTGCAAAAAATATATTTACATACGAGTACTAGGATGCTTTGCTACTGATTCCATTCATGCTTCGAGACATTCCTTGTAAATATCTTAGAATCTGCCTCAGTATTGGGCCGTTTTAAAACTCATTTGCCACAGTGTCCACAGAGATTTGTACAGACTACGGAACTTGTTTTTGGGGCCAATATTGTTTCATCATACTTCATAGGTAATTTAATCATTTGTTGCTTGCATGCATTCATAAGCTTTTAATGGCAGGGATTATCTTTTTGCTCTTGTTGCAACCTCTGGTTCATTTCATGGGACTTTTAAATGCTACGTGAAACATCATGAACAAGGACAAGTTCCAACAATTGTGTGGCTCACCAGCTTGTAAGAATGCTTCCCCCCCCCCCTTACATCAATTTAGTTAGTGCTAGCTAAATATATAGTTAGCTTATGTTGGCTCTTCCCCCCCCCTTTTGTTTTTTTCTTTCTTTCTTTTTAGGGAATTCCTCTTTTTACTAGTTTGCATCTTTCAGGGATGGTTATAAGAAGAACCATTTCAGGCTGTTGCCATGGGAGTAGGTGGTAGTGAAGCTATAGTTCTGTGGAAACCTGTTTCAGTAGCAGCTTGAACATAAGCAGCCCCTGCATCCTTGCTGGTCATTTCCTTTACTGCACAACTGCCTCGACTGTGTAAGTGCGTGGTGAATGGGTCGGAATCGAGGCTGCTTAAAACTTTCATTAATTTTTTTAACCAGTTAGATTGCAGGATTTGAAACAAGAAAGAGTTTTCCCAGCAACTTGTCCTGGTACAGGGCAGGAATGAGTGACTGGAGGGATGGCAGAAGAGCATGAGGAGGAAACCCTGTTCTCCTTGATCCATATTCTCCCATGGGAGAGAAATGTCTGTATAACCTTGGCCTGGGGGGAGCTTAGCTGGGGAGTCTGGCTACATCGCTCAATCGGGCAATCAGTTGAATGGCTAGATGTTACCACAAAGATTATTTTTGCATCCCATTTCATGTTGTACCTGGCATTCATCTGGCTCCATGGTGAGCCAGTTCAGAGAGTTTCAAACTCAGAAAAATACTAAATTTTTGTAAGGTCTGTTTTCTACCTGTTCCTTTTCCTGATCCAACTCAATGAGATCGAGTCTAAGTTGTGACAAAAGAGAGTCAGCTGGAACCTCAAACCCGTGTGGGTGGAGCATATTACTATTGATTTTTTTTGTCACCTACTTATTGGATCATGTATTCAAAACTTCTGATGTGGTAGAGAGGCAAGACTTGAAGCTTTATCGGCTGTAGGCTGGAGCCATTCACCAGTGCTGTGATGTCCTTCAGCTACTGTTAAGCATTGATGGTCACAAGTTTTGTAGTTCCACTTGCTACTACATTTTTTAATATATGTGTTTTTCATGCCCTATAGCTAAAATCTGCACTTAGTATGTTGAAAGATGATTAATCAACAAGAAATATTTGGTGTGCGTAGAAGGAAGGATGAGAATTTCTTAAATTCACAACTGTTTTAACTTGTGCAGAGTAAGTTTGTATAGGGAATTGAAATTTCATATATTGACTGATCCTGCATTTTCAGTTCTTCTTTTTAGATGTATGAACAGCATAAGCTACAAGGAATGTTTCATCTCAGTTGTTTTAAGGCAGTAAAAATAATGTGTGTGCGTATATATATATATATTAAAGCCTCCCTAAATTTTTACATGACTAGTTAACTTTGTGGCTATTTAGGGTGGATATTCTAATTCTTTGAGCTTATTCCTTTCTGGCTTTTTCTTACATGGGGGGGGCAGGGAGGGAAGCAAAAGCAGGTAGCCAGCCACTTATTTCTGTCGTTGTGATGCTTCACATTTTATTTAAAAAAACAGCAACAACAAAAGAACCCAACCCTGTACTACAGAATGAAGTAATTTTCAATCTTAATGCAAAACTTGCATGTGCTAGGAAAAAGCGTTGCTTGTTCAGTAGCGCGGAAGAGCCAAAACCCCTTTACTCAAGTGAAAATAATATGGCTGCTCAGTTAAGTGTTTGATTGTACTTAACTCCCTGATGCATTGACTGACAGATGTGCCTAACACATTCACACTCCGAAAGGGCTGCTTCATTCAGTTTCCTTTTAAATGCCATCAAATTGGCAGGAAAAAAAAATGAATCATGTGACTTGATTGCTTAGTGACTGTATAAGCCTTCAATATCAGTTTATAATTGGAAAATAAGTGACTTGCAGGGCTAAAAGCAAAAACAACTCGTGCTGTTGATGTAGACTTCGTAGAGGAGAGGCAGGCTTTTGTGTGAATAAGTTATGTCAGGATGTGGGGTTTGATTTTTTTTTTTTTTGCTTTGGCTGAAAAACGTCTTTGTAATGGTTGGTCCTCATTGCATTTTACACTTCTTAATACTATTCTAGTGGTTCCTTAATGGCTCTGAAGTGTGGTCTGAAGGTACAGTTTCACATTACACCTAGCCGCGTTACAGATGGGATGTGGTTACATCTGGTGTAACTTCATGTGTCTGTCAAGGTTGTTGCTACTTCCAGCGATGTGCCGGGTTCCTTCATCCCTCCCTTGTGTCAGAGCAGCGTCACGCAGCTGCTGCGTGAGTCCATTCAGCTGATACAAAAGAAAACTCCTTTTTTTGGAGTATGTTGTTTTCCTATTGGGCGAGTTCATGAATTCAAACCACTTTGTGGCTGCGCGGCTTGGGGCTGTGCAGCACCGCTGGCTCCGAGAGCTGGCAGCAGCGTGGCCGGTGTAGGGGTAATGTGGAATTGGTCTCTGTGGGTGGGTCTCCCTGGCAGTGTAAGCAAACCCTTATCAAGCCTCACGGCTTTTCTGTCTCTGGCTTTGGGCTCCCACCATGTACCTTGTGCTTGGGGGACTCTCGTTCGGAGAACCTCACCAGGAGAGAAAAAGCAAAACTTCCTGTGCAGTGTCAGTTTTTAGCGGAGCCGACTCTTTGTTCTGGCTTCTGCCTTTTTGTGTAAAGTGTTATACGGGCGTAAAGGGAGGTGACGGGATCAAACCCAAGGATGAGAGGGCAGGACTTCAGCAAATCCAAAGTATTCTAGTTGTCATTCCCCGAATACTGCCAAGTTGAATTAGGTCATGCTGGATCGTTTAAATGTGACCAAGCATTAAAACTCAGAACTCACAGTCATCTTCTGTAGATGTTGGGTTAAACAATACTCCTGTGCTTAAAATTAAGATTAATCCCCATTTTTGTTACAACACCCCCTCCCCCTTTATGTTGCCGTCCCCAAAAGCATATCCTTTCTTCCAGTAAGGAGATACAAATGCTCCCTCTCAACTTGATAAGCACGTCCCTCTCGAGGAAGGTCATCAACTGCTGCAGTTGCTAGGATACTCGGGCTGGTGACTTTGGGTTTAGCAACAAAAAAGCTGCAAGAATGTGCTGAACAAGTAAGGAGCACAAGGACAGTTGTAAAAGGAAAGCGATGTTGGATAGAATCTGAAGGCAAAAGGGACGTCAGGGAAGAAGCGAAAGTTGTGGGGGGGAAAGGAAGTAAAAGATCACTAAAGCTTTAGCCCGTGACTTTTAGGTTTTCTTAGTTGCATGACAATTCCAGCTGATCTCAGTGAATTGGTGGTTGGGAAGGAAATTAAGCTTATGCTATGTATTTACAGGGTTGGGGTTATTTGTAGTTCTGTTTATATGGCTCTTAAGAATTTTTTTATTAGATTGGGAGGATTAAGTAACTTCTGACTTAATTGTGCAGTATGTTTTAAACTGGGGCATGGGTATGCAACACTACACGAATTAGAGCTATTCATTTAATGCTGGCTGAGGACATCCGGAATGAAAGAGCTTTTTTTTTTTTTTTTTTTCTGTCTTTGAAGAAGTATGCTTAGCCTGTTTCCTGTTGGTTTAGGGTTTTTTTTTCTTGTGTGATTTGACAGAGGATTTGTGGATTCAGGTGAACTCTGGTAGATACTCAGTAACTTAATGGTTTTGTTGAATTGATGTATTTTGCCAGATTTTTCAGGCTAGGCCAATGCAGGATTGCTTCAGCTTTTGGCTTCTTTTCAAAGCAGATCGCCTTAAGGTGGTGTTTGTGGTATTCTGAAGGGGAATAGGGCTTTTTGAGCTGTTCTGCAGAAATTGTGATCTTAGAGTGGCAAAACTTCAATTTTTGGGACAGGTCAGATTTCAGTGGTTGCTGAAAACCATGTTTCTTCTGTGAGTCGGGGAGCAGACAGTAGAAAGGAATATAAGACTTAGTAGTGGAATCCTCTTTAATTGTGGAAGCAGATGAAAAGAGAAACAGGCAGGGAGAAAGTAAATCCATGATTTGAAGAAGTAATAACACACTGGTTACTTTAAGGGTGAGTACAACTGGGAGACTTTGCCCAGTAAATGTGCCTCAGAACAGTGGTGCTCCCCCCACCCTGTTTGCTCAGAGGAAGTGAAGTTTGGAAATACAAACCCACTTTGAGACCCAGCAGCAGTGGTGTTGACTATCCAGGTGGTAGAACTTTGCCAGGCTTATTCTGACATGCAGGTTTTTTTCCTGTGTTTTGCTTTAAATGCTCCTGCTGTTTCATCACCCTTCTCTTTGTAGGTTATGGCAGAACCTTCCTCCGTGCACGTAAGTGTTTTAGCTGCACCATCTGTGGAAAAAGTGTCCTGAAAACTTAACCAGACCAGAGCTCTGGGAGTTCTGTCACTCAGCTTCATTCTGCTATCGGTAAGGCAGCTGAGATGAAATGTGAAAGAGAGGGATTTAAAATATTGCCTCTGTTAACACTAAGTGTCCATACAAAACTCAAGCTTTCTTCTCCAGAAATTGCTTTGTGGATTTAGTTTCCTGAAGTATTTTTATGTTTAGTCTGGGACTAAATGGACTAGGAAGGAGGAGACAGTATTTGGAGCAAGGACTGGGAGCCATATCTCTTCTTTTCTAGGCGAGTGCTTTTATTCCTGGGTTGTCTTTACTTTCTCTGGCTCTGTAAACTGTATCTTTTCTGCGTAGTAGAAGGGCTTCACTAAGATGTGTGGCCCTGATGAGCTTAGAGGGCACTATCGTGGGAGGTATGAAATGCAGGTGTGAACATCTTTTGTCTGAATGTTAAATCTCTGTCTTCAGGGGATTAATCAGTGTTCTGCCTAGTGGACATAGGCTAGTACAGAGAATCAAATTTTTATCTTCTCTCTAACCTTTTTGGATTGTGCCTTTTTGAGGTTTAAGTAGAGGGATATGTAGTATGTTAATGTCAATAGTTTTGAAAATGTTGGATTTAGAAGTGCTTGATGCTTTTGCTAAGATGGTGTGTGTGTGGTTTTTTTACTACTTACTGTGAACTGTGCTTTTCTATGAAATTTGTATTGTACCATTTTATGATAACCACAGTTAGAGTGTCAAGCATGGGAAAAATGTGGTCTGTGTAGCATATTAAACATTAACTGTTTAACACTTTTGATACTAGCAGGACAGTGCTTTCTTTGTTAGAAAAAACTTTGCGATTTGCCCTTATCAGTGGTGGATTATCCTAAAAATCTGAATTCTCTGCAAAGTTCTACAATTATTGCATACTAAACCCAAACCTGCTTTTCAGATACATGTCCACTATAGATTCAGTTGCAGTAATGCTGTGCCATTTTTTCTTTTCTTGTTTTATTCACTGCTGCATGATTATCTTGCTTTTGGTAGTTCATTGCCTGTTGCTTGCTTGTTCCTTTCCCTCACCTCTTGCTTATTCTTGCCTCAGGTGAGGTTGCTGTGAAGGTTAAGTGTTCTTCAGTACCTAAGTGCCTGACTAAATTAATAGGATGTGTATTGAGCTAATACGTATTTTGGATTCTGTCCTGAAACATTTGATGAGAATATCTGTGTACTTTGGCTGTAAAAGATAATTTTATATCAAGAGTCCCCAAATCTGTTGAATTTGCTTTCTTTGCTTTCTGTTGAATTTGTCTTCTAAAGAAGACAACTATTTTTTTGTCATTCTGTTAAACTTCTGTTTTTCTTCTTTCTTGCCTTGTTCCTTTAATGTTTACTAAGTTAAAGAAGACTTGTTAGCAACCTTTCTTTGTGTTGTTCCATGTCATGTGTCCCATGGAAAAACAGTAAAGTTGAGAAAATAATTATTGGTTGAAAAACTGGAATCGACTCTTTTTCCCTTCACTCCCTGTCTCCCCAAGTTGCTTAGCCTGAATTTCTGAAGCTTGATATAACTTCTACAGAAACTGAAGTGGGGTTAACCCTGCCTTAATCTGTGTCAGAGCTCATCAGGACCAGGGACATGATATTTTTTGGATTTTTTGCAGTATGGTGACGCTTGCCAGAAGTTGTAGGGTTTATGACACGTAAAAAGTTAAATGTACCAAAGCTTCATAGTATAGCTGTGACTGTAATGGGGCCTTGCTCTTGCTGTTGGAGGTAAGATGCTGGAAACTCTGAGAATGCAAATCTGAAGCTAGGCTTTCTGGCCTTCAAAGGTCCCACTGGTAAAGCTAGGATTCAGTTTGTGGTGCAGTCAGTTATGATAAGCTGTGGCAAAACAGCATAAGCAAACTCTGCAGCTTGTGGCTGTCTTGGCTGTGCTGATGTGACTCAGCTCCTGGGTGCTGTAAAAATCACTAAAATGAGTAATATCAAATATTCTTTTCCCTTTACTTTTGCAAAGGCAACTTTTAATCCATGTACGTCATTAAGAGCACGCTGCCTTGCAGAGGCTTGTTTTGGCATCACTTGAGGATACTGAAGTTTTGTGTAGTGAAGAAGCTGGAGAAGATTGTGACATGGTGGCTTCTTGTGGGGATTTCAGCCATGAAGGATTTGTCTTAGATTGTGCCAGTAAACACTGGGAAGTCTCCCTCAGCTGGGCACTCTTCAGTGTGTACCTACCTCGGTGTGTACTCCCTACTTGCCAAGGGTGTAAATTTAAGTTGACTCCCTCAGTTCTACAGGGCCTTATTTCAGAAATGTGGTTTTGAAATAAGATGTTGTAGGACTTCTGTGTGAGCGGAGGTGGGAGAGGGGAGAGTTGGGGAACTTTGCTTTGTAATATCACTAGAGCTAGCTGAAAAAAGTAGGAGATTAACTGTGGATGAGAGGCATATTCAGAAGTAAAATGAGGATGGTGGGGAGTTGCTTCTTGAGACTGAAGTCTGTCCAGTGAGAAGATGTGATCACAGCTACATCTATAATCTGTGTTTGAAAGAAGAGTCTAAGCTGAAGCATCTCTTGAGTGAATTTTATAGCTCGTATCTCTCAAAGCACTAGCACACATTTCTGGTTGTAATTATTTACTTCTTAGGGCCTCATTCTGTGAAGAAAAGCATTTATGGATTTACAGCCATTCCTTGTTTACAAGCAGGTATTGGCAAACAAGATGGTTTTTGGAGAGCCTGCTAGTAAAGTTGAAGTACTGTGCAAATGGAGATTGCAGATGGATCACATATGGTTCTAAGTACAGCAGCATCTCTGACTCAACTCTTACCCCATGTAGAAGCAGTCTGTGCATCTTTGCAGTTGTGCTCTTTAGTGATTGTTGTTTCAGACATCAGTTTGAACCTGGCGGCAGTCCTGCCTTCGTGGTGCATCTCCCCTGCTCCTGCCCCCTCGGTGTACGTCAGCTGCCATACCTTCTGCTGCTCCAGCTGATTGTGTTCCTCTCCTGTTGCCCATTTAGGGGGGGACTGTGTCTATTGGGTTACGTAACGCTTCTGTAATGCAGCACTGTCTGGTGCCAGAAACATTCATGCCAAGTTTAAATTTACACTTAAATTTGTGTAAGCCAGCAATCCAGAATTTTAGTGTATCCTGAATTTATAACTTCTTTCATTTAAATAAGAAAATACTAAGTGCATAAATAAATCATCCAATGAAAATTTGCCTTCTGTTATTTGTTAGTCTGTATCACAGCTCTGTTTGTATCTGTGTTGGAATGGAGCAAGCTCTGCTCCATTTTAATTTCTTGTCTGCTTTCTGTGTTGAAGATTCTTCTATACTAGAAAACAGTGTCCATCAAATTCTATCAAACATCTCATTTTCCCTAGATTATTCTTAAAAATATTAATAATGTAGTTTGCTAAGTTGTGTTCCACTTGAGTGGTATTCGAAGGTATGTCCAGATATTCAGAAGGAAATACAGCTTCTCTAAAGATGGTATACTGGTTTGCACCCCTTCAGAAATCATGCGAAAAACTTGTGCAGTCATGCAGATGTAGTTTGCAGTGCTCTTGCGGGTCAATTTCCCAGAGAAAAAGTATTTTATTCCACATTAAGAAACTTAAATCTGAATGCTCAGAATCCAAAATGTGTATTGACCTCTTACCTTCTTCTGATATAAAATTTTATAAGGGATAATACTTATTATTCTGCATTGAGGAATGGTACTTGTCTTTTTGTCACCCAGTCACAAAGGTTCATTCTTCTGTTTGCCCCAACTGAATGTCATGTGTTCTCCTTGCAAAATATTTGGAGAACGATATACATGTATTTGGACAAATTGCACTTCTGTGTTGATAGTTATCAATTGTTTTTTGAGAATCTGTTGCATGCTTCTGAGTCTAAGCTTTGCAGTGATTTGTTTGCTGCAATTAAAAATTAGATATTTTGATGCTAAGCATCTTTGAATAAGTGGGGTAACTGACTTGAGGAACCCTCATCTTTCTGGTGTGTCAAAACAAGTCTGAAAAAGGTCTGAAATTTTACCCATGAAACCCTGCTAACCAAAACAAATACAGATCTTTACTCAGCTTGATAAAATGTCTGCCTGTCACGTACCAGCAGTTAGATGCCACTCATGTTTTGAGGAGCACACTAGGGGAGTGAAAAGAAATTGAATCTGCCTGATTTGACTGGAAACTGAAGGTGGTGAGGCTTGGGAAGGCTTGAAGAAAATGTCATCTTGTCACTATGTGCATCAGCTTCATATAGATTTTTAATGCAGTTACAGAATTGTTTGTTGGACATGACCTCAGTCATCCAACCTTCTGCTCCAAGCAGAGTCAACACTGAGTACTTCAGTCTTGTCTGTGTCAGCTGTCACTAAATCACCTGTCCTATTTTCCTTTTTGGTTCTTTACTGGTTCTTTGGTTCTTTACTAATAGAAGCTCTTCGTGTTGCACTTAAGTCCCTTGCTTCTTTCAGCTTTGGCTGAGTTTTGACTTGCCTAGCAGGGACGCTGCATGCCTGAGCAATATTTCTGTATTCCTCCCTTGGTAGACTGTTCTCGCTTCCTCCTCCTTAGGCCAAGCTGCTGATTGATCTGCTTGTTTTCCTGAGTGTTGGGATGTACTTTTCATGTGGTTAGAAGCAGTTGTCCTTAAATACCTGCCAGCTTTCCTGAGCTCTCTTTTGCCTTTCAGAACTGTCCCCCGGAATTCTACCTGCTAAGTCAGCCTGCCCTTCTGAAGTGCACGGTCTGTACTGGATGTGCCTTCCTTACTCAGGATTTTAGACTGCACTGTTTCATGGTCACTACAGTCAAGGCTGCTGTTGATCCCATCCCCAGCAAGTTCTTCCTTTTTTTTGTTGAAAGCAATTCCAAGAAAGTATCAAATGGGTTGACCCATTTAGCATCTGTTTTTCCCTGAAATCTTCCAGAAGCCTCCTAGATTGTTTGTGTCCTGCTGTGTTGCTCTTCCAGTAGATGTCAGGGAGGTTAAAGTGTCCCACAATAACCAGTCTCTGTAATTTTAGAGACTTTTGGGAATTGCTGAAGTAGACTTCATCTGCTTTCTTACCCTGATCAGGTGATTTGTAACAAACTTTGACTGTGATGTTGCCCATATGGACTTCTCCTTTAATCCTGACCCACAAGCTCTTAACCAGCCTGTTGTCCGTCCTGTAGAACACCTTTCTGTGTTCCAGCTGCCCCTTCAGGTAGAGGGCAATTCACCTGCTGTTCTTTCCTTCCTGGCTTTCTTAAAAAGCCTGTATGCATCCATGACAAAGCTCCACTCATGTGAGCTATCCCACATGTCTCAGTTACTCCGGTGTCATAGTTCTGTGTACAGGTGCTTGAGGTGGTTTCCCTTTCCAGATGTTTTATCCTTGCCAGGGTCTCTCTTCCTCTCACCAACCTGACCCATGTACTTAACATGTTTGAATCTCTTATTCCCTCCCTTAGATGCAAACTTCTATCACCATTCCCTGATAGACCTCTCATTTAAAGTGCTTGTCACCAGATTTGATGAGGATGTTCCTAACCCACTTTGTCAAGTGGATCCCATCTCTAACTTAGCAGCCCTCATTTCTCGGGGTACTTGTGGCCATACAAATTAAAACACTGCCTGCAGTGGCAGTCCTTAATTGAGATGCTTGCTGCTTCTGCCTGGCATTCTAATGTTGAAAAAAAAAATAGAGAAAGTGGAAAATAGCTTGATATGCTTGAGTTCTTAAGGTAAGAATGAGACTGCAGAGCACTAGTATAATAAAAATGTGGTGTTGGGAGACATGCAGTAAGAAAGGAATTGAGACTTATGAAAAATCTCTGAGACTTAGAAGGCTCAGACCAATGTTTGGGTACCTCATATCAGCTAATGTGTGTTGCAAGCTTCGTGTGCAGGAATGATTGTTGAGAGCAATCCTGAGGTTCATGTGCTTCATCTTCCGTTGACGTGTTTACATGCCATCAGTGTGTGTGAACATACTACTCACACTTCAAGAGTTTCAATTTTTGTAACAATGTTCTATGTCGGATAAATATCCTGCAAGTCACTTTAGGCTGTTGAGTTCTGCTTTTATTTGGCTTATGGTCACTATGTTGTGTCTTTCATATGCTTTGGATCAGAGAAATGAGTGTTGTAGTAGAAGCTTAGACGGAACTGTTTGCTATTTGTGGCTTTTAAAGCACTTTAAGCAAGCTACCATGTGATAGGCAGGACTACTGGAGTCTAGTTTCCTAGGAGTGCGTCCCTGAAATGTAGTACTCCCAGCTCTTAATGTAATTTTTCTTCCTCATTCCCAGTGTACTTGTTCCTTTTCTCAGTGTTCCGCCATCTGAAGGAGAAACAGGTTGTGTAATGTCCACTTTGAAATTATACTCACATGGAGTTGTCTGGCAATGAAGAGGCAAGAGATAATTGAAGAATCTAACACTTCTTAGCTATGTCAGAACAGATGAATAACTTCAGGGACTTCTGGCTGCACTGGCTGTTATTTCTGGTTTTGTATTTGGTTGAAATTGTCTGAGATGAACAATTAATGGCAGAAGAGGGAGAGAAATAAAACATTGATTGTACAAGTCCTGTTTGTTTAGAAAATTAGTCAAAAAAATCAACATATGAATACTCGTGTCCAGTTTGTGTTTCAGCAGGCCATGTTGTGCGTTTCAGTAGGCGTCAACTAAATATCAGAGGTTTTATACTTTTTAGTAGTGCAGAGGTGGTGTAGCATCTCCAAAGTATGAGTTCTGTTACCCGCTACCCACTGTGAAGAGGCAGATGTCATTGTGTTCCTCTTCCCTGAATTACCGAACACTTTCTGAAATCCTCAGCAGGTCCCCTCGTGGGGAGAGGAAAGCAAATGTATGTTCCATGGTCATCTGTTGTGGAACTTCAAATGGCAAGGTAAGTGTTACTGGAGATGCTGTCACAGAGCAGTAGTAGTGCTTCAGTGGTTAACTCTTAGTTCAGAATGAAAGCTTTTCATTTCCCAGGTTACAAATTTGAGACTTTTAAGGAAGTAGCATCGTAACGTATTTCATCATCAGTCGCTAAACTGTACTTGACATCCCAACTCACTCCCTTAATATAGTACAATGAAAATGCAGAAATGCAATTTGGAGGTGAACTTGAGAATATTATGTTACAGTTCCCTAATGAGGCAGTGGGGGGGAGGGGAATGGAAGTCACTGACAAACAGATCAGGAATTTGCATTCTTTTGTGGAAACATGAAACACACTCTGAATCTACCCATTTCTAGAGATGGTGGCTAGTAGTAATACTGTCTGTTTATGCAAAGCTGACCAAACTTAAGGATTATACTGTAATATATTTCACTTGTCAAATTACCTTTTTAAGGGATTTAGAATGGCTAGTTTTACACGTGGAAATCTGAAAGGATCCTTCAGAAGTGGATAGCATCTGTGGCAAGTCAGCCAGTCCATCATTTAGGAAATAGTGTTAATTCAACATAGTAGCAGAGAATTAGTTGCTCAGATATGTTTACTGTGGTCAAAAAAGAGGTGATACAAACCTGTGAGAATTATCTTTCAAAAGATGTAAATGGGTTGGTAAGAAACATTGCACCTAAATCTCCTTTGTACCTCAGATTTATGTTTCTTTTTTTTTTTCTGGAATGGAGGTATTGCCATGCAAAGTGATACCATCAATGGCAGGAAGCTAAATAATCCTACCTAATTTGTAACTGTGTGTTTTATCAACAATTGTGAAGGTCTTTTCTTGGAGGCTTCTGTCTGGAATTTAGTATGTCAGGTGCTTTCTCTTTCTGAATGATTTTTTTTTTTTAAATACCTATTAAAGATCCTTTTGTTTTGACATCAGGAAAAGAATCCAAAGACTTGATGCAGAGCGAAACTTTAGTAAGGTAGAAGGATAGCTGTTGCAGTCTGATCTACTGCAGAAATGCACTAGAGCTTCTCTACTATATGTAGTAGTGCAAGTTAGAGCATCAATGCACTGTTTATAATTTTTAATTTTATTTCATCTGAGGCTGTGATTCTACAGAAGCACCAAAATGATCTATCATCTTCACACTGGCCAGTCTGCTTGTGGTCTTGCATCTCTTGTGTCTCTGGTAACATCTGTGTGACTCTCTAGCTATGGTGGGCAGCAACCTACACACACAAAATGACTCTGAAAATCTGAGCTTGGTACCCAACAAGGTGGACAAACAGTGAATGTACAAATGCCAAACTTCTTTCTGTAAAGAGCGAGCGGAGCTTTCTACTTCCTGATTGTGACGTATGGGTCTATACATTTGATGAGGGAAACCTGTGTTTGTTGTAAAAAAAGGGGAATCTTGCTTCAGGCCTTCTGAGTAAGTCTGTTTGGGTCACTATGTAGATTCTCTGTCAGGGTTGAATTGAGGAAAAGTTGTTGTTTGGAAACACGTTTTGCGTAGAGGCATGCAGATAAGGATTACACAGTCTTATTTTTGAGGAGTAAGACAAACAGAAAGGGTGAACAAATCTAAACTCATTGAGATTTTTGGAAAGGATTCATTTGTTCACTCCCTGTAGATAGAACAGCCCTTACACCTCAAGGCAGCGTAACTTGATCTAATCCAAGACCTCACGATAATTCTGTCTATCCTGGCAGGCTTCATCAATGTTCCATGCTCTCATTTTACCAATGAGGGAGTAGTGGTAAGGTGATTTTCTAATAACTTGAAAAACCTGCTGCTGAAAATTTTTATTTATTTAGCTTTGTATGGGACTTGAATTGTACAAAAAAATTGTATGGTTTGAAAGATATAACTGCCTGATAGATATGATGCCAAATGAACAGTATATGACTTTGCATTGTGTTCAGTAACATACCGCACAGGATCTCTTAAGCAGTGACAAGTCTGACTAATGACATGATTTCTATACAGGAAAAGTATATGATGGATTTGAATATATACCAATACATAATAGAATGCTTACAGTGGAAACTACATGTGAAGTGTTTTTAAAACAAAGATGTATTTTTTATAGGTCTAACAAGAAGCCTAAGCATAACTTCAGTTGACCAATCAATGTTTGAAAAAGCACAAGGAGAGAAGGTTACGTTGCCATGTACTTTTGTACTCTCAGAAGAAGATGAAGGCCCACTAGATATTGAGTGGGTATTGATACCAGCAGATAATCAAAAGAAGGAACAAATAGTAAGTAGAGACTTTTTTGGACAGTATTAATTCAGTTGTTTGAGTAGGTCAATGTATGAACTTCGTTACTGACTTCCACCTTTTCAGGTTGGGATGCTTGTGATCTTAAATTACTTTGAAGCACCAGTGATATGAGATATAGTGGAAGTTTTGGAATAGCAGATTAAGTGTGAAATGTGAAGAAATTTCTCACTATAAACTTGTCTTCTAAAGGAGAACTCTAAAAATGCTTCAGTTACAGAAAATAAACTATGCTTTTGTACCTGCATTATTTTCCTGATTGAAAACTGATTTATGGGAATTTGTTTTTAAATACATTATCTCTTTTTGTTAGTTATTAACTCTTTCCTTTCTTCAGAAGCCTTATCAAAAAGATTACTCCTTTTAGTGGAGAGGTTTGACAAAATGAAGATTAGAGCAATTTCAGACAGTTTTCTTTCAGTTAGAAGTCAATGCTGACATGCTGCTACTTGGACAGGTGTTTGGTTGGAGTACTGTGTGTGATATTTTGGAGACTGAGATATTTGGCTATGTCATGCCTCTGGGATTATTTAAAACAGTAGAAAGAAACTGTCAAGAATCTGAAGATACCAAAGTATTTTGAATGTTTAAATGCCAAGTGGATTTCTGAATCATATTTCTTTTTTGATAGATAATTATGTATGCTGTAGACAGGATTTATAATCATTATTATGCTGCTATGACTGGGCGGATGCAGTTTACTAATCCTGATCCCAGATCTGGTGATGGTTCGTTGGATATCCTGAATTTGAAGTCAGCAGACACTGGCACATACCAGTGCAAAGTGAAGAAGGCTCCTGGAGTTCAAAGCCAAAAAATACAGTTGACTGTACTTGGTAAGATAATGGTTTTTGTGAATTTTCAGTGACACTTTTTATGTGTTTATTCCATCCTGTATTTGATATATAAAATGAAAACTTCTGTCAGGCAAAGTTGTACTGAATCTATGATGATGCATTCAATATTGAGACTTTGCGAGGGGTGGACATAATTTGTTCTCGGGGATGAAGGGAATAATATTCAGAATAATGAGCATTTAAAAAAATTGTGTGTGGCTTGTATTTCGTAGAAAATCTTCCCATGCATAGAAATGGTTTGTGGCACAGGCTTTGTCTTTAGCAAAATGGACTGACCTACTAGAACACAACTAGTAAGCATTTTTATTGTGACTATTATTAATTAAATAATACTTTGTTTACTAGTAAAGCCAGCAAGAACTAAATGTTCCATTGAAGGATCACAGGAGATTGGAAAAGATGTTATCTTGAAATGTGCATCACAAGAAGGATCCCCACTTTTGTCTTATGACTGGAGAAGAGTATCTGGCACACAGGAACTTCCTGCCACATCCATGCTGAGTACTATCAAACTTTATTTATTATTCTGAAATACTTTAAAGATTGCATTTGTATTTTTGGCTTACGTTGCCTTGCGAACACCTCATGCTTAATTTTAGTATAGAGCAGTCAAGATAAGTGTCACTTCTACCCTCTCACTGGATAATAAAACTGACTTTGAAACAAGTGTGTTTTTTTCTTTTTTTTTTTAAATTCATAAGTGGAAATGTTTCAAGCTTTAAGTTGAGATTCTTACCATTAGGCTGCAGCATCATGCTCATCTGTGCATGAGTGTTGTGAGTTCTCTTTGTTGGTGATGTTGGCTGCTTTTGTGCTCAGGTGGACAGTGGGGAAGAGTGTAGACCAGTGGTTAGAGCTGCCTTCAGGGAAACAGAGATAAAAAGCTTGAATTTTATTAGATATTGAACTGAGATCTTCACTTTCTGATCAAGTGACAGAACTTCTTCCTTAAAAAGGGGTACAAGTCTTTAGAAGAAAGGCTGTCCAGTGTAAAGGAGAAGAGAAGGCTTACCTCTTCTTAAAAGAGCTGACATGCAGGAAAGAGTTATACATTATGAATTTTGACTGGTGGATCCTAAATTATTATAGTGGTGGTATTGGATTTTTATTGTGAGAACTTACTTGTAGAAGGTTAATTTGTGAGCTTTGGCTTTGAAAGTTATTCCAGAATATTTTTTTGGAAAAGTACTGCTCAGTACCAGTTCTTTTTCATCTTTGTAGTTATGAAAACCTTAAACCTTGAGATGGTGAGTTTTCCTTGCAGATAAAGCAGTTTAAAAATCTGCTTACAAATAGACATGTTTTAACTCAGGTAGTGCAGGACGTACAGGACAAATTGGTATCATGTGTCTAAAAGTAGCCAAAGTGAATGTCTAGGGGAGAGGGAGTTAAGAACTTGTGTGGTTCTTCCTCATAGGGGTCTCACATCCTCCCTTAACTTATGCCTCAGGAAATTCAGATGTGGTTTCAGTTTAACTGATTTAAAACAAACAAAACCTGACTTCTGTGAACTTCTTCAGTCTCCCTTAAACTTTTGTTGTCTGTTAGAATCTGTAATGTCTTAGAACACAGATCTCTCAAAATTGGCTACATATGAAGAACCTTGTGCTGTTCTTCATTTTGATCTTGCCTCTTGGTAGTGCTGTTTGATATCTCTTATTTATTGTTTTGACAGTGAACAGTTGATCACTAATGTCCTTCTCTGTACCACTCAAGATCTTAAGCTTCTGTTGTTATTCCCCTTCTTTCTCCACTTCCCAAATTTGTCTCATGGTAACAAATAAATCAATTGACAGTATCAGTGCTGGACAAGAATGACTGAGGAAGTATGCAAAAGTGGCATGTAACTCGATAAAACGATGTTTGCTTTGGGCTTGTGAATATAGGTTTGGGGACGCTGAACCTGTTCTCAAGAATCTAGATACTACCTCCTCAAGAATCTAGATACTACCTAACTTCTTTTTCAGCAGGAAGAGCTAAGTCTCTTGCAGTGATGATGGCAAATCTGTTAGCAATTAAAGCATGCAAACCATTTGAAGTTCATATAGTAGAATCTGATAAAGGTAGCTATCAATGGCTTTAGAAGCCCTGGGGAAATACTCTTTTTCTTTTCAATGGTTCATGTATCCTACTCTGTCAGCATAGCTAGACTTAATTGGTCACACATTGGAGTGCAGTGTTTAGAACTACCTCATGTTGAACATGGGTTCTGCAGGCATCTGAGCTGGTTGTGTAGAATTGGTTTAGACAGAGTAGAGAAGGAGGTACTTCTGCGATGCAGTTAATATTTTGTATTTTAGAATTCTGTGTTAGGATGAGGGGATTTGCCACTTTAAGCAAAGTGGCAAATTCCTTTCTGTTGACAGAGCAATTAGTCTGTAGGCTTAATATTAAAGTCAAATGCTGAGGAATAAATTTCTAACAAGGTAAAAGGCTTTTACAAATGATAGTGTTTTGCAGTGTGATAGACTTTTGTTTTTATTTGGGTATTTTTAATACAGCATTTTTTTAGTTAAGATCTCGTTTATGTGCTAGATTAATAATTCTGTAGTACTGGATATGGAATTAAACTTTGGAAAATGGTAAACCTTTACCTTTTGTTGTTTGTAGATAAAAATACAGGGGAACTTCTCTTGAAAAATGCTTCTCAAGACTATTCTGGTACATACAATTGTGTTGCTGCAAACAGAGTTGGCACGGATGAATGTTCTGTTGAGCTGAATGTCACCCCTCGTAAGTGTTTGCTGTGTAATGGTCACATAGTGTTTTGTGTATTAAAACTGAATAATCTTGCTTCTCTAAACTCCTAAAAGGTTAAAAAAACCCAATCCTGTTGTGTAACTGATGGTTGCCACTTCAAGTCTTTACTTCCCAAAATGCTGCTTTTTATGCAGAAAGCTGTAACTCTTACTATTGTTTTAAATGCATGTGATGGAAGCATACGCTCTGATTCAGTGATTCAGTTAACCTGGATCATGTAGAAACATACTGTTTTTAATGTTGAGAGAAAAGAAGTTGGTTGTATAAATTCAACACTTAACAAACAGTATTGTTATTTATCTATTCTAGCTATAAATACAGCTGGTATAATTGCTGGAGCTATTATAGGAACTCTGCTGGGTCTTTCTATACTGGCGTTTCTTGTCTTCTGTTGCTGTAAGAAACATAGAGAGAAGAAATATGAGAAAGAAGTACATCATGATATCAGGTAACAACATATCTCTAATTTCTGAGCAGTATTATTTGAAGATTAACTTTTAAATGTGTATTTCTGCAAGTAAGAGACTTAGTTGAGATTTCTGTCTTAATCTGGAAAGCTTATTAACATACAACTTGTCAGAACTTTTCGTTTTGAATATGGTGTAGATAGTCATGTCTAATTTCAGTAAAGATTTTAAAGGCAATGAATACTTGAATTTTTTTTAACTTAAAGTAATATGTGAGCCTCTTTTGGCTACAGTGTCAGAACAGAAAGAAACAAACTGAAAATTTGTTTTGTAAACTCCCACATAGTAACAGTGACTGAATTCTTGTTCTGCAACTGGTTTTTTGTTTATTTCAGAGAAGATGTTCCACCTCCAAAAAGTCGCAGTTCAACAGCCCGCAGCTACATAGGCAGCAATCGTTCTTCTCTGGGTTCAATGTCTCCCTCAAATATGGAAGGATATACCAAAACTCCGTATAGCCAAGTCCCCAGTGAAGACTTTGAACGTACTCCTGGTCAAAACCCGACCTTTGCACCTTCAAAGGTAGCTGCACCTAATTTAAGTAGAATGGGAGCTGTTCCTGTGATGATTCCAGCACAAAGCAAAGATGGGTCCATAGTATAAAATATTATTAATTTAAATGCTGTTTTTTAAGTGTGCATTGTAAGTATTAGAGAAAACTACTGTGTTCCATCCCTCATTAAACCAATGGCATGCAATTTTCCTTGAAGAAAATTAACAAGTTAGTTTGAAAAGCCACCAATTCTTTCTTTTAATTTTAAACTTATTAGTATATGACAGTTGAACTATTTGCTAAAAGCATTGAAGTTCCTAAATAAATATCGGACACTGAAGGTATTTGGACCTCTGGTAGGTTGCTGAAGAGACGCTGTCAGCTGATGTGCAGTTCTGAATATGTAACAGCGAGACACAAATGAGAAGTAACAAAAGCATTTCATATGTAGACCATGAAGTTTCTCAGAGTTCCTGAAACTTTATCCTCAATTTTGGAATAACAAATATTTTAACTTGGCCACTGTCTGATGTAGTTGCAGGGGGCTGAAATACTGAGGATGACCTTGAATTCTGTTCAAACTCTGAGTACTTATGCAGTTCTTTAACCTGGTAATGTTTGTTTGGAGCACTTTTTGAGCTCTTATTTTGATTGGTTCAATTAATGAATCCGTTCTGAATTTAAAATTTCAGTGAGCGGAAATGTGACAGGAGACCTTGCAAGCTCTTTGAAACATGAATTTTTCTGTAATCAATAGTTATAGTCATGTCAGATAACTTATGTTATCTGATGCATGAGGTCCTGTGAGGTTGTTGGTAGTGGTATCTAAGCTTTAAAAACTATAGATCAACTGTTACTGTCACAGTAAGAATGAATATGTATCTCTATACAGGTCTTAAGTTAGTTGTACCTTGCATTTTCCAAAGCCTGTTTAGATTCTAAGGCAGTGCCCTTTTTTCCAAACCGATTATCTAGAAGCTCCATGGGGTTTTAATGAAAGCTGTTAAGTAACTGGTATTTGATATCTGTCCTCTTGCTCTAACATCACTTTGGAAACATCTTTTCCTATATACAGGTTAAGCAGTAGTTAGCCTTTACTTAAGATGCTAATATCTTTCTGTATGAATTTGCAAGTTTAAAGCTCATTCTCCTTGCTTCTTCAACAGCCCTAAATATTCTTATTAACAGACATTTAGACTTTTAAGAGCAAGAGTTTCATGCAACCAGAATCTGAGAGGAGATAGTTATCCAGAATTGTTGATACAAATCTCATGTTTGAAGATTAAAAACCCTTCTTCCCATTTGTGCAAACTTAAAGTATTACAGGAGAAACAGAACAATTCCTTATCTTACTTTCACACATACTTAAGGACTTTTGATAGCTTCTGATGGCTGATATTATATACCTGTGGAAGCTGGATTTAAAGCTTAGTGCAGTTTGAATCTTTGTGGATTTTTTTTCTTCCTTCCTATTTTCTACTTTCTTTCCTCATCCTGTGCTGGGGGTCAGGAGGGGGAGTCCCTTCAGCTTGTTCTAGCTATAGATGTTAAACTGCAAGGTATTTTGGAAAACTCTAAAGGCATATAGTATGTGGCAATGATGTTGATGAAGGAAATACCCAAATAGCCTGTTGAAAGATATTAGGATTATTTGTATGTAGCAACAGTGTGAGAGAAAACATTTCCCCAAACTTCTAGGTTTAGTGTCTGCTGTTTTGTAGCTGCTTATAGATCTGTGATAAATTCTTTGGCTTACTACTAAATGTTTGTCCTATCTGTAGTTAGGTGCACGATTTCTGGCTGGCACTATTACTGTAAAGAACATACCCTTCATGCTGAATTTAGAAACTTGAATGGCTATTAAGTATTCTAGACTTAGTTTTACACATTTGGGACTTTTTTAGATTGTAAACTGATACTGTTAGAGATCAGGTTTTTTTATCTTTCATGTGTGCCTTTTCAATAAACTTTGCCTGATTGTAACTTCAGTTTTTATGAAAATTTCTGGTGCCTAAATTTACTGTTTGAACAGGTGCTTAGATGATGGTACAGTTCTTAAAACGTGACACTGTGATCTGATTTCTTGATTCTTATGTACTATTTATACCTCTTCATGCCTATTTTTGGATGTGACTTCAGTGGCTCTCTCTGTATTGTTCTGTATTTCAAAATGTCAGTTACTCCTTCAATTGATAATTATGAAGTGTTTTATATTCCTGAAAACTGTTCAGTTGTTGTACCAGCGAGGTGGATGATTGAGTTGTGTGGTAAATAATAGGTTTAGTAACTGTGCCAAACATATGCTTATGAAGAACAATAGATGAGGAGACATCTTCTTGCATCCAATTATTGTGATAGAAGAGACTTCCAAGATTTTAATCATACATTGATTGTTTACCTTGAAACTAAGGCCTTCCTTAATTAAAAGGGTGTAGTTGTTATAAATGCAAGTTGAGTACAAAACTAAACTGAATCACAGACAGAGAGATAGCTATAAACCTAAGCAACCAGGCAACAAACCTACTGAATTTGGTTCTTAGCCATCTGTGGACATAGGTGAGATTAGATATGGGTTTTGGTTCTTGTTTGTTTGCTTTTGGGTTTGGTTTTGGTTCTTGTTTGTTTTGTTTTTTTTTCTTTTTTTGTTTGGCCTGAGACCCTGTTCTTTCAGTCAGGTAAGCCCTAGGACACTCGAACAGAAACTTATCTCACTAAAGCATACAGAGCAGAGTTTACACATGCTTAATGCTCTGTCAGCTTGTACAAAATAATAAATGGACAGAACAGAAGGACAGCATGATGTGCCCTCAGAGCCTAGCTGTTAGGCTTAGCAGCCTTGACAGTGTCTGTCTATTTATGTAATTGCATGGAAAATAAAAGAAATAGAATCTGACATAGTCCTTAACTGAAATAAAGAACCTCTGACTTGGGGTAAGCTTTGCCTCAAGTTGGTATCATCATGCCTTTTTGAATGGATGCAACACTACTATGAAAACGTAATACTGCTATTATAAATTATTTCTTTAGTCAATAGATTGTTCACTTACACTGGATTATGATTCTCAAAAGCAGCTACTATAGTTTAGCAATGATTTCTAGCTGTGTAGGAGACGAACTGGTTAAACACGTGAGGTGTCCGATCTTACAGATAACTCTGCTAACAGAACTCTTCTAGGATGTAATGGCAGCTGATATACCAGTTAGAAGGTGGCATTTTTAATGTCTCATTTTATTAAAAAAGGGGGGGGGGGCTGGTACCATTATGTAAATACTCTAAGTGAACTCAAGAAACCTCTAGTTAATGTTATGACTGTAAACTTGCCTGTTGAGGACTACTATATATAGAAGAAAAACCTCAATTTTAGCATGGTGTGAATAAAGTGTTAGACTTGTAATATTGTAGAGGTTATGTAACACTTGTCCATACATTACAAGCATTTTCATAAACTTTCTGAAATGGATATTTAAAGATATTTGTGTGAAACTTCGTTATCTAAAAATGAATACTTCTTCCAAAACTATGTAGTGCACAGAAATGCCTTGTTGGACAGGTAAAACATGACTTTTGAAAGAAATGTACAATACATACATCTTCAACAACTGATAGTCGCATTCATGTTAGATGTATGCTTCCTGCTTAATAGTACAAGTAAGACTTCTTAATTGCAAGTTTTTCTGTAATGCTGAATATTGTATATTACTGGTTTCCATGATAGGCTTTTGGTTTTGTTCTTAACAGTGTATATTCTGGATCACTTTAGATCTTTGTTCCAGTCTAAAGATATACTATTTGTGTCACTTACACCTTGTTTTATACACTTGATAGGTGCTTTATGGGACCCTTTGGTTATTGGTCCTCTAGCATTGAGTCACAGCTCAATTGAAATTGGAGCAATAATATTTCCTGGAATCCAAAATGTTACGATATTATGTTACGCTTCTCATGCACAAAGCATGGACTTGCATATTGATATGAATTTCGGTCTGAGGTTTTATATTCACACTTTTGGGGGAATGGTATTTTAAAATACAAGCATTGTGAGTGAATTTGTAAAAACAAAATCCAAAATTTTAAAATGCTGTAGTTCCACGACAGACTTGTGTACTTTTTGAAATAAAACTGTTGGAGAAAACAGTAGTCTGTCTTTATTTTAAAGCAGCACTTGTGTATGGCTTCAGCTTTCTCTTTATGTAATTGGAAGTGAACTAATAAATATGGCTGTGTATACCATGCTGGCATTAATAATTTTATTTCTTGCCTTTTCCCCCCATTAATGTCTAAGGGAAGTAAAACTTTAGATATTTTAAAACATGCACTTATTTGTGGTTTCCAGTTGTAGATACACAGATGTAGTGATCAATTTTAAAAACATACCAGAGCGATCTCAGCAGTTATTCTGAAACATAAGGCTGCAAAGGAACTTTGGATTAAATTTCATCCCTCTTTATTTTAGGGAGAACCAAAAATTTCTGAAACTGATAGATTCTTGTCTTTTAGAATTCAAACAAGCAGGTTTAAAGCACTCAAAGCATGTTGATAAAATGCTTGGTTTTATATTGTCAGTTAACATGCATCTCTTTTGATTCAAATGAAGTTGACTTGGGATACTCCCCACTCCTTGGCCTTGCAAACCAACTGATTACTGACCTTGTAATTTTACCTAAGATTAATGCAATTTTTCCAGTGTCATCTTGAGCACGTACTTAGTTTCAGGGAACAAAGTCTGGAATGGGCTGTGTTTTGCATTAATGGCATGTATTATGTTTATATCATTGGTGGCCTAATTAGCTTACATTTATTCATAATATATGCATATCTTCATATGATAATGTGTGCTTGTGCCATGCCAGCTGTTTTCAGTCACTTCTTCGTGTATATCTAAAAAAACCTGTTTGATACATGTGTGCAAAAGCATATGAAGTTAAGTGGAGTACTGGTGGAAAAACCTTTAGGAATTTTTCTATTTCCGTTGTGCTTAAATACAAAAGGAAACCTAATAAAAATGAAGGTTCAGATTTGTCTCTATTTGTAGAGCTCTAAGAAACCTTTCTACACCCTTTTAACGTTAACGTCAAGACTTAAGTTCAAGACTTTGGTCCTTTCCTAAGGTGGCAGTTTTGTCACAGATGGCACTTGAATGCCTCAGCTGCTCCACGTCTTTTATTTGGAGATGAGAGATTGTGAATCAGAGAAGCTGAGTACCTCCAGCTTGTCCGTGGGGAATTCCAACAAAGCAGCTAGCGCTTTCCTGAGTGTCTCCTGAGAGACTATAGGGCACTCATCATGTGGTAGTTCTACAAAACCTTTGTGGTCCTTACATGTGTATTAGACAATGTCTTGGATAAAGTTTCTTAAAAAGTTTGTCTTGCTGTGTTTTTTTTTTTCTGAACATCTTTGTGTACTTTGAGCTTACTATATCAAACTTACTTCTTAGGTGGAGAAGCTTGGGTTCTTTCAAGCTCTATGATAATGCTGGTAAGCAATTAATTGTTAGACTGTTTTAGAAAACAGTTAATGCCAGCGACTTAGCCTTGCTTCCTTGTGTGTAAAATCCTTAAAACAAAACCAAAAGAGTTTGTGAAGAAAATAGCTGATCAAGGAGCAAAAGCAAGAGTAGAGTGAAAAAAGCTATGATGTTGCCTACCTTTCCAAGGCTCAGCTTATTCTAAAATTACCTTTTGCTTGTGGGATGATTGTAGGTGATTGCTCACAGCATGAAGACTTGCATCTTAATATAAAAATAATGTGTGTACTTGAGTTAAGATGATTCTGTTGCTTTTTCAACTTGCTTTAGGCCTTTTGCAGAATGGTACAGGCTCAGCTATCAGGAGAAAAATATGAACCTTTAATTTTATAAAATAACCGCTCTGGCAGAAAACTGGCCTGGAGGATTGCATTGTCCCTGCTTCTGACTTCCATTCAAAGTCAAGTTTCTGAAAATAGGGAACCTTCAAGGATCCTTTGATTTTTTCATGTTGTTGTAAGTCAATGTTAGTGTCACCCTCATAAGTTGGAGTTTTGAAGTCTTCAACTTTCAGCTGTTGAGTACTGGACAGGTTGCTTTGAATATGCAAAGTTAGTAGCGTTTAGCGGCAGCAGCTGCTAGCTGGGTCCTCATATTCAGTGGATCAGCACAGTCATTGATATTTCCTTTTTTTTTTTTTTAAGATAGCATTGACCAGATGAATGACAATTCTGCCATATTATTCAGGAAACATTAGGAAAGTTGTGCAACTCATGTACAGGAACCTTGTACAACGTCAGGATTGCTGGATGGCGGGAGGGGAGCAGCTTTATAAAGAAGTTGAGTGTGTCGGTTACACAACTTGATTATGTAACAATTTTAAAACATGGCAATATTAGAAGAGACATTAACATCTGAAAGCACATCACTTTACCTTCAGTAATCTAATTTTTTCTTTGGGGAAAAACCTCTGGAGGCAGTATGTCCACTGGGAAGCGCAGAAAGCTGTGCAATGCAATGACAGTTGTCCCACTTCTCAGGGCTGTGGTTCTGTGAGCTGCAGGCAGGCAGGACAAAAGTTGAGTGCTGTACCTGGAGGGTATTGGACTCTTTCCCCAGAGTACTTTTCCTAATTGCAAAATGGGGAGAGGAAAGCAGCAAGTCTGATCAGTTTGTGGGGAATTTTGTAGGAGGGACCTGAATTCTGGAAACACAAATGCACTGTCCCAACTTCTTGAAGCCTTTCCCTACTCTGGTTTCCAGCAGCATCTGATGTAGGGGTTTTCAGACAATCTGCAAAACTTTTTTGCATTGAGTGGCTTATATAGCCAGCATATCTTCATTGCTTAAATTGCAGGGTCTTGTACTCTTCCTACCGTGAAGTAATTTCTGTATGTGATGGTTTTTGTTATATTATAGCTAACACTACTGTATAAAGAAACAGGCAGAAATTGTAGACTGAAGTCTTCTGACCACCTCGCACAGGGCAAATGGTGACAGCACAGCTTCTTGGTGCTCTGGGCCCAAACATCTCCGGGGGTGCAGTGATCACTGAGGTTAGGTAGCAACTCATTCAGAATGTGGTATCAAGGAGTAGTAAATCAGATGGTAAAGAGCTATAAAAGTAATTTCATCTACTACCATTAGTATAAGGGCTTCCAGGTATGCCAGTTTTGCAAATTATGTTCTGTGTGAATAGGAAAGAAACTGAGATTTTGTTTCTTGTGGCCAGTTACTACTGTACAAGTGAAGTAACACCTTTTAATGGCTTGCGATTTGGCCTGCTCCGTGATTTGTAAGTGAAAGTACTATCCCATACAGGAATCTGGATCTCCTTATTTCATATCACTTGGTAATATTTTACTTGTGAAACAGCAGTCAGGGTTAGTCAAATTTCACAGAAGTTAAAGCTTGTAGCAGAGCATCCATTCTCGGTGTTTAAGGTCTCTGATTGCAACCAGCAGCAGCACCAGCTCGCAGCATCTTGCTAGTCATCTGAACGGATGGTGTTTCTAAGAAAATACTTGCTGAAGTCAAAACATTGGTGCTGTGCCTTACTTAACTGTAGGAGATCAAGATAAAATTGTTACTTAAGATTTCCATTTACTAATAGAATAGCTCAGGTGGGAGGGATACTGATACCTTTAGACCAGAAATAGAGGCAACTGGTAGTAATACATAAAGCTACTGAATTGTTTGTGACTGCTAAAGAAGATGACAACTCTGGGGCACAGCTGGTGGTTTGTGGAACATGTCAAAAAGCTTATGTTGTGGCTGCTAGCACCGAACTTCTTATCCGGATAAATAAAATGCCCTTCCATGTCACTTCTAATCCTGTAACTGTCAAGAGCAGAAACAGTTCATCTAAGCTGTAAGAGCTGTAAAATAGAAAAGAAAGCTTGCAATTACTTTTAATATATCTTCCCCTGTTTCTTGTTGGTACACAAGAAAAATAACAACTTACTAAAAGGACACAGCTTCAAATGAACTGTTTGGTCTTGCCCTGGTTTTGTCCTTGTATTCTGTAATACAATATGAAGTTGCTTAAGAATTGCAATGTCTTTTTCTCTCACTCCAGACTTGAGTTGTGGTTTGGGTGACCTCTTTATGTAACCTATTTAATTTAATTACCTTGTATCCCTATTTAAGATGAGAAAACTCGCTGTGTTTAAAACACAGAACTTAAAAAAAAATGCCATGGTCTCCCATACCATGCCAGCCCACTTGGAAAAAAACATTTTATGGCTAAATGAGTGCTTTGTATTGAAACAAAGTAATAAATTTTGTGTTTGGGAATACTGAACATCTTGTGGCTGACGGGTGGGCAGCCTGCATCCCTTTCTCTCTGCGGCTAAATGTGACCGTACGGCTCTGCTGATGGTTTGCAGTGACTTGCTAAGAAACATTAGGTTTTCCAACAGAAAGCAAAATAACCTTCTTAGATGCCAGAAAGTTTATTTTCTTATTCCTTACTCAGGAAAATAATTTAGGTAAGAAAAAGGTTATTGTAAGCTGCATCAATTAAGATGTTTTTCTGTGTAAGCTCTGACAAAAAGCTGTAAACTGTACAGAGATCATTAAAGGAAACGTACAGCTGAGGTATGAATGTAGCTTTTGATAGGTTTTAACAGTTGTGGTGAGAAACATTATATTTATATTACCTTTACACACACTATATTGCTAGGCTAGAAGTACATACTTCTACATTCCTTTTCTTTACCAAAAAAAAGTGTAACTGAAGCCTGATTGACTAGTAGGGACCAGAGCTTGGAGTCAGTCATTAAAATGTCTATTTTCTTCTGACTGAAGTTAAGGTCACCAATGATGTTTCTTCATTTACAGCTCATTCAGGAAAAAAAAATCCCTCAGACACATTGTAATTGTATCTGTTTGTTTTCTTTTAGGAGCAAGACAATGAAAATTGTGATTCTTGTACAGATAACACAGTTCTGATCACGCTAGACTTGCATACTTGAAAGGCATTGAAGTTTTAAACATCAATTACATGTTTTTAAAATCAAGGTTATGTTGCTACTTGAAGTATTTTAGGTGTATTATTTAAATATGATATATGCATATGAATGTCATTTTTTTAATAGTGCATGAAGTGGGTGGGCAGGCAGAAATCTCAGACAACCTACTAAAATCCTTTATTCCTAGATGAAGGAGCTGCAAGGAGTGTTAGAGGCTTTATGCTCAACAGTTCTTTTTGTTGCCTGAATTAGTGTAATTTCCCGGCTGCTGGTGTTACCTGGGTAAGCTAGGATTTTAATGAGCACTCTGAGTGGGGTATCCAACTGACAGTGAGAATTGGGTCATTATATTACACATGTGAATTTTATTCTGACAACATCCCATGTCTGTGCCAACCATATTAACTAGTTAACTTGCTGCTGGCTTTATGGTTTGTACATGCGGGGGAAACTGCTGAACATGCAAGGAAGCTTAGGACATCCTTAATGCTCGACACGGCTAACAGAAGCTCACTCACCTGCAATAATACAATAATAACAATATTAAAAGAATCCTAAGGCAAGGGAGTCTGATTAATGAAGTGGAGGATTAAGGTTGATGTCCTGGCTCTGTCATGACTTAGCCATGTGATTTTTTTTTTTTTTAATGTTGACATCTCCTTATTCCTCAGCTTCCGCGTCTGTTAGAATGGAGATAGTTCTGTTGACTTACAGGGACTTTTGGAACTAGAGTTTCCCATCTCACTGTAATTTTTTTTAAAGCTATCCTTGATGAGTCTTTTCAGTCTTCAGCACCTGCCCATCTAGGGCTTATTTTCACTTCTTTCATAATCACAGAAAATTTTCAAATATATGTATTTAAAGATAGTTACCTTGGTCAGAACATCTGTGGTTGTCTGTGTCTCCTGCTGTTTGCTGGTTTTTAATTCTGTCCTGACAAGTCACTCTTCCAGTCCTTCTAGTGCTACCTGGGTATTTCAAGGTGTAGTAAAAACAATAGTAGGGCAGATTTCACTAGGCAGCTTCATGAGGGTGAAGGATCCCCCAAAGCCCATTTCCAATGCAAGGGGAAATGTGTTTCCTCTGGAGGCTTTGTCGGAGATCCCAGCTTGGATGCCTGCTTGGCATCCCCTCAGAAGGAGGCCGCTTCTTTCTCCTTCCACTCAGCAGCATGTAGGAGAGAGTATTCACCTGGGCTGGTGTCCCTCGTCACTCAGCTGGGTCACTTGACACTCCCTCACCACCCTTTGCCCTGCTGCTCACTTACTAGTGTGTTGGAAAGTATTCTCAGGATAAGGTAGTTCATCCTACTTATTTTGCAAATAGAGAATCAAGATGTGTTGAGTATTTCTTTTCATCGTTACTGATATTGGAGGTATGTAGCTGTGTATACTTACGCTGCCGGGCTGAGATACATAAAGAGAGATGTAAAGCTCCTTCTTGTCGTCATTGCATTGGCCCTGTCAGCAGCAAATTACTCTGAGTTTGGCTTTTTATACAACTTTCCTCTGCCTCCAGCTTCCCACTTACATGAGTGGCTGGCCTTCCTCTTTCTATGACATGCTGCCTTTTTATTTCTGATTGCGGGATTTATTTCACCACTGAAGCAGGATGGATTTTTAGACAGTTTTTCCCTTTTCTGAGTATAGTATGTTGCTATTTAACACACTTTGTGGAGGGTCATTCCTTTTACTGATCTTTTCTATCATAGTTTTTGTTCCTAACCAGTTTCACTCCTTTGTCTCTGGTTTAGGCATTAGGCACTGTACACTAAGTACACCATCTATTGTATTTTAGGCTGGCCCCTGTTTTCCAGCTTAAACGTAATAAGGTTATGATTGCAAGTACCCGGGCAGACAGCAGTTTCTCATTAATTGATATTTTTCCTTGCAAGATCCAAAAGAGTTGCTACATCTTGTTTATAAGTTACAGCACTGGTGGGTGGATTTTTTTTTTTTTCCTTTATCACAGCTGCATGAATAACCTCTGTCTGCATGCTAGGGTTCACTTGCCAGACTGCATTTTTCTTTACTTTTTTTTTTTTTTGGTAGGGATTTACTTAGATGAGAAGGAAAGAAGAAGAAAATCAAGAGTGAAAGTATCAGGACAGTGCAGGCAAAGAACAGATTATGTTGTATTTGTTCCCTTTTGCCTTTTGAGCTCATTTAAGCATCTGATTTTTAAAAACCTTTGCTTTTCCAAACAACAGGGGGATCAAAAGCTCTCATCCCATCCCAGCTAGTCTCTGTGTGCCATATAGCAGATTTTTTTCTTCATAAGCAGGGAATGTTAATTGTCTCTTGACTCATTCACGAAAGGGAGCAAACAGGACGTGCTTGATGGAGAGCCGTCGTTACGTGAGCCTCGCACGCCTGCCTTATCCCTAAGAATAGCTAGATTTATAGATTTTTTGGCATGTAAGAGCTCTGTTTCTTCAGGCTTTTCCAATGGAGTGGGATAGGATGAACTGTGTGGGGAGCAGCTTAATCTTTATTTAGAAAGCATACGTTTACTAATTATTAACTAGTTATCTGTTTGAGAGCTATTAATGCAAGAGGTCGGAAATAGGAATGTTGTGTTAGCTGTGGTGCAAAGACAGGAATACAGACAGAAAGGACACTTCTCACCTTAGTGTTCATTCCAAATCAATATGCCTCTTACAGAATACCAGTTAATTTGATCAAATACAATTTCAGGCTGATAATAGGGTTCTTATTCCTGTGATACTAGAGCTGAGGATGGATGTATTAGGTTAGGGTGGAAAATAAGTTCCAGGAGGAAAAAAAAATATGCTGAAAAAATCTTCCAAAATGGAGAAAATGTTAGATAAATGATCCTGAAAATGCACTTTTACACTGTTACATTCCTTAGAAGAATGAGTATATAAACAATAGCCAGAATGAAGTTGTAAAACAAATTCTCATGCTAGATAATAGCTTTAAATAGAAAGAAGGCAAATGTGGTGACTTAATGCCAAACAGTACTTGGTACCGATTTGAGTTATGCTTCCAAGCAAGGTTTTGTGAAGGTACTCACATTATTTTTACTGTCACATGCAACTGGAAGATTTTATTTGATGTGTAATTCTAATTGCAATGTGACGGTTTGCAAGGAAGAAAGTGAGATGTTACAGGGGTAGCCTGAGTCAGTTTTTTTTAATTACTGGTCTTACAGAGAAACTATTGTGGCATTGAGGCATGTTTTAAAAATCTGTGAGGACTAGTATAATAATACAAAAACCTGTAAGAGTAGAGTAAGAAAATGAGATAAAGTAAAAGCAATATATCCATATATGCTTGTGGATTATTAATTAGGAAGAGTTGTTTTCTGTTAGAATATCGTGTTTGGAAAATTAATATTGGTGCCTGTCAGCAGAGTTTGAGTACAGGTAGCATATAGAAGAGGCAGTTTTGCAGCATGGAGTGGCAGCTAAAATGCTCAGTTATGTTTTTTCTTACAGTGTCAGTCTTGGAATATTAAGTCAAAGAATACAGAGCTATTAAAGAACTGTAACTGGAACAAAGATTTATTTTTTACTATCTTTGTGCAAAAAAGTATATCCCCAGAAAAAGTCAACAAAAATAGTCAAGGAACTAGAACTGACTTCTGAGGAAACGGTGAAACAACCAAGTATGCAGATTGGGATGAGTCGCTGGATTAGCAGTAAACAACAAAAATGTGTGGTTCTTTGATAATTTAAGTTACTGGTATGAAACTGGGGAGACGGCCATCTAAGCAGACTTTGACAGATACTTTAAAAATTGATGGCAGTAGATATGCACTAGGAAATCCACAAGGATTTTAAATAACCTAGGTGAAGATACTGAAAATTTGCTATTAAGTTAAGCTTACAGTCATTTAAAGTCTACTGATAAATGGAGTCAATTTGCTACACCACTGCACTGGTTTTCTGCGACACACTGGTATAAACTCTCATCTGAATGACCGTAACTTGGGTGATGATCGGAATCGTGCGTTTAATTACTGTCTATTACAGCATCTAGCCTCTTGTTAATATAGATTAATGATATTCTTTCTTTTTATAGTATGACATCGCACACAAGATTGGTGACATAACAGTGGTATAGACATGAAGAAACGGGCATCATTTTTTGCATGACTTTCAAGTGTGGTGAAACTGAAGTACATTATGAAATGAAGTGCTGGTTTTTTACTTGATCTCACTTTAGATTCAAGATTGTTAAGTAGGCTGTATTCGGTTTTGTAAGTACCAAGTTTTTTCTTTTATGTATTTTTAATGCAAAGTTTACAAAGTGACTACCAACATTTTTCTTGCTAGTTCTGTATTTTGAAAAGTGTGCACAATCACTCCTCTTTGCCCCACCACCATGGAGACTCAAAAGCTCGTGAGGTTAACAAAATCAACTCAGGTAGTAGAAAATGTAGCCTAAAGCAGTGGGGCGTTGAAAGAGATTGTAATCTGGAATAGTTTTGTTTTTTCCTAGCTCTCTGGTCTGCTGATTTGATAGGAAGTGTATCATCTATTCAATGCTGTAGTGATACCAATGAGGTCTTACAACCTGTGTGTGAAATGCGCTGTATTTTAAGATTGTATATATTTTATAACACTTAATAAAATGTACTTGAACATTACAGTTAACACATGCTTCAGCATAATCTGTTAATGCAGGTGTTGTGGTAATTTATGTCTGTACACTGCCTCATTCCTTTGGCTCCCCAACTTACCCTGCAGGAGACCAGAGGGAAGAAGAGCGTGCTTTTTAAACCAGGCTAGTTATGGGGTCCTTGTTCCCTCCTGCGACATGGAGACTTTGGGTATGATTTCATAATGAAAATATTAATCTACCTAACCATGTAAGGATGAGACTACTGTAGACTGATCCCATGGAGGGGAGCTTAGTAATTAATTTTTGGAGCCTAGTACCCTGCTGGTACTCGGGCATTTTTGATAACTCGTTATCTGTCACAGTCCGCATAAGTCAGAGCACACTGAACGACACCCCAGCATTTAGGAAGTAGCAGTGAGCATATGCAAACTTAAACCTGTCTTTGATCAACTACATCTTTCTGTGCTCTTGAGAAATACTGGGTGTATGTGCACGTGCTGGTTTTTTACTATTGTAAATATGTAGATACTAATTTAAACCTTAATCCAGAGATATCTGTTATGCTGTGGTCTGAAGGAAACCATATAATTCATTGGTGAAACTGGTGGTTATAATGCTGAAAAAACATGTTACTTACTGAATTATTTTTACTTCTGTTTTGGAGAGGAGTGCAGCTAATTCTAGAATAAACTCAGATGCTTTTGACCAAAAGATCCATGTAATCCATTTTGTCACTGCACATGAAAAAAACAAATAAAACCATCTAAGAAAATAGTAATGTCTTCTTGAAAAAAATGAAAGAGAGGAGGGTTTCTAAATGTCACAGGTTTAAGTAGCCAATTTTAAAAAAAATCATTCCAAATCTAAGTTCAATATTATAATTACAAAAAATATACTTTGCCTTTAAGAAGCACTTGTTTTTATGCCAAAACATTACATTCCTCATTCTCTCCTTTGACTCCATGCTGCCTCAACTTGTCTGTGAGTGAATCTGGCAAGTAATTAATCAGGGTAAAATTCCATTGGGATCAGTATCAAAGTTGCCTGGTCAAGAAGCAGCAACTGCCTGTTTAGCGTGTGTTCTGTAAGGATTTATAGATATAACTTACCTTTTTTGCTACGGTGTGCTCCATATAAGGTGAATAAGTGTCTTTTTTTCCCCTGTAATGACCGCCATCATCTAAGTGCTTAATTGCTGGTGTTTTAGGAAAGGAGGAGAAAGGTAGGAATTACTGTGCAAGCTTATAGTTTTGCTTAAAAACTGAGTTTTGTAAAAGAACTCTTTTTTTGCAGAAAAATCTGCAAAACTTAATGCACCAAAGTATGTTCTTGAAGGAATAAGTGAAATTAACTATTTTTTGTACTCAAATTCCTACCTAAATTAACTTTTAATGTGCATATATTTTGAGTAAAGAAGTAGTATGTAACAAATGCTGTCATTGAAGTTAAATGTGTGTCCATTTTGCAAAGAAATTTGCATTTAGTTTTTCTTCAGGAAACTAGTAACTGCACAACTACTTTGTCATCTGTCTAGTGAGTTGCTTGGCTAATCCACATGTTCTTATCAGATGTCCAGATACCAATACTGAGTCTTTTGAAAGGTACTGTGTGTTGGGTATTTAGTCCAGAAGTCTACCCCAGTGAGGTCTCCAAGTAAGTGTTGTCAACTTTACATTGCTGTGGCGTAAGAAGGGTACAAGTTTGAAAGCTTGTCTGATGCCACACAAAGTCTGAACATTGAGTCTGAGTCTCAGTCTGCTTTCTGCCACCTTTCTCGGGCTTGGAATATACAACAATGAAGCCTAGAGGTCATGCCTGTGTAGATTATCGTGACCAGGTGGTGTTCAGGACTGATTGTAGATGTCAGCAGGCATTTTTACTTTGTTATAGATGAATTTTCAACCGTTTATCCTTTGTATCTAATACTCAGAATAGCTTGGTCATGCATGGTCAGCGGGTGGAAAACACCCTGGCTCTTGTGCCAACACTATTAAATGAGAAGAAGTGGTGCGTTTCACATACCTTAACTTCTTGCCAGGGCTTGCTTTTCACAGGAAAGTTCAAGCAGGTGCTCGTTTGGTAACTGTGCTCTTGTCCACACCCAAAAATATCTCATCTGATGTTTTATATGCAAGCTAACTGGCCTAGACCTGGAGAGTCAGACAAAGCCTAAATGTCACCTATACTCGGTGGCCTGCATCTTTGCCACAAAACAGATAAACTAACTTGCAGTGCTTTCCCACCATCCCTCCATAATATGTTGTTCTATCAAATGGGAATTGTTAGATCGAGTTGATACTTTACGCCATTTAGTTCAGACCACTTCAGTTTCATTTCTCCAAAAGCCATTATAATTACAGACATCTGAAGAGTAGCACTGTGCTCATCCATTCTCACGTTTACTGGCATCTTCTTTGTGGTTACCAAGCCTTGCAGTCATGTAGACCTTTAGGTTTGATGTAGGCTTTGGAAAATGTATGTTGCAAGCTGCTACCGAGGTTGGTTATGTGGGTTCAGACTGCCTTGGTGGTGTCTTGTACGCTGCCTAGGGTTTAGGGTGAGCCAGATAGTTCACCAGATGAACTTTCCCATGGTCTAGGGGCTGCTTGGGATTCAAACTTTGCTCTACAGGCAATATGGCTGCAACAGGCGCAGAAATGGGAAAATCTATGCCAGTGCAAGGCAACTTCACATTGCTACATCTGTATCCATGCCTGAATTTATATCATTGTAAGTATTTGCATAAAATTAAGAAACCTGAAACCGTGACTCTAGCATATGCATTTTGAATGACAGAGTTCAGCACGCTACAGAAAGAATTGGCCCAGCCTGTCTGGCTCTGGGCTTTTCTCTCCTGGCCTTGGGCTACCTCTTATCTTGTCAGCATAAGCATTGGTGCAGCTGCCATGAGCCACATCAGAGACACGATATTTAAAATTACTTACATATGGTGTAGTGTAGTTTTAACTCAGGTATGTTCATCATTTCAGTTCAGCAGGCGGCTGCACCAATATTTGTGCTGACAACAGGGGAAGGAGGCAGTGTGAAAGTGGAAACGAGGATCAAAGTACAAGAAAAAGGCGGACAACTGCTTTCAGCAGCAGTGCTAAAAGGGCTCAAGGCACTTGAGTGCCCTGCTCTGAGCAGGGGGTTGGACTAGGCAAACTCCAGAGGTGCTTTCCAACTTCAGCTCTTCTGTCATCCTGTGAAAAAGATGCATGTACCCAAATTCTCTCTGCATCAAAAAAGTTGATCCTCAGCTGCCATGTAAAGTTGAAGGTGCTGGAAGGCTGCAGACAGCTCAGCTTTTGACACTGATGTTTCCATGCACCTCTAGCCTCCTATCCTGCTGAGAAACCCTTTAGTCTAAATAGGATGCACAGCTTGCGTTGTATTGCACGTGCATCCCGTTGGCTACCACACGTATGAACCTTTACGAGTGTCCATAGGTATCCAGAGCATGTTCCCAGGGCATCCCACTCCAGTCAGTGTTGGGATAAAGCATGCTGGCAGCAGTTGCCACTTTTCTTTTAATACTTAAAGGAGATGGTAGTTGATAATGCTGATGTTGTCCTTAACTATGAGCTTGCAAAAATGTATGCACTTACTTTATGTGACTCTGAAGTAATTCCGAGTCTCTCCCTAAGGCATCTTGTGAAACATCCACGTGGGCAAATCACCTTTGGCTTCAGTGGCCATGCAGTTGGATCACTGGCACTGCAGTTCTCTTTGCAGGCTCCAGGTCTCTTTCTCTCTCCAGGTCTTCCAAAATATAGATGGATCAAATACAAATGAAGAGGAATAGCTTACTTCAGTCTCAACTCCAGTAACGTGGAAGGTAAAGAGGGAAACCATTACTTAAAAGGAAACCTCAGCATCTTTCACCACAATTTGATGCCATGTTCAAAGATTGTTTGCTGAAATCGTCATACCCAAGGCCCAGCTTACTGGATTTGAACATGACTGTTAACATGACGTAGCTATGACTTTAGTGTGGTTCATTCCAGTTCATTTGTATTCCTCATATGACTTTCACTGTTTACAGGAAAATGTGATTCCCTGAGAATTTCAAGTAGTTTATTTTGAATTGTTTGCTTATATAATATAATGCAAGCTGCATTAACGTTCAAGAAGCAGCTAGACGTGAGCAGGAGCCTGAGCTGATACTGAATATGCAAAAATGTTTACAATGCACTGTATGTACTGTGTTATTGGTAAGTAAATCCCCAGTTACAAAGTAAATGGCATTAATTACAATTATCACAACATAAGCCATGAAAGTTTTGTTTGACAGAAAAATAATAGCGGAATTACTGCTTTCTGGATTAACACTGGGTCATGCTGCATTTTATCATTTCCGAGTGTCTAACTTGCCATGTCTGTTCTCTCTGTCCTCGTGATTGAAGCACCATTAATAGAACAAGAATTTGCTGTCCTTGCAGAAAAATCATGCTCCCTTCAGATACGTTTTTCTCAGCTTTGAACCTTTTTCCATGCAGTCCTCTTATCAGAAAACAAACTTTTCCAAAGGCTCTGATAGTCCTAGTCCTGATGTTAACAGAAAAGAAGGTGGTTAATTCTAATAAATCTCACATCATGCACTAACGTGGAAACGAAGTGCATGCAAGCCTTGCAGGACTCCTCAAAGGAAGCCATACATGAGTTGCTGAAACTGGGAAAGAGAGTACTAACACACCAAAACCTGCCCTATGACAGACAGAAAAGTTTCATACTTTCAATTCCAAATTTTGATATATTTTTTTTATAATTTAAATCGGGAACTAGACATTTCCATGATGGGAGTGCTTAGAAGAAGCTAGGCTAGTTTCAAATCTCAGAGCAAAATTTTACTAGACTAACTGTCTTTAACAATAAGCATTACCAGTCATCATCACTATGTATGCAAAGTGTTGGTCCATAGCAATCGTCACCTGGATTAGCTGCGAGCATGCAATCCCAAAACACAGACCCGATGCCCTGTAGTTACCAGTGTCAGCTGCCATCCCGGGCGGTTTGAGTCCCAGAGGTGACTGTGCGGTGGCTTGAGAGCCTCTTGGGCAGGGAAACTGGAACTGAGGTGGAGGCCTTCTTTTCTCTGCCCTTCTGCCTCTCCCTCAAATAAAGATCTCAGCCTTTTATAAGAATTTTGAGTTTCCAGGCGGTTCCTAGTCCTTGGTCTCTCACCCTGGATTATGTGCTCAGAAAGATGGGGAGGTGGGAGGGTTACTTTCCTAGGACATAGCAGGTGTCCCACATTTTGCTCAAGGTTGTTTTTGGTTTTTTTTTTTCCCTTTCTTGGCTTTTTTCTTATTTTCTTAAAGCAAGAGGAGTCTTTTGTCATCTCTCAATATTGTATTTCAGTGATCAGTGTTTGACCGTGCAATGGTTGTTTATCGTTCTAGGGCCTCTGCTTTGGCTTCAGTGCAGTAAGCTAATGATACAACTTCTATTAGCAATAAGCTAAAAATACAATTTCTACTATGGCAGCAGAACTATCTGGTAGCAAAAAGGAGCTGGTGGGTAGGTAATATCTTCAGCTGCTCCACCTAGATCCAGAAGAGGAGATGCTGTTGGGAAGCACCTGTGTAGAGCAAAGGTGTGGTAAGCAATGGGTCTGACTTGATGTCACGATACAAATTCTAATGACTGTAGTGCAGAATCTCTGCAGAGATGCTATTGGCCTAGTTTATATGGTAGTAAGCAACGGAAATGCTAACATATAAAAATCCGTATTTGTAGTACGAAGAGCCACACATACTTTTCTACATAGCTGATCAGAAGAGAAAATTGTAGTAATTTATTCTTTCTTTATAAAAATTTTGAGGCATGTAAGAAGGACATTTCTTGATTCTTTCAGTAAGGTTTTATCAGTTTATTTGATGAGGAATATGGATTATTTTTTTAACATATGCTTGCAATGGCAGTCTCCTAATTTCTGAATCCCATTGACACTTGTGTGCCAAGCAGCTCATAGTCCAGGGCTTGACCGCAACCGAGTGGCTTGATTGTACCACTAGCAGATACTTAGATGCTCTGTGATCTGTCATAGTGGACACTTGGGCTCAGGGTCCTAGAGGTCAGCTGAGCACCTTGTTCAAGAATGCAACAGTCGTACTTATTGCACACAGGTGACTAAGGGAGCACGTATGCACCTAACACCCTCTCTATCTTTCTGATGCAATATGGCCCCTTATGGACAGCCTATGTCCCTGGCTGCCCACACTCCTAAACCCCCACTACTGAGAGTGCTATCTGACCAAAGCTGCCTTCTTGTCTCCTGTAGCACATTATTATTATTTGTGGAAAGAAGCAAAGTGATCATCCACAAGGAATCGGTATGGGACCGGAAGGGAGGATGATGGCTTCCCCCACGCAGCCCAGGGTACATGTATACTTCTAAGCAAAAGAGAAATGAGCTTGAGCACTGGATCTCTGATTGCCTACGGTGGGGAGGAAGCTCACTCCCTAGTGCTATTTTGGATGCCCCAGTTGGTGTCTCCAAGACAACTCTGCTAAAAAAGGGAATCAGGGTGGACAAGCTGTAGCCCAGGGACCGGACCTTTGCCCTCTCTTTCTTAGCAGTATGCACATAAGCTTGGGACCTGGCAATCTCATCTTCCTTCAGGCTTGTTGATGGTGATCTTTTTGGGGGTGCCTGGAGCGGCAGGAAGGCATCAGGCAGCTGCGCTGGGCTCCTGTGCCGCCCGCCGGAGGGGACACCGGTGGCATGAGCGGGAGGGGGATCCCGCTGGCATGGGCCAGAGCCTTTTGAATGGCCTCTGGTGGCAGAGGCTCCTGTAAAAACGTGCTTATTTACCTTTCCCAGACTCCCTGGCTACAGCTGTGGTGGATGGAAAACTCATGTTTTGCTTTTTTGCTTTTAGTAGCAGGAAAGTGGCTCTCACAACATGGAGCTCCAAGGGACCAAGGGGAAAGTGTGGGCTTTCAGAGCCGCTTTTCCTGACTCCTAGGTCTAACTCCACTGATCCCTTTAGTTGGAGAGTAAGTCCAACTGTTATTTGACCTAAAATAATGCTATTACTATTTATAAAATGCATTGTACACAAGTAAATTGTTGTCCTATTATATTACACTAAAAAGCCATATTTTGGCATGTCAGTGGGTTGCCTGAAGCAAGAAAATGTATGGAAGAAAGATAAACAATATATTGTACGCTGATATTGGTGGTGGCTTCTCTTCTGTTGTGTCCCCTGAATGTACTGGCTTGGCACTGCGCTGTCATGCAGAAGAATAAGGATTAGGTTTGTCCTGCTGTGAGATGATTCATGTATGGGGAATGTGCATATTCAGAAAGAGTGAGATTTCAAGAGTACATCACTGAAGAGAGGCTTGTGATAAAAATCAATAATAAACCCATATCTGGGCAGGGAAAAATGTATTTAATAAAACGAATTTAAACTAAAGTTGAAATTTTAAGCAGTTATGATTGCTTGTCTGACCATTTCTGCTTAAGTTGCTGTTCTTCCTTTTTTTTTAAATGTTTTTTAGATATACAGTTTATTCTTTGATTTTAGGTAATATATACATATTTATGTATATTTATATTATTTTTTTATATGTATGTGTATATATTTTTACAATATGCACTCCCTGAGGTGGTTTTCCAATTTTATTATATGATTTTGCTTTACTAAATTGTCAACACTTATATAATACTAGAACAGGGATGGATATTTAAAGTTAATAACAGCAACTAGATGTCAAACTGTTATTTCCTTTAAAAATGTCTAAGCTATGAGCTAATATTTAGCAGAATAAACGTGTTTCCCAACTTTCATATTATTCATGCTTTCCCAGAGATGTTAATATAACCCTGTAATTGGCATGAATTCTATCCAGCAATGAGCACTGTAAGAAATGCATTTTATGTTTGTTACTTGTTTTTAAGGCACAGTGGAAATTCATAGGATATAACAAACCGTGCATTTGAATATGTCTGGTTTTCTTTCTGTACAATTAATTTATTCTGAAGGGAAAGGGAACATCAAGCTTAACATTTCTCAGCAGAAAGCCTTCTCTGAAAGATTTTCGTTTGGAGATAAGTGCCTAATTTCCAAATAGCATGTTATGTTAATCTTAAACAGACACTTTCAGAAAATCTGCATTTGAATTCTCTCTTCTGGCAAAATTTAAAAAAAAGAGAAAAAAAATTGACAGTACACAAACATAAAGCTAGAAACAGTTATTCTGCTCAGATTTCGGCTCATCTTCATTGTGAGCAACCCGGGCATGACAACATGGTTTTGGTATACAAACCCTGAAAAATAAGATTTAGAAAGCAAAACTGCAAATAAGACTGGGGTTGTCTTTAGCTTGTCAGTTTGACTTCTGTCTAAGCGGATGAAAGGCAAGCGCTCATGCCACTGGAAAACTGCTTGGGAACCTACGTGAAGCTTGTTTATGCCTCTCATTTCGGTTCCCACTGGCCAGGTAACTTCACCAGAGAGGCCCCTTCTTCCAGCCACTGCAGATCCCTCGACGTGACTGTTGGTCACGAGTGGTGGGCCAGGAAGAACCGGTATATAGTACCAAAGGAAAAGCATGGCAAAAAAGCATCATCATCATCATTGTCAACTGCTGCACGGGAGAGAGCCTCCGAAGCCTCCTGGACCCTGTTGCTGCTCTCCCTGCTGGCCACTTTCCCTTTCCCCTCTCTACCTTCCTGTCTCTCTCCTTTTTTTAATATTTCCTGTCAAGTAACTTGCATTATTAGAGTAAGTGTATGCCATAAGTTACAGATGCTGCTAATGAAGCTCTGTGCCTGTAAACTTGTGCAGCAAGTACCCATTTAATTTCTTTTTTATTTCTTTTGGGGCAAAACTTGTGGACAGGGTAGGCATTGAATCAAAGGGAGGTGGGGCTAGAAAAGCATGGCACTTTTTGTTGAGCTCCATGATGATTTTTTTTTTTCATTTAATTTGATCGAGTAGAATTGAAAAACAAAGAAAGCCAAATCCACACCATTGTTGCTCAGGCAACAAGATGTAGCTAAGAATGAAAACTGCAGCTTCATTAAAAGCAATGCAAAGGATGTACTGTAGCTGCCTCTGGAAATCTGTGTTGATCAAAATCTGAGATCTAAGCTGGGTGCATAACAAAAGCATCAGTTTCAGTCAGTTTCACTACAGAAGCAGCAAAGCTTCTAATGGGAAGCTGGTTTGCATTTGCTTATATGCATTTGAACACTGCTGCTCTTTGGAAGTTCCTGTAGGGAATATCCATTGACTCTTCAATGTGTTTTGGCAGACACAGAAGAGAGAAATGTAGTTAATAGCCTCTTGCCAATACTCAGTTCTGCTGGATATATCATACAGTCATCTAGGAAATCTGACAGGCTTCATAAAATTAGCCTCAAGCTAATTAGTAATGTCAATGTTTTTTAAATTACTGTTAATATTGTTGCTGTACATTGTCCAGAAACTCAAGTGGGGACCAGCACGCTGTGTATTCACTAGATATGGCAAAGTGTCATAGCCATGAATTAAAAGCTTTCCGAAATCTGAAAATATTTCTGTCCTTTTATCTCCTCTGTACTCCTCTGTTCGCTGTTTGTAATCCTGATTTACCTTATTGGCTTGGTTAATGTTAACTTAATCTATGTAGCTGAAGAGAAGAAAACCACAGCAAAACTTTCCTCCTTAATGATTTATTTTTATGTTATACATTCCTGATCATGAAAAGGCACATACAAATATGGAGAAAGTGCTATATTCTGCAGTCTTATTGTATCTCATGATACTTGACATTTTTTCCACTTTAGTCTCTAATTGCTGGAATTACTTAATGAAAGGGCAATTTATGGGGGGAATATTTGATTAAAAATATGAAACAAGTATGAAAAGTAAAAAAAACCCACAACATTTTGTATATAAAAACCCTCACACATATATTCATATGTACAATATTGTTACCCTTTATGATGTAGTTAAGGAATAGGAATGTAGTGAAAGAGAAACCTACTAATGTTCTTCTTTCAGATGCTAATTTGGTTAAAATGTGAAACATGCTTACTCTTACCACTAGCAAATAATGTGCGATTGCTATACTTAGGTAGGGTCGATTCTAAATGTTCCGACCCAGACTGGCCTCGCTGTGTTGGACACTACAGGCAAACAGTAAGAAACCCATTCTTACCACATAGACCTTATAAGACCTTATAGTCTGAACAGAAAGCCAACCAAATGCTGAGAAATGAAGGGGCGGGCAAATGGTTGTCTTTATTTTCCAGAGAGGGAGCCAAGCCAGGGGTTGGTTAAGTAAGGTAGCACAGATCGAAAAGGAGCCTTGCAACAGAAAGATAACCCCAAATCACGTTTCCTGTATCAAAGTCCAATGCATTCACCAGGTCAGCATTCTTCCAGCAACAACAGCTGTGCGAGTAAAAGAAGAGAAAGTATAATTAGGCATTAGCTGAAATGACTGACAGAATTGTAAGTCATTAGGTAAAAAGACAAAATTGGAAGCTGGAGGATACGATTATGGAAAAGTTAATGAAAGCTTTTAACCTATGAACTTTCCCTTCATAAATATTTGAGGTATGACTGCCAAAATAAGATGTTTGTTATAGGTTTATTTCCAGTAGATGACTTTATAAAAATATGTGGATCTTATTTTTTTCTGTTTTATTTCATCAGCTGTTGGAAAGACTGTGCTCTCTCTGTTTCCGGAGATCAAAGTGTAGGCAGCGAAAAATAAAGTAATCTGCCACTTTGGAATAATTTGCAGCAGCAGGCATTCCCAGTGCAAATCAGATGGTGAATAAGTGATCTCAAAAGAGGATTACTTTGGATTAGTTGTCCACTGAAGCAGGCACTTTGTATAATGCAGCAGACAGCTCCAACGTGAGCCAATTCATTGCTTGTTTTGTGGTTTGGTTTTTTTTTTTTTAAAGAACAATATTTTATCAAATGGATTTTCATACACTAATTAACAGCATTTTGACAGTTTGTGTCTAGAAGACAGATCATGTGACATACTACTAAGCAACTGGAAATTAATGGCCAGACTTTCGGGAGAGGGAGGAGGCGTGATAGGAAGCAGCCTAAGCTGCGTTTTCGTTGACAGCAGTTGCATGTAGGTTTAAACGCTGCTTTGAAGGTTCTGTCTCGATCGTCCATTGCAGCTTACAGCTTGATTTGTGAGACAAGGGGAAGACAACGCTATCTGGCCAGGGTTCAGTCCCACTGGTTCTCTAGTTTGTCATTCATATTTTAGTGATGCTTGAAGAAGAGCTTTATTGCCATTTTACTGATAGTGTATGTTGCTAAATTAATCTGTCTTTCAGCTCAGTAGGGCTGTCATGATATAAGCAACAAGGTGCTTAGAAACACCAGGTATCCGTATATAAACAGCAATGTCCCAGCAATGTCCTGTTTCTGCAGTTTAATGTTTTACTCCATCATGCCTGTAGCTGTGAGGTCATTATTTTACACAACAAATTGTGTGCCGCCTCCCTGTTGACCTAGGTTCTGGCCATTTATTAATAGAGATAAAATGATTACTCCCTGCGTTCCCCACCTCACAAAGCTGGCTTGCTGGCTTAAAAAGCACCGTCTGTCCAGAGCCAGGCTCTGGGGGGCTGTAAAGGGATGGGAAGAGAAGTGAAGGACAAGAACTCACTTGGACATCACGCACTAAAAGGAGAGAAATTGTGTACATTCTGTGTATGAAATGGTATCTGTTTTGGTATGCAAGGGAGGCAGGCTTTGAAGGAAAGCTCAAATTTTCTGTGCAGTATAAAATCCTTGGGGAAGAAGAGCAGAAGTAGCCAGCCGTTATTGCGATAATGGAAATAAACACATGCTGAAGCTCTAGATCCAGGCAGCTTTACGATAAGGTCAGTCCTGATCCAGCAGCACTACTGTCTCCTCCGTTTAGACAGCAACAGCTCCAGCCCATAGTCCTGGCTGTACCCCTGCCCCCCGACACACCGGGGAGAGGTGCAAGCAAGCTAAAACTTTGGGATTCACCGACGAAGAGCGAATTTGCACCATGGTTTCTGTGTTTAGAGCAAGCCTGAACAAGCACTGGGAAGCTTGCTCCCTGCTCCAGTTAAAGGTCAGCCAGTTGCTTCTGATTCAATCCCAAACTCATCATTCTGTCAGAGGTTTCCTTCCCTGTATCATCAGCTTGGTCTCTTCTTCAGACTCTGCAGCAGGCTAGAAGTAAGGGAGAAGAAAAGAAGATCGCAACTGCTCTTGAAGCTTCTTTTGAAACAGGCAAAAGGGTTGTTTCCCTGGTGCCTACTGTCCTAGGTGAGACACCAGTTCCAGCAATGAACAACGTAATATGAAAAGTGACAGGGAGACTTACACCTCTAAACTGCTGGGATGGAATGAGGTCAAGTTTGGCAAAATGCATCACATCAGCTGGAGAAATCCTTTAAAATAAGACTTCTGCTGGCCACACTGTGTATGTATTCTACCCTTCATGGTCAAAAACTCCACTGAAAGCCTCTTTATCCACCGAGGCTGTGACAAAGATGTTCAGGTGTATTTCTGCAATAAGCAGTATAAATACATGTTGTCTTTTTTATATATTTGTAATGCAACTCTGTATGTCCTCATTCATCTACAGTGTGCTGCTACTGAAACATACCAATGATCTTCTGCCATAAAGCAAACATCAGACTCTATCTTTTTAATACAAGAAACTCTTATTCAAAGACATGGAAATGCGGGCTTGCAAGAACTGATAGAAGGACTATGATGCAGGACCCAAGCTCCTTGGTTGCTTTAGGAGTGTTGTAAACCTACCTGTATTTAGAATTCATTGTTACTAAACATTAATGACAAACTTTAGAAGAATACCAAATAAGACTTAATGAGTTTTCCTCTTGTGACAGATTGGAAACCTGTAGATGTGTACATGACAGAGAAAGAGATGACACCAGATTCTTATAAAATATATTTGCTTCTCTTAAAATTCCTCCAAGACATGACAAGGTGCTAAAGGCACCTGAAACTTGGCATGTGCGATCATTTGTTATCGTAATAATAGTAAATAGATTTGCTTCTAAAATCTTCCTGTCCCTGCAAATCATTCCAAGCTGCCTGGGTACCAGTATAGCCACGTACCTAAGCAGATGTTTGATTTGTACATATGAACAGTTTTACTGAAATCATATGTCTGAAGTTCTGCATGTGATTTTTTTTATAGTGTTAGTTCACTATACAAACAGCAAAAATCAAATCTCTATATACATATGTATATGTGTGTACATATATATACACACACACATATATATATCTGTACAAAAGACACTGATGTATATGGCAACCTACTAGCAATTAGATGAATTTTTGAGCATTACCCAATTGTACTGAACTCCAGCCTCTCCCAGCTTCCTTAGATGTGCTTACTAAAACGTACAAATAGGTCAGTGAGATGAGAAGGCAATTATGTGCAATCCATCATTCACACGATAGGATGAATAACAAACCTGTAGTGAATACAGATAAATACCTAATAAGGAGACAGATGTTGTATGCCTATTTGTGTGCTGATTTTTTGCAGTGTTCAGAGGTAACTGGGCTGTAGTTGATAGAGTTGGGCTGTAGTTGATAAGTAAATATTATATACATGCAAAGAAACAACACAGTCTGTGGCTTAGCTTTTGACTTAGAGACAAAAGGATTTCTTGATATCATGTATTTTTGATCTTGTAGACGAGGGGGTTTTTGTGTAGAACATATTCCCCAAAGGAAGATGCATAATGATATTATATGAAAGGATAGGAAGACATTGTAGAGGGAACAGGATAGTGAAATTATCCTGTGAATTTCACATTATGTGAAAGGATAGGAAGACATTGTATAGGAAGACAAAGTATATTGTCTTTCTTATACTTCATTACCAGCTTCACTAACACGATCCTTATTAAACATAAATTTTCTGCTGATGTGAACTGAACTCAGAGAAATCACAGCAAATTATACATGCTATGGCTATCTCTGTCCCTCTTCTTTCCTACGGCATTAACTTACTTGTTGTTATGTTTCCATGTTGGAAGTGGCAAATGAATTTAGAGTGATAGCTGCTCAGCAGTTGGTGATATGTCTAGAAATTGGATTTGAAAGTAAGTGTGTTTCCTGCTCCAAGCTTCCTGCTGTGGCTGAAAACGTGACCAGCTTATATTTTGCTGTGGTAAAAAATTGTACCTGTAAGAATAAGTAAATCAACAAAACTCAGGTAGTTTCTGTTTCCTGAGCTCCTGAATGTCCGTGGGCTTAATGATACATATGAAACAGTCATAAATGTCCATACATAGGAGTTTTCTGACATCACAGCTTTCCATCTAGTTTCTGGTTCCCTATCTATCCGCTATCGTATCCCAAGTGTATGCAGCTCTATTCAACAGCACATTTTGTTTCCTACAGTGCTGCCACTAGTGCACCTTGGGGTTAGCTAGAGAATGGAGTGACAGCACTTGGCTGCGCAACATGTTTGAAGGAGGAGGAAAAGAAAAATGCAGTTACTGAAATCTACCACCAGAGAGAGCTTTTGTCTTGCTAACATTAATAGGCAGCCTACACAGAGCAGGACTTCATCTCTGGTCTCGTAATGGAAGTTTTTATAGGTATTAAATTATTCCTCTTTAGGTATCAGGAGGAGAGTAAAGAATCGAAATTCACAGCACTGATAGGAAACATAAATGCTCTGTGTGTGTGAGCGTACACACGCATACACGTCATTTTTACTGCACGCTTGCTCCTGTGACAACTGTCAGGACAGCGTAGCAAATGCGAAAACTCATGACAACTGGGGGGAAGCTGGTACGAACTGAATGACTCGTATCTATGAAGGTCATGATCTGATAACGGTTCCTTTGATTTTAGCTTGGTCTCCCAGTATGGCCAAGAGAGCGAGAGGCATTTTGTGAAGCGTGGAAGTGCACTCAGAGTTGAGCTGGCTGAGTGAGGACCTATGCTGCACATTTCTCCTTTGCCATGAAATCGCAGGCATAATCTTGCTCTGGGAATATAGCTTTTGGTTTCCACCACTGACATGTGACACAATAGCAAAATATTTCTTAAATGTATGCGATCACATCTTTCTTCAGATTTGAAATACTTTTTTTGATCACACTGGATTTCTTATGTAGAAAACCAGCTTCCATGAAATGGACACAGCTTTGCAGAAATTTTTGTTTCGCTTTTCATTTATCTGCTTGGTAGAACTTGGAATATATTTTACCTGATGGCTCATATTGTTTGTGGCAAAGACACCAGCCTTGGCTCACAAAGAACAGGAGGTGGGTCGAAGCTCTGAAGGTATTTCTGGGAAGTGTCATGACACGGTTGCAGGCTTCCCGGCTTCTTTCCTGGGTGTTCAGTGTTGCAAAGAGAATACTGGGCAAAATGGACTGTAGCTGTGGTCCGGCATCTCTGTTGACTTTGCTGTTAGAGATGAAGTGTCCTTCTCTCCACCCTCCCCACCTCCAATATCCCTTCTCCACTTTTGTTGCAAAAGATGATGTGCAATTTTGAAGGTGAGCAATACACCATCTTCATGTGATCCTCCTGACATCTATGTGGAAATGGATGGAGACGTTCAATGAAGCAATGCTGTCCTTTGTTCTCATAGGAAGATTGTTATTGTTCAGTTCTTTCACTCAGCTGTCCCTCACTGGTCCTTCCCACATTAAAACTTCAGGCACTGCTGGGGAATAGGCATGTTCAGGCCTGTGAAGAAACACTTTTCACTGCAGGTGGAATAACTGGAGCTGCCTCTGTACTCTTCCAGAAACAGTCTCATCCTAGGAAGGCCTGACCTAGGAATTTCTTAGTGTCTTTTAAATACTCTTCATTGTAAAGACCCAGTGTACTCAACACCCTTTTTTTTCTTTTTCTTTGGTAGAAGCAGATCAAATAGCATATTGAATAGCCACCAAAGCAACACATATCCTCTAAGTGAGCCAAACACATGACAAAAGTCCACACAATCTAACCGTATGTACATGTGGACATCCAAGAAGCCCTGAAGAAAAAGACCGTGTTACAGGTCACATGAATTATTTTGGCAGGTTGTATCAAGCCAATTTACTTCTAGGTTGTCTTTAATTCTGCATTCTGGGTTTTTATTTTGTGTGTGTGTGTGTCACTAAAGAAATAACAACACTGACAGCCAACAGCTTTTGTGAAGTCCTAAAAAACCTAAGCTATTAATTTTGGCTTGGGATTCATATAAACAAAGCTTAAAACTTCAGCGGTTCCTCCGAGGAATGGGTGACTGTGCTGAAGTATCCTACTACAGAAGCAGGGTCTAATTTGTTTTGCTTACTCGAAAAAACCATTGTGGCAGTAGATGTATTCCAGTGTAGTTTTCAAAATTTTATTTTAACAGAAATGGGCCTCCTAAATTAATTCCACACTAATTTTCACCTCAGAGTAAGCTCTAGTCCTGAGCATTGCATTAGCTGCTTGCTGTGAATCCTGTGGTATTCCAGCCCTTGGCATCAATGAGGACAGACACGTTGCTGCACCATTGATTGACCAGATATGTAATCAGGGTTGATCATATAAAAAACTCATCACCTTTTACAGTTGTTACAATTCAAGACTGTGCTTTAGAGAAAAGGTGAAAACTTGTCTTGGATAATACAGGATTTGACCCTGCAAGATATTGAACACCTTTGATAATACGTGAAATTGTCCTCTTAGCCACTTTCATCATGCAGAGTTAATGATAATTAAAGAAATCTTTACTCCTGTCATCAGTCTGTCTCTGCAGTTTCTGCAGTCTTTTTGATAATTTCATGAAGGGCTCAGCGTATGGGCAAAACACAAGTCTTTCGTTCTCTCAAGCCACTGAGTTTGCAGCTGAGAAAGCACATGCCCCAGTGGATCCCTTGGTAGGAAAATCTCCAGGATGCCCTTGGAACTGTCAACACACGGCTGCGTTCAGGAGACTTGGGCACACAGCTCAAGGCATGCAGGTGCTGACGTCTCCTGAAGACACCTGGTTCTTCAACTGGGATGTAAGGGTGTGAAATAAAGCATTTCAAAACTCCAGCAGACTGACTGTCTAGCTATGTCTGTGGATGCAGCTCAGCGCTTTTGCAATTGCTCTACAACCTACTCCTGTACATGAAGGGCAAGGTGTGATACTGCAGCGGGTTATTGCCCAAGGCACAGACTCTCCCTCTGCCCAGCGGTGCAGGCTCCCAGGGCCAGCCGTGCGATGCTGCCCTTTGAAGAAGTGTTGACTCAACCGTTTGTCAGACTGCACTGTGAATCAGCTCAGGGAACTGAGTTGGTTGAAAAATAAGCCAGCAAAAGACAGTGCCACAGGGAGCTGTGCCTGCCCACCTGCAAAAGCAGAGGAGGCTGCACGAGGAAGGAGATGTGGAGAAACCTGGGAAGGCACAAAGCCAGCGAATGCACACCAACCTGCTGGTTAAGACGGGCCTTGGTGCAAACAGCATTATACCTCTTTGTCTTCCTTCATGTAGAGTAAGCAGGGTGTGAGCTGGCAGCACACACCTCCTCAGCCCTCCCTGTGCCCCGGGCAGGCATGGAGTGTCGGCCGACCAGCTGCACCAATGCACCAACTCACCCCCATTGCCTCCACCCTGCCCGGGCTTGGGCACTCCTCCATGAGCCAGCAGGACCACAGCAAAGGCTGCAGCTGGTTTTCTGCCTCTATTGAATGGCTCCCAGAAAGGGCTGGCAAAGGCCAGGGCTGGCTCCGCGGTGGCAGTGGGGAGTCAGGGTGCTCCAGTGCTGAGGGAGGGGAGGTGGGGCGGGGGGGATGCCTTCACTTGGCTCAGCTGGCCAGGAAAGCACCATGCCAGTGCAAGGTAGCCCGCTTCAAAAGCTGCTGCACCTGGAGGCTCTTGGTTTGCCAAGAGAGCAGGGTGTTCGTGAAGTCACCTCCTTGCTGGCTGAGGGCTTCTGGACCTGGGTGAGAAAGAATCCTCCATTTGATAGTGGGGAAGAAAAGCCCTGAAAACAACAGGGACTCCAGCGCTCAGGATGTCTTTTCAATTACACTGTCATCCCCCAGTGTGCCTGATCTGTCTTGATAGATTTCAACACTTCTTTTCCCTGCAAATGAGTCCTCCATCCTTTCCAGCAGTACCTTTGCAGAGTTTGTAAAGGGGAAGTGACACGCCAGACTAGCTGCTCTGCCCTGCTTGCATAAATGCCAGTGTGAGGTTGAGAGTTTACACGGGGTTTTTGAAGTGGAGGACTGAAAAATTACTTTTCTTCCTCTTCTACCAGTGTTTTAGCCCAGGGCTTCCAATTGTAGCATGTTTCTTAGCTCAAGACATACCACAAGGTAAAAACTGGCTGCAAGGAGCAGCAGTTCCGAATGGAAGTGGTATACAGTCTTGTGATATAAAAAAGCTGACTCATACCAGCGCGAAAATAATAGGAATTTTTACAGCTAATTTCATGCAGCAGTTGTGGTGGGAGGAGAAGGAGGTTATCATCAGATTCAAACTGCAGAGCCACACAAGCAGATTTACCGCTTTAAGGCAGCGAAAAAGCCATCCTGTTGCGGGTGACCAGGCACCACGCTTGCTTACTGATAATTCGTCCAGCAAGACTGCTGTAAACTATGGACAATGGAAGTAATTGCCACTGGGTCTCGGGCCATTTTGAATTTACCAGAGCAAAGACCGTATTGCCCGAAACACCTTCTGTTTGCTTTTTGGGCTCCACTTTTTCTAAATAAGCCTGAAGAACCCTGCAGTCCATCTCAGAGACTTTCTGGAAGGATTAATCCTCCCAAAAGGCTAGAAGTAGTGAAGAGCAGCACTAGTGCATAGCACACAGCTGTAAAGGCTCTCAGACATAAACAGATTAAGCTTTGCAATCAAATTCAGTACTGCCACATTTTGTAGTTGAAGAAACAAGCACAAATAGTTTACTGGTAATGGATTTGCATACGGTCATCCCAAAAAATCCAGTAACACAGCGAGAAAGAGAGCTCATATAGTCAAAGAGTTTCACAGCCTTGCTCTGACCAGCTTTGGCTGCAATGAGCCGACAGATGATGAAAGTGCAACCATGGCAGGAGGTGACAGTGAAAACCCTGAGTGTGTCCCCAGCCTCCTGCTAGACTGAGGAAGGTCAGTAGTCATGAAGTGAGTGGCCTTATTACTTTGAAGGAGCTTTAGCCTGAGAGTCTGGCGCTGGGCTCCAGTACGAGAGATGTACTGGAGAGAGTCAGGGAAGGGCCAGAAAGGTGATTAAGGCACTGGAGCATCTGTCCTACAAGGAGAAGCTGAGAGAGCTGGGACTGTCCAGCCTGGAGCAGAGAAGGCTCAAGGGGATCTGATCCATGTGTATAAATCATAGAATCATAGAATTATTTAAGTTGGAAAAGACCCTTAAGATCATCAAGTCCAACCATTAAACTAACACTGCCAAGTCCACCACAATGCCTGATGGGGGAGGACAGAAGAGGGAGCCAGGCTGTTGTCAGTGGCGCCCAGTGACAGGATGAGAGGCAATGGGCACAGACTGAAATACAGGACATTTCATTTCATGTAAGAAAACACTTTTGTTCTGTGAGGGTGTTTGACTACTGGAAGAGGGTGCCCAGAGAGGCTGTGGAGTCTCAGTCCCTGGAGATATTCAAAACCCAGCTGGACACAGCCCTGAGCAACCTGCTCTGGCTGACCCTGCTCTGAGCAGAGGTTGGACCAGGCGAGCCCCTGAGGTGCCTTCCTGCCTCAGACGCTCTGTCACGGTGTCCATGTGTGTGTGTGAGAGAGCGCGACAATGAGCACGAGGGCTGCGCAGTGGCCTACAGTCAGCGCACGCTACTCATGGCCAGCCTATAATTTGGTCCCTGTTTACTGGGTGAGCCTCAAGCCTGGCGTGGGAACAACGGCTCTGTTGGAGCACCAGGAATTTGCCTTTCCCACACGTGTAAGTGAAAATGTTAGCGTGATAAGTGTTTCTGGATAGATCTGATCTTATGTCTAAATATGATGCAAGAAGGGAATATGGTTGGTTTTTCTCCTGTCTTAAAAACAGCAACAAGGCACTGTAGAAAACACAGCACGTGCTGCTAAGTTTGCAAAATGAAGTTTGCCATGATAGAGTTAAAGTTAGCAGCGCAGCGTAGTTTGTCGCTTTGTGGTTAGTCACGATGAGGCAGTCTTTGCTCAGACGATCACATACGGTTTTTTCCTATGCTTTCCTCCTCCTCCCCCTCATTCCCATGATAGATGGGACTCACTGAACGAGCAAGCAGAGGGATTGTCTTTTAACCTGACTCAGCGTTTGACTGGTCTATGCGCTCATGTACTGAGAAGCAACATGGGGGGGCCTGGGGCATGCCAGCAGGCTCTGCTTGCCCTGACCAGCTTCTAACCCCTTTTTGGGTAGCTCCCATCTGCAGCCCCCCCTCGGCCCGAGTCCAACACCGATCACGCTAGGCTGCGCAGGGGAAGGGTTTGCCAGCGTGTGCCTCTCGGCGCTCCGTGCCCCTGCGGCACCGGCCTGTGGCCCGCGGAAGCTGGGCCTGTGTGCTGCGTCCCTGGGAGAGCCGGTGCCGAGGGCTCCCGCTCATACCGCACGGTGTCGGCTGGTGGCCTGGCAGTGCTTTGGGGATGCAAGTGCAACGAGCTGACAACAGGTTTGGGGGCTTTAGCAGAGCAAGAAGCAGCTGTTGTTCTCAGCCCCTCTCCAGAACTGTCAGGTCCTTGTGGCCTCCGCAGCTTTGCAGGGTGACTGCTCACCTCAGCTTGTCTCTGACTCAGTTTCTCTCAACACAAGCCAGGTTAGTTTTTACTTTAAAGCCATGAATTGTGATTGTTGTTGTTTCTGTCGCGGGATGGGAACAGATGTCCCTCGCCCGCCCCCGTTGGTGGCCAAAGGCCTGTGTGGGCAGAAGGTCCCTTTGCCTCGCCAGAGCCAGCGCTGAGCTGGCAGGAGGTGGAGATGACCTTCACAGCCGCTTGCGCACGCTCCAGCTAAAACCCCCAAGCCCATCTGGCTCGAGTTTAGGCAGGGCTCAGCCTGGCGTGGACAGCCCGGAGTGGTAACCTCACAGGCGGCGGTCGCAGGGCGAGGGGTTTCTCAGAGGGGTGTAGGTTGGTCAGCTTTGGGCTCAGCCTCACAGGGGCAGGAGAAGATGTCCTTCCAGCAAAGGCTTGGCACCAGGGACGGTTTCGTGACCTCATGCCAAGGCACAAATGCACCGGAGCTCGTCAGAGCTATGGCTACCGGCGTTTGGAGGTAAGACAGGACAGCCTCTGAAGCAGACACCTCGTGTGGAGGAGCGTACACCAACAGGGTGGTGTTTAGCAGCTACGATCAGATGAGTCTGAAAACTGTAATGCCAGGCAATGCTATTTTCCCTGCTTATATCAGCTATGTAAAATGTATATTTTCTTTTCAAGAGATAATATGCAGCTACAAACAAGTTTTTAAAAAAGATTGGTCTTGTCCCAGCCACACCTTAAAAAAGGTCTGTGATCAGCAAACACAATTGAAATGTTCACAAAGCCCTACAGAAAACGGCACTGTGGGCTGAAGAATTGATGCACCGAAGTCGAAGGTTAACATAAATAATATAAATGATGGTTAAGCTGTGTGCTTTTAGCAGGGCAAAAAGCTGCATTTCACACTTAGCTGTGCAGTGTCTAGGATCTGCCTTTCCGATAACAACATGAAGAGTATCAAAGCTAAATTGGCAAAGCCTTGAGCTGACCTTCAACGTGAAGTAACACGTCCCCACAGTGACCTCCTTAGCAGGGCCTGCTCGTGTCTTGTGGAAGATGACACTGAACCGGTCGTCCTGCTGTCACTACTGGAACTGTTTTAAAGTGCCTTGGCCAGATAAAACGAATATACTTGTGACTGAGATTCGCAGACATATAGGTGTGTTATTTACACACAAACGCTAACTCTTACTAAGTATAAATTATCTGCTTTCAGAAGAAGTTTTTTTTCACCTGATTTTTCCTGTGTGGAAAACCTCGTCTGCTAAATGATTTGCAGTGTAAGAAAATGAGTACAAAACTAGAGTTAGCAAAGAGATTACATTAACCATGGTGCAGCACTGAACACTAAAATGTTGAATCTAATTTTGGCACTTAATTTTGATCAATGCAGTTAATTAACAGATTTGTTGTGATTGAATAGGATGGAGCAGAAATAAGGAAACAGCTGAAACCATCTGGCTACTGGTTTTATTTTTCTGGCACTGCAGCACACCATTGCATTACTGGCAGCAATAGCTGGTCTGCTTTTCCCATTGGCTCAATGTCTTTGACTCATATGCCAACACTCAAATTCTTCTTTAAGTGCTGGGTTATTTTAACAAGTACAAAAATAAGTCCAAGCCAACAACCTTGGCCATTTGTCACACTGAAAGAAAACAAGTGCAATTGCTCACGAGCAACAGGGCGGGTCTGTCTCTGTGGCCGAGCCGAAGCGCTTCAGCCAGCTCTGCTGTGGTGCATCGCAGTGCCCGGGCGCTGAGCGTTATTGGGTCACTCTCACACAGCAGAAAAACATGCCCTCGGTACGGGCTGTTCTTCTTCACCCCCAGCCCTTTCCCTGGCAAGCCCAGGGACAGGCGGCGGGCGCTGTGAGACAGCACAACGACAACGCCACCATCGGCCCCTCTCTGCTGGGCGGAGGGGCTGGAGGGAGTCAGTCCCACGCCTGCTGCTCCCAAACCCAACTCTTGGGGTCCAGATGGAGCTATCTCAAGCGAGGCAGAGTTACAGCTTAGTTTGGGAGGGGTGGGGGCTGGAAAAGACCGGACCTCCTCCCACTCTTCCTCGTCTCACTTACCTCAGGGTAAAGTGTTAGTGGAGCCAGCTACAGCGGTAGCTGATGTTGACAGGGGCTCGCTGAAGGCCAGCCTATGCCTCTTGGGGATGTACGCTGACTGCCTCCTCTGAGGTTATAATCACCTGTTAGTTACTGTAGTGAGAAATCTTACTAATATATTTTTTAAAAAGCTAAGCAAAAGAAAAAAAAGGCCTTGCCTTTTCCTTCCCTTTCCTTTGCCTGTCAATATATAGCACCACAATGCCTTCAAAAATGAATCTCCTTTCCTTCTCAAGAGTTGATTATGCAGAGAAAATACAATTTTTGAGAACTGAGCAGTTTGGATGGAACTGTTGTAAGGGAATACTTCATAAGTACATACAGTAATAAAAATAAGTGCTCATTTGCTGCTGGGAAAAAAATATACGGGATTATTTCAGGCTATGGAGACCAGTTTGACCTGCCTGCTGGTTAGTGGTGTAGGTGAGTGCATCTTTCCCCTGACTGGATTCAGCACTTTTCAAAGCTTTTTTCTTTTTTTTTTCCCCCCAATAGCTATGGTTCTACAAAAGGATGATTTTTTTTTTAAAGCATGTTGTTGAAGAGAGAAGGAATTTCTACAATTTCTTTTTTGGGCAGGGGTGGAGAGAAGAAAGAGAAATAGCAGCAGCCGCAGCAAACAGGGCTATTACTTGGCTGTTGGTGTGCTCCAACTAATCTGCCTGGAAAGAGAAGTACGTAAGAAAGGCCCTGCTGTGTCAGAGCAAATGCCCATTTAGCCCGGTGGTGTGACTCCAGCAACGGTAGGAGGAGAGGCTATTTAGCAACTTCATGGGAGCCTGGCTTCCCACAGTCGTCTGCTCCCCTCCCACTAACCCAGCATCCGCAGCTGCGGTACTCACAGGTGCCAGCGGGCACAGCTCTGCGCATTGCCTTTTGCTGCACGTTGCTGGCAGCAGTTAATTGTCAAAAGATTGTTACAAATGGTCTTATGTTTGGGTGATGGAGCTTTTGGACAAAGAATACGGTCCAGCTGATTCTGAATGGCAGCTGCATCAGCATTACGGAGGATGCTGTTGCTTATCAAACTCTTTGAAGCCTGTAGCATGCTGAAGGAGCAGAAATAATTGTGTGTTCCAAAGTTAATTGCAAATTCACACTGTATTATTCCTTCACCTATCTCCACATTGAAAGACCCGTCTATCCTTAAATAAAGTCACCTGTACAAAAGCCTCATTCAAGATTAACCACACAAAGAACTTAAAGCCCTGGCACTTCAAACAAACCTCTAGTTAGACAGAAGCACAAATATTTTTCAAAAGTGCAGCCTACGTAAGAAGCTATTCAGGATCACTTGGCAAAGAAGTCCCTTATTGTTTATCTCAATGCACAGCTCTAAACAGAATAATTTGCAGTCTATGATCTTTTCATTTTGAAGTCTGGCTGCCTTGGATTTTGAATTCTAATATATCTATAGGAAGCCACAAACTGCTACCTCTCCTCCCCCAACCCCCTAAAAACTGACTTACCACAGTATTTTTTAGCTTCAGCAGATTAGCAAAAATCATTGAAAAGGTGAAAACCATGAAACTATTTTTCGATAATTTCATCTTTCTTCTGGAGGATTAAAGAAGCCTTATCATTTAAAGCTGGCATTTGGCTTCACAGTGTACTTCTTTTTTCTGCTATATCCGGAAGAAAAAATATTTTAAAGAGGAATTACTGGAACTGTTCTGCTCAGGAATCTGTACCAAACTGGTGTTATTAAAAAAAAAGAAGTTAGGCTACCCTTGGTTAATAAACCCAATCTTTAGCCATGTTTCTTCACTTATGGGATACAATGTGATCATGCATGTATGGGATTCATGCTTTGTAACATACACTGTTATATATACTTTATATGTACGTGCTATATACAGAGCTATTGTGTATCCTTACCAGAAGTCAATGAAGCCTGCTAATGTACTTGAATGACCACAGAACCAACACACTGACACTGTATTCAAAATACACAGAAAAGCACAATAAATGTTTAGATGCTTTCGAATAAGAGGCAGAAAAAATTGTTAGCCAAGTTCTCATTTTAGGTATGTATGAATGTATCTCATCAATTTTATGAATATAGCCACACAGAGACACCATGCAACTTAGACTGCAAAGGCTACCTCTATCCAAAAACCTATTTCTGCTTAGTCTTTCAGCATTGCAGTCTACTTTTGAAATAAGGATGAAGATGATGATGATGAAGATCCTGAACCTGTTGCAACAGAGGTTCGCGTACGAGTTGCTACAGGACCTGTCTTGGTGGGCCTTTTATTACTGCTGAGGATTTTACTCAGAGGTATCCTGATCTAGAGTCAATATAGTACCTTAGGAACTAAGGTTTGAACTGAACTTGCATTAATTATTTTGTTCTTATGAGTAAAACTGAACACTACAATGAGAGTGTGCTTTAAATGCTAGCCTAATACACAGACTACATTTTAAAGAATTGGAAAAGGCACTGTTGGGGCGTGTCAGATTCTAGACCTGCTGAGAAGTTACGATCGTACAAAAGAAGTGTTCCAAAGACTCTTGGTGATTTTGCATCAGATTTATTAACCACTCTTCTCGTTAACCTTGTTGCTTGTGTGCGACATCAGTAATTTTAAAAAGAAAAGCTTGCAGCTAAAATTCCATCCTTGTAAGCTGGCGTTTCTCTGCCATTCCACACCGTTGGTCAAGTGCCCCTGCACAAGGTTAACAGCGACACTCCTGCTGCTCTCAAGTGAAACATCACTAGTTCATTCAATGCCTCTCTGATGGCGTGATGAACTATAGATCTGATGCATTCTGCAAAGATGACATCATGGAGTTGTCCCGGTAACCCAGCAGGAGCTGCTCTGTTGCCGCCTCAACCCAAATCAATCTGAAACCCAGTGTTGATCTCGGCTTGAGGGGACACCATGGGATTGCGTTACCAGCGTCAGAGCATCTCAAGAAGTCAACACAGTTGCAGCAGTGGAGGAGCGAAGCCCTTTTGCCCACAGCCTTGTGACTCCTCCTTATTCCTAAGCCCCCAGCAAAGCTTTCCCTGTGGTTGGGGCATTCCCAAACACACACACAGACACACACTGCTCTCCTTCTGCTGATGCTTTGGTGTGACCCTGCACTGCAGACTTCTTTCTTTCTTCATAAGTAGAACACCTGTAGAGAGCTTCATAAAATCTCCTTGAGCCACACCATCTTATAAAGATTTTGAGATTTTTAGCTTGCTATCAAATTTCTATCACGTTTAGGTAAAATTAACAGATTCCTGAGTTATACAGGTAGAGTGAGAGAACAGGACAGACACATGCAGAACTGCAGAAGCCTTCCCTTGTAAGGTATTAAGTGACTATTAAGAATCACACACATTTTTCATCACTGCTAAGTAATATCTTCCCTAAAATAACATATATTGAACATTTTCCTTAGTAGGTAGGCCCTTTTTCACCTGATGGTCAGATGCACTTAATTAAAAGGTAGCATGTTGCCTGACCTGATCTTCCCTCAGGCACCTCCATTAGACAGACTCTATGAAGGAGTATTGCCTTTTTTTGTCACCCTTTTTAATATAAAAAAAAAGTTGAAGCTTACCCACATAACTTCAAAAGATGAGAAATGCAAAACCGATGTGTGTATTAATTCTTTCTGCTAGCTTAGGGGCACATGGGTATGCTATTGCAAATGAAATACCAAGATTTTTTTTTTCCTTTTCTTTTCGGTGTACCAGTAGCACATCTGGTGTACATTAAATTTCACAGTTAGAATGTTTTGTCTCCATTTGTGCACAAATAAAACTTTCTTAACTTTATAAGTTATGACCTTCACTGCAAATTTATGACCTGTACATAGCAGTCAGGTTTTTTTCCTCCCTGAAATACTTGACCAGTAGCACTGATACCAATATGTAGCTGTGCTGGTTTTGGCTGGGGTAGAGTTAATTTTCTTTATAGTAGCTAGTATGGGGCTTTTTTTTGGATTTGTGCTGGAAACAGTGTTGATAACACGGGGATGTTTTCGTTACTGCTGAGCAGTGCTTACACAGAGTCAAGGCCTTTTCTGCTCCTCACCCCACCCCACCAGCAAGGAGGCTGGGGGTGCACAAGGAGCTGGGAGGGGACACAGCTGGGACAGCTGACCCCAACTGACCAAAGGGCTATTCCATACCATATGGCATCATGCTCAGCATGTAAAGCTGGGGAAGAAGAAGGAAGGGGGGGACATTCAGAGTGATGGTGTTTGTCTTCCCAAGTACCCGTTATGCGTGATGGAGCCCTGCTTTCCTGGGGATGGCTGAACACCTGCCTGCCCATGGGAAGTAGTGAAGGAATTCCTTGCTTTGCTTTGCTTGCATGCACGGCTTTTGCTTTACCTATTAAACTGTTTTTAGCTCAACCCTCGAGTTTTCTTACTTTTGCTCTTCCGATTCTCTCCCCCATCCCACCAGGGGGGAGTGAGCGAGCGGCTGTGTGCTGCTTAGTTGCCGGCTGGGGCTAAACCGCGACAGTAGCATGAAGGGCATTTGCTGCATGCTTATCTCAGGTTCAGCCAGCATATAACAATATACCTGCATCTACCTAGAGACTGCATTTGCCATACAAACGCAGACATCTTTTACTGCTCAAGTCACTATATTTAGCCATCTGTAGCTGTGCACAGAGGCTCTGCAAGCGAGATACATACAAGTACAAAGCAACTATTTATTGTTTCTCACACACACAAGATCAGCAGGGCTTACTGAGCTACTTGACTAAGCACCAGTGTGCTGATGCCCCGGTAAGACGCTTGAAGAGCCGCTCTTGACGAGGCAGGCATCAGTCGGGGAGGGGTGGTGGGGATGCGGGAGCTGGGCATGAGAACAGAGCTGCAGACCTTGGGAACTGCTGAACTGCACTCACGCACCAAATCCACCGATGCTGTCGACACCGATGACCTGACTGACTGCCAGCTGCGGGCTTGACACCCTTCATTTCTTCCTGATTTTCTACCTTTTCATGTTCATACTTTACTCTTGAATCCTTGAGCTACCAGCAAATTGCTCTGTCAACAATCCTACTTCAGCCCGTAATTTTACCTCTCCTCTTTCTGACGGAGCTGTCTCACGTGGCAGCACTGTTTCCGAAACCAAAGTGGGGGTTAGGCAGCTGTGCCCGGGACACAGGGAAGGCCGGCAGCCAAACGGTGAGGGGATGAGCGGGGAAGGTACCAGTGGGTTATCAAGAGTGCAAGATGAGTGTCGGAGGGGCAGAGAGGAAATTTTCAGGTATTACAAGTACTGAGAAGTTAAGTATGATTTTTGTTGTTGTTTATGCTAACAGAAGAACGATGGCATTTCTCAGGCTTTTCACGGCAACTCAGGAGTGGAGACTACAGTGAGCAGAGGAGGATGCTAGTGCAGGCAAGGAGTGGGAGGTGTCTGACATGGCTACCTTAGAAAGGGCCTATGGAAAAGAATTAACTACATAACTACACCTTCAACTGGCAAATTAATTTGTTCTCAGTAATTGAGGAAAACAGTCCTTTAAATAAACATTTAAGCAGATGGTAGATAAACAAGTGATTGCAAGACATTTCCTGCAGGTTTCAGGACTCTATGGCAATGAGAACTGTATAGGATACAAATTAAATGGAGGGAACAACCCCAGTAAAGTTCTGCCTTTCATTTCACAGTGGGATCCATGATTGACTTGTGTTATTACAGTATGTGCTGCTTTTAGCTGGGATAGAGTTAATTTTCATCATAATACCTAGTATGGGTCTACGTTTTGGATTTGTGCTGGAAAGAGTGTTGATAACACAGGGATGTTTTTGTTACTGCTGAGCAGTGCTTACACAGAGTCAAGGCCTTTTCTGCTCCTCACCCCACCCCACCAGCCAGTAGGCTGGGGGGGCACAAGACGCTGGGAGGGGACACAGCTGGGACAGCTGACCCCAACTGGCCAAAGGGCTATTCCATACCATATGGCATCATGCTCAGCATGTAAAGCTGGGGGAAGAAGGAAGGGGGGACGTTTGGAGTGATGGCGTTTGTCTTCCCAAATAACCGTTATGCGTGATGGAGCCCTGCTTTCCTGGGGATGGCTGAACACCTGCCTGCCCATGGGAAGTAGTGAATTAACTCCTTGCTTTGCTTTGCTTGCGTGCACAGATTTGGCTTTACCTATTAAAGTGTCTTTATCTCAACCCCTGAGTGTTCCCCTTTTACTCTTCTGATTCTCTCCCCCATCCCACCACGGGGGAGTGAGCGAGCAGCTGGGTGGTGCTTAGTTGCCAGCTGGGGTTAAACCGCAACACACTACCAAGCAACAACAGTAGTTTAGTAGCATCTACTGCAGAATTCAATCTACCTAGAGAACTATGGCTACCGGCATTCCTACTTCCCTTTATTCCAACACACAGTCTTAACATAACATCCCTATGAAACCATCACTTTAAGCCAAGAGATGCTAACATATTTAATCATTGCAAAAGTGAATAGACAGCTGCTTCACAGAACACAATAAAAAAAAGACTTCTTAAAAACCAATAGGCATACTTGCATTCTTTATGAATTTAAACCCTTTCTTTCTTTAGCCAGAAGCGTAATGATTTTGAGAGTTTTTAGAACCACAGCTATTGCGTGAATGTTTTAACATACAATCCAACCGACTTTAATAGCTTCAATGCTATTACCAGAGACACAGTTTCCTTAATGTTGTTTCAGTTATACATCACTGATTTTATATCCAGTAAAAACCAGAAACATTTTATTCATTCTTAGAACCAAAAATCCTGGGGAAAAATTAATAAAGTAAGCAAACTGTTAATCTGAAAAAGAAATTAACAGATTGCTTTATTACATTTCCCTCAAAATTAAATCTCAGTATTTAAACATGTATGCCAGTCTAAATCTTGTAATTGCAAAACAAATTTAGCTGCCCGTGTAATCTATTATGTATTTGCTACATGTAATTAGCATTTCCAATTTTGACAAACACTTGCATTATCTAGAAAGTGTTATGCGGCAGAAATATTTCTAATAAAAACAAACAAAAAAGTCAATTCTGTTCCTAGGGTTTGATTAATTAAAAAGCAGCAACAAGCCCCAAGCCCCCTACCCACTTTCTGGAAATGGCTTGTCAGCATGGAAACCAGAGCACGCGTTCTCATTCGGGGGTGCTAACAGAACACCCCTGCCCGACGCGAGATCTCCAGTTAGGAAAAAGGGAGAGCAACATTTTTACAATGCAGTGACCAGGTTGCTCCTAAAAAGGGAAGAATCTGCATGAAAATAATAGATTAAGCTCTTAAAGGGATCCAACTTTGTGGTATGCTCTTTTATACTCATACAGATCCCATTTTGATCAAGCAAGACTCCTCCTTGTGAATTTAATTACTGTCTAATCAAGCCTTAGATCCAGCTGTGTTCTCACTGTTGGGGTCTCCAGGCACTGAAATACAAATAAAGTAACAAAAGGTTTTGAGATTCATTTTAGATGAGTATTTTTATTGGCAATATATTCCTCTGTTAGAAAACAGAATTCAGTTTCTGCCCTTTACCACTAGCAATTGCAAAAAAACACCCCAAAAAACAAAACAAAACAAACAACTAAACCCCCAGAACCAACCCTGTAGCAATTCTGCCTATGTTTTCAGAGAGCATTTCATTAAGATCCTTCTGTTTAAGTATGCCACTTTCTGGCCAGTTCTTGTTACCATTTTAAATCAGCGATAGCTTATAATGCAAATCAAAACTGGTAAGTTTTAAGCTGTTAAGAGTCTCAGACCGGATTTTATTTGATAGGTGTTCATAGCCTCAAATATCCCTTTTGCAAATGCAAGTCTTTCCACCCTCACCTCAGTGAATAAAGCTTATTCACTACTCACTCAAAGTACACGCATCTCATATCTGAAGGATCAGCATTTCATATACAGAAACAATTCAGATTTCATACCAGACAGATTTCCCAGTGAAAGTCAAGAAAGGAATGAGGAAAGAAGTCCCATGCATGTGATGGTATGAACATTTTCTTATAGCACATTATTTTAAACCAAAGTACTGAAGAACACAGACACTTCTATCTTCTTGAACTTCTCTGGGCTACAGAGACATGCAGCAGCAACTTCAGTTCAGAGCTGCCAGACAGCTAGGGCACATGCTGACCCCCTCTGCATCTTGAGCTTTAAGAAGAAGAAACAGCTATATTGTTACTTTCTTTTAAGCACATAGGGTAGCTGTACGCTTTCCTTTTCCCCTGACTCACAATTGTATTGAGGGCAAACAACAAAACAGAATTTGTGCTTCCACGGCTCATGTGCCCCAGAAGCTACCCTTCCTGATCATAATCCATCTTAACCCATCCCCGCAACCTTGTTTGGATCAAAACCCTAATGTAACAAAAATAAAATACAGAAATAGGAAGGACTTAAATTGTAGATGCTATGCTTTTAGTTCCCACAAGAGCAAACAGCAAAAGTGGAAGTACAACTTAATTCTCCTCACTATCCAGTGAAGTGAAATTGAGACCCTCATCAGTCCGATGAGGCACCTGAGGAATTCCCACACAGACTGTATGATGGCCATTTTCACAGGTATGAGTAACAACGGTATTCCTCCTCTCGCCTTACACTTGCAGTTCTCTCAGTACTGTACTAATAAGGTTTCTAGACTTGCACATGGAGATTAATCCATCTTCTGACAACTACAATTAGGGATTAGCTAGTACACATTTACTTACAGGCCCACTTGCATACACAAGCAATGACGCTACCGATTTTTTCCCCTCCTAAACCACAAAAGACTCAGAGACAGACAAGTTCAAGTCCCCATGCATACTCTCAAGCTGTTCCAAAACCCTTTCAGGGCCCTTCCAGAAATGCATTATGGAAAAAAAAAATAAATTAATCAACCTGTCCTATGTAGTCCAGGTATCACCATAGGGAGGGCAACCAATAAGCCTAGTCTGAACCTCAGCTTACTTCTCAGTTTGATTTTAAAATCAAATATCCTTTCTTCACGCTAGTAATTCTTTCAGCTCAGCAATATAAATTACGCCCTATTTTCACTTAAAGTGATAAAATCAGAAAGCACAAAGACTTTAACTTTAGTGTGTGTGGGAGGAAGTTTCTCCTCTGACTTTTTCAGTGCAACTCAGCAACTTTCAGCTACACAAATGCAGCTCTACAGTCTTTTTGGCAAAGATTAACCAAGATTTCTCAGTATGGTAGACTGACAGAAGTTTTAAAAAAGCAGAGGCTGTTCTGTTTTTTAATGTATCACTACTATTTGCATTTCAAAGTGAGAATGCTTTATCATAGTCTGATCCAACTTTATTAAAAACTCATAACAAGGTAATGTAGTATTACAAATTTATTTAGTTTCTTCGAAGTAATTTTTCAGCATTAAAATTTCACACATATAAAAACTTCAACTTCTATGCATTAAAACCAAAGTATGGATTTTTTTTTTTTAAATTTAAAGGAAGTGCTGTGCTTTTCTCTTTTTTAAAGATCTCATGAACCAAAATCTTCAGTTATAAAGCTGATAAAAATAAGTGATGCACCACCACATTTTTTTTCTTTGACATGTGAAATTCATCTCTTTGGGAAACAAGATTTATTTTTTTTTTTTAAATTGTATCATGAAAGATACAGACCTGAAAAAGGATAAACAATCATACACAAGGCATAAGCATTACACAGAGTAATTCAGACATTTTATAAAGAGATCTGAAAAAGTACCTAAAATAGTGATATTTATTTAGTATAAAATTTCAATAATAAAATATTGCTCATAATAAATAAGAAAACATGAGTTTCATTAATACTGCTCTCCCCTTAAAGCTCTCTTGGATGTAACATGATCAGACCTGATCAAAACTCAAATTTTTACTTTTCCTGTGTATGAAGGAGGCAGGTTTACAGGCTTCAGGTCATTCTTTGTTAGCAACAATTTTATTATCAACAAAACACAGAATTCATTTCAAGGCTCATGCGTAGTTATGGGCAAAAAAACCCCCTAAGTGTGAATAAACCTTATTACAGTAGATTTGAATATCTAAAATATTTGCCTTTTTTGTTAAAACCAAAGTGGAATAAGACTTCTCATGGATTAAAAATGCAAAGAGAAAGCTGCCCAAGTTTCCTCAAAAGCTTCTAAATATCTGTGCAGCTGTACTTAATGGTTATCAAAGCTGTTAGGGAAAGTTAGCTCTATAGTGGGAGAGAAGTTGTATCCCCTTTATATGGGGACATTTGATTTCATTCCTGCTCGTCCCATCTGTAGACACGGCAGTTTGGAGTAGTTCTTCAGCAGCTGCTCAATAGCAATATGACGGACATTGAGCTCTGAGGCCAAAGAGTCCTTTTCTTGGACTTGGTGTGTCAGCTCTTCAAACACATCTGCAAGAACATTATTAGGTTAATGCACTTGGTCCTTGTACTTTCAGAGAGTTAAGAAGCAGTGCTGAACATTAGTATGACAGAGGCACGGACATTTAAGTGGGCTCATGCACAAGAACACCACTTTTTCTGGTTCCAGCACAGCTTGGTGTATGCATTGTAAAACTATAAACTGGTGATCCTGTTCAGTTTAGGTGACCTGAGCCAAGGTAGATCAGTTCATAACTCAAAATGAAGCTGACTTCATTCAAAAAACAAAAACCAAGAAAATACTGTATTCAAGTGCCAGTTTGCAATGCCCAAAGAGGTTACGTAATAAAAGCACCTAGAAGGTTCTTGTTTTACGTGGAAACATCATATACAGAGATTTCAGTTCAAAACTTAGGCGACAGTAAAGCCATCACAATTTATTTTTTAAACAAGATCTTCTTTATTACAAAGCAACACAAACCCAAAACAAAGAGTACTGAAAAATTCTCACCCTGGATTTGCTTGAGCAGTTTTTCATTAAGTTGCTTTAACTCTCCCAGAGTCATCATAGTCACTGTAACAATAAAATCTGTTATTACTACTACTGAAGTCACATTAGCAGACTCCCATTTTCTCAAATTGTCATCATTTGCATCCTAATAATCAACAGATGTGTGGCAGCAAGTCAGAAGCAACATTATTTATCAGTCATTTGTAGAAAGTTTGAAAATTCTCTTTTATGTTGACATAGACAAGGATTTACTCCATAGGAAATGTCAAAAATTCTTCAGTGTCAAAACGCTGGAAATGCAAGCCCTCAAAACAGAAGTGTCCAGAATCAGAATTGCTTGTAAATTGCTTGACACCTTTAAATACTTTACCTTCCTCTGACTGCAAAACATGGTTTTCACAGTGTAACCCCTTCAAGTACGTCTGTTTAATAGTGGGCAAGTGGACAATTCTGAGGCAAGTCCTGCTACATTTGCAAGCTGATAGGAAATGGCTTCTGGACAGGATTTTCAGCATGCAGCTACCTGTTTTGGCTATCAAGTTTTGTGCTTTATGCATATAATAATAATGTACACAGTTTCCACTGAGTAACTCAGTGACAAATGAAGAAGAAAAATCCTAGTTTGATACAAAAATCGACATATAAAAATAGGTTTACTTCTCACTTTCTTGTGCTATGTTCCTAGTGAGAACTAAAAGACCCTCTGCATCATTCAAAAGCCCTTCTGTATCTCAGGTTATGTGTACGTTGATCATCCTCATCAAAAATATATATTAAACCTCAGAGGAGGGAACTGTGAAAGTATTCTGTACTGCCCTCGGTTAACAGCAGCAAACAGGGAAGCACTGGCCTGCTTCCTAGAAATCCTTCGACGCAGCAGTGGTGGGTGCAGGTCAGTGCCATGCCTGCTGCCGAGATACCCTAGGCAGCACGGTGAAAAGTGGCAATCCTGATCACCACAAGAGGATACAGGGCACTGAAACAAGCTTTAAGACCTTGTAATTTTAAAATTTGTTCTTAAACAAATTTAAATTGTGTTTTTAAACAATGCTGCAGGTTAGCAAAGCTCTCACTACATACTTAGGAAAAACCAATGCTGCAATCACACAGCTTTTGTTCAGAGATTTCTCAGTACCAGAATTTTCTATACTGTAAATTTAAAGCGTAAGTTCTTAAAAGGATGGTTTTTACTTACCCACAGGACTATTTGATTATTCTAAGCTTTCTTTTTCAACCCTTCTCACATCTTGCAGTTGTAGGATATTAACTTTCTCTTGCTATTACCAAACCAAAGAATTTGGCAATAGCTAGGATAGCCTACTTGTTACTCAAGACATAAGGCCATTTAAGAGAGAAACGGATCCACCTTTCTCCTCCATCAGCTAGGTACAGTGGTGCTCCTTCCTACCTTCAGCTATCACTAGAACAGAAGATTCCTCTCTCACATCTTTACCATTCTCTAAGTTAACACTTTTTAAGCTCCATGAAAACCCTGATTGGATTTAATATAGTAACTGACAGCTTTAAAAAGAAATTCAAGAATTTCCCCCCCTTCCTATACTCAGTGGTAGGATGTTACTTCCCATTTCTTCATTATTTTCACCAACATTTAACCAACTGTAGCAGATAGGCAGGCTCACACACTTTGTGTGTGTATCAGGACAGGACTGTTTCACGTCACATAATTCTGATACAGAAGGGAAAGGGAGAAGGAACAGAACACCGAAATTAAAGATTATCATTTGCCTCAGCCATAGACAGAATAAAGAAATATTGACCGAGCTATTTACAGTTACATTAACAATATATTTTTTTAGTATAATGCTATGTTGTTGCAGTGTAGGTACTGCAGTAAGGTGGTACCTAATTCTGGCAGAGAAAGTCTGACTAAGTTTTTCTCTAAAATACAAACTTTATATAATCAGAGAGTCTCCAAATGAATGTCTTTTAAAGCTAAATACTGTAAAAAGATTAAAAAATCCCTTATAATACTAAGCAAGAATGCCTCAAAAGTGCATTACACAGTAATGACAGCAGAAAAAAAAAAACTGTTATCATGCTTAAAAGAGCTTTATGTTCCCCCGTCCCAAAATCAGAGATCAGAGAGATAAATTCCAAGTCACTAACTTCAGTTAGATAACCCCATAAACCAGGTCAAGCTTTCATAATTCCTCTGTTAGCTGCTGTCCCAATTTATGTAATCCCAATTTATGACTCCAGAGGACAGGTGGTCAAACAGCACAGTATATCTGTTTTGATTTATGGTTTTAAGACTACTAATTCACTACAAATGCTATATGAAGCATCATACAGCAGTTAAATAAAATCCTTTTATAAAGAATGCGAAATGACTGAACTTTGCAAGGACAGGTTTGTTACTTTGTTAAAAAAATGGGAGCCTAAAGAAACTGATACCAACTTTTTACAGTACCCCTTTCTCACTCTCTCTTCCAACATTCCATTATTACCTTCTTTTTCATTACCTATTTTTCCACTGATTATTTTACCAGCTTTTTTGTCTTCTTTCTCAGGTCTTCTGAAATTCAGAAACGCTCTCCAATTGCTTTTCTCATCTACAGAAGTAAGAGTGGATGTATTCCAGTTTAGGGCCAGGCACTGCTCTAAAAGCAGGATGGTAACTGCAGAGATCTCTAGGAGCTTACTCCTAACACATTTCATGTAGGCAAATTCCAGAGACACTAAAATATCGTAGATTTTTCTAAATACTTCTTCTAGCGACCTTCTTAAATAATGGGAAAACTTATTTTCTGCTGCTTTCAGTATCACCACAGTCAAAAGAAGTGCTCAGGTCTGCTCCTACAGCCTTTAAGAGGACATGGTGGTGTAAAGGCCTTACCATTTTCTTATGCTCAGTAAACAGAAGAAAAAAAATCTAGTAAAATGCATAAGGAAAGTCTGCTACTTATTAAGACCATTTAATTTTTTATGTTGTTTCACAAGTTTGGTCTGCTACCCTACCTCTAATTTCTCCTATTGCTTAGGGGCAGCTCTCTGTAAAATGTAACTGAACTTGTGTGGTGCCTTGAGTAAGACAGTTGTTTTCAGGAGCTTAATAATCTCCACATGCAGGACTGCAACTGCCAGGACTGACACATTAAAGTGACTTGCAATCAAGTGTAACAGTAATTTTTTTGTGTAAATTAGGCATGTCCTGTATCACATTGGGGTATAACTAACAGGAAAATTAAAACAAACCACCCAAACTCCCACACCAACCACACCCTCCACAGTATTTGCTTAGCCATGTAGCCTTTTTCTTCACAGATTTTACAGTAACTCCGAACTGTTAAAAGCTGCATTTCAGGCTGTGAATTCAGGCCCTGTGGGGACATTAAGTGGTCAAGAGATATTTCAAGGAATGCCCCTGCTTGCAAGGTTGCATGTAAATCGATATATACTTACATTCTTCCCTGCTGTATTGAGGATGCCTTCTATGAACACTTGTGAGTGAACCACCTTCAGCTTTTTCAGCCTTCTGGGCTTGGTTGTGATTAGACCACAAAACACTGCTGCAACAGAAGGTAGCACCTGTTTCTTCTAACACACCAAGTCTGAAATCAGTGGATTCTCTTTGTTCCAAAAGAGTTTGTGAGCAGCTCGAGATGCCTCCAGAATTCCCATCTATCCATTTTGCAGAGTATCTAGGTACTGGGGAGTCAAACTGTGGCAGTAATTTTCTATCAGTCTGATGTCTGAAGTTAAAAAGCTGGTGTTGGGATGTTTTTGAGCTTTCAGGATCAGAGTCTAGATCCTTGTTTTGTGCATACTGTATGATCCAGTTAATTTTTTTGCTCAAGATATTTTTTACTTCTGCATATGGACTTTTAGAGAGCTTTGATCGTGGACAGTCCTGATTTGCTATTAAGTGGAATTTTTCAAAGCAGTCTCTGTGCCCCCTTAAAGATCTTGTATGTAGAAGATCTGACCTTGGTACTCCTGTAAAAACAAAATAGAAAAATGTTCACTTACTGTATACTCAACTAATTTTTCAAAATCTTTACTCACAAGCAACCAAGAAAACAAAAACTTAACTGATGCTTTCCTATTAACAGTCTAATCACTGAAGTAAACCAGGATATGTAATACTCTCAAATTTTTTGAAATTCCACTCAGTCTTGAGTCCTTAGCATACAAAGCGTTTTGCACATGGTAATCTCTAGTGCAGGATTTAGAGATTACCTACATGTGCCTCTTGGATGATAACATGGATGAAGCAAACTGCTAACTCTGTGCATATTGTATCACACCTATACACAAGTATATAAGCTGTAGAAGTAAAATAATCCCAACTATATATCAGAAAGTTCTATAGAACAATACTGAAGAGCATTTTGAAAGCAGTCATTCATGCTCCCATCTTCTATGGATAACATTATGAGCCATCTGCTCAACAAATACTGCAGTGTGCAGGCTTGTGTCATCCAAGTGGTCAAATATAATTCAGACTTCAGTCTTAGTTTATTGTTTTGCATTGGTATAAGCCTGTAGCCTAGCTAGAGAAGCAAGTTCTAACACTGTCGACACTTGCCAACATTAAACTGTCCTGAAATTAATTTCATGCAAGATGGATGTTTATTCTCCTCTGTGCTTGTCCTCCTTCAAAGACTATATCATATAGCTGCAGCAGGTAACTTACTCAAACCTCAAAGTAATTGATAGTGATTGACATATTAAAAAGGAACACAATCTGTGAAGATCCACGGTTGGTGAGTGAACACAGATGGTATGAGAAATGACTGTTTCATGAAGTTAATAGTACTCCAGTACAAAATTACTTTCTGAAACTTCAGTGGATATTTACTTTCCTTCAGATCCACCTATGCAGTAGATTCAGTATCCAAGTCCAGAAAATTGAACAGTTCAACATTTATCTCAACACCCAGTATACTACTTGGGAAGGTGCGGGATAATGGCTGAGGTGACTTAAAAATTAGAACTTATATTCACACTTTTAGATAAGGCACAGCATTGAAGAAGCTTCCCAGGTGGAATGCGTCTGACATGCAAGGAATCCATTCCATGGGAGTTCCCTAGGCCTGCAACCTGAGATGTTGGTAACACCAGGGGAACTTGGTGTGCTGACTCTAAGAGGCGCTGCCCGGAGGGTGCAGCGGTGTAGAGATGTCACAGCCAGGCTCTGCAATAATAGGGGAAATTAAAGGTATCATGGAACTGATAAGCTGCATATTTACTACCCTGGGCCAACAGCCTGCCACGTTTTTGACAAAATGCTGTCCTTTTGGTGAACTTTGCTCATAACAACATCATTATAATACCAAAACACACCTCCATCCCAAAAGCTACCCGCCTCCAAGGTGCAACCACCCCTCACTGAGCTTGCGCACTGAATTTTCCTAGCTTATACTTTTCTTGCTTCGCTTTTAAAGCTTTACACCAATCCTAAACAAAGGTATGTATGACTAGAGTCACTCAAGCTCCACCCGAAAGGTGAAAGATAGTATAAAATGGCTTAAGAGAAAGAGAATGTGAGGGAAGACACCATCGTGTACCACTCTGACGTTTGGGATCAGTCAACGGGCTGAGCCTCTCTTCCCCCCCCCATCAGGACGCCTTTGGGTAAGAGTCGAACACTTGGTTATATCAAGTGCCTCCCCGGGAAACTTAGAAATCTCTATATATAGAGTCACTTTATTATCTTTTAATGTGTTTGTGTCCGGCCGTGTTACTCATATTCTTGATATACACGTTGTGTCCGGCTGTGTTATATATATGTTTGTGTCCGGCCGTGTTATTCATACTCATATTCTTGGTATTTGCATGTGCTTTGCAGACAGTGAATTTCTCACCGGTAATCCAAAGAATCTGTGTGTCTGTTGCTCTAATAAACTGCACTCTTCACTGCTCTGGCCGTGACAGTTCCTTCAACACGACCAGACTGGGGGGTGTAAAAATTAATGCTGTTGCCTTAGCGAAAGCCCTGAACTAATAAGTGGCTATACACACAGTCCTTAGAAAATAAACCGTTGACCAAGTCTGGGACTAGGACTGGATCTAGCCGCACCTAGACTCCTCTCTGAGAGGGAGTTTAGAAAGCAAGGGGGTCCTGTCTGAACCTCGTGACTCAACGGGAGGGTTTCCCCCCCCAGCCACCTATTTGTATGCGACAGTAACTCTTAACGCAACAGAAGGTCCCAATATAATGAAAAACAATTCTGTCAAATAAGTTCCTCATTGCCAATAACAAATAATATACCTGTGAACCACTGGTTGAAAGTGCTCAATGCTTACTAAATCCAGAATATTTAAATCAACATATGATAATGCAATTTATCTTTGAAACTAGGCAACATGAACCAAGCTGCAGCCATTTTACCTTTTAGCACAGAAGGAAGTAGATAAATGTGATTAAAAGAAAAACCATGAAATGCAACAGGTAACAAAATTTGATAATAGAGACTTTAATGAGCAAAGCAATTAGCAGAAAGCTACATGTTACAACAATTCTCAGTTATATCTGACTTACCCTCTTAAATTCTTACAGTAAACTTTAAACCCCCATCCCAAACGATTAAAAAATAAGCTGTTTTTTTAAGTGATTAAATTCCGCAAAATCTCAAACTACTCTCAAAACTACGTACAACAGTAAAATTCTTAACATGAATCTACTCAAAACAAATCCAAGCACTTAATTTTTATTATTTCACTTGCTGGTAAGTGGCATTTCAAGTTGGCATTTCAAACATTGAGAGTAGCCATTATAAATTTTTGATTTTCCACTCTTTGGGCAGCACTGAAACTCAAGAGCATTACTGTTCTGGTCAAGTTTCTAAGAGCATACACAAAATTTATGGGGCAAAATGACAAAGAGTGGAAAATGAAAGAGGACAGCAGTGGAGTTTATTTTGTTCTTAGCAGCAGGGGAGAAAGGTAAGGTCATGAAAACAGACACTCCTCCTGTCCATGAGCTAAGTATTACAACAAACAAAAAAACACACCCTAACCAGAGGCACCTTTTAAGAAGGAAATTCCTGAGCAAAGTACAAAGACAGATGTTGTCTTCATGGGTACAGAATCAAGATTCTCAGCTAAACACCTCAAAATATCTTTCAACCTCTTTCAGCAAATAGACATTCACTAACTTTTCTTAAGCTCTACATGATCTACTGCCTACTTGCAAGGCTATTTTCCCTCTCTATCTCTACAGAGTCTTTAAAAAACAAAACAAAAAATTTCTAGTGAAAACAAGGAAAGACAAGTCATTTATTTTCATGACTTAACAGTACAGTTTGAATATAGCAAGTCTGCTTAACTCAAGTAGCATGACGGAAACCCTTAAATCTTTAAGCCGTCAAGGAAGAGCAAACACTGTCAATTGAAAAGTTACAAGGCCTATATTCACAACCTTGCAAACCCTACAAAACCAGATTGATTTGTTCAATGTTGTTTGCCTTACCCAAGTGATTCTTCAACATGCTACACTGCTGATGCTTACAGTGCTTTCTTTTACTTACAGAAAATGTCATCAGATTGGCTGAAAAACAAGTTTTACAATGTTCTATGCAATAACGCTCAGGAACCTACCTAACAATTTGACAATAAGATGAATGAATGAAGCCAGTGTCTTCTGATCACAGGACAGAGTAATCCTGTCTAAAGCAAATACTTGAAAATTTGGTGAAGAAGAGGGAAGAGAACTGCGGAAAGGACAGTTAGTAAGTCTGGGACAAATGCAGTTTTGCACAAACTGTTTCTAGTTCACAGCTGCTAATAGGCATTAACATCTGTTTTGCTCTCAGGATACCACCCTTCTCCCAACTCAAAAAAATCAAACATACCTACCAAGTTCTTACTTCTCCTTATTCTCCCCTGCATCCCCCTCCTTCCCCAAAACGAGGGAAAGGACTACTGCACTGTTCCAATTAAAAACAGAAAAACTGAATCTTGCAAGTTTAATGAAATATTTCCAGAGCTGGTTCTAGAGGCATGGCCTCTTGCAGTTAGGTCCTCTGCCTGGCACATCTGAAGAAGCAGGTCAGACTACATTTCCTCACATATACACACTATCACTTCTTGGGCAATCACAAAAGAAACACCCACACAACAAATTATACAATACTGCAGTCTCACTTAAAAATATTCCTTTAAGGCTTTCTGCTTCATTATTTCCATGAGAATAACATGTTACTTGTCCAATAGGACAAGGGTGTGAGACCACACAAAACAAACACACAATTTCAGTTATACAAAAAAAGAATAAGTACAGCATGACTTTATGAAGCCCCATATGATTTTTATGTCTAAGCCATAAGCTTAAGGTTACTCAAGTCTTTCCTTCTGACAAATTTATCTTCTAAAAAGGTTCTGAACATTGTTAACGTGCCCACTCCAGAGGAATGCTGCTCAAAGAAATCTATTTTATCAGAACTCAGTAATATCGGGTATGCATGAAATTAGCAACTATTACAAAAGAAAAAAAATGTTATTTCAAAAGTCTAAGTTTTGCTATTTATATGCCACATATTAGCCATAAGGTCACTATTTCTGAACATAGAGCAAGTTATTACAAAACACTTCCAATATACAAGAATAAACAGCCTCTCTCCAGCCAGAATTTACAGGCTTCCCCATCTCTTACTCCACTAAAAAAAAAAAACCAAAACCCAAAGAGGTCTATCTAAATACTCTTCAGAGTATTCTTCAACCAGTATTGTACAGAATTGCTAACAGACTTGCTTCAGCTTTCACATAACTGGTTTGGATTTCTACTGTAACAAACAATGCAAAAACCCAAAACAACCCTCAATCTTTCCTTTGTACTAAAGTGAGAATTAGTCCTTTCCTACAGAGAGGAGCTGAATAACATCAGGCACTAACCTTCTGGAATTGCATCCCAAGAGCCGAGCATTCACAGCAGCTGCTGTGCCAGCACAAACTAGTAATGATGTACCAGTATTACAGCAAGTAAGAGTTCGTTTCTTTGACACAAATCCTTCTGTTGTGGGCAATACCATCAGCTTTATGAGGCGGAAAAGATGCCTATTTCTTTTTGGTAAGACTTAATACTCCACTCAGATTACTTCATATTTTTCCCTTTCTCACAACTGCAGCAATATCTACCAGCTGGTAAACTGGCATGGGTCAAACAAATGATATATAAAGGTGATTCAGTTTTAGAAGACACATTACTTTATTCAACACTATATACAAAGAGACAAATAAAGCAAGGTAAGACTTCTGTACATTACAAGAAATAATATCGTAATTTTGATAGACAGCAATTGTCAGTTCTGGGGATTTTCACAGGGTTTCAGTTCTGTCTCAATGTTCCTGTTTGCTAATACCCACCTCAACCTTTTTATTTTTTGGCTGGTTCTTCAAGTCAGCAGTCATACAGCCATCCGCACTTGGAGGTATGTGGACATTTGTCCTTTGTCTTTCTTTCCAAAAACAGGATTGCAGACTATGTCCACGTATGTCCTACCCTTCATATTTATTTTTTCAGAAAAGGAAAAAGAACCTCAAAAAGCAGCAAAAAGCCCACAACCATCCAGAGCAGGAAAGTTTCATCTGTGGAGGAAAAAAAAAAAATCCACCAAAACTCAGTAACATCTAGAAGACCATATCTAACTAACTTAAGACAGCAGATATTATTAGGAAACAAGTTCACACCAGAGATCATTCCTCAAGTGAACAAAGATGCACAGGATGACACTAAACCTCAAGGCAAATCATAAAAGAATGTAAGTTTACCATCCATTATTTGCTTCTGATTCTGGTAACTCATGTGTCCTACATGAAATATGAATGGTATCACTTTACTCAGCAATATCTTTGTATGTTGAGCACTTCTAAGAACAGGGCTGCTTCTTTAAGAGCCTAGTATTTAGGCAAAAAAAGAAGAATATTTCAATTTAAGCTATACAAGAGGAAGAGTTTCTGCCTATGCTGGTACAGTTCTCAACATGAGTCCTAATCTACTCCTGCAAAATAATTTTGTAAATGAATGACTAGCAATTGGGCAATTTATAAAGTAGTACACATTTTTGTAACTTCTAGTTATTCATAAGTGCAAAGTAGCAGAAAGCAGGGAGAATATTTACCATATAACCAGGTGTGTAATCACATCTCAATAAATTCTACCCCATTTTAAAGCCTTTGTACTTGAAAGTAAATCAGTTCCCATCATATTAATGTTCTGGGTTTGTTTTTTTTTTTTTGAAGGGAAGAAGTCTACAAAGACTGTATTTCTGCCTTTGCAACCAAGTCTTCGAGAACTACATATAACTCTTCTTCATGATAAAGATACAGATCTAAGTTGAAATGTTTGCTCACACATATATAAAGCTGGCTAGAACAGCTGTCTTATTTGGAGATTATAATCATAATGAACAAGTTCAATTCAAAAGGAATGCTCTTGAATACCAAGACTACTTCACATCCCTTCACAAACAAGTGTTTTCATTAAAAAAAAATAAATCAGTGATCATTAGCATGCTTGTTTTCTTCCACAGTTTTTTTTTAATTTGTTATTTTAAAAAAAAAAAACTTCTTATTTGGTCTTTTAGCTCCATCAGTTGAAAATAATGTTAAATAAAGCCTGCATTCTCTTCTTAGCAATTTATAATGCAATGCTGGAAACTAGTTGTTTTTGCAATGGTGAATAACCATAGCTTGAGCTGCTGAAGAGGAAAAAAAACCCTCAGAATTTAAGATGGAGTAAACTAAAATTAACAAAAATACTTCTAGACACATGAATAGTCAATTATAAGTTTGTACTATGACATTTGTTAAAGCCATACTAAAGTCCCTTTAAAGAATTTACAAATACGTATGGGTAAGATTTATACCTGACCATAGAGAAAGGAAAAGAAAAGCTGCCTTCTCAGTATAATGCTAGCATCCACCATACATACAGCTTCCATAAATGTGTAAAGTACATGTGGTTATTAAGGACAGTCAAAGGAGAGTGAGTGCACTTCATAATACAAATTTGTATAGTATTGGCAACATGGGTGAAGTTCTCTGTTTAAGTCAGAACACTTAGAAAAGGTCCACCTCTAGTTTTAGCTAGTTGTGGAAACTGCCTTCATAGCCAGTGAAGAAATGCTTCTTGGGCACAACTCACCTCATCCTAAATAGTTAACTCTAGAAAGATTTATGATAGGCACCTATGCTTTTTCCTTTAATCCTATAAGCATGAACCCTTGTGAAAAGCACCAGTCTGTGGCTGCCTACTTTAAGAGCCCCGGCTTTCACAACACATTCCAGCTGCTGCTGCTGCCCTCAGCTGTCTACCCCGCACACATACAGTACTGCTCTTGAAACAGGGATGTTCAGCCAGCTCATAAGGCAGCTCCTGAACAACTGCTAGTGTCCAGTCGGAACACGAAGATCAGACAAGCTCAAGTTTGGTTTACCTAGTTAGCGTACAGGGCTAAGACCTGCAACAGACAGGGAAATGCTTCACAAGACATTAAATGTTCACGTTCATCTATTTTACGCCACTGCTGCGTATTGGTCTGCTCATTAAGAGTGCTGAAAGAGGGGGGTTCTTACAGAAAAGCAGATCCCAAGACCTGTTCAGAATACATTAAATAAAACCAGTCCGTGATGACCTAAGACAGCAAGTCATTCACACATCTAAATGACAAGGGGTGGGAAAAACTGATATTGTTCCGTTGTATAATTCTAGCAACACTGAAAAATGGGATCATTAGAGACATGTATCTCCAATACATCTGCCTGACAAGACTTAAAGCCAACTGCTATTTTTAAGCGTATGCATGCAATTTCATTTGAGAGTTAAATCTTGTGATTTATTAGATTGTCTAGAATGAAAATGCCAATGCCATTCATTAACTTCCAAAAACAGACACATGGTAAAGACTAGATATTATCTTGTTCATAAATTAAAGTTCTCTCCTTACTTTCATATGATAAAGCCAGTGCATTCCATACATCAGGTGAGCACACAAATCATCTTCCATTGCGATTCTATTAGCTCACTTGTATTTTAGCACATAGCAAAGACATCCTATATAAGACAGAACAGGGCTCCAACTGACCCTTTAAACACATTTTCAAAATTCATGTTTCCTATAAACTACTTCATTATCCAAGAAGAGAGTTTACCACTGTATTAGACAAGCAGATATATTCTGATGAAAACTTTACTACAAGAACTACTATGTCAAAGATGTCTCACACCTTGTAAGAAAAATCAATGAACTGACCTAGAAGACAGTGGAAGCCATAAGACAATATTTCTGTATTCTGGATGATGCCAGGTAAGTAACATAACTGCTCAATTTACTTGTTTGCATGTATAAACCTCCCAAATTTACACATAGAGAATTGAAAAATGTACTTTTTGAACTAGCCACACAGCTCTATTATTACTCAGTGGTACTTATATGGCACTTAGAAGATTAAGAATAGCATCTCCAACCATGTTAGGACTCGAATTCGTAGTTAAGTGGTTTACGGGAAACTGCAGCTAGTTCCACAAGTCCATTCAAGTTTGCAGAAATGAGTCATACCCCTGGACTGCAAATGCTACCTTGAAACAAGTTCTCATCTGTCTAGCTTAAAGGGCAATGATTAAACTTTTTAGCTTTTGTTGCCAGAATAATATATCGTATTGGTTATTATTTCATTAACATTGAAAAAAAATAAGGATGAGTAATATTTTGGAACAGAATGAAATTAAAACAGCAGTTTCCAATCCTTTCAGCTACACCTTACAACCCATTTTCTTTCAGTGAGATATTCTTTTGTAGGGTGTAAGAAGGAAAAAAAAATGAAATTTGAGTGCTTACAGCTTTTAACAACTCAACCACTTTGTGTTCACCTTTAAAAAAAGAACACAATGAGAATATTACACAAGATTTTATAAACCTGAACAGGAAAAATGCTATGCAATAAGACTGATTTGTTTATAGCATCTTTGTCTCAACCTGGAGACTGGGATGCACCAACCTGATGCTGAAATTGCCTCAAATGCTGTAAGTCTACCAGCACTTTAAAGGCCCATGGAAATGTAACTATCTTAACATAAATCAGGGGAATAGATGCCCAGTACTTACACTATCTCTTCTTTCGTATTACAAGACCTGGGATACAGACTGTCATTTACTATTCAGCTGTTGTTCAACTCTAAGCAGAAATGGAAGCAAGCCAGTTAGTTTGCTTGTCAGCTAGCATTCTCCAAGATGTTATCATAGCTAGCAGCATCAGATAAGCAAAAGAGTGGATAAAAAACAGCTCAATCAGGTTTCCCCCTTCTATTATGGCTTTGTCTCCATTACAAACCCTTGAGTTTCAGGAAACTCACAGATTTTTAAATAATTCTACATTAAGACATACCAGCATAAAACCAGGTTAAGATAGCTACATTATCTATGACAAATACTGTAAAGCTAAACCGTAATTATTACAGACGTTCAGTTTTGAAACCTTCAGAGACAAGTCCGATGTTTGAACAAATACATTCTAGTATTACGTTCCTGAAGCTGGGATTTCCACAGGCATCGTCCAGAGGATCACAAAGCGTGCATTAACAAAGGACACATCTGCATTGCACAATGCATTCCCATGTGAAGAAATCTAAACAACTCTAAGCAGCACCACAGGCAGCACAACCACTTAGCACTCTAGCCGCCTCTGCGTGCTCTGTGAAACACAGGCTAGATGGTTACAGCCTCCTCATAGGAGAATCAGGGCACAGTCAGGTATCTCTGCACGGCACTGCGTTCTTATGTGGAAACCCTACAACCGGAATTCCAAAGCAGCTTGTACGGACTCCACACTCAGGCAGAGGGGTTTGTTTTGTTGATATATACACATACAGACAGCTTTTATACATACACACACATATATTTTTGTGTGTTCATATATTTTCTCCCCACTCTCCAGTTGTAACTGCAGATCTGTTGTTAGTATTATATATTTGCTACCAGAGTTCAGTTAATCGTTTTCCCATATTATAATGAAATTAAAAAGGAGAAGAAATTTGTCTCAAACTAACACACAACACATGATTTCCTGGTTTATGCAATCTAGTTACATACAAATTTAAAACGTTTCCTGTTTCAATCCACAGATTACTACTGTGACACCTAGTTAGAAAAACAAAACAGTACACAACAATCTCTGCTGATGTTCACTTCACCTGCACAAGGCAAACAAAAGCCAACATCAAACTCCAGCAGACCCATGACAAGGTATTATAAACCCCACCTAGAACTTTAAAACCACTGCACAGAATCAGCTTCACTTCTCCAAATGTTAGTTTAGTATTTCATATGTAAGTACTCTCCATATTTTAAAGTTTAAGAATCACGTTAGTATTCTGTTGTGCTAAATCACCCAGTAATGATCCTTCAGACACAAAAGCTAGTTTTGCAGTAAAAGTATTTATCTGTAGCTCAGTCCACTCAGCTTCCCTGAGCATGAATCCTCAAACTAAGTGAACTGAAAGAGCAAGTGCAACAGGGACAAAAATACTGTCCTTTCAAGACACCCCCCCCCCGCATTTAGATTGAAGATTAGCACTGCTAAATTCTCCTAGGAACTTACTCTTTCCCTGTTCAAGAAAGGTTGCTGACATGTAATGTCAGCAGTCAGGAGAAAGTTTAAACGTGCATCTTGGCTTTCTGTTTATTCTGTATGCCCATTTTCCCTTTTCTCCTCTCTTTGCTACCACTCTTTCAGTCAACTTCACAGAAGCAGACCCTATAATCTATATACATCACTCCTGAACAAATTCTGCAACGGACATCACAGCTGAACTCCAAACCGCACTCAAACCAGTGGTTTCTGTGAATTAACTGAACTTAGTAAGAAGCATAATCACATTTTAGGCTAAGCTATCATTTTATTTCATTAAAAGACTAAAAATCTACTATTAAAAACAATTATGATGGAGACCTGATTTCTGATAAAAAACATAAAGGTTTTACGACACAGTAACTAACTTCCTCATTCAGAAACTCAGCAGTTATTTAATTAAGGCAGACCACAGATTAAGCTTTCTGTATAGCAGTCTTCTCTATAAAGGACTATAAGAATAACTTGATTTTTTTTTGGTGTTTGTGTGTCATGTCCCGTCCCCCCTCCGAATTATGTATCATTATCAAGCTATTGCCCAAACATAATACAGTTTACAAAAAAACACTCCAATGTCAGGAAGCTAAAGGCTGAGACACATCACAACACTGATCCAGGAAGAAGTCTGTTGAGTCATTACAGATGGGGATGGCCCCCGATTTGCTCATTTCTAATTACTCACTTAACCAAGGCAATCAACAACATTACCATCTACACACAAGCAAACTTGTACAGCTGTTGAACTCACAGATGTCAGAAGACACAAAGATTCACCAATACTAAACTAGAATGTGATTAAGTGCAGCTAAGTGAATTAGATTTCTGTAGTGTTTTGTTTATATACATTTGAGAAAGTCTCAGATTTCAGAGGGCATTCAGGTGATTAAGCCTGGGGCTAGATCAGTTTTAAGTGCATGGATTTACCATAAACAGCTTTAAGCTATCAGATGCTGGCATAAAGGGAAATAGAATTGTTCTCATGAGTTTTGTTAAAGCACTAGAATATGACACCCTTTTTTAAAAGGACACTGGGAAACCTACTTCCAGAATTTTATACATAGACTCATAGAATCATTTAGGTTGGAAAAGACCTTTAAAATCATTGAGTCGAACCATAAACCTCACACTGCCAAGTCCACCACTTGCCCTTGCACACGCATCTGCAATGCTCCCTTCTATCCTGACACAACTCCTAGTAAGGACTGGATGGTCAGGAAAGATGGAAGAGGTGCTACGCATTCCCCTAAAGTCAGACAGCACTTAACACATGGAAGTTAACAGGGTGCTGCAAACAGTGGGAGTTACTTAAGCATCCTGCAAGATGCTGAGCTGTGACTAATAGCCTGCCTGTTCTTGAACAGCAGCTATTTCATACTTCACTGAGGGAGAAGTTATGCATGCACATCAACACTAAAAATGAGCAAGCCTTAAGCACTGTCCTAGCTGTTGCATTAATATATTTTTAGAATAGCCTATTTCACTTCCTGAATTACCTAAAAATATATGTACGTGTTTTAATTGCTTGGATTTTTAAATATGATGTTAAATAAAAAGGCAAACTATTAGCCAGAATGAGACGTATTTGTAAGCATGGGATAGCACATCTACAGAGTTGATATAGTTGATACAGGGGATTGAGTGTGCCCTCAGTAAGTTTGCAGATGACACCAAATTGGGTGGGAGTGCCAATCTGCTCGAGGGTAGGAAGGCTCTGCAGAGGGATCTGGACAGCCTGGATGGATGGGATGAGGTCAATTGTATGAGGTTTAACAAGGCCAAGTGCAAGGTCCTGCACTTGGGTCACAACAACCCCATGCAATAGTACAGGCTTGGGGAAGAGTGGCTGGAAAGCTGCCTGGCAGAAAAGGACCTGGGGGTGCTGGCTGACCATGAGCCAGCAGTGTGCCCAGGTGGCCAAGAAAGCCAATGGCATCCTGGCTTGTATCAAAAATAGTGTGGCCAGCAGGACTAGGGAAGTGATCATCCCCCTGTACTCGGCACTGGTGAGGCTGCACCTTGAATTCTGTGTTCAGTTTTGGGCCCCTCACTATAAGAGAGACATTGAGGTGCTGGAGCATGTCCAGAGAAGGGCAACAAAGCTGGTGAAGGGTCTAGAGCACAAGTCTTACGAGGAGTGACTGAGGGAACTGGGATTGTTTAGTCTGGAGAAGTGGAGGCTGAGAAGAGACCTTATTGCTCTCTACACCTACCTGAAAGGAGGTTGTAGTGATGTGGGTGCCAGTCTCTTTTCTTAGGTAACTAGCAACAGGACGAGAGGAAATGGCCTCAAGTTGCGCCAGGGGAGGTTTAGATTGGATATTAGGAAAAATTTCTTTACCAAAAGGATGGTAAAGCATTGGAACAGGCTGCCAAGAGAGGTGGTGGAGTCATCATCCCTGGAGGAGTTAAAAAAACGTGTACACGTGGCACTTCGGGACATGGTTTAGTATGCATGGAGGTGTTGGGTTGATGGTTGGACTAGATGATCTTAAGAGGTCTTTTCCAACCTTAATGATTCTATGATATGACTTACAGTTGATTCTGTTCAACAAGTAGCTATATTATAATACATCTGAACTTCATTAAAATATAAGCAGGAGGTTAGTATGAAAACATATAGTATAACATTCTGAGTTAGTGAATTATCCATTTCATTCCCTACCCAGTGCTGCCAAAAGATTGTTATTTTAGAAGTATATAAATCATAGTCTTTGTCACAGGAAAATACAGGAATGCAATAGACATGTCAAAAGTAGAAAGAGTGTGACCATGGATATGGTAAAGGGCTAGCTCACACAGTGGTTCAGCAAAAGAGTCTTATAATGATTCTTTATAAAGTCACTTACACAACCTCTGCCACCCTTAAGCCTCCTCTTCCTATAAAAGCAGTAACAGTACATCTTTTCAAATTGGTACAGAGAAGACAGAATATTGGAAATGGAGATATTTTGATGCTATAATGATCAAAGATATTAATACTTTTCTTTTACTATGTAAAATAAAAGATTAAGAATATAATGGTTCATGTAAATTCAGGTGAGCTTTCATCAGTATTCTGTTCAAATAGTCTTTTAAAATTAACTGAAAATTTAAAAGATTATGCAAATTAGTCTGCTGCACAGATTAAGTCTTTACCATTATCAAGTCTACTTCAAGTTCCAGGGGGAAAAAACAAAACAAAACAAAAACCACTGTTCCAGCTAAAACACATGATTATTTTGTAAAGTAATATCCATAACAAATAACTTCGACAAATCCACAGCTTATCTCAAACAACGGAGCATAGAAACCATCCAGCAATTTTTAATGCATCCTGTTTTATTTGTTTCAACACTTCCAAAACAAAACTAGATTCTGAATGTAATACAAGTACTTAATTCTCATTACGGCAGTATGTTTTTTTTCTCATTTTAAAGCCTACAGAGAAAAACCTCTTAACTCCACTTCATACTGAGAACCATAAGCCTATCATTTTAAAGCATTAAGAAAACTCAAGCAGGCTGACAGGTTGTCTTAGGTTAGATAGTTGCTCCAAGTTTTATCAAAAAGTACAAACACACAAGCATGTCTCTTCTAAACAAAAGCATAAAGCATGCAAATTAGTACTGAATTACTACGAAAGTATTGTTCAGATTAAAATAATATTGCCTCTAATAGCAACAAAGACCTTAAAGGAACCACTTTTTTTTTTTTAAATCAAAACACAGCACTGAGTTTTTAAAAAGTGATTCCAATTTGCTAATGCACTTTTCAGGTTTCTGTAAGGTAAGAACAAAATTTTATTACTTATACATGCATTAAAAGTCAGATGCACAATAGAAACAGTGTATGGAATGCATATCCTTACAGCCCCCTACATTCCAGTCAGTTTTATGCTTCCAGGGTTCAGAATAAGCTACTAGATCACTGGGTACAGTGCACATATCCCATAGCACTTCACGCTCAGAAAGACTTGATCTTAAGACTTTAGCGTACTCTCGTATATATCAGAGACACAACAAATCTTACTGCCATCAAGAAATGGGACTATTCACATAACAGTGTTAGGATCTTCATATTCAATTGCCCCATACCAATACAGATTACTCTAGGTAGTCACATGCACGTACAATTGGCAAATACCACTTTATATAACTGGAACAAATTACTTTGTTGCCCCCAAAACCAAGCAACAATATTTATACTTTCAAAAAATCCTTATTTGACTTAGAAAAGGGAAATAACTAATCTACTGCTCATTCATGCCCAACACTTGATTTATACATGAAGAACAACAAGATTAATAAATTCTGTAGCAAAACAAGGTTTGAAATTCTAAAAATACCATTTTGGAGGCCAGACACAATGCTTACAAGACCAGACTTTTAAAAGATGGACAAACTTCCTACTTCATAATTTGCAAACTTTAAGAAGCTCTGACAATGAACCCCGTTGTATCATATTACATGTAGTATCACCTTATGAAAGCAAAAATAATCTGATTTTTTCTAGTGAAAGTGAAACATTCATCTGCTTCCAAAAAATACTATTATGCTTTAAAACTTGCAATTTAAGTAAGTTTTATACACAGACCCCTCTAACTATTGAACGAAAACCCTGAATAAAGGCAGAACAAGAACTCCTTCTGATCTGAATTAGTACCAGAGGTCTAATACCAAAAGGTGAAATTAACACCAGAGCATTTCAGAAGCTCTTGGAAGCAGGGGGGAGGGGGGTGGGGGGTGTACATCTTCACATCTAGAGGAGCAGGTGCTAGTGCACCTAGGACACCCACCTTTACTGGAAATGGGCTATTTAGGAGCCTAACAAACTAGTTTGGCAGCAAGAAAACTTTCTAAATATACACGTTTTGAAACCTAAGCCTTTATGAAAGCTTTCATATAAGCTCAATTTGTGTTCAGCTCCACGCTAAGCCGTCTATAAACAAAGTTCGCACAAGACGACTCGTATTAAAACGTTACCTTCGATGTTCAGCTCAAAACAAACGTGGCAAAACGACAGCGTTTCCTTCTCGGTCCCCAGCTTGCAGACGCTGCAGACGTTGTCATCGTCCAGGTCGATACTCACAAACTGCTCCTCGTTCATAGTGCCCTTGGGGGGGAGAGAAGGGGGCGACAAGGGACGGGACCGTTATTTCAACCGCCACCGAGGGGAAGCACCGGCTGCCCCGCGCCTGGGGAGGCGGCAGGCAGCACCACACGCCGACCCCAGCCGCTGCTCCGGCCCCTCGCCGAAATCCCCGGCACGGCCCGCCCCGACACGCCGGGCCGAGGGCGGAACGAGGGAGGGAGAGTCCCGGGAAAGTTTCTGCCTCAGAGAGTGGGGGACGCGGCGCGGGCAGCGGCCAGGCCGCACAGCGGGGCCGGGGCCGGCAGGGACCGAGCCCTCCCGCCGCCTCCGCACCCGCGCACCCCTTCCCTCCCCCGGACGCCGCCCCGTCCCGCTCCCCCCCCAGCTCCATCCGCAGGCTCCTCATCCCCCGCTTCCCCACGCACCGGCAGCGCGACGCTCTGCCACCGCCAGAACCGCGACAGCCCCAGCGCCGGTCCCGGTCCCGGTCCTAGTCCCAGTCCCGACCCTGACCCCGCTCACCGCCGTTCCGTGCCGTTCCGTGCCCTGCCGTACCACCCGCCCCAGCGCCACGCTCTACTATTGTTCGGCCGCCAGCGCCTCCGCCGCCGGAGCTCGGCGCCAGGCACCGCCCGCCGCTTCCGGCCCAGACCACGGCTCCTGCGGGACGGGGGGGAGCAGGGGATGCTGAAGCCGCGCTCCGCCGCACCTCGGCGGCTGGCGTCGCCTCAGAGCGGAGCAATGAGGGCGGCGAGGCGGGATGAGCTAGCGGCTGCCGCCTCCCCGCCCCCCCGTGCGGCCACTGGGGGCGGCACCTCCCCTGCTCCCCGGCAGCAGTTGGGCTCTCCCAGAGAGCGGCTGCAATGCCTCCCCCGCGTGGGGCGGGGCGGGGCGGGGGGTGAGGGGAAGTCCGCCCGGCGCCGCGGCAGCCCCGCCCCCCGGCACGGCGGGGCGTGTCCGCCCCGCCCCGCCGCGAGGGAGCCGGCGGGCGGGGATGCGCAGCGTGGCGGTACCGGTACCTCGCTTGGGGCCAATTGTGCTGTTACCCCGGCGTATATAATACAGAGTACGCTTGGGATTCGTGTCGATGAGGTGTTGTTAGGAGTGCCGAATTCGTTTGCGTGCAGGAATTGAGGCCGGGGAGGGTTTGCTGGGCGGCAGGGAAAAAATACAGTCACGATCTGCCGCCGCGTGTGTGTGCGGAACCGGCGCATCTCTGCTGCGTTTCAGCTATGTCCGTTCATGGCGCAGGATGGGATTACTCTAACCTGAGCTTTCTAGGAAATAAAAATTGCTCCTCAGGGGTTGTTGTTATTTTTCACTTCACGTACCTACAGAGGAAGGAAAGAAAAAAGTTACTGTTGAACAGGATTAAAAGTTACTGTGCATGAAAGGAGAAGGAGGAGAAAGGAGAATGTGCACAAGAGAGAAACAGTCGTAAAGTCCCAAGTATACATATTTGACGTGATGGAAAATACCAAGTACAGGCTGTAAGTATGATCTGAATGGAAAGTAAAACCAAGCCAGGTCTGTGCTTGCACTTTGTAGATGAAGCCACAACTGGTAGATCATACCGTCTTGAGAATTTCCACAGCTGACGGAAATTACGTACAACAAATTCCTACGTGCCAAAGTAGGATTATTTACGAAAGAGCAAAGTAATCTTCCAGAATCTCCTCTGTCGAAACACATGTCTCTCTACAGTTGTTATTGTTTCTTTCACTGTATTTTCTTGGGGCATTTTCTTCAATTTTATCAAAAAGAAAGAAGAAATCCCACGCTGTGTTAGAGTCCCTTCCTTCACAGCTCTTAAGTAGCGATTCAACTGTAGATTTGCTTCTGTTGGAGGATGACGGAGCATATTTTTTCCCAGAGCTTCCTCAAATTGTTTCTCCCACTGGCTGACACTGGACTTGGGGGAGGGGTTGCGTTTCCTTTGCCCCATCCTCGTCTGCTTTTTTGATATACATGAAGAGTGGCAAAGAAGCAGCAGCCTCATTCACTGCAAAAACAATATTAAGACAGTAAAAAAGATGTGAGCCTGGGGTAGAGGATTTAAAAACAGAAAAGAGAGACCGGACAGATGATGGTAGATGGTAAATCTATACATATTGGAGTATTTTCCCCTCCAGAATCTGATGTAGATGCAAAGGCTATTGAGTCTCAATAGCCCATCGCCACAGTGCAGCAGCAGCTGTGAAATCCAATGGCAAAAAAGTAATGAATCTTTTTAATAAATGACACATGGGAGACAGTATGGCTCTCAGTAACTGAACTGCTTTTCTTGTAAAAAAATTGCTCTAAAATATAGAGGTCATTGCATTAAAAATAGTGAAAGAAAACTAATGTTTCAGGTGCAAAGTTACGAAAAAACCTGGTAAATGCCAAGATGAAGATTGTCTGTGCAACCTTAACTACTGCCCATCATGATGTGGTTTATATGTATACATACACATCTGTATTTCCTCCCAAGACCCTTGTTTCATCAGTGCACGTTATTCTACCTAACAGTTTACTTACATTGGAAAATTATTTTAGTAGCAAGCAACTCTGTTCTGTCTTTCTATGTTTCTTTTCCCCTACTGAGTTTGTATTTTCATTTTCAGGAGGCTTTGGCAGCGATCATGTTTTAATAATTCCCACTGCTTCACCTTCCCCCAGATGCTTGGTCATGTTCCCACACTATTTTCTTGCTGTGTTTCAGTGTTTGTGAGGTGTCACAAGGGACTGGATCACCTATTTAAAAGAAAGAAAATTAATTCTACCTTAGATCGATTCACTCCTTTGCTTCATAGTGCAGCCATATAAGCACTGGTGGCAAGGCAGCTGAAGGGGTAATGCACAGATGAAAATGAGTACTCTGGCTTCTGTATCATGAAATCATGTCGTGAGCTTCATTAGGATCTTCACTGCAAATAGCTAAAAATTAGAAATGAAAGCTTTTGTCAGTGTTTAATGGACATACTTCATTCCAGTTTCCTGAGTGAAGGTTTACAAGTTCTAAAGCTAAAAGACATTTTTACTGAAATACATAGTGTTAAACAGGAGTCCAGGGAGACGTGGGGTTGCTTGGGCATTATAAAAAATACTGCAGCAAATCCCCAGCAGAGATAATGAATAGTATTGGCACTGCTCAAATGAAAGTATCTGTGTAGGTTTCTGTGTGTATATTAAAAGAGACTCAGGAAAGGAGAAAAGTTTATAAAGAATTTGAATTTGAAACTCACAGTCTAGGTGAGGTAGGTCTGCCCCCCCAAAAACGTATAAAAAGTAACCTTTCAAAATCAGCCTGACTTCTTTCTCTTCCCTCTCTGCTCTCTTTGCTCTGCTCGCCCCTGGGCTTGGGGATATCTTTTCCCCTCTGTAAGTCAGGCGACTGAGGCTTTTCCAGGAACTCTGGCAGATCTTCATGCTCTTCAGGCAGTTCTCTGTCTGAAGCTAATAAATGCATGTATTTTCTCCAACTCTTCTGGTTTTGTTTTTGTATTCTGCTGTTTTTTTCCTTGTTTCTTTTACCTGTTGCTGTCTTTTTTTTACAGATTTCTTGTTTCTGTGTTCTTTAACCTTGCCTAGTTTATTTTATCTTTCACCTCTGGAAGACTGAATACATATAGATAGAAATACTTTGCTGTACCCCCTATCTTTATTCCTCTATTTTGTGACCTGTTATCTCTTCTTATTCTCCTAGTCCTCTTTTGACTTCACTCTCTGCAACCTTTTCTATAATGTATTATTTGAAACCTTATTGACTAGTCTAAGTCCCCTTAGTGTGTGGTATGAAACCTAATTGAAGAGAGATTGTTGGATCTGATGATCTTATGGCTGCTGCAAGGTGACCTGAGTCACTGAGGTGATCCAAAAGAAAAAAAAAAACTAAAAAAAACCCCCAGAACTTTTCTTGATCAGCTTATTGAAATGACTGTATCTTCAGCTACATTATTGCTGGATTTGGTATAAGGATTTTTGGGGTGGGAATGAGACTGACCTTCCAGCAGTCTGAAATTGCATCAAACTCAGTGTAACATCACCAGTCTTACCTCTTGCTCCTAGTCCTTCTGTTCATTTATTCAGTCCCTTTGATTTATCTTCCCTCCAGGCTATGATCCCATGATCCTCCTTTTGGGAGCAGTGCCAGCTGAAGTATTCCCTACTTCTATCCTTTTTTTCCCCTGTTATTTTAATTTTTGTTGGGTTATGTGCTGAAAAGTAACCAATATCAGTCAGATTCCTGTCCAGTTCACTGCATGATTGCCCAGACATTCATTGTGGTACAGCAGGGGTTGTGTCAAGATGGCAGGAGGAGTAGAAAACAGTAGTAGAGACTATTGAAGCCAACTGCATGAATACGTGGGTAAAGGCAACCTAAGTCTTTCTTCTCCTGCTGATTTCATTTTTTCTCTTCTTCTTCCCCTTATGACCATTTTCCTCCAGTCCCCTTCCTCCATGCCCGTCCTGTTCTGCCAAATGAAACCACCCAGTTTCTCCACTGCTCGTTCTGTAGAGCATTCCTGTCTATGCTATGGCACACCACCAGTCATTATGTCTTATACCTTCTTCTTGCACTCACTGAATTGCGTGCCTTCATTAAACTGAGATCTTCTCCTGTGGAAATTTAGTTTTGTTCCTTAATCAGTGACAGAAGAAGATGAAGGCCTGTTCTGGACACTCGGTAAACTCAGCACTGAACTTGAAGAGGCACTGCTAAGGAAAATTTTAAAAGCTAACCATGATACCACTGGTCTAATTCACAGATGTCATCTCAGTAAACCAGCTAGAAAAGGAGAGGTTGCCAATTGTTAAGTTTTTTGGCTTCATGGTTGGCCCTTGAAATTAAATATCCAGCTCGTGTGAAAAATTATTCCTTGGAAAGTCATGTCCTATATTTTCTGAGGTTAGAAAAAACAAATCTGCAACTGTGTACATCTAATAGGTCACAAAATGGAGGAAGCCGAGCCAACCTAAAATTACTCCTGAGTCACAGCACGCGAGGGTGAAGCAACAACAATTTGTGTCTTATAAACAAAAGCTTATAGCAGGTTGCTGGCTACAGTGGATCAGAGACAGGACAAATCAGTATGTGGCTATTCAAACAAGTCATGAATGGGAGACAGAGGACGGGGGTGACTCCTCTGCCTTCACATTCTGGTAAAAGACTTCCTAGCAACTAGTTTATCCTGATTTTCTATTTGGAAGAACACGCAAGATTTCCTAATCCTAACAAGATCTCATTGATTAATTATAATGATGAAATAGCACTTAATTTCTAAGTGGTGTTTATGCATTCCTTTTTCATCCATAGATTTAAATATTCTTTACAATGCCTCTTGCCCTTTAATGATCAACAACGCTCTTTAAAGCTCTTTATGCTTTTTCTTTCAAGGTTGACCAAATGTGTTGTCTACTGCCACAGCCTTGTTTCTGGCACAGCCTCGTTTTCCTCCTTGCTCATCACAACAATCTACAAATTTGTGGATGTCTACAAGTCACTGAAAGTGCTGTTCCAAATGGAGCACACCCTCCTCCTGCCCAAATCCCAGCCCTTCTATTCCACCTTAATTCCCCTTGACCTATCATCTGACATTGTAAGTCATTCCATCGTTTCTAAAATCAAGACTTCATATTGACTTTTGGGTTTTGTCTGATGTGCCTTCTAATTCTTGGCTATTTTTCTTGTTAATCAGCTTTTAATCAGGATCTGTAATACATCCCCCAAAGTCCTCACAGCTGTGAGCCCTCCTTCTAGTTCTCTTACCCATGAACTTGGCATTGACTCACATCTTATTCTGGTGATTCGTGGTTCTTCATCTCTATTGCCGGCCTGTCTTTCCACGCCCAATCCAAATCAGTAGTTTTTTGCCACCTCCTTGAGGGCAGCTGCCACAGCTTATGCTCAGCACAGTACATTCAGGTCCTGGCTTTTCTCTCACACACCTCTCTTTCTCCCCCTTTTTACTGTGAATGCCATGCTGCCCTTCCAGCCATTTAGGCCTTCAGTTTGAATACCGCTTGCAGCACAGCAGTCTCTCTGGATCTACACATGAAGACTGTGTCTATAGTATCTTGTTTCGTCTTACATGTCAATTAGAAGATTCAGCCTTGTTGACTGTCTCAGTGCCCCTGTCACTTCACACCTCGGCTATTATCAACTTCTGTCTCTAACTCCTGCGACTTCCATTGTGTTCTCCGAAAGCTGGTTCAGAGTTGCACTGTGAGGATTATCCTCCTTGCTGACATAATGTCTATGTCTCTCTCCTGGCTTTCTGTTTCATCAGCATCAAAGGCAAACTCATTGTCCTCTTCAAAGTTTCTGATCAATTGCCTCTGTACTGAATCAGCTTTATTGTCGCATTGAGCATCAGCCCTCATGTACTCTCTGTCAGTAATACTAGTCTTCACTGTCTCGTTAGTGTATTTCTCACACAATCACCTTTGGCCTTTTTACAAAATACCTCCTCCTTTGCTGGAAGTTCCTCGCAAACTTTACAGGAATTAGTTCATGCTGTTTTCTCACCCAAGGCTTATTTCTGCATTGTTGCCTGGAGCTGTTGCCCAGAGCTGAACATGAAAAATGCAGTCATTGTGCTCTGTACCCTTCATTCTCTTCACCAATGCTCTTTAGCCAGTTGTATTTTTTGTGTACTGTTGTTGTATTGTATTGTTGTATACTATTACCCTCGTATTTTTGCAAACCTATGAACTCTAGTCTTCCTTTTAATACAAATACTTATGCAGTTGTTACCAAAGCCTTATGGTTGCCAAACTGTGGTCTGCTGAACACCATCTTAAGTAGTCTGCAGTCTCATGTTGCTTGAGTAAAAGTTTAATTAAAGTTTTGGCTAACATATATAATATTATGTGAGAAATTTTGGGAAGTGCCAGAGTGCCACTGGTTCCCCAAATGTGAGGACCACTGAGTAGCACAGAAAGCCCTGATTTTGGATAAGGAGAATTTTTGTGATAATATAACAACATCAACACAGCATTGTGAAACCTACATATATACCTACAGCATTATGAAACTTTCATGGTCTTTAATGGCTTTCCACATGTTGAAATATCAACCTGAAAAGTATACAAGATAGATAGTTACTTATCTGAGAGAGCAGAAAGATGTATATCACTATTTACTATACAGATTAAGGTGCGGCTTCTGAAGTATGTAGATATTGTTTCAGTATAGATAAGATATGATACTTGTTTCAGTATCTTAGCAAATGCTCTATACTTACCTAGAGAACTGATAGCATTAGTTGTGCTATCAGAATACGGAGTATGCTGTCTTCGTACTACAGTCTTCTGTAGCAGCAAATGCAAGGAGAACAGTATCTTCATGCTACTGTCCTCCTTTTTTTTTATTTTAATCCTGAAACTGCTCTGTAACAGGATATCAGAAGGGGCTGATCCATTAAGTGGTTCCTTCCTCCTTTTATTTCCTAGAGTTAAAGATCAGTATACCAAAAAAAAAAAAAAGAAAAAAAAAAGGGAAAAATAGACTACCTGTGTAAAATTGTACAACATACTGAAAACATTTAGTGAAACTTGTCAAAAATGAGAACCACTTTCTCTTTTGAATGCCATTGTTTGAACTGTTTCTTCTCTACACTCTGTATTCTGATGACAATAATTCTCCAAGTGGTAGGATGCCTCTGTGATGGTAGTGCTTGCCTCAAGAGGCATATACCCTATTGAAGTACGTGAATTGTTCACTGTGACACTAGTTCCAATTACTGCAGCAGCAGAAACATCCTCTTTGGAAACTCCTTTATCCAGTGACACTGTTTGCTTCTACTCCTGCCTCTTGTTGCTGTCACCATTTATGTGTTTATATATATATATACACACACACACACACACACAAACACCTCCCCCCCCCAAAGTTATTGCTTCAGTTAAAAAAATCAATAGGCATCAGAGGAAATGTACTTGCAGAAGCAAGCAGCACTTTGTAACAATATAAATTTGCACTAGTGCAGATGGTGAACCTACCAGAATACTCGCTTCACTAATGTTCCCTGTTATAAAGACTTTTTGTCTATGCATACAAAGAGAGTTTCACTGTATCATGGCTGTTAGGATCACTGTGTCCAGGTTTTTGCTTTAGCCTTGCCTTCTTTCAACTCTGATGGGTATGTGTTGGTGCATTTGCACTAACTGTACACTCAGAAACTACTTACATCAGCAGGAGGAAGAGTTAGTGCCATACCACAATGTTAGAAAAAACCACTACTAATTCAGTCTAGATGCCTAATGTAGAAGATGGTAAGCGAGAGAGGAAAACCCCATCAAGAGAATTTGTGCAATAGATGTGGGCTATCAATTTTAGAGTCCTCTGGGTACGACACACTGCAAAATTTCTAGTCTAAAACACACACAGTCAGGGACCGTCTGAGGCAGGAAGGCACCTCGGGAGATTGCCTGGTCCAACCTCTGCTCAGAGCAGGGTCAGCCAGAGCAGGTTGCTCAGGGCCACGTCCACCTTGGTTTTTAATATCTCCAAGGTTGGAGACTCCACAATCTTGCTGGGCAACCTGTGCCAGTGTTCAACCACCCTCACGGTAAAAAAAGGTTTTCCTTATGTTTCAGTGGAATTTCCCAAATTTCAGTTAGTACCCAGTGCCTCTTGTCTTGTCACTGGATACCAGTGGATACCAGTGGATACCAGTGGATACCAGTGACAAGAGCCTGGCTCCCTCTCCTTTACTCCCCCCATCAGGTATTTATACACATTGGTAAGATCCCCCCTGAGCCTTGTCTGCTCCAGGATGAACAGTCCCAGCTCTCTCAGCCTCTCCCCGTAGGATAGATGCCCTCAATCATTGTGGCACTCCACTGGACTCTCTCCAGTAGCTCTATATCTCTCTTGTACTGGGGTGCCCAGCACCGGACCCAATACTCTTGATGTGTCTCACCAGGGCTGAGCAGAGGGGAAGGATTGCCTCCCTTGACCTGCTGGCAGCACTCTGCCTAATTCAGCTCAGGAATCTGTTGGCCTTCTCTACTGCAAGGGCACGTTCCTGGATTATGTCCCGCTTGTTGCCCACCAGAAACGTCAGCTCCTTTTCTACAAAGCTGCTTTCCAGCCAGGCATCCCCCAGCTTGTACTGGTGCATGGGGTTATTCCTCCTGAGGTGCAGGACTTCACACTTCCCTTTGTTGAACTTCATGAGGTTCCCATCAGCCAATTTCTCCAGCCTGTTGAGGAACATCTGAAGGGCAGCACAACCCTTTCATGTCTCAGCCACACCTCCTGGTTTTGTGCCAACTGGCTGAAGATGCACTCTGTCCCATCATCCAGATAACTAATGAAGATGTTAAACAATATTGGCCCAGCATCAACCCCTGGAGTACACCGTTAGGGATTGGTTTCCAGCCAAACTTCATGATACTGATCACAAGTCTTTGAGCTCAGTTTTGTCAGTTTTCAGCCTACTTCATGTACTTTTATCTAGTCCATATTTATTCAGTTTCTCTATAAGGATGTTATCAGAGACAGAGTTGAAAGCCAAGTCAAGATAAAGTCAAGATAAAGAACATCACTGCTTTTCCCTCATCCACTGAACTAGTTATTTTATTGAAGAAGGCTCTCAGGATGGTGAGGCATGATTCTCCTTCCTGGTCCTAGTCACTTTCTTGTCCTTCATGTGTTTGGCAACGGTTTCCAGGATTATTTGTCCTATCACCTTCCCAGGGACCAAGGTGAGGCTGACCAACCAGTAGTTCTCTTAATGCTCCTTCTGTCCCTTCTTGAAGATAGGGGTGACATTTGCTTTCTTCCAGTCCTCAGAAACCTCTCCTGATTGCCGTGACCTTTCAAAGATGATTGACAGTGGCCTCACAGTGACATGGACCAGCTACCTCAAGCAGTCATGGATGCATCCCATCAGGTTGCAGGGACTTGGGTATGTTCAGGTTGTTTATATGCTCCCTAACCTGAATCTCCTCTACTGAGGGTTAAGTCCTCCTTGCTCTAGACTTTCCCACTAGTCTCATGGGCCTGGGATTCCTGCAGGCTGGTCTTTACTGGTACTCAAAGGCGTTGCATACCATGGCCTTTTCCAAGTCCTTTCCCCTAGCCCGTTAAGCAGTGGGCCCACATTTCCCCTGGTCTTCTTTTTGCTGCTGATGTACCTGTAGAAGCTCTTCTTGTTGCCCTTCACATCCCTCACCAGATTCAACTCCAGGTGGTTGTTGGCTTTCCTAACCCCATCCCCGAACACGCTAGATTTCTATCTTATTGATTCAATTTATCAGTCTCTGAAGAATGCAGGTGGTGCCCCATTCAGCTGCCCAATATACATGTTGTCTCTATTAAACTTAATGAGAAGTAAAGACTCTTTAGTTGTGTCTTTTTACTTAATTAAAATTAAAATGACACATCACTGTATGTACGGGCTGAGCTTTAATCTCCAAAGAGTGTCAGTTAGTATTAGGCTCATTGTTGACAGTGGCCTAGTTTCCATTGATGGATTCATTAAAAGTTTTAGTCAGCAAAGTCAGGAAAAAGTAGTGACTGATAGTCCTGAACTGAAATGAGGAAAAAAAAGCTCAAACCCAACCTGTTTTGTTAATCCATCCATGTACATGAGAACAGCACAGCAGGATTGGGGAACTAATCCCGTTTCAAATCAGATGCCTGCTGGTTCTATTTAATGAGCATTATGTCTGTTTCTTTTTTAACCCTAAAATATCTTAATACTTAAAACAGCATTCTGTTTTGTTTTTTTTTTTAAATGCAGGTACAGAAATCTGGATTAATCTGAATCATTTTCTGGGGATGCCTCTCTATTTGTCTCTCTGCTGAGAAGTCACATTTAGGTGCCTGACATTATGATATGAACGGTGCAAGGCTTGACCATCCTTTCCATTTTACAGAGTGAAAGGCTCTACAGTAAGATCAAATGAGAATGTGTGGTGTGGAAAGGAAACGTAGTGGTCACTCTTTCCCTTGAAGCTCCAAGAGCAGTGTCTGACAGTCATGTGGGAAGAGATTTGCTGACCATCACCATGACCATCATAGCCTCAGGGAAGAGACTGCAGACGCCAGGGATGTTGAGTTCCCGGCTCTCCCTGCTCTTGCTCTATAGAGTTCTCCAAAGCAGAGAAGGGGCTGTGGTTGCTACATGTTCATCTGTTTCCTCAAGTAGCTGTGTGATCCAGGAGTAGAAATCCCATGTTACACAGTCTTGCCCTCCTAATCAAATTAATATTTGATTCATCTCTCAGAAGCAGCAACAGACACCTACTTTTCTCCTTGTCATTTTGGGAGTGTCATATGGATGCAACCTTTTTGAAGTGACGGCTGCTAAATTTATTCTCCAACACATGCCTTAGGCTTTTGTTGAACAAATTTGTATTTGCTGAGCAAACACTCAGAATAGGTATATTCGATGAAGCACAAGCCAGACTACTGAAGAAAACAAAAGATACCTTGGGTTAGGAAGTCCGGAAACATCTAGTTTAATAATTTAGTCTGTAGCGATACTTGTACTTCTTCAACAGCTCTGAGAACACTTTTAGGTGACAAGAAAAGCCTCAGCACAGATAACTGTACGCGCTTGTCTTGTCACATCACAGACAGATTTCTGAAATAAAATGAAATGTATTTGCCTTATTTCTTGCATTGTACTTTTGATCTATTCGGCTAAGGTACTTGCTTCTATAACTGGACCAAAAATGGATTGCTAACTACCATCTTTACTGCCAAACCACATGCCAAACTTAATTCATACTGAAATACCCAGAAAATAGAATTAGCATAGAGTTCTGTGAGCATTTGTACTAATGAAATTTCCTACACCATTGTACCTTGTGAGCAAACTCTGGTGTATAGGAAGGAATAAAGTCATATGGTAGATATCCTGTGGTTGAAATATTCAAAACATCTCTCTTCTCACACATCTCTAGTACTTGATAAATGTTTTATAATCTCACACTGTACTCTTTTCCTGTGTAGAGGCACTGTTAAGATCTCTCCACCCTAGGTACCCACTTTCATTAAATTTGCAAAAAAAATGTTGAGACTTTTGTCTCTCTGACAAATACGGCTGAAATTGGAGAAAGATCTGAAAATTATTAACAGGAGTTATGAAGGATGAATAGACAGATGCATTCTTTGAACAGACCAGCACAGCTATTCACAAACACACGGTGAGGCACTCTGATCTGTCAGTCCCCAGAAGTTAACCAGGAAATCATGTGTCCTGGAAAATTTCCCTGAAGAGCTCTGGCTCTCGTGGTAACAGATGAAAAGTATTTTACTTAACAATCATTCAATATAACGAAAATAAACAGTTGTGTGATACAGATATGACATGAGAAATTCATGTGCTTCATTACTATGAAATGTAAACAAACGATGACTGTGTGAAATTAGAATTAAAATAAAAACAAAATGTGAAAGAAGAAAAGTAGGCCAAGAGTAAAGTAAAAGTTGTATGATTTAGTAAAGTAAAATTTTTAATTCCAGTGAAACACTGATAAGAAAATTATCCACTGGGAGAGAAATCTGATCTAATTTCTCTAAGTTCAGCAACTACACATCAGGCAGGATTGGGCATCTGCAGCGGGGAACCTCTGCATGAACTGTAGGTTTAAGGACAGAGGAAAACTTGGGGTACTTCACTTGTCCTTATATTTTCTTAATCAATAATATAAAAATATCTTAATTTATATAAAGTAATGAGATATGATTATACTATCTACATCAGTGGACAAGGGAAGAGCTATGGATGTCACGTATCTGGACTTCTGTAAGGCCTTTGACATGGTCCCCCACAATATCCTTCTCTCTAAATTGGAGAGGTATGGATTTGATGGGTGGACTGTTCAGTGGATGAGGAATTGTCTGGATAGTCACATCCAGAGGGTAGTGGTCAACAGCTCAATGTCCAGATGGAGATCGGTGACAGGTGGTGTCCCTCAGGGGTCTGTATTGGGACCAGTACTGTTTAATGTCTTCATCAATGACATAGACAGTGGGATCAAGTCCACCCTCAACAAATTTGCAGATGACACCAAGCTGAGTGGTGCGGTTGACATGCGTGAGGGTCGGGATGCCATCCAGAGGGACCTGGACAAGCTCAAGAAGTGAGCCCTTGTGAATCTCATGAGGTTCAACAAGGCCAAGTGCAAGGTCCTGCACCTGGGTCGCGGCAACCCCAGGTATCAATACAGGCTGGGGGATGAAGAGATTGAGAGCAGCCCTGCGGAGAAGGACTTGGGGATACTGGTGGATGAAAAGCTGAACATGAGCCGGCAATGTGCGCTCACGGCCCAGAAAGTCAGCCGTATCCTGGGCTGCACCAAAAGAAGCGTGGCCAGCAGGTCGAGGGAGGTGATTCTGCCCCTCTGCTCTGCTCTGGTGAGACCCCACCTGGAGTACTGTGTCCAGCCCTGGAGTCCTCAGCGCAGGAAAGGCATGGACCTGTTGGAGCAGGTCCAGAGGAGGGCCATGAAAATGATCAGAACACCTCTCCTATGGAGAAAGGCTGAGAGAGTTGGTGTTGTTCAGCCTGGAGAAGAGAAGGCTCTGGGGAGACCTTATTGCGGCCTTTCAGTACTTCAAGGGGTCTTATAAGAAAGATGGAGACAAATGTTTTAGCAGGGCCTGTTGCAATAGGATGAAGGGTAATGGTTTTAAACTAAAAGAGGGTAGATTCAGACTAGATATAAGGAAGAAATCCTTTATGATGGGGGTGGTGAGACACTGGAACAGGTTGCCCAGAGAGGTGGTAGATGCCCCATCCCTGGAAACATTCAAGGTCAGGTTGGATGGGGCTCTGAGCAACCTGATCTAGTTGAAGATGCCCCTGCTCATTGCAGGGAGGTTGGACTAGATGACCTTAAAAGGTCCCTTCCAATCCAAACCATTCTGTGATTCTTTTCTATGATTCTATGTTAGTATAAATAAGGTAAATTCACTCATGCCAAATTGGTGGCAAGTTTATTTGCTACTTGTCCTTCTGGCTGTTGCTTCTAATGTATCTTGTGCCTGTGGGAAGCCTGAACTCACATTTGTCTTGCACCTCAAATATTTTCTGATGCTATAACTTTCGCTTATCTTAGCTAGTGCTCAGTTGTCTTAGTCATTCTTATAAGCTATAGCACTATTCACATGCTGTCACTGGTGATGACCATACCCTATTTCCAATATTATATTCAATACTATACTTAGGGGTACTCAAACCATTAGGATTGATGTATTTCCAGATCACATAACTCTCACTTTTTTGGAAGAGAAAATTTAAAAAAACAAAGCTAATATCATATGTCTACTTAGCCACTTAACAAGTTTAATATTCTTACACACCAAGTGATTTTGGAAGATAATGCATTAAAGCACAGACTATCTAAAATATGGAGAACAATACTCAGGTCATTGGAGAAATATCAGGTATAGGTAATTCCCATTTTTTGTGACAGATCGGTTCTCTGTAGGATCTTCAGTGCTAAGAAAGATGTTTGCAGTAGTACAGCCTGACATTGTGCGTAGCCCAGGCTGGGGAATGAAATCCAGAAGTGCTTTTCTCGAGCATGTGGACTGATTAGTTGCTAGAGCTGTGGGCTTTAGAAAGACCATCAGTTTTTATTAAGATGGCCATTTTCCCATTATTATAAAGAAGTATCACTTAGTAAACAAGCCAGTGGTTAATCATCATCACTGTTAACAATATGCAAATTATTTCTAGTCTAAAATGCCTGTTTTTAGCTTCTGGATATTGTTGGGTGGATTCATTGTATCAAAAATGATGATAATTTCACTCACTTGTACATGGAACCCCATTAAACTACAAAATCCCCAGGACTTTAGCAGTGTTTGAATGCTGCTTGTCTAGTCATCATACCATACTTGCTGTCTTATAAACATTAACAAATAGTAGAAAACAATAAATAGTAGGCAACCTATAAAAACAAATATTAGCAGTACTGGGAAGGCATTTTTCATTGCCTTGTGCCAAAGGCCACGTCAGCAAAATGAGTGAGTGCTTAATGTACCATTTTAATTTGGCAATGTTTACATCCATTGATACCAGTGCTTGCACACAGTCCAGGGTAATGAAGAATTAGGTTTACATGATCCAGTTCAATTGATTATTGATATTAGCTTGATATTAGTCTGATAGCTATATATTGATATTAGGGGAAATAGAAATATATTTATGTAATGTTTATTATCTAATGTAGTTTATTGTGTAATGTGTAAAGCATGTAATAATATATAGGTTAAAATGTTATATTTACGTATTGGCAGTCATCAAAGATCAGTTTTCTAGAACAGAACTGTATCACTATATATGCACCAGTTGGAAAAAGATATTTCAGAGAATAGGAGCATTTGTTGTTAAACAAAGCTGTAAGCATTTTTGTGCTGAGGAAACCTTCGATCCAAGGCCCCTTCTTAAACTGATCAAACTGCTGCTGTGACGCAGCTTCTCCAAGCTGTCTCTTTAATGTTTGCCACCCAGCTCCATCTGCAGCAAAGCTCCTCAAGTAAAGCAAGCATGACTACATCTATGCTAAGGTGGGATTTTCTGTTTGATTCTTCCTGGCTTCTTCCTGGCTGGGGAGCAGCCAGCTGAGAGCCGTGTTTCTCCAAGTGCTGTCTCACCGATTGTCAGGGAAGGGGCAGAATAAGCACTGAGTTCCTTCATGAAACTACCACACCACAAAGCTCCCTGTCTCTGCATTTTAAGACAGTAGTTTGAAATTTTTTTCAGACATCAGTTGTCATCCTGGTACTGTTTATTGTCTCAGCATCTACTATATTGTCATTAATTTTCTGTCCATTTTAGAATTCCTGGGGAAAAAAAGATCCTCATTCCCCAAAATGTCTTTATCGTAGAAGTTGCCTAGAAATACATTAAAATAATATAGAACATCTTAAAATGGGTAGAGACTGCATTAAAAAATTGTTACCTACATATACAGCTGTCTATGTAAGGGAATGCCTGCTGTAACAATTAGTTCAACATCCTCTTCAGCCTAGACGCCCTCAGCATCCTGTTGGTTTATTTGTTCAATCTTCAAGCCAGGGCAATGCGTTCATATATACAAGCAGCCAAGTGAGTCTGCTTAATAGCGGGATATTTGCGGTAGCATATTTGCAAAATACCTGATGTCCTAATAACACTTGATATCATGAATAGGAAACTTACCACTTCTCCATTAAAGTTCAGTTAAATAAGGGTAGTGCATTCAGTCACTTCACCACATAATTGGCAGCAGACCAATTTTTATACTTTTCATGCATTTCAGACTTTGCATGTTGTGATCAGTGACTTACACATGTGGCCGATCCGATAAAGATATTTATCGTCATCCCAAATCGTTGCTAATTTTTCTGTATAGTTTGAATGATCCTTCTGTGCAACAAGTTAAAAGGCACACCATTTTGGATGGATGAATCAGAAGCATAGCAATTCTCCATGCTACTATGATATACCTTATGACATTCAGAAAAGAATAGGTTTGCAAATGCTAGGTAATCATGATTATCAGAAGACTTAGAGGTAGATGGAACTATGGGAGATTTCTAGCTGTAAATATATGTCATGTATAAAGTTATATTTCAGTAAACAAAAGCTATGCTCTATGGACTAGAGCAATGGAAAGGATAGACATGCCACAGTAATAGCACAGTAGTGCTGACCTACTTGAGCAAGCTGTACAGTAACTACCATGCAGCTCTGGCTCTTTTTCAGTAAAACAGTATGTGACCTCCCAAATCGGCATGTAATTTGAAACATAAAATGGCCAGTCGTATCTTTTGGCAATGCAGTTATTAACTTGTTAACTTTATCTGCAACCCTCAAGGCCACCTCTTACATCACAGTGATGCAATGTCTACTAATTGAAAGTCAAATTTGTGCCAGCCAAGGACACTGGCTGCAAAAAGCAGACACAAACGTGTCCAGGGGTGAGATATTTTCATTATTTCTTCCTCTGGCTTCCTTACGCTACCTGCCATCCCTCTTTGCTACTCTTTCTCTCTTTCTCTCTGCTACCTGCCCATACAGAAAAAAACCCCTTAAAGCATAGCTTTACTTGGAAAAAGAAAAAAAAAGTGGAGTGGTATATGCTAACCATATGGAATGGTCTTACTATGAGAAACTATTTGAAATTTATTCCTTAGGATGTTTGTTGGCAAAGTAAACTAGTGAATAGGTGTGTCAAATAGCACTGCCACTCTTTTTTGAAGGGAAGGGTAACAACTGGCTTGATGAAATCTTGAGGACTGTGAACAAAATCTGAATGAAACTTCTCTTACTTTTCAGTGCAGGTTTACTTAGATGCTGCTTATGTTCACAAGACATGCAGGATTCAGACCTAACATTTCACAAGTCTGCCTGATGCTCTGACAGGTTTTAATATGTCTGGTTAGAGCTTTTTTAAAAATCTAGTTCACTCATTCACTATCCTTCCTGATATATTTATCTAGGGCACAATTTTGTACAAGCTATAAAAAAACCTAGCAGAAAAAGGTTGTTGACCTGGAGGTTTTCTGGATCTTTGAAATTTAGAAATCTATCTCATAAGTAGAATCAAACTATTACGGAGAATAGGAGAGGCCAAGGTACTGTGTTTTTCTTCTGAATTGCTACAGCTTTTGCACATACCAGGATCCAGAATGCAGCTGTTCCTGACTGCTCACGTTGGGAAGAGCACCCAAGACATTAATGCCAAAATCTGGAGAGGACTGCCGCCTGAACAAAGGTAGGATGAACCAAAATTACTAGAACATAGTTGGAAGGATTAGTAAGGTATAGCTGGAAGAAAGTGAAGATCACAGTCTGCTATTGGGAAGTGACTTCTTCTGTTGTGAGTATCCCAAATTTCGGTGCTGCCAGATACACATACAGCCCACTCATGTAAAACCTCATGAAGCCAATGGAAAGACTCCTATGCATTTCAGGGGGTTTTGGCTCAAAGGGCAGCAGTCTATTCAGTTGTTACCTTTCTCAGTTTTCTGCATGCTCTGTCACTTGGATGTATGGGAACTTCCTGTTTCTTGCTGCAAATCACCTGGCTTCTCAATCTGTGTGTTAATATAGAAAATTTGACCAAAGCTGGAAAATTAAAATGTTTTATTGTACGAAACAGAAGGGATAGTGATATCCGTGGCTGCTTTATACCTGTAGCAGACACAACCCTGATTCATATGGCATCTAAGCTTTGCAGAGCTCCAGATCTTCTTCCACATCTCAATAGTGTGAGTCTGGCTCATCTTTACATTTCAGAATATGAGTGAGGCTTGCGAGTATCTTATTTTTAGGCTTCTTCTCATCTAGTAACTATGCTTTACCTCTTTATTTTCTTTAGGCTTGTTACAGAACTTGTCACCTGATGATGAAGTTCAGCAAATGTAGTGTTAACATCAAGGGGAGCCTGCCTGACTTGCATGCTGATGTTAATGAAGCTGTGAATTGTGTCATATTAGCCTCATTTGCTTCCCATATGCTTACTCTCATTTTCCCCTCAGAAGCTGCAACTCCACTTTTCTTCTTCATTTGTATGCCCAAAATGCAGCCAGCTTAATTACCAATTATAACCTTGCTCATTTAAAAGCTAAATCAACTGGAAACAACGCCAAAAAGTGTCTCCCTTGAGGAGAACTAAAGACTTTGTGTTAATTTTCTTCACATATTTTGATTAGTATAAAGCACTGTGTAACTTACAAGTTAATCTGCCCAAATGATGCTAATTTTAAATCGAGATGACACACGCATACTCATGGGATGACAGTCAGAGCAACCTGCCTTCTCTTCATCCTTCAACTCTGACCTGCTGCACAAAAATATTTCTCCCTGGGAAACTGATAATGAAGCACGATACCACCCAGCTCTGCCAGCAGCTTTTTATTTCTGTCCACCTTTTCTTGCTTTATTTCTTAACTGACTGACCTGTGCTACTTCCTCGAGTTTGGGAGTCCCTTGTGGCTTTCTTCTAAATGCAATTTCTTCCATCTTAGGAAATGAGAACTCCATAAACTTCCAGGTAGATTTCACAGGGCCTTGTCAAGCAATGGAAGGCATAATAGCTGTTGGGCTTGATATACTAGTGATCACCACAAAACATCCCTCCAATCAATACTGTAAAACTCTCAGACACTCTTTAGCACTCTGAGTGAATTTACAGTTCCTAGTGACCCTCTCCATTACTGCAATAAAGGCCAGAGTAACTGTAAGAAAAGAAAACTAGATTTGGAGACCTGCCATTATTATTAATGGAATATTTGCATACTATGATTTGTTAACTCTTTATTTGGAATATGCCACCCTCTCTTTCTGGGAGATGCAAGACATGTTTGCAAGCTGTTCTTTTTTACAAATCAAAAAGTTTAAGGTATTGAAAATTAGTATTTTTTCTAAAAATAACCCAATGCAACTAACAGAAAATACAACAAATCTTTGGAAATGAGTGAAATACTCACACAGGGATGAACTCGGTGCATTTATGTTGCCTGTAGCTCAAGTGTGAGCGGAACCTAGACTGAATGTGGCTGTTGTGTGCTCCACACGTGCGCGGCAGGCCATAGTCTCCATACAGAGCCACCTGTACCCATCCCTTGTTTTGTTTTGGGAATGAAAGGCTTCAATGCTGCTTCCATCCTGGGAAAAAACTAACAGAAAGCATTCACAGCTCCCTTGTCTCGTATGGTTCATAAAGATTTTAGCCTCTGACTTAGGAGAGAAGTCCTGGTTACACTTCCCATTTCATGCATCTAGAAATTACTAAACACAACCTCATAATAAGATTAATATGTTACCCTGCATTTAACAGTCTCTCTGGTTTGTCCCTCTTTGATTATTTGACCTATGAGTGTTTTACGGACCAGCTGTCTGGCTGTGATGGATAATATCCTGATCCTAATAAAATAAGCAATAGTTTTGCCATTATTCCAGAACTAGGATTTTGCCCTGTATGTCTCTATTCCTATTAATTATACCATCCTTTCTTAAAAAGTGTGAAAGTAAGCTTTTGTTCTGTTCAGCTTGCGATAGGAAGGCCTGAAGGGATATGATTGCTCCTTTTTAGTACAGTGAACAGATGAATGCTATGGAAAAGGCTCAAACACCGAAGAATGGTGGTTATATAAAAACAAATGTATACAAACTGGCACAGCACATTTCAGCTTGAAACCTAGCAGAATGTTTCTAATAATCAGAAAAAATTAGTTACTTAAAACGGTGTGATGAGAAACCTAGACAGTTTTCAGGTGGGAGTTTCACAAGTTTATGGAAGAAATGTTATAACTATCTGTGAGAGCAGGGTGTTGGATTCAGTGACTGAAGTTTTCCATTCTTGTCTTATTTCTGAGGTTCTTTGCCCTTAATGTCATCATGTCATACATATAAGCAAACATACAAAAGGAGATGAAGCTATGGTGCAGGCAATATATGTTTCCCTGTCACCAATTTTTCTTTTTCACATTTCAGCCTCCCTTTTTTCACACCACCTGACATTTTTATTTAATTTCCAGTTCCTGGGATGTATGTGATACTGTTTTTTCTTTAAGCTAAAGGGCAGGCTCACAAATCCTAATGAAGAGCATGAGTGCATTATACAGGTTGAAAAACTGGCAGGCAAGAAAAGAAAAGTTTTGAAGGTACCTGGATGGGGATTTTTCTATGAAGATCTACATAGTGGCTTTAAATATTGGTTTTGAGGGAATTTCCACTCTGGCAGTTACCAAGAGAGCTTACTCTGGGGAAGAGCTGGTGCTTTTGGAAGCACTATGGGAGAAATTCACATTTGTGCACCTCTTACGTTGCACTGGGGATGGTGGCGTGGTTCACTAGCCGTCTTCTGGTCTTCTATTTTTAACATGGAGGAGGAAGCACTGTGAGCCGCGCCATGAAGTTCAGCACATAATGTTTCAGTATGCTTCGAAACAGCACATTTCAGGGGTTTTGCAGCAACACTGGCATTACCCTCACCTGTGCCCCACTCTGCAATATAGACATGGATCTTCTTAATGCCTAGTGATTTCTATGAGCTTTCTGCTTCATGGTACTCAGCACCTTGTACGAGGATTAAATTCTGAAAGCACAGCAGCAGGTGTGTCCCTGAGTTTAGCTGCTCTGTTTATAGTGTTTGCCTGTAGGGGTAACACTGCAATTGTCATTCACACTGCCTTCCTCCAATTCGGCATGGCACCAGGCTGGGGACGTAATAAACATCCTTTTATGAACATGTCCTTCTTGGAGAAATAAAAATTAATTGCCTAAACAATATCACATGTAATTAAACCAAAAAAACTTATTATGAAGGAGCTTTAAATTTAATGCTTACAACATCAGGAAATTCTGATCTGAATTTTAATATAGAAATACATTTTGTTTATTAATTTTTACTTTGAAGTGATAAATTTACATCAAATTGCCTGTGAAGATCATGCGCAAATTCAACAAGACAGATTTTCTGCATAATATAATGAATAAAAATAAGAGCCCAGGAGAAGTGATTATTGCATTTCAAAACTGGTCACTAACTTGCAGTTAACTATCAGCCATTGGTAGGGTAAGTTACAAGAACAGATAGACCAATGCGATCATTTATTTTTTTCTGAATCTGGTGAAGTGCAGACTGTGGTAAATGGTTTAGAGGCAAATAACTGGAGCAAGAGACAAGAAACCCCAAATGTTATTTTAATTCATGTTTTGTGTACAAGAAACCTTAACAATGATATGTCTCGTGATACCTATTTGCAAAAGAAAGGCTTGTAGACCCCTGGGAGCAGGCTTGGTCATTATGCACCATGCTTTAGTTCTGCATCGGACACAGATGACTGGGGGAAAGCCAGCAGAAAACAGTTAGCTGAGCTCAAAACAGGAAATCTTCTGTGCACGGGCCACGTCCTTGCCCTCTGAGGAACCTTTACAACACCTTAGCAGTGTGAAAAAAAAATCAGTAAGACTGAAAATCGGGTCTGTTTTTTCAAATCATATTTGCTGCTTAAGGAGAATCATATTCTATTGGTTTAGACTAAGGCAACATTTTGAAGACTTTCTTCACAGCAGAGATGCAGAAACATAATCTGTTGTTTTACATAAAAGCTTAGATTTTGGAGCACAGCTTTATAAGAGGGAATAAAGACTGCAGCTAATTTTACTGCAGCTAAGTTAGAGAAAAAGCGAGGCTTTGTCTTTTAAAACAGAGGCTCACTCCATTTTTTCCCTGTAGTGGTGACATAACTTTTATATTTCCACAGGTAATGAACTAGATCTTGCCAGCAGACCAGCCCCACAGGGGACTCGTTCCCAAAGCTAAAGTATTATTTTTCTTTCCATCTGCTCCACATGGAGCTTGAGGTAAGCTATTCTTAATGTCTTACGAGGATCACCATTTTTTGAAAGGAAATGCACTTTTCATTTTCTTCTTTCAACAAGAAAGATCTTATTACTACCTGTCATGGCTTCTTTGCTGCAGTTGCCATTACTGCTTTTAATTGGTAATTCACTAGTTTTGGAGATGAGGTTTTAAAGCCCATAAAACCGCAGGGAGTTAGCTCTCAGTCTAAATGGACCTTCTGAGAATACGGGAAGCCTCATCAATGTTACTCACGACTCACAAAAGGCCATGAAAAGCAGTCTCTATTAATTTTAAATAGTTTCACAGTCAACCGCTCCTCCCATAACTATGTTTATTTCCTATTAGTCCTTAAGTACATTCCAGGTAGGAAATTAAATAAATGCCAAGAAAATACACAACTTCTTTCTGCCAGGAATCTCTCCCAGACCAGTTCTTTTGCCCTCACCTACCTAAAGTGTTTATACAGCTGCCTTAGTCCCTGCGAAGGATTAGCATAAAAAGCCGTATTAAGGGCCAACAGATCTGTCTTCCAATTATGGAAATGGGATCAGTAGGAAATTAACAGCATGCAATTGCAATGCCCTCCTGATTCAAAGGTCTCTTCAAGGGCTGAGCCTCTGGGGAGCTTTTTGCCCGTGGCTCTTCCCCAGGAGACCGATGCTCGGTCGTGCCTACTTTTTGAATACCCACCTGGCAGTACCAGAGGTGCTGTACCATGACCTGCATCAAAGGGAAGATCCTGTTGCCCGACATGGAGCAGCAATCAGCCAGTGAGTGCAGTGGGTCAGCAGCAGAAAGGCTAAAAGCAGCTCAGGCAATGGCAGCTCCGGCTGGCAGCCACTTATGCCTTAGATGTCTGGGTGTGAAAAAAAGCCAGGCTCACTGGCTCAGTCTGATGGCAGGGAGTTTATGGACACCAGTGCAGTGGAAGAGGAAGGTCGGTTGCTGTTTCTGCTGACTCTGTGCACCCAAGACATGTTTACAGCATGGTGACCTGATACGCAAGCTGTTACGTACTGGAGTATTTCCCTGTGTTTCAAAACACCTCTAGGCACACCTGGCCCCCGCAGCCTTTTCTGGGCTGCAGTAGCCTGCCTGCAATCCTAAAGCAAGCCAGGGACAGCTCACAGCTTTTCCTGCTGTCTCTTCCCTGGGCATCCTGCATCCCTATGTACTGTGGGCCCTTCGCCAGACTCTGACATGACCTGTGTGGTCTGGGCTATACCTGCACATGTGAAAGAATCGGATCTAGGAAGTTAGCCTGAGCGGGGTGAGTGAAGGTGGCCCAGTAAGATCTGCAGTTCCCAGGAGAAGTCTCTGATGTTGTGTGGCACCTCTGTGAAACCAGGGAGCAGCACCTGCAGGTGAAACCAGAGGAGCGTAGCTGACTGGGAACCTGCAAACACTAAATGTAAGGAAAAGTGAGGAGAAGGGCTGCAGGGACTTTTCTTGCTGTTCTACATCTCATTGCCATGCCTCTGAGACCTCTGTTAGACATTGCTTTCTATTTTGTACTCAGGCTAGCTTCCTACCTGTGCCAGCCTTTTAAATGCTTTTTTTCCACTGAAAGTCACTTGCAAATGAAAGATACATAGAACTATGGTAAGGAAAACAGGCAATTCACAAAGGAAACTAACTACTTCCCTTTCTCCATGTTACCTTGGTTTTCTAAATAAAAAAGGTTTCAGTGACTGTACTGCAGCCTAGTAGCTTGGTAAAAACACTGTTGCTAGTAACTGGCCATAGGATTTGTACTGATTTTGCAAGACGTCAGGATGAAGGCTTGTCAGATTTGTTTTGTTTAAGCTTGTCTTGGCCTGCCTGGAGCTTTATCTTCACATGTTTTAGATGTAACAGCAATCTTTCTAATGACCAGGTGGCAATGCCCATGTTTTTTGTCTTTGGTTATCTTTGTATGGTATGACTGTAATTTTACATAGATAGTAGTCACAAGCAGTTATTCTGTACAGAACAAGACATTTATGACTAACACAAAGACACAGTGTAGGGAAACACAGCCCTGGTACGACAGCAGAGGCCTTGAGAAGTGGAGCACGGGACACTGCTTAGAGGTGCACAGGCGTGGGATGGTCAGAGATGGGACGCAGGGTGGCCCTGGAGAACCTGCGGCTATACAGAGATCACCCAGAGTCCATTACAGAAATACAGACCTGGAGATAAACAAAACTGGTTTTAGGGTAATGAAAAGCACAAAGAAAAAAATGTCTAAAGTGTGTAAAACAGACCATATATAGTAAATCGAAATGTAGCATGAACCACAGACCAATGAAGAAAAAGCAAGGCTTGAAAGTGTTAGCAAACATATAAAAATGACCCTAAGCAGATCCTAAGGGGAGGAAGAAGACACCATCAACATCAAACTCCTCCTGGCAAAGGAGTCAGGATGCTGATGGCTCACTATACCCCTCCACCCAGACTGAAGCCACTGACCTTGGGAATCAGAGGGGCAGGGACAGGGTAGCATAATACCAGAAAAAAAAAAAAGGGAGTAGATATTAAAAGTGTGTGTATAGCATTTTTAACTGTATTACATTATTAATATTATTATTATTATTATCATCATCATTATCATCATCATCATCATCAAGTAACTTCTGAACCTACTAACTGAGACCAAAATGAAGAAAAGTCTTGAAGTATATACCATGCCCTACTAGCTTGGTGAAAAACAGTGCTCAAACAGAAGAGAGACCTTAATTCTCCCAACGAGGAAAACACAAGAGAATAGTGTTGTTATCTGTTTTCTTTGGCAGCAATCAGTGCACTGCTGCAGCATGTTATCCCCTGCCCAGTGGACTGGCACAGGGAACAGGAAAGAAATGGGGGAGGCACCGGGGCTGTAACAGTGAGAAGAGATTATTTAAAGGAAAAGGACATATTTCTGTAGGAAATCTGGCTTAATAGTTCTATTGCTCATGGAAATGCTATTCTCATTACACTTTTGGACATTGCATTGCATTACATTACGTCATTTAACTTAAGGAAAAATTTCCTGTAATTTCAGTGAAATTTCAGTTCAGGTCGTGGGTTGGCAGGAAGCTCAAAGATACTTTAATTTACAACATCAGCTGTATGGATTTAATTTTATGTAAACCCCTGCTGTTTTTTTCTTAAGATCAAGGACCATTGAATATAACAGTCATTGACTTGTATCCTTTGATTTCAGTGACTTCATACTCACGCCATAATAATTTTTTAAGATTCATTTTTTAAGAAGACTAATGATGGGGGAGGGGGGCATTTTCTTAGGAAATCTGAAACTACATTTTAGCAAGGATGCTAAAGAAAAGAATATCCTTTGAAGTGCATCTGAATGCCCCAATTACTATAATTTTTGTAATTACTTTTTTCTCTTTTGAAATTGAAGTAGATTAATTGCAATTTCCTCTCACTGAAACAGTGGGAAGAGAAAAAAATCATATCAAGGATAAACTCTCTTCACACAGCCGCAGCATGATCCCATAGCCCAAAAGTCTGAGGGCAGGATTTTGCTTTGGCATTGGAAATAGCATTAGAAATGTTTATAATATTATGCCTGTGCAGAAATGAAAGTCACTTATCAGATCATTTAGGTCTTAGTGCCAATGAGAAGCCTTGTGCAGGAATGTAGAAGTAGTCCATAATCTCCTACAAGGACAGGATAATGAGCCCTATCTACCCAATGAGTTCAACAGCAGCAGGCCTAGGCCCAGGGTCCCTTGGCAGAGAGAGATATTAAATTGATTTCTATACTTATATCAAACAGCCTCATTTGATTCCAGTGGGGATAATTGTTCATTCGAGTGAAGATCTTGGCTGAATACAAATGTTTCTTCATAGGCATTCAATGAATGAAAGCACAATAATGCATACATGGACTTCATTAGTTTGTTTATTACTTATCATCTAGCAGAAGATAAGTGAATCTGTTTTTACTTGTTCTGATGCAAGGATGTCACCATCGCAAAAATGATGCAATGCAAGCAGAGCTTGATCCAAACTATCCATGGAATTATTTTGTACTATATAGTACATTTGTAGCATTACTGCTTTTGGGGTTGAACATTGCTCACTTGCTGTTGACATAACTACATTGCATTTCAGCCATCCAGGTACATTATTTCTGCACTGTGAGTTACCTTCCAGTAATGTACTGCAGCTAATGGTAATTAGTCTGGAGATAAATGCAAGACCTCTGTAAAAAGGATTAACTATTGAATACGTAACAGCAAAAGCAAAGTGCTTTTTCTTCAATATCAGATCTCGTAAGAGGGGATATGTTACAGCATCCAGGAATGGCCAAGAGCTGTGAGAAACCTAGGTGCTAAGGGAGAACCTGTCTGTGCTGGATTTTTTAAAAAAGAATGATAAATCTTTTTTTAGATCCATTCCAAATCTGCTAGTGAGACTGCACTATTGTCAAGGATATAGTCGGAAAGGTTTGTAAGAAGGAATACATTAGACTGGGAGAGCATATGGGTGTGGGATTTTGGCCTTTTTTCCTGTAGCCATATCAATCGGTCTAATAAAACCTGGCTTCTTCTTTGTATTATTATTTTTTTTATTATTATTGCTACTACTACTACTACTACTACTGCTACTACTACTACTACTACTACTGCTACTACTTCAAGCAACTTAAAAGCTAGAAACATAAGTGCATCTGACTGTACAACATGTAGTCGTGCAACATGTAACCGTGAGGGCACCTGGTCTCTCCCAGAAAAATCACAGTCCTGAGCTGGGAACCTAGGCTTCCTCTGTGATGCATGAGAAGAATTATATACCCAAGATGACACCAATGCATGTAGAACAGGAAACCGCCACAGAAAACATGGAAAAACAAGTGGGTCTGCTCTTGTCTTGGCCTTAAACAATTTATTCTGTGTTTCACAAGTCTGATTCTTCCTCTTCAAGCTCTCTACAAGTCTCTACTTTATGAATAAGAGACTATTACATAAGGTGCATGTAAGGAGACAGATACAGTAACTTCCTTTGATCTAGTAGATCAATATTTAAAATTCTCACCGAGATAACAAAAAACTAGAATCATTTTCTTCCTCTGCCTGAGAGGTTGTAAATCTATCTCTCTCACCTCTTGCAAACAGTGTACAATCAGACCAATTCAGAAGGGAGGACCCTTACTGCCTCTCCTTGAAAAGGCTTCAGTTTGCAGGAAATGATAACAAATGTATTTGTCCCAATAGAAGGGGACAGTTTGGTATCAGAACACTTCCCTGCATGGAAAAAAAGACCTGGATTTCTGTCTTTCAACATCCTATGTGATACCTGTTTAATATAAATGGTATAAACTGTCATTGAAACTGTGCCTGAAACTGATGTAGTAGGTATGCTGTGAGGTCGTCACTTCACATTTGGCTGTGCAGCTGAGGGAAGGAGTGAAAAGCCAGGTTGCTGGCTCACATTTAGTCTGGGATGCTTATTTGCACAGTGCTGTCAAACCTTAGGCAGCTGCAGGCACAGGTGTGGTTTAGGCACCTTTGGAACTAGGTATCCTGGTGCTTCCAAAGGCTATTGAGTGGCGAATGTAAGTTTTATTTATATGTAATATTTCACTTAGGTGCCAACATACCTACTTGCATCATCTCTTGAACCAGAGTTGATGTTCCAGTTTCTTCAGCATCTTCACCTAAGTGTGAAATCCTGGCTCTGCTGAATTGCAAAATTCCCTTGGTTTTAATAGGTCTGAGAATTTACCTTTGAAGCAGAAAGAATGAGGACTAGAGAGTAAGAAAGAATGACCATCAATTTGAGGAACAAGAATAACATCATCAGTGAAGACAGACTAGGCCATTCCTTCTCTTCTTTCAGATCAGCTAAATGATGAAATTTATCTCCCTCTGTAAGTTAGCTCTGGGTATAGATCCATGGGCTTCATAATTTCTTCTTAAGCCATCCCAAGTATTCTGCTGACTTCTAGTCACATTGTCAAAATCCAAACAAAAAGAGCAAATAAAATATTCAAAATAAAACAATATTGAGACAAATTTGATCAAGACACTTAATTACTTAATGACTTAATTTTTACAGAGAGAGAATGAGTAGGTCAGATGCTTTACACTGTACAGCAAACGTGAGAAGGCTGAACAAAGGCATACTGTATAATAAAGGATGGCATATAGGATATACAAAGGACACAGATATTTCCTCTCCCCTAAAATAAAACATGATAGTTTAAAACTAGCAAGCTGATTACACACACACACACAGAGTTGTTATGTGGAACTCTTTGCCAAAAGATACAATAATGTTCAGGCACTTACACAACTTATTTAAAAACAAGAGAATAAACCAAAGTATTTCTATTATAAGAGCAATGAAGAGATCCACCATGTGCATTAGAGGAGATGAAAAGAACAAGCAAATCTCAAATCCTATTGTGTGCGGGACGTACGGACTCATACACAAATAGTTACTCATGCACAAGTAGTCACTAAATGCCTGAGGGTCAGAAGAAGCCCTTGCTGGGGAGGTTACTGATAACTGTCCACTACAGAGACTCCTCTGAGGCCTCCGGTGCCCGGTAGTGCCAGGGACAGGCTGTTGGACCAGATGGACCCTGTATTATGGCAGCTCCTGCATACTTGGAGCTAAGCTTTGACACTGTGGTATGAAAGGACCATGGGGACTTTAGTTGGCTGTTTTGACAAAAGTACCAGCTTTTAGATATGTCAGAGCGTGCACTTGAGAACTGGACAAACAGTGTTTGACATCCTTGAGGGCTCATTAAAAGGGCTCAGTACTTTTCGAGTTAAGCTTTTTGTATTTTCCACTGACAATGCAGCTTCAAATGCTGCTGTCTAAACTGAGAAATATCAATCCAAGCGTAGCAAATATGTGCTCTCTCATTGCTTGGCAGTGATTTGGGGATCCAGGCTCAATCATTACCAGTCAGAAAAAAAACAGTTTAACATGTCTATTGCTACTTTTCTTCCAGTGCACAGGCAAACTTATTAAAGATCATGTTACATATTTGCTTGGGTATTGCATACTAGAAAAAAGAAAATGACTACTACAAGGTGACTGAACCCATAGGTGAATAAGGTAGATGTTTGCATCTAAAATGTCCAATAGTGGTTGCCAGAGTGAAATTTCTGTGTCGGCATCTACAAAATTAATTATGAACAATGGTCATGTTGCTAAGAAATAAATTGTGTCACTTCAGTGCCTCTGTGTCAATTCAGTATAAACAGCAAGGGAAACTGAGATGATGCGGCTGCATACCGCAGCTTTTTTTCTGGCAGGTTCCCAAAGCCAAATCCTATCATTGGGTTATTTAACAAAGTTGATCCCGAATGCTAGAAGGACAAGAAAATGTTTTGCCATCAAAGGGAGATGTGCAATGAGGCAGAGCGAGGGACTGGCATATTACTTAAATGAAAACAAAGCATACAGCCACTGTATTTTTCTGTAGGAGGGCTCCAGGCACCACGTTAAGCAATTCGCAGTGAGAAACTAACACTAAAAAATGTCGTTTTGTTTCAAAACCCTTCTACCAAGCCTGTGCTGTCAGCTCAAGCTAAAGGCCAAATCACAATTTTCTATTGTGAACAGAGAAGCTCATGAATAGATGGAAAAGTTTTCCATATGTCAGAGTGCAGGTAATGAGGAGGTGGTTCAAAGTGTAGCTGGAATATTAAGGGACTAGAGTCATATGAACACCCTTGGACTCCTAATTTACAATACATGCTGGGGTCTCTGCTGTGCTGACCACACTTCAGAACAGAGCTAGGGAGGGATTTAAAACATGGTATATGAAAGAAAGACCTGTAAGAAACAAAAAAGTCCCTCCTGTTCAAGCAGATGAATCAATACGGCTAGTGATTTTCTGAAGCTCAGCAGCCAAACAGAAGCTCAAATTTTTACAGCGGTATGACAAAGGCAGCTCAGTTTCCACAACTCTTCTTTGTGGAGTGGCCTTACTTCCATTGCAATTCATATAATATTTGTTTGGATAATATGGAAGAATATATAAGCCATAGCCCTTTCTAACTTGTGTACTTATTGATTGAATAAGTGATTTGATAGCACTCTGACATATTTATAGTGTGGCTTTTGGTTCTGAGAAGCCATCAGTGTTCCTTTAAGTATATCATAAGTTGCTTTGCCTCAACTTACTGACAAAAATGAGAGGCACCAATGTAAGAAGCTGAGCTAGGCGACTGAGCTATAGCATGATATATAATTTCTGACTTACCAGAATCAGTAAAGCAAATATTCTTTCATTAAAAGTACCGCATAAGCCCAAAGTAATTAGATGCAAATAAGAATTGTAGTCTAAGCCATTTGAACAATCCCCTGCCAGTCTAATTTTCCTTAAAAAGTGTATATGTATAACTGAGGACATTTTATAATCCCAAGTGGATTAAACCTTTTATCTCAGCATGCCATAATGTCTCAATTTCTTCCTTTATGTTAGTACAACAGTATGAATATGAATTATTAATGCACATTTATTAAAATAAACCTAAGCATTGGTGGTCACAGGATCTCACAGCCTTTGCAAAGTACAGTTAACTGAATATCCGTAAAAATCATCTTCTGTAATAGACATCTTTAAGAATTTAATATCACTGTATTTTTCAATGGGCAGGGAACTTTTCACTGATTGAGGCTTTCTTTAAGCAACATTTTAATTTTTCTTCCGTTTTTAAATTGTCTCTCTGGAAAATATTTAATGCTGGATTGGAACAGACTAAGCTAAGGCATTTTGGATTCTTAGACAGTTTCCAATGATCCGTTTCGTGTGACCTTGATGAAATGCCTCGTGAAAGGCAGGCCTGGGTTCCTGTGCTTCTGTTGGCCTTTATGGTCTAGATGTGGTAAGGTCTGAACTGCATTGGTTGCATCTCTTTTCTTGTTAAAACAACATGGAAGAAAACCTCAGAATATCTATTCCATATGGAAGACTATGACTCCAAGCACTGAAACTGTCACGTGCCCAAGAGGAGAAACTGTCGGACCAAGACAGAATGAAACATTTCAACATTTTAAAATTCAATTTTCTCAGAAATTTTCATTTCAGGAAAAAAGAATGATGTTTTCATGCCTCATGCTGATTTGGGATGAAAAGAAGATTTTAAACGGAATTTTCCTTGCAATGTAAATTTGAAGTTTGAATAGCTCCCTGGAACGTCAGAAATATGTATCATATGGGATTTTTAAGCTTCTTGCTGCCCTCGTGTGGATGAAACGAATAATTATTTCAATAACAACATGGGGGGGGGGGGGGGGAACCAAAACAGGGAAATAACTGCCTTAGTAGAAGGTAAATTCCAGATAAATTAATAAGATCTATTGTCTTGGGACATGAATGCCGATTCCACTCCTCAAGAAAACTGTTGAAATCAGGCAAATCAGATTTTATCTCTGTCACACTTTTCTGTATAACGTAGACAACAGTTTAGCAACTGAAGGGTTGGCTGTGAATATAAAATTAATAAAGTGTATTAAAATCCATAGAAGAAAGCCAGACAGAAGTGCAGAACATTTTTATGGAGCACATTGATGCTAGACCAAGCTTGTGATCAACCAACAAGTTCCAGGATGACAGAAAACATGGGACTTAATTTTAACAGCCCCTAAAACTGCTACTGCACAGGGTTGGGCTACCACACAGGATGTTCAATAATTTTCAGTTGTCCTTTGCTGTCACCACAGTGGAGGATGGATGGGTTGATTAGAAAGGCATCTTGAACCTTAGATGCAGGGTATTCCTGGATTTAGAGCTCCTGTCAAATTGCTTTGTTACAAGAAGATGAAGAGAAATGACACAAGAAGTTATACCTAAAATTAACAACAGAGAAAAAAAGAGAGAAGGAAAATCAAACCAGAAGGTCTTTACCACAGGCAACTCACCTGTCTGTGAAAAATAACATCTGCTTTCTCTTTTCATCTGTTAACCACTTAAGCTCCCTTTTCTAAGACAACCTCAGTTCTACATTTGTTCTTTCCAGTCCAAAAAATCTTGAGAGGCAGCATCACTTGTAACAGACTTGGTATTAAGGAACATGACAGGACTTTCACACTGTGGCACGATCTGCCAGAATATCTCATGTCATAATTCAAAACAGTACCTATGAAACAGAGTAAAGTTCTTCATGTAAATTTTTGTCCAAAGTTGTACAGTATTTTTTAAAGCAGATTGGGGAGTTTAGAACCCAAATCCTGAGTGCAAGCTTGTAGGTCTTCTGTTCCCAATCTCTTTGACACTGCTCAGAGTCTCATATAGACCTGTCACTATTTGGTTGGGTTACGCTAAGACGCAAGTGGAACTACATCAGTTTTCTGGGGCTGAAGACCAGGCTCGAGGCAGTAAGAGTCCTGTTACTAGGAATTGTGGGCATGTTCATAAGATACTTGGCTTGGATCTGGATATGTGTCTGGTTGTACCTAAACCCCAGACTCTCACCTTTCTATTCTTTGGGGCTGCGATTTTCCCTGATTTTCAGGGAAGGTCCAACCTGACAATCAGTTGTGTGGGTTACTGATTTCCTTCTGTGTTGGGCTTCATCAAAACTTGAGATCCAAACTCTGTAGAACCAGGACTGAAGTTTGTCGCTTGGATCTACAACTTTGATCCATATTTTTTGGGTTGCGTCTGTGCATAAGCATGGTGCTACATTCAGGTTTCAAACAAACAAGCTGATGTGTTACAGCAGAACAGATTCATAAATGAGTGTAGATTTCCATGCTATTGTAAAACAATGCTGGTCTTGAAAGATGCATATTTTTTTATTATTCAGAAGCTCTTATCCCATATATACATTATAGAAACATGCAGAACTCTACAAAACAAAATAAAATTCATGTTTTGTACAGAAGCTTTAGAGCTGAGGTGCAGTGCATTTTTTATTTAATTTAGGTCCATTAAAAAATGGTTATTATCTATACCTTGGTTTACGATGCCTTTTACCCAAAAGAATAGCAATGTCAAAGTGAATGTTACTAGAAAGTTATTTTAAATAAAAGGAAAAAGTAAACCAAGAAACGCAAAGACCAAAAAGAACAAACACTCAAAAATTTTGATGGCTCATGATTATAAATATTTTACAAACTCTTAAAAAGCACTTAAGAAAGTCACATGTTCATAGACAATATAAGAGATAGACAAAGCTGATCTGTTAAGAGTGTATTTTTTCCCCTTGTTGAAATATTTACTGCACTCAATCTTCTCTGCAGAGCTATAGAAATATTTATTAACTTATATATTGCTGTTAACTGAAAGTGCATTTGAGAAAAATAAAACAATAAGACAGGTGGTTCTGGCAGTCTTTAAAATATTTTCACTGCAACAGGAACTTAGGTAAGCCAGTAAAAGAAATAAAATAACAGAATAACATGAATATGGGTTAGGTAGTGTGGTGGGTTGAAATTGGCTGGACGCCAGATGCCCACCCAGCACTCCATCACTAGCCTCCTCAGCAGGACAGGGGGGAAGAAAATAATATGAAAAAGAAGGTCATGGAAGGTCAAGGTATATCTCTGAAGGCATTGAGGCCCATGGAGAAGGCCATGCTGGAACAGGTGCACCTCAAAGCGACTGTGGCTGTGGATAAGTCTATGCTGCAGCAGGTATACCCCTGGAGAGACTGTGACTCATAGATAAGGCTCCACTTGGAGCAGGTACACCCCTAAGGGACTGCAGTCTGTGGATAAGTCCAAGCCGGAGCAGGGGCGAGGGGAGGAGTTCATTGCAATGTTAAACCCGATGGTCTGGTCCAAGGGGACCAGGAGTAGAGATTGCAATGGAAATACCTTTAAATTGTTGTAACCCAGGATCTGAGTTGCATGTTATGGAAATTACTACAGCAGGAACCCCTTGTTGCTAGCCAGGCTAGGAGCAAGGGGAGGAGTTCATTGCAATGTTAAACCCTATAACCTGGCCCAAAGGGACCAGAGGTGGAGATTGTAATGCGAATACCTTTAAATTGTTGTAACCCATGATCTGAGTTGCATGTTATAGGAATTACTATAGGAGGAACCACCTGAACCAATGGAGAACAAGTCTTATAAGAAGCAGTGCAAGTGCAGCGGTGACCTGACCTGAGCTGGCTTTGGTGCCCAGTAACTCCATGCAACACACCACCTCTCCTGTCCTGAGTGACCACCATAACAGATGGAGCCCAAAGTCATGGACTAAATGAACTCAGTGGACATTTTGTGGACATTTATGGACATTTTACAGACATTTTACATGGGTGGTCCACAGACTAAGGGAATGATATGTGTGTATTATATCAAAGGATGGGAAGGGTGATGGTGGGTAATGAGAATGTATTGGATAGTCTGAGACCTGAGCACAACATAAATGGTATGGAATAAGGGGTGGAGAATGTGCTAGTTTTGTCTGGGATAGAGTTAATTTTCTTTATAGTAGCTAGTATGGGGCTATGTTTTGGATTTGTGCTGAAAACAATGTTGATAATACAGAGATATTTTAGTTGTTGCTAATACTAAATCAAGGACTTTTCAGCTTCCCATGCTCTGCCAGGTGCACAAGAAGTTGGGAGGGGGTATAGCCAGGACAGCTGACCCCAATTGACCAAAGGGATATTCCATATCATATGATGTCATGCTCAGTATATAAAGCTGGGGAAGAAGAAGGAAGGGGGGGATGTTTGGAGTGATGGCGTTTGTCTTCCCAAGTACCCGTTATGCGTGATGGAGCCCTGCTTTCCTGGAGATGGCTGAACACCTGCCTGCCCATGGGAAGTAGTGAACAAATTCCTTGCTTTGCTTTGCTTGTGTGTGCAGCTTTTGCTTTCCCTATTAAACTGTCTTTATCTCAACCCACGAGTTTTCTTACTTTTGCTCTTCCAATTCTGTCCCCCATCCCACCAGGGGAGAGGGTGAACGAGCAGTTGTGTGGTACTTACTTAATTGCTGAGTAGGGCTAAACCACAACACAGTGTCTGTTGGACAGAGCAGAAGGGCTGATCGTACTTTTGACCCTGATGAAGTGACTTCTGTTTTACAGTTACAAAAAGCAAGTAATGAAGACTCTGCCCAGGAATAGAGGGGCCCTGCCTTCGGCCAGGCGGAGGAAAGGGACAGGCGGGTTTACTGGACTGTGTGGGTTTGATGGCCTGGCGCATCAGCCCCATGGGAGTATAAAGCTCTAGTGGGCACTGGTGCACAGTGTACTCTAATACCATCAGATTACAAAGGGGCAGAATCCATCTGTATTTCTGGAGTGATGGGGGGATTGCAAGAACTGTCTGCATTGGAGGCTGAGGTGAGCCTAACTGGGAATGAGTGGCAAAAGCATGCTATTGTGACTGGTCTGGAGGCTCCATGTATCCTTGGCGTAGACTACCTCAGGAGAGGGTACTTCAAGGACCCAAAAGGGTACCGGTGGGCTTTTGGTATAGCTGCCTTGAGGAAGGAGAAGATTAAACAGCTGTCTACCTTGCCTGGTCTCTTAGAGGATCCGTCTGTGGTGGGGTTGCTGTGGGTTAAAGAACAGCAGGTGCCAATTGCTACCATGACAGTGCACCAGCAACAACATTGCACCAGTTGAGACTCCCTGGTTCCCATCCATAAGCTGATCCGGCGACCGGAGAGTCAAGGAGTGATCAGTAAGACTCTTTCACCCTTTACTAGTTCCATATGGCCAGTGCAAAAATCTAATGGAGACTGGAGGCTAACAGTGGACTATGGAGGCCTGAACGAAGTCACACTGCCGCTGGGTGCTGCTGTACCAGACATGCTAGAACTCCAATACAAACTGGAGTCAAAGGTCGCCAAATGGTATGCAACAATTTATATCGTCAACGCGTTTTTCTCGATCCCTTTGGCAGCAGAGTGCAGGCCACAGTTTGCTTTCACATGGAGGGGTGTCCAGTACACCTGGAATCAACTGCCCCAGGGGTGGAAACACAGCTACCATTTGTCATGGATTGATGCACTGGAACGGGGTGAAGCTCCAGAACACCTGCAGTATATTGATGACATCATTGTGTGGGGCAACACAGTGGAGGAAGTGTTTGAGAAGGGGAGAAGAATAATCCAGATTCTTTTGAAAGGTGGTTTTGCTATAAAAAAAAGTAAGGTCAAAGCACATGCACAGGAAATCCAAGTTTTAGGAATAAAGTGGCAAGATGGGTGGTGTCGTATCCTAATGGATGTGATGAATAAAATAACAGCTATGTCTCCACCAGCTAACCAAAGAGAAACACAAGGCCCTCCTGTGAAATAAATTACCAGAAAATGAAAAGCAATATGTCCTGTTTATGGATGGATCCTGTTGTATTGTGGGAAAGCGTTGAAGGTGGAAAGCTGCCGTGTGGAGTCCTACACAACAAGTCGCAGAAAATGCTGAAGGACAAGGTGAGTCAGTTTGAAAGGTGAGTCAGTTTGCAGAAGTGAAAGCCATCCAGCTGGCTTTAGATACTGCTGAATGAGAAAAATGGCCAGTACTTTATCGCTATGCTGACTCATGGATAGTGGCAAATGCTCTGTGGGGGTGGCTACAGCAATGGAAGCAGAGCAACTGGCAGCACAGAGGTAAACCCATCTGGGCTGCCGAGTTATGGTAAGATATTGCTGCCTGTGTAGAAAACCTGGTTGTAAAAGTACGTCATGTAGATGCTCACGTACCCAAGAGTCGTGCCACTGAAGAACACCGAAACAATGAGCAGGTGGACCAGGCTGCTAGAATTGAAGTGGCTGAGGTGGATCTGGACTGGGAACATAAGGACATTCCATGACACATCAGGACATTTGGGAAGGGATGCAACATACTAATGGGCTTGTGATCAAGGGGTGGACTTGGCTATTGATGCCATTGGACAGGTTATCCATGAATGTGAAACATGCGCTGCAATTAAACAAGCCAAGCGGCTAAAGCTTTTTTGGTATAGAGGATGATGGCTGAAATATCAATATGGGGAAGCCGGGCAGATGGATTGTATCACACTACCACAAACCCACCATGGCAAGCAGCATGTGCTTACAATGGTGGAAGCGATTACTAGATGGTTGGGAACATACCCTGTGACCCATGCCACTGACCGGAATACTATCTACTTTACTAGGTAAGGTAAAACAAGTGGCCAGGGAGGGGACACCCGCCAAGCACTGGCCTCTGGAAGGTTCATTTGATATGAGTAAGCTGAGCTTCCTGCATCATATGTGATACGGTATAAGGCAGAATTGCCTTGTCTGGTAAATCCATGCTGACTACTGCCCATCACCTTCGTGCCCTTTGCAGGACAAGTTGGAAGTTGTTTTCAGGATGTGTTGCTCCATCACCTCTGCAGGGATGGAGGTGAAGCTGGCAAGCCTAGCGAAGGTCATGGAAGGGGGCCCCACAGGAGTATGGTGTGCAGTGGTCTAGGAAGGAGGAAAGCCTGGGTGCTCTGTGTTTTCTACAAGAGCAATAGGGGCAGACCAGAGTGCGCTCTTTTTCAAGAAAAAGCAGCCTGTGGAAGCAGCAGTCAGTGAAATGATCCCAAGGAGCACAAGCAAGAAGCACAGGGTACATCCTCGAGCACATGCTCCTCTGGGCGCTTTGTGTGTGAGCAGCAACTGCACACGCACAGACGTGCGGACGAGGTGTGCTCCATTAGCAGTCCTGTGGCCAGGCCTCAGGCCTCGCGCTCACAAGTGCTTTAACGGACAGCACTCACAGGAAGCCAGCAGAAGCACCTCTGAGCCAAAAGGACCTGTAGGGCCGGTTCGGGCTGGGGAAGGGGCGCAGGGACGCTCTGGAAAGCCCTGGCCAAGCCCAGCCCAATCACTCAGCTTACTTCCAGGTTGCAAATGCAGGGGCAGCAGTGGGTTTGAGATGCCCCGCAAACATCCTGTCCTGGCACGTGACCAATGCGAGTGCGGACAGTCCCTTGGGCAGTGACACTCACTGTTTCGCTTGTCTCCACTCTCTGCTCCCCATGGCGAGGATGTGCAGAGCAAACGGCCCTGACAGGAGGGTCCCCATCACTGCCAACAGCAGTGGTGCTCTGCCATAGCAGAGTTGCCCTCCAGAAAGGTCCCAGGGGCCTTTGCTGGGCCCTTTGCAGGGCCCTAATTACCCTCCAGACTGCCCCGGCGCCTTATCTGGGCTTTGCTGCGGCCGGTTGGAGGCCCCTGCTGCTCTCCAGATGTCTCCCCCATTCTAAAAAATCTAAAAGTCTAAGCGAAATCCTTTTTAAGTACAAATTCACTTCTGCAGATACTCTGGAGGGTCGTATAGGCATCATTTATTATAATCCATTGTTTCCATGCTTTTTAGCCCCCAACACCCACATCTAGATCCTCTTCATCTTCCTCCAAAATAGGCGAGAGACTGAAAAGGTAATAACGAGGATCATTCCAATTTTTGTTTTCCAGGTCATCATCTAAAACTTCTTTGACACAATTGGAGGGGGTGAAGCCTCTTCTGCCATCTGCCAGCTCTCCCACATACCAACCGTCTTCATCCTTGACCAAAGACAATCCCATGAATGGGTTTCTCTTTTCCCATGGGAGAAGCAATCCACACCGGCTTCCCCAGCCTCTTCCCTGTATGCACTATAGGGATCTTATCTCCTCCCACAGTATGTAGGGTTTTTGTTTGGGCAGGACCAGGACAGTTAGCAGATCCTCTGGCGTTAACCAGCCAAAAGGCTTCTGCTAAATTTATATCCCAGTGCTTCCATGCCCCATTGCCAATGCTCTCAACATAGTCTTTAGCAGTCCATTATCTCTCTCAATCTTTCCAGATGCTTGTGGGTGATAGGGGATGTGATACACCCACTCAATGGCATGTTTCTTGGTCCAGAAGTTTATGAGGGTATTTTGGAAATGAGTCCCATTGTACGATTCAATTCTTTCTGGGGTACCATGTCACCACAAACTTGCCTTTCAAGTCCTAAGATGGTGTTTTGGACAGTGGCATGGTTTACAGGATATGTTTCTAGCCAACCGATAGTTGCTTCCACCATGGTGAGTATGTAGCATTTGCCCTGGTGTGTTCATTGCAGTGGTCGAACATAATCAGTTTGCCAGGCCTTGCCATATTGAAAACCCAGCTGCCACCTGGGTTCCAAGGAGACTTTACTCATGTGGCTTGCTTGTTTGCGGCACACGTTTCACATTCATGTGTGACTTGTGTGATGGCCTGCACGGTCAGGTCCACCCCTCGATCACGAGCCCTTCTGTACATTGCATTTCTCCCTAGATGTCCCGATGCTCTGTGGGCCCATCGAACTACAAATAGCTCACCCTTACGCTCCCAGCTGAGGTCCACCTGAGCTACTTCAATTTGGACAACCTTGTCTACCTGTTCATTGTGTCACCGAAATTGGGAATCAAACTCCTTAACACCAATGTAGTATTAAGAAGCAGGCATTCTTTATTATGGCACCGGATGCACGGGGGATCGTTCTACCTAGTGTGCATACTGCAGGTTACATCAGCCGAAACTTATATTGTCCAGTTACATACATATGCATCAATTTTCCCGGAATGATCATGCATATTCATTATATTTCCCAGAACTAATTATCATATTTGCATGGTCATTATGCATGTGTCCTTGAGCTCCGAGGGGCTTCTGTGGGGGTCTCTGGTGGTCCTTGGTGGTCATACAGGCTGGGAACATAGCAGCATGACCGTACTACTCCTCGCCCAATTGTCTTTGGGCATAGTAGCATATCCATAGCCATAGATGTACAAACACAACATTAAAACATTGCCTACCCTGCTCCTATCTCTATGTTGCTTAGTTACAAAAGAACGAAATAATCATTTTGGTTACATCTGGTTACAATTGTTTTGATGTTCTTCAGTGGCGCGGCTTTTGGGCATGTGAGCATCTACATGTCATACCTTTAGAGTGATGTTTTTCTGCCCGAGCAGCAATGTCTCGCCACAGTGCAGCAGCCCAGATGGGTTTAGCCCTGTGCTGCCAATTGGTCTTCTACTGCTGTAGCCACCCCCATAGGGCATTAGTCACCATCCAGGAGTCAGTATAGAGGTAGAGTACTGGCCACTTTTCTAGTTCAGCAATCTTTAGGGCTAGTTGGATGGGTTTCACTTCTGCAAACTGACTTGACTCACCTTCTCCTTCAGTGGCTTCAACGACTTGTCACGTAGGATTCCACACAACAGCTTTCCACTTCCAGTGGTTTCCTACAACACAACAGGATCCATCATTAAACAGAGCATGATTCTTTTCGTGTTCTGATAACTCATTATATGGTGGTGCCTCTTGGGCACAAGCCACCTTCACAGGCAATGCTCCAAAATCTCTGCCTTCTGGCCAGTCCATGGTCTCTTCCAGGATTCCTGGGCGGTTGGGTTTCCCCAGTTGAGCCTGTTGCATGATCAACTACACACTTACTCCATGTAGCACTAGTTGCGTGATGTGTAGAGGGAATGTTTCCTTTGAATATCCAGTGTAGCATGGGCAGTCGCAGTGCCAAGAGGAGATATGCTTCTGTACCAACAACTTCTGAAGTGGCTTGAACCCCCTCATTTGTTGTTAGTATCTCTTTTTCAGTTGGGGTGTAGTGGACTTCTGATCCTTGATACCCCCAGCTCCAAAACTCAAGTGGTCGACCTTGGGTTTCTACTGATGTTTTCTGCCAGAGGCTCCAGGTGAGACCATGCTCCCCGGCTGCAGCGTGGAGTACATTTTGCACACCTGGTCCTGTCCAGACAGGCCCAGCTCCAAAACTCAAGTGGTCGACCTTGGGTTTCTACTGATGTTTTCTGCCAGAGGCTCCAGGTGAGACCATGCTCCCCGGCTGCAGCGTAGAGTACATTTTGCACACCTGGTCCTGTCCAGACAGGCCCAAGAGCTACCACACGAGCTACCTCCTGTTTGATCTGCTCAAAGACTTGTTGTTGCTGAAGGCCCCACTCAAAATAGTTCTTCTTTAGGGTTACTCGATAGGCAAGGCTCACAAGCTGGCTATAAACTGGAATAGGTATTCTCTAGAATCCCATAAGGCCTAGGAAAGCTTGTGTTTCTTTCTTGTTAGCTGGTGGAGACATGGTTGCTATCTTGCTGATCACATCCATAGGGAGATGGTGATGTCCATCCTGCTGTTTTATTCCCAAGGACTGAATCTCCTGTGCAGGTCCCTTGACCTTGCTTCTTTTTATGGTGAAACCAGCTTTCAGAAGAATCTGAATTACTCTTTTTCCCTTCTCAAATACTTCTTCTGCCTTGTTGCCCCACACAATGGTGTCACTGATATATTGTAGATGTTCAGAGGCATCACCCTGTTCCAGTGCAGTTTGGATTAGTCCATGCCAAATAGTAAGACTGTGCTTCCACCCCTGGGGCAGTCGATTCCAGGTGTATTGGACACCCCTCCATGTGAAAGCAAACTGTGGCCTGCATTCTACTGCCAAAGGAATTGAAAAAAAATGCATTGACAATGTCAGTTGTAGCATACCACTTGGCTGCCTTTGACTCCAGTTCATATTGGAGCTCTAACGTCTGGTACAGCAGCACTCAGTGTTGGCATGACTTCGTTCAGGCCACGACAGCCTACTGTTAACCTCCACCCTGCGTCAGACTTTTGCACTGGCCATATGGGACTATTAAAAGGTGAGTGAGTCTTGCTGATCACTCCTTGGCTCTCCAACTGATGAATCAGCTCATGGATGGGAGCCAGGGAGTCTCTGGTGTGATGTTGATGACAGTGTACCATGCTGGTAGCAATTGTCACCTGCTGTTCTCCAACTCACAGCAATCCCACAACGAAGGGATCTTCCGAGAGGCCAGGCAGGGGATAGCTGTTTAATTTCTTTGTGTTCACAGTGGCTACACCAAAAGCCCATTTGTACCCCTTTGGGTCCTTGAAGTACCCTCTCCTGAGGTGGTCTATGCCAAGGACACAAAGGGCCTCTGGGCCGGTCACAATGGGGTGCTTTTGCCACTTGTCCCCTGTTAAGCTCACCTCAGCCTCCAGTACAGACAATTATTGGCTTCCCTCTGTTGCTTCAGAGATCCAGATGGGTTCTGTGCCCCTAAACCCTGATGGCACTAGTGTACACTGTGCACCGGTGTCTACCAAAGCCTTCTACTTCTGGGGGTCATCGAATCCACACAGTCCAGTATACCCGGTCATCCCTTTCCTCCTCCTGGACGAAGGCAGGTACCCTCTATTTCTGTTCCTGGTTGGAGTATTCACTGTCTGACCCTTTCAGTGCCAGACCAGAAGTCCCCTCACCAGGATTGTGGGAGGTGATCTCAGTCCTTCTGTGTTTGGGAGATCACTGATTGCTTTCTTGTGTCTCTACAGCAACTAAGCGGACAGCCTTCTTGGGTGGCCCCTTCCCAATAGCTGTCTTCCCTCTCAGATGGTGTACGTGCAGAGAAGCTGGCCACTTAATAACAGGTATAACTATAGCACGCTTAATACAAAACTGCCATTGTCTTGTGCCCCATGCTGGGTGCCAAAAAGGACTGTGTTGGGTTGACCTTGGCTGGCCATCAGGTGCCCACCCAGCCGCTCTGTCACTCCACCTCCTCAGCAGGATGGGGGGAGAGAAAATATAATGAAAGGCTTGTGGATTCAGATAAGGACAGGAAGATCACTCAGCAATTACTGTCATGGGCAAAACAGACTCGACTCAGGGAATTTTAATATATTGCCAAATCCAAGGTCAGAGTAGGATAATGAGAAATAAAAGCAAATCTTAAAACACGTTCCCCCCACCCCTCCCTTCTTCCCGGGCTCAACTTCACTCCCCATTTCCCTATCTCCTCCCCCTGAGCGGTGCAGGAGGATGGGTAATGGGGGTCACGGTCAGTTCATCAGATGTTGTCTTTGCCGCTCCTTCCTCCTCACACTCTTCCCCTGCTCCAGCGTGGGGTCCCACCCACAGGAGACAAATCTTCATGAACAGCTCCAGTGTGGGTCCTTCTCAGGGGATGCAGTCCTTCAGGAACAGACTGCTCCAGCATGGGTCACAGGTCCTGCCAGAAAACCTGCTCCAGCATGGGCTCCTCTCTCTCCATGGGTCCACAGGTCCTGCCAGGAGCCTGCTCCAGCACGGGCTTCCCACAGGGTCACAGCCTCCTTCGGGTGCATCCATCTGCTCCGCCATGGGGTCCTCTGCAGGATGCAGGGTGGATATCTGCTTCACCATGAACCTCCTTGGGCTGCAGGGGGACAGCCTGCCTCACCATGGTCTTCACCACAGGCTGCAGGGGAATCTCTGCTCTGGTGCCTGGAGCACCTTCTCCCTGACCTTCTTCACTGACCTTGGTGTCTGCAGGGCTGTTTCTTTCACATATTCTCGCTGCTCTCCTCCAGCTGCTGTTGCACAGCATTTTTTCCCCTTCTTAAACATGTTATCACAGAGGCGCTACCACCATCGCTGATGGGCTCAGCCTTGGCCAGCGGCGGGTCCCTCTTGGAGCCGGCTGGCATCAGCTCTGTCAGACATGGGGGAAGCTTCTGGCATCTTCTCACAGAAGCCACCCCTGCAGCCCCTCTGCTACCAAAACCTTGCCATGCAAACGCAATACAGGTAGTCTGTTAGTCTGACACAATTGTTTCATTCTTGTTATAACTTTTGGGAGGATTATTTCTTTTCAGTTATATATTGGTTTGGTTTTCTTTAAAAAAGATTTAGTGCACATTTAGTTGTATGGATTTCTGTTTAAATATTTTCTGAATATTATAATTCAACACAACCATAAATTAGTTCCAGCTGATCAGGAGAAAAAAACAATCAAAATTAACTCAGTAATTAAATACAGTCACTTGAGCTTAATTAATTCATTGTTTAGCATCCAATATGATCAATATTTCTTCAACCAAATCATTGGTACTATCAATAGCAAGAATTTCATCCTTCATTTAATGAATTTTGATCCTTTTAAGCACACACAGGGTGTGTTCATTCAGTATTGGATCATAGTAAGATTGTGGCTTTATTAATAAAAGGACAATGTTGAAAGGCAAAAGAAAAAAATAGAACTTAAAATCCACAGTAATGACTCCTGAATCCTGCAATATTCAAGCAATCTTGTTGACTTGCTTTGCAAGACATGCTCTGCCCTCTGCTGATTATATGGATAAGACTAGTTACTTATTTCACTCCAGTAAGAGAATAGATTTTATTTAAGTAGTTCTTTGGCACTATAGCAACTAACTTCTGCTAATTTAAGATAATGTAAAGGGATTCAGTTTACTCAGTCAGCAGAATAATTTGAGAAATATCTTAACATTATATATTAATGACCAATGAAAATTAATACTATTTATTTCTTCCTCGGTAGTACTCAGTAGCATTGTGTGCTAAGCAGCACATATTCCCACTGCCAGCTTTAACAGTTTACACAGAAGGAATGTGTTTCTTGCAAATTCACACCATCAGTATCTGTGTAACTGACCTTAATTATGCTGACAATTTCACAGTCTTTAATATCCTTTATATTGCAACATTCCTGTGAACTAAGGAAACCCTATTGTTTCACACACAGAAATAGAGATGTGGAATGGATCGATTTTGTCAGACATGCCTACTAAGAGCGAGGCAGTAGGCTAATCCACTAACCACTGCACAGCTTTACTTCTAGTCCAGTATGGGCTGTTTAAATTACTCTGTTTGCAGCATTGTGATCTTAAACCAACAATGGCTCCTTGACAAGTAAAGAAGAGGAAGAAAATTGGCTATGCACTTCTATATTGTTTAAAAGCAATGATAGAGAAAGCATTGACTAACTCTGGTCCTTCAGCTTTTATCAATTGGTTCACTTCCTCAAGGCATCCCAGCTGTAAAATGCCAGGGGGGTTTCTCAAAAAGATGTGGAGTTCCTGTATCTGGTTCATCAGTAGTACTACGGTGGTTTATTTGCATTAAGTTTAAAATAAAGGTAAGCTTGGAACAAACTGGTTGCTTATCCAGACACCTTTGGCCTAGAAACAGCTCAAGAACAAGATTTTCTTGCTGTGTTTTCAGTGAAACTGTATGTCGGCCAGGCCAGGAAAAGCTTCCCATACTATTTCAGATCTGGTATTTCTCCAGAAATGGGAAATGCAAACATATAAGAAGACTGCAATAAAACAAAAGTAAATTTTTTTGAGTTTCCACAAATATTGTGATATGATTCTTACCTTAGCTGAATTAGTTCAAACGTTAGAGATATAAAGGTGTAGAGGTTCCCACAGTTAAAATCAGATTAAATATTTTGGGATGAGATGTCTGCACTATGATCAGTTTCTGGCATCTTTATAGGTCAGGTACCTATGGAAAACCTGGGCATTTTTGTTCCTTTGAACAAAACTTGAAGAAAGAGGCAACATCAGGCTGGATTGATGGGCCCAGGCTAATTGTATGAGATTCAACAAGGCCAAGTGCAAGGTCCTGCACTTGGGCCACAGCAACCCCATGCAACGCTACAGGCTTAGGGAAGAGTGGCTGCAAATCTGCCTGGCAGAAAACGGGTTGGTCAGGTGTTGGTCGATAGCCAGCTGCATATGAGCCGGCAGTGTGCCCAAGTGGCCAAGAAAGCCAATGGCATCCTGGCTTGTATCAGAAATAGCGTGGCCAGCAGGACTAGGGAAGTGATCGTGCCCCTGTACTCGGCACTGGGGAGGCCGCACCTCGAATACTGTGTTCATTTTTGGGCCCCTCACTACAGGAGAGACATGGAGGTGCTGGAGCGTGTCCAGAGAAGGGCAATGAAGCTGGTGAAGGGTCTAGAGCAGAAGTCTGATGAAGAGCGGCTGAGGGAACTGGGGTTGTTAGGCCTGGAGAAAAGGAGGCTGAGGGGAGACCTTATTGCTCTCTACAACTACCTGAAAGGAGGTTGTAGAGAGGTGGGGGTCGGTCTTTTCTCCCAGGTAACTAGTGATAGGCAAGAGGAAACGGCCTCAAGTTGGACCAGGGGAGGTTTAGATTGGATATTAGGAAATTTTACTTCACTGAAAGGGTTATCAAGCACTGGAACAGGCTGCCCAGGGAAGTGGTGGAGTCGCCATCCCTGGAGGTATTTAAAAGACGTTTGGATGAGGTGCTTAGGGACATGGTGTAGTGGTGGTCTTGGCAGTGCTAGGTTAACGGTTGGACTCGATGATCTTAAAGGTCTTTTCCAACCTAAATGATTCTAGGATTCTAAGATTCTATAATTTAAAGGATGCTGTTCAGTTAATCAGAGGCATGAAAGCAAAATGCATAGCTTTGGTTTTGTTATCAATGACATCAGGACATCTTGAAAGTTTCCGAGAGAGGAACACTGTTAAAACACAGTTTTGGGTTGGGTTTTTTTGGTGTGTTTTTTTTTGTTTGTTTGGGGTTTTTTAATAGTGAACCCACTTATTGTATAAATCTATTGTTGTTGTGCATAGGACAGCCACAGCAGAGCAGAGAGCGCCTCCCAGGATTAGCTTTGCTCTGCACGGAGAGCTTCCACATGGCAATCCGCCTCCAGCTCTGGCTTCCCAAAGGCGCCAAGGCCGGGCCGGGCCGTCCCGCCGTGCCAGGCTGTGCCGCCCGGCCGGCAGCGCGGAGCTGCGGCTGCCGTGCCCGGCGAGGCGGGCGGCTCGCCCGCAGGAGGGCAGCAGGACCGCACGTTTCGCTGCAGCAGCGGCAGCCGCCTCCCCAGGGGGAAAAAGGCTCCTTTCTGCTCCCCAGTATTTGGAAAATCTGAGCCAGGCCCCCTCTTTAAAGTCTGCTGGGTGTATATAACTTTTGTGTGCAGATCGGCAGTACGGCGTGTGGGTATTATAGTCCTGGCTAGTGGTGGACTCAAGGGATGTGGTTGATTTAGGTCGATTTGCATTTGTACATCAGGCATGTTTGGATATGGGGTTTCTCACACATAAAGCCGACACATTTCTGCACAATCTGCTGTCTAGGTGGTTTTAAAAGGACACCTTCGGGGGAAACCCTTCCCGTGTGTCTCTAGTATTGTTACAATTAAAAAGAATAACAAATTTGAAAGCATGTTAAACCTCGTGCGTCAGCAATTAAACTAATATTGAATCAGCAGAAACCATGATGATATACACATAAGGAGATGATATGTATATAAGGTCACAAGTACTGACCTACTTTGTGATTCTTGCTTTCCTCCAAAATGCCTGATACTGATGACTGTCAGGAATTGGATTCTTGATCAGACAGATGCGAGATCTGATCCATTGGGGCAGATTCAGCACTCCCGGTCCCAGGCCTGTTTTATAAACAGATTTACAATGTTGCTGCAGCTTACAGAAAAAGTGAAACAGTCCACAGGAATCAGCCTGAGACAGCCTGGAGTTTCTAGACGGTGTTATACCTGTGCCAGTTAAAGGAAGGACTTCCCTAGAGTATGGGTCATATTCCAGGGTGCTGAGATTGTTTCTGCCTGGACAGGAGTGACCAGATGGAGAGCGGCTGTGGGGCTTTTCTTTCCTCTGTTTGCATTCACTTCCACCCCTTTGAACTACCAGGTCATCCTTGCTAGAGCTTTAGTCATTTCCAGCAGTAAAATGCTGAGCTTTGGGACAAAAATCATATTTGAAAAATGACCCACAGTTCCTCCCTCCTCCTCCCCCTTTTTTTTTTTTTAAGTGCACATACACTGGACAATATTTAATGTTATTGCTGCATTTAATATGTTTACCAGGAAAAAAATACTGAGCTTTTCCAGCAAGTACATTTCACATGCTTTTGTTTATCAAATAGTGTTCCCGGCTGCTCCCCCCCTCAGTCTCTGATGGTGGAAATCAGCTACAGATCCTAACTGTAGCCCTTCAGGTGAACTTCTCAGTAGTATTAACATATCTAACTAAAAAAATTCTAGATGCTTAACTTGCACAATGTTACCAAATAGGAATTAAGTACCTAAATGCCTTTGAGGATCTAGCTTTTAAGGTGTATCTGCGCAGAATTTAAGAGCCATGCACAGATCGTCAAACTGGTAATGAACAAGCTAATCTTAAAACAGGAAACAATCTAGCTGAGTTCATTAGACTTATTACTCGCCCTAATAATGGATGCAATTAAATAGCTTGCAAGCCAGCCTGATACATCTGGCTGGCTTTGTGTGGGGCACACCCTGTGGAAGTACCATTGCAGGTAGATGCCATCTCGGAGACCTCATCTCTGTTCTCCATTGCATTATGTAGATGGATCCTTGATTCCCAGCTTGAGGATCCTGATTTTAACCTTGTTGATTTACAGTTAGACTCCCACTTATGATAAAGACTTCAGTCATTACAGTGTTGTTCTCTTTCTTTCATTGTAAAACAGCCTTTCTAGGTAGGTAATAGGAAATCATCTAATGGAATCAATCAGTCAGGTGAGCCATGGCTGAAAGGGAGAAGACTTGTTTCCTCATCCCGTGTCCCTGCCCTCCTCGAGGCTTTGTGCTCCTTACTTTTGTCAGACATCTTCCTTCAGTGTGTAAAGGGTGGGTTATAGGGAAGAGAGATCCAGTATCATCTCAGAAGTGCACACTGAAAGGAGAAGAGGTGGTGGTCACAAGCTGCAACAGGAGAAATTCTAAAGGACATAAGGGGTGAGGCAGATATGGGAGGACATATGATATCTGGTTTGGTCTAAATTTATAGTGTAATGGGCAGGCAATACCTAACCTCACATGAAGCTTCATGGTATACTAAACTTACACAAATATTTTGAATAAATTTGAATCATGAGAGTAAGTTTATAATGGATCAGAGTTTCATATCATGTTATTGAGGTGTTTTTAACCCAGATAAAGAATTTTTAAGTGGGAGATATTGTGTTGTTGAGCTACAGCCTGAACATAGCCTTTCTCCTGGCTGCTGCTTTATTGACTGTACACCCACATAGGGCAGCTTACCATGACCGAAGAATGTACAAAAGCCTTGGTTAGAGAACTCATAGCACATTGTAACAGACACCTTTGAGATCTGTGTTCCTAATTAAAGTAGGAATGGCTAAAATTTTGTTCTTGTACCCAGAATTTATGTTTTACTATGTTTCTACATAGGCATTGTATGTATTATTTGATTATTAAGTGGACAGGCCCACTGATTCTCAGCTCTCCAAACCAGATTTATTTATGCTTATACATATTAATAGTTCATCCTTAAAATTGACCTTTTTAAATTAGTATTTTTGGTGCTTTGTTAAGTAGACAACATGAACAAGAATGAAAATGGGAGTAAACATATATAAGGAAGAGGCATTTCATAGACGGCACTGGGGCAAAGCTAACATTACTATGAACTGTGATTGGGAGTGAAAGGGTTAAATCCCTGACAATCCCTGACTAAGACATAGACTTGCATTTTTTTAGTTTCACTCACATCCTTGTTCTCTTTTGTTCTCTTCCCCTGCAAAGATAGTTTTGGTTACCTGCTGAGCAGAGTTGATGGTGGGACATTTCCTGTGACTTCTTACCTGATAGGACTAAGCAGGCCTTGAGCAAGCTCGTTAGGCTTCCTAATTAAATCACTGATAACAGGAACTCAGGACGATTGTGCCAAAGATAAGCACCAAAGAACTAGCTTAAATCGACCCCCTTGTAACATGTAACATTCCAAGGCCGAAGGACTGATGAGCTAACTCAATGACTACATGGACAAAAGAAGCCCAAAGTTCAACTAGTGGACAACGTGAGGAAGACTATGGAAGACCACCGGGAGGGTGAAAAGACCCTAACCCTAATTTTACTGTGCATGCTTGGACTACGTAAATGAATTCCGGGAACTCATCACCATAAAACTGCCCTTTTCAGGAAATCTGATGAATATGTATGATTTTTCTGTATATGAACTGATGTGTTGTGCTAAGCTGGCAGAGCACTTGTGGCAGAGTGATCCCCAGTGCTGCCCAGCGCTGCAATAAAGAATACCTGCTTAATAGTCATCCTGACTATTGAGTTCTGATTTTGTCTTTTCACAGCAACAGGAGTTTTGTTATGTGAAATAGTATTTGAGAGAGACTATCATGGAAAATAAATGTTACTGAACTGCCATAGAGTCTTCAGGTTTTTTCACTCTTTCTGGTTTGTTTTGTTTTGTTCTTTAATACCAAAACCTGATTTTCTCTACTTGTTGCCAAATTCTTACTCCCTTATGATCAGAAAAGTAATATCTTAAAAGCCAATTCATGCCTGAGTTAATGCAAGTTTAAGAAACTGCGTATAGAGCTATACAAACCTGTTTGTGTTTTATATAAATGGATAGCGCTCCTAAAATGAATAGTAGGTGGGTCCTTGAAAATCGCTGTCTGTTGATTAACAGTGTAAGGGATTCAGGGGAAGGAAAGGCCAAGAAATATTCGGCTAGGCCTGTGCTTGTTAACTTCTGAGGGGTAACTCAGCAGCCAGACAAAAGGAACTGCAAATGAAGCATGAAGCACCTCCCTACCCATCCACCTGGCAGGGGCTGGGTGCTGTGCTGAGGTGCTAATTGACTGTGAGTCACCTGCCTGACATGTAGGCACTGGAAAGGGGGAGATGCACTACACAGATGTATTTTGGGTTTCATTCAGCCATCTTATTATTTTATGGGTTATGAGGGAGCATCATCATTTATAATCTAAGGGAAAAATCCTCTCACATCTGCTAGGCATTTGTCATACGAATGAGAAAAGACAAATCTTTTCTTAGCAATAGCATGAAATCACTTCTCCAGATTCCCTCTAGCTTTAAAAATAGCTTTGTGCTACAAACACCATCACATCAGACTTGGCGTCAGCAAAATTCTTTAAGAAAGGAAGGAAGATTTGGTCAAAAAAGGGTCACTTTTACCCCAAAGCACAGTTTTCTTCGGATTCTTTCTACTTTTAGTTAGTAGAAAATAGGGAAAGGATAATCTTTTTCTATGAGATAAAGAGACCTCAGCCTACTCAGAATTGTAAAAAGAACAGTAGCATATTTTAAAAAAGAAAATCCTTTTAATATTCAATATTCACCAAGTGAACACTATGTGATACCTTTAAATATGTTCATATTGCTTGTGCTAGATTATAGAAAACACTTGTCCTTCAGAACAGTGCACAGATATTTCAAATGATTCAGTTGTCAGCTATTTAAATGATTCTCCAAAAACATACACCCCAGAAAAAAATTGCCACTGTAAGACATGATGAGTAACCTGCTGCATGTTATTTTTTGTTCAGGACCAGGGTACCTATATGCAATTCACATTTTCACCTCAAATTTACCATTTTTTTTGGCAAATATTGTTGAGTACTATGCTTTTATTGCAGCAGGATTGTTTTTATCATTGCTTTGCAGCATGATTTTCACAGTGTAATTCAAATATATGATTGATCAGAAAACATTTTGAGATTTTGGGTTAGACCTTCAATAACAGAGCCATAGAATCATAGAAGAGCCCAGGTTGGAAGGGACCTTGAAAGATCCTGTGGTCCAATCTTTCATGGCAAAGGGAGCCTAGATGATCTTATCTAGCACTCTGTCCAGTCACATCTTGAAAACCTCCAGTGATGGAGACTCTACCACGTCCCTGGGGAGGTTGTTCCAGTGACTGACTGTTCTCACTGTAAAAAAAATGTCTTTCTTATATCAAGATGAAACTGCTCCTTGTGCAATTTGTACCTGTTGCCCTTTGTCCTCTCCACGTGGCTCCTTGTGAAGAGAGAGCCACCATCCTCTTTGTAGCCATACTTTTAAGTACTGGAATTCTGTGATGAGGTCCCCCAGAGCCTTCTCTTCTCTGGGGTGAAAAGACCTAATGCCTTCAGTCTTTCCTCATGGGGCAGCCCTTTGATCATCTTCATGGCCCTCCTTTGGGCCCTCTCCAGTCTGTCCATGTCTTTTTTGAGTTGTGGGGACCAGAACTAGACACAGTACTCCAGGTGTGACCTGACAAGCGCTGAGTAGAGTGGGATGATCATGTCTCTATCTCTGCTAGTAATGCCTCTGTGGATGCAGCCCAGGATCTGATTAGCCTGCGTTGCTGCAGCGATGCACTGCTGACTCATGTTCAACTTCTTGTCCACCAGGAGCCCCAGGTCCCTTTCAGCAAGGCTGCTCCCCAGCCACACAGATCCTAGCATAACGTTGAGTCCATTCACGGCAGTGGAGCTATGCTAATTCTCAAAGACAGACTACCAGGCCCACAAAGATTCATTTTTCTCTCACTTTCATTTTTACAGTAGAGGCACATTAATAAATAATAATCATTCAGCCAACCCTTGCCAACTAATGTTAATTACATTTAAGATTAAGTATCATGAACCATTCCTTTATTTTAATTATAACTTTAATAGAAAAATTGTGCTGGTGATTTTATTGCCTTTATTATTTACTTTAAGTCACTCACTTTGATATACATTACAGCCATCTGTTTCATTTATTAGTTTCCCCATACTCCCTTCTATTATGGTTTTTTTACAGTATTTGGTTATCAGTTTTACTCACTCACTGTTAATATAATCAAAGAGAGTAAGTACCACAGAAAGACTTTGGAGTTGTGATGCTTCCTGTTATGATTTCTTAACTGGTTCTGATGTCCTCAAAAAAATCCATGGCTGTGAGACAATATTTGACTGATCTTTAAAAGGCCTGGGAAGAGCAACCTGCCTTGGATGGGCATGCCCAAATAAGTGAGCCTTGCTTTCCTCCTCAGCCTAGCTATCTAACTCAGGATGAACACGCAGGCATGCCTCCAGTTGCAATCCACAGTCCTGAACCCTTGGCTTAGGCAGGTCTCTTTTTCCATGCTCTCAAAATACAGCAAAGAGGTCCTTTCTTTTAAATATGCCTTGATAGTTGTCATCCTCTTTTATATAGTATCCTTCTGTGTACAGCACTGACACAGGCTTGATTCAATTTTCAACATCATTCCACTTCCCTAGGCCCCTATCTACCTGACGTTTAGTGGCCTGGCTCAGACTCCAGTGCACCTTGGAGATCACATAAATGCCACAGGTTTTGATGGCCTCATTACCTCCAAAGGGCTCAATGAGAATTCGGTTCAAGTGTGGATCATGACTGGCATATTGGGGAAAATCTCAGCTGACCAGTTAGAAAAGCTGAAAACTGCTGTGTATCACCAGCATGGCACACAAAAATGAAACTATAAACTTGGGATTTGGCTTGATGCTTGCTTAGAAGACAGGTATCTCTGAACTTCCACAAAGACTACAAATCTCTTTTGCACAGAACTGGCCTCATAACTTCCTGCACTGCTACTGCTCATTTTCTGCCTTTGGAATGTAGTCTTAAATTTTTAATCATTTGATGTCGGCCTTCCTTTAGGAGGATCAGAAATTTGGAGATATATCATAATTTCTTTAAATTTTGACCTCTTGTTGAGATCTGAGTTTGGTTTTTTTTTATTTTTTAAACTAAAGAGTAGAAAAGGCAGAATTAAGATAATTAATTCAAACCTTTGTCAGTCTTTACTAACTATATATACTATTAATTTTAAATTGCAGGCAAATTGACTGCAGCAGGTTTCCATGAGAGATTTGCAAGTTACAAATTATCTGACTCCTGAAAAGTACAGTCTACAATGCTCCAAATATTCTACAAGAATAATGCTGATTTTTTATTTACATTTACAGTATAAAAGGTAATTTTTCAGCGCACTTCAATTCTTAGTTCAACAATGATATATACATATATATATAGTTCTTTAGCCTAAAAATATTTCAGTCGGAATAGCTATCAGAAAAGGAGGCGTTTTCTTGCTGAGAAGTAAGAATTACCTAACAGTTTCATTTCAGCACATGTGCCTGGAGAGATACACATTATTTTCATACTCTTTTCAATTATATTGAATAGGTAAAAATTATAACCAGGTGGGAATTACTGTCCTGCTCCCGTCTGGAAATCATAAGAAGTGATTTAATTTAAAAAACTTACTGATATTACTTTTATTCTTTACTTCCTTCCTGCCACTCTGGTTATGCTGACTATTAAAATACAATATTTTATTGAGCCTGGATTTGAAATTATAGTCATAGTTTACCAATTCCCTAGAATAAAAATGCTTAGGAACCTATTAAAAGTCTGCCATTTATATGGCACAAAACGAGCAGCAATGTTCTTAGTTTCCAGGTTTTCCATTAATAGTTTAATGTAAGCACAGTGACAGGTAATGTGATATCTTCGGGTTTTCAGCTGAAGCATATGCTGAATAAAGCCATTTAGTTGCCTTTATAGCTTTACCTGACCAGTGAAAGAAAGGGTCCCTAAAAAGATATCTTCAAGATATTTCCAGGTAATACAAATGGTGTGGTGGGCTGGAACACTGGCCGCTGCTGAGCTGCAGGGAGAACCTTGCTAGGACCCTGTTTCAGAGGTGGCAGAGAGCCATAATCTTCACTTTCAGACACATGACATATTGAAAATGTCGTTGGCTGCTAGATCCTTTTCTGTAAGAAGACTGTTACATTGTTAATGTAAATATTTAAGTGACCACTGCAGTCTTTTTTGGATCTCACACTCTTCAATTAGGTTAACAAGAAGAGAGTAAATAATAGTATAAATACTAATGATGGGGATGTCAGCTTGGTATTTACATAAATTTAAGATGAAACTAAGGGGATTCAATTCAGAGGTATTACGTTGAAGTCGCTGTGTAACTTCTTAATGAATGGGCTTGAGAAGGTAAGAGTTATGCTAAAGCAGATCCCTCGACTACATCAAAATACTACTCTAGAAACCACTGATATTAATACTTATGCAATATACTGATCATGCATCCCTAATATTTAAGTCTTGCTCACAGGAATGTGCTCTGAACTTGCAAAGTAGATCATCAAAGGTAGGTGGTGTAGCAAAATGCTTTGTGACAACTGAATTTTTGCTATGCAGCCACTTCATGCTTTTCTCAGCTACAAGGTCAGGGCCTGGGACTCTCAAACAACACAGGGAAAAAAAATCTCAGTTCTGAAGAAGGTATGCTCATGAACCAGCTGAGCAAGAAGCCAGCACTACTTGTAATTGACCAGAATACACAGTAAACTGCATTAACCTGTGCGTATCGTTAAACAAAACAGGCCAGAGACCATTCTCTGGCTATTAGGCCAGTGGCATGGCCTGGCTGCATCCACGCTTTAGCTCCACATGGTCCTCTATGGTCCTAAGACAACAGAATAATACCGTTTTTCAGTCTGAACTATCTGGAATATTGTGCTGTCGCATGATGCTAATAAAATTTATTGTCTGCCCTGGGATAAAACATAAGGGCAAGTAAAAGCTGCAAAGCCTAATGGGACAATGTTGGAGGACTGTAGTGGATGGAGGGACCCAAATCAGGTACACCCTCTCTATACTTTGTATTGGAAATAGCCCTTGGCATGCGTATTTCCTCAAACATACCCCCTGCTGTCTGGGAGCGTGTTAGCTGATGCAGGCAAAAGCTGTGCTGGGGAGCACAAAAACCGTAAGCAGTCTGGATAATTGTAGGCCAGAGTTTCAACCTGAGCCTGTGCCTTTATTTACTAGTATAGACATAGACTAAGGGCCTGATTAGCTCAAGATAAGTCTCTCTGGTGTGTCACGTTTGCTAGGTGAAGGAGACCAGATGACTTTAAGAAATGCTGTGCTATCGCAGAAATGTAAGTGATATCTCGGGTGTCTTCAGATCTCCTCCTGTGTATTCAATTGTTCATAAATTTTGCTGTTTTGTTCTATTCTGTTTTAGCTTACATCCTCAAGGATGCTGCAAAATATGATTTGAGGTACGCATGCAGTAGGTGCTCTTGTGGCCTGAATTATTTTGTGATTGAGGGGGGATTTGATAATGCAAATCTTCTAGTCCTGAGTCCCTAAATCCTCACATTGTCTGATCCAGAGCAGGTCCTTGAACCCCCATCCTCACTTACTTTTCTTGCCGTTTGGCTATTTGGCACATGCATATGCTCATGACAGGAACTGTCACTTCTATATTTAGTCTGATCTGTGACAATTTATCAGAAACCTGAAAACTCTGATGCTGCTTCTTTTCTTGGGAGATGGGGTGAGGGAGCAATTTGAGAAAGCATTATGAAAGAGGTATGTTTGAAACAAAATAATTCTGGGTAAAAAAAGATTGGAGAGAACGATCTGAATGATTTTCAGGCTGATGATTACATGAAACTACCCTGCTCTGTCTCAGCCATCTCACTTCAATTTTATGGGAATAGAAGTGACAATAAAAAGTGTGCAAATTGCAAGAACCAATTTTTCTGAATACTTTTAAGAGCGAACAGAAATGTCTGCAGTAATTCTCATTGGAGAGAGGAAGGGAAAAGAAGCCTAAAAAGGGTGTTCATAAAGTGTGGAAGAAATGGTCCACGTTAGTGGTGAATGTATCAAATTGTTGTCACAACCTAATTTTCACTCCTTTGAAAGTAATTAACCTGTTAATTCATTGTGGTTATAGAGACAAAAGGAGCTAAGACTTTTAAATACATGGCATTCTTAATTCCCTTTATTTTATTTTTATCCTCACCTTTTGATTTTATCTGCAAAGCACTTAAAAGCTTATCTGCAAAGCATTTAAGAGCTTCTATTTTGAAGGCTTAAGTAGCCTTTCACTGGCTCTGTGCTGAGAGTGAATTCATTTGCTGTTGGTACCAGGCCCAGATATGTGCAAAACTTCTTGACATTGAGGAAACTTATTGCCCGCAAGATAAAATCAAAATGAAAACCCCTTCCTCCCCTGACATTCATAGTAAGAGAAGCTATTACCTGTAAGAAAACACAGTATCTTGCTATCTAAGCACCATTGATTATTTTTAGCATGTCTGCCTCTTGATGATTTGAGGCAATCCACCTACAGAGTTTATGAACTCCATGCAAAAGTATGAACTCTGTATATAACATGACCAACCTGCCAACTGCATTTTGGATACACAGCCTTTTACCTTCTCTGTTGTCTTATCATCTCACATCAACTGAAATCCCAAAGGGGCATGAAATAGAGAAACTTGGTAATTCAGAGGCAAGCATCCTAAACAATAAGATAGCTGATCTGGAAAAGAACCAGTCACCAGGGAGACAAACCTGCCACTGACAGAGACCTGTGGCTTCCTGGGGAGGTGTGCGAGGCTGCCTGACCGAGGGACTGAAGGCTGGTACAGGCTGAGCACTCAGCCACTTCTCAGCTTTACCCTGGGTAAAGAGTATGCCAAAGGGTCCAAAAAGGAGGATGGGCTAGGGCAGCCTAAATTTTCTGAGTATGTTCTTTCATTTATATGTGCTTTAGTACAGCTCATGACATGCAGAAGTGTTTGGAACTTGCAGAAGCTGGACCTGGAAGGCACTACCTGGTTTCCACACCTCTGCAAGCAATGAGTAGATGGAAGAAACATTTGATCCTGAACAACACTGTGTGTTTATGCTCTGACAGTAATGCTGAAAAGGACAAATCCTATTTGCTTTGACTTATCATTATAGTCAGTGGCTCTGACTCTGCCCTTACTTGTACCTCTGCTAATCTATTCATTTTAATGGAAAAGTAAAAATTGATTTAGTAGGACAATCGTATTGATTATAGACAAGGTCTTCATCATTTAATGAAAAAATCTCTCCAAGCAGCCATCACAACTCCTACCTCACTAGGATTCAATTTTATTTCCTAATAGTATTTCTCAGTTATAATGAAGGTGTTTTACTTCTCTTAGTTGTTTTGCTCTAAGAGATTGAGAGCTGCTGTTTTCAAACAAGACCAACTAGGCTGGGTCTTTGAAAGTTTCTGACTTTGTAAGGACTTAGTCACTGAACCTGATGGAGCATAAGGACACTAAAATCAAAAGTAGTATGAGATAGAATTCAGGCACACTAGAAACACTCTGGAAACAAATTCTTGTACCATTCAAATAATGGGAATTTTCTACTTGGTTTGGTAAGAATTTTGCCATGAACCCTCTATAGTGGTTATGTTTTTTGCATTTCTTTTGTATTACATATAAGTGAAAAAATGTCTGTATTTGTGTTTGCATGTTTTATAAATTAAATGTGAAGTCTTGAATCTGATGTTCAAGTCTCAGGTTCCTTTATCAACAGATCCTTTCAATAAGAGGCCCTTGTTTCTGTATGTCCCTCAAGTAATCATTTGCGCGGTGTTTTACTTTACCTCCATCCATATTAATTTAAGACCAAGAAAAAAGGGGAATTACTGTTACACATCTTGAAGTTTTATTGTTTGTAAATTTTGTTCCTTGCCTTCTGGGTATAATGGAATTATATATACCTTTTTGCTGATGCCTGCTATTATTACACACATCTAATATATCTACCAAAAATTCTACATGTATGTATAAGAAAATTCTTTGGTCTGATGTTATAAGGCAGCGAAACTGACATCAAAGCCATGAAATATGGCAAAAGGAAACAAACCAGTTCTAAGCTAAAACCAGTTCTAAGCATATTCCAGCTACATTTATAGGATCATATGGCATACAACATTCAGCTGAATGGGACTAGCATCAGAGGCAGCTAAGAGGCCCTGTCTCAGATCACTTTCAGTATAAAGGTATGATATATATGTCCTCTGGGCCACTGAATCATCTTCCTTGTACTGGTACCATTCATACAAGCGGGTAAATATATAACATGCGCATCAAATGAAGTCACCAGGGACAATGGCCAAACTAGGTTTTACTGAATAAACTTTCTTCTCTGACTTGAAATACAGCAAAATAAACAGCAAAGACTTCTTAGGGTTTCAGATGGGATTAATCAAACTTTCTTTAGCTTGTCCAGAAGTTAAACATCTGGTTGAAGATAGTTTTTCAGCCTATTCAGGGCTAAAATGAATCATTGTCAAGAGGTACATGCACCTCCAGCAGGTGATTCATCCCTTGCCAAGGTAAGTATGTGATACAGATGTGATGAAGTGCTGCTGAGAGGTTCCTGACTTTCCACAAGCTCTCAAGGGAGCCTAGACAACTAGTGTTCTCTCATTTTCAGTGCACCTTTAGATGTCCGAAGTTAGTGAGATGAATCTCTGCCAAACTGGCTTAAGAAAAGCACAATAATGATATTAAATCACAGGGACTACCTCTTTGCTTATGAAACCCAGAGGTAACAAGAAAATGTGAAGTTCACCAAGGTTTGTCTTTTGCAAGGACACAGGGCTCTGCAGGAAGCTGTTAAGCACCTCCAGTCTCAGGATTTCCAGGATCAAACCCTGATGAGCCAGAAATAAGCACAGCCTCAGAATCAAAATGATTCATCTATGGAATATTCATAATGCACAGTGGGGTTAATGTTATGAAATTTTTCTGATCATTGAAATGAGAAGAAAAATCTCTGTCTGTGTATGCCAGCCCCATTTACTCACCATTCACAATCCTTTAAAACACTTTTATTCTATTATTCCGTACTCAACTGCCAAGCAGAACGTAAAGGTATATTCCTGTGCACAAAATGTGCTGAAATTAGGTTAAGGGTATGATTTGCTACAGTTCACCAGAGTCAGGAAATGTGGAATTCAGGCTGAAACCACATGCTTGACCCACTGTTTTCTTCTCAGGTACTGAGACTCTCTTGAGGATGGTTTGCTGATTGACCACAATGGCTGTAAAGAGAGGCATGATAGAGACAAGGTAAGAGAGAGAAATAGTGAAAATGAACAACCAGTACACATAAGTAGTCTTCATTGACTTTCAGATACCTGTTTTCTGTCCCAAACCTTCACAATTATTTTAGCACGCTGCAAGTTTTGGTACATTTCCTTTAAATAAAAAAAAAAAATCTCTCCACCTTTCCAGAGAATTCCTGAGCCCAGACTACATGGAAGCTCAGATAATTTTGAACAAATATTATTTATGCAACAAACCAAGATTTACTACACTTATGAAGTTGGAAAGACCTGCTGCGTTCTCCTGTGGTCTGTGGTGTCAAGCATGATTTGGGAGAGGTTAGATTTGTACAGCACTCTGCTGTCAAACATGTAGTCCAGCAGCATGATACAGAAGGTGATGGTTTTGTCACTGGAACAGAATCAAAACCTCTGTTTTTTCACCAGTACAGAAAGGATTGTGATTGAATTTCTGTGAAAGACATTAGTTGCTGACTTGTGACATTTGGGTGAAACAGCTAGTTGACATTTTTTGAAATAATATTTTCATTTTGGAAAATGGTATTTTATCAAGATTTGTTAATCATCCTTTGGAAAATGTGTCTTTTGAGAGGAATCCCCCCCAGGTGTTTGACTCAGCATATTTTCTGAGTATTTTCATTGAGTTTTGAATTTTTTTTACAAAACTTAAAAATGATTTGTTATTAGTATCTATAACAGTGCTATCATATCAGCTTGAATGGCTGCTGACACATATCTTCTCCTTTTTCTTCACTGTGTGGTGTAGTCATTCTTTTCACTCCAGCCTCTGGATTTCATGGCATCAATTCTTACATGGACACCTTCCTTGTAAGGACACCTCTACACTGGCTGGGACAAAGGGACCCATTCTTCTGGTGAATGAATCTCCTCCTGAGCAGCAGACACCCGTTTACAGCCCCCCTTGTATTACCAGCAAACATAATCTGAGCTGCATCATCCTATAGTCCACACCAGAGCAAGCCTCTTTCTTTGAAATTGCATTATTTTATGACCTTAATAATTTAATCATACATTTGAGGCTCAAGTGTATCTGGAGTTGCTAAATCAGAAAGAACAAATTATTCCAGCGTTTCTGGATGGGCAACAGGTCATGAGTGTGAGGCAAACCCAAGCAAATCAGCTTGTAGATTCACCTGCACATTGACAGCCCAAGCCACACTCAGACCATTTGCTAACACCTAGAGAGGGGGATTTGTGTGCCCTTTGCACCCCACTCCTCAAGCCTTGTCCTCCATGTGGTCTTCAGTGACCTAACTGCATTGCATCCCTGACTGCTGTGGCTGGAGTGGAGAAGAGGGAAGCATCCAGCTGGTTCCCTGCTGAGTGGTACTCAGGCTCATCCCCCTTCACATGAGTTTGCTGCGCCTGTGGTGTACCTTGCTAACACAACTACTTACAATTGAAACCACAAAATAATTAAAACATAAAAATATGCTGTCTGAATGCTTGCTTTTCAAGTGTAAAATCCTCTCATTCTTGTGTGTGTTTTTAAACCAAAGATCATGGGGACAAATGTCCTTTACAACAATATTTTTCCACCTTGCCCGTCTCTGTAGAGATTTCTTACCATTATGACTATTTACAATCTCTTCATGCTGGTTCTTGTCAACTCACAGTTGCTTGAAGAGATTTTCTGTGCTCTTCTTTGAAATAAAAGTGATATCGTGAAACATCCATGGGCAGACCAACTGACTGCCACAGGATGCAGGTTCACAGCTCTGGCTGTTTCCATTTCACCTTGCCGTAACACCGAGCTGTATTCTACAAATCACAGCAGGTGGTGGCAGAAAATCCTGTTACCCAAGTGCTTTGGGAGAACTGCAGCGTATGGCTTCCCACCCTTCTTCACTCCGTGGATGCACACATGGCCTTGGCCAGGCACGCAGACACTGCAACTGCATGCTGTGGTTCTGTCTACAGTGGATTTTCTCTTAAACACCTCAACCTTTCTAAAAATGTCAAAAATGCTAATGTTGGCCATCTCTTGAAAATCATTGCTATTTTAACTGTTTGTCTAATTGTGCATTAAGTGAGGTGAAACGGTGCCTATTGATGTATATTATTGCTCACAGTCTACTGATGTATGCTAATTTTCTCATCTTTGTTGACCCACCCAGAATTCTTTTAGACAGCAAGAGTGGGAAATGTTAAAGAAAAAACACCCAGACAGACACAGCCACTGTTTATGTGAATAAAGAAGTAACGTGCTGAATGCTTTCATAGCTAAATGAAACATGCTTGTATTTCACTGGAGAGCTTTAGCTCCAGGAGACTTTTCTGTTTATTCAAACATTCACCACCTATGGGTACCCTTTAAAGTTTTTTGTATTTTATTTCCAGTCTAATCTTAAGATTTGAGTCATAAAGATTCTGTAAAGGGTAGAAATGACAAAGTTGATTAACGTCAAAGTACATTTATAAAAGGATGTACTTCCATGAGAGGAACAAGACACCCATTATTTTGTGGATTTTTCCAGTTTATTTGATTTGGATATCTGATAGCAATAAATTCATTTTTGTTCCTTTTTTTTTTCCCCTACAAGCAAACCAGAAATGCTACCATAACCTTTCCTCGAGTATATCAAGGCTTCTGTTTGCAAGCAATTCTGAAAGCAGGATTTCAGAGGCTAGAGCAATAGAAGATACATACTGTGAGACCAATGTTGAAGGATTTTTCCTGAGTCTAATTACAGTTAATTTTCTTCTTACAGAAGAGATTCTGAAGTCATGTGACAAGATGAGTTCTCCATTTTCTTTTTTTCTTTTTTTAATGTAGGCTTTTAACTGTAATGACTATCGAGGACAGCTTGACTGAAGTGAACCTCAAAAATATAAGTAGCAGTAGACAAATAAGGACATTCCACAGTGAACCTTTTAAAAAATCATGTGTTTTTAAAAACCAATCTTATGTTTTTGTGATCTGATTTCTGATTTTTGATTGTTAAGGATGACTGAGAAGCAAGCTAACCAAAGGCCAACTATAACATCATCTATTAAAAACCAATCTCCTAGACCAGGCACAGTCTGGATTTGGGCCAGGACACAAAACCAAAAATGCTTTACTGTCAGTGATAGATGACCTCAGCTGTCAGTGGACAGAGGGCAGACATTTCCTCTCATCATTCTTGATTTCTTGAAACATTTCTTTCTGATGGCCATTAGATAATGCATTTCACCTGAGAGGAGTGGCAGGGCCCCTGACTACAACACAAAATGGAGGAAAACCTATTGAGAATGTAACATTTAAAAAGTAGTGATGGTAAACTAAGTCCACACTACTGACTTTTTACTAGCTGAGTCTCAGAAAAAGAGTTGTTTTCAGTGTTTGGATAAGAATGGTCCATGGATGAACTGAAGTCCGTGCATGATTGAGGTGCTGCTGGCTGGGTCAAGAGAAGGACTCAGAAGGATTTTAAACAGTATTGAAGTTTCCTCTTGATGAAAGCCACTCCGTTTTCACAGTTGCTAATAAGGTCTCCATAGCACTATCTATGAGTAATCCTCTCCCTAAGTCTTTAGTGGTTTCAGAATTTCAGTCCCATTCTAAAAGAGTTTATCTAGACTCTTTTTTTTTTTTTTTGGTGGTCTAGAGCTATGAAAGATACATACACAACAAGTCTTTAACACTGCATGAAACTGTGACAGATCTGGAATGTTTCAGTGTTTCTTTTCAACACCTTGTGTTGCTTCCCACAAATACAACATGCAAAACCCGCCAAAACTCAAGGATCAGTCTGTGACTTGACAGGTTCCTGTCTCAAGAGCATGTCCTACAAAGAGAGGAAGAATCTGTTTTTGCAAGATGCAAAAGTCTGCTGGAGGGCCAGCTCAGGCCTGTGGACTGAACTTCTTCAGGACCATAAGTACCCTCATAATCTTCAGCAATGGGCAGGCAATTCCTTGACTTCTGCTTTATGCAGCTTCCTTCCTTTGGAGAATAAGAGAGACTGACAAAGATGTGACAAGAAACAATTCCATCATTGAATGCCCTAATGAAAACGCATACAGACATAAAGAAGAATGTTGTGTTTTTGATCACCAATTTTTAACTTCCCAATGGATATTTAACCAAGCTTCTACACAGGCATTCACTTCTGTCACAATGTCTCAATCCTTCCTTTTAAAATAAGTGCTAGCAAATGAGAAAGAGATTTTTTTTCAACCAAGAGTTAAAATAACTGCAGAGTATTTGAAATGAAGTACAAAATGTTGGCTGAACTACAAAAGCTATTAATTTATTTGGCACACTGGCTAAATGAACCCTTGGTGAAGCCTATGAACTGACATCTGAGGTGAATTTGGCCTGTTTCTTTTTAAGAAAGCATTTTTTTGTGCAAAATAGTGGGTGCCTTCAAATCTGACAAGGAGTTAATAGCAGATACTTAAGGTCTTGGCAGTAGAATGGTATTGTTTTCATACTAAGAGGTTTTGTGAAATGGTTGAACTCATTCAGAAGGGCATTTCCCAGCTCTGAGCGACAATTGCAATCCATTAACCTGTATAGAATAAAAATGATCGTTAGTGTATTAGGGATGTGTTAAAGTGCAGGACCCATTAAAAATGCTTGAATAGGGGCAACTACAGCTTGAAACAGCAGTATGGTATTTTGGAATTTAGAAGGTGAAGATTTATACATTTAAATTGAGTTGATTTAAAAATTTAATTGTATACCTGTAGCCTCAAAGCTTTGCCTTTTATGTTAAAAAATGTAAAGAAAAGACTGGTTTATTTTTTTGTAATGTAAGCAACTATTTGTATAGATGTCATTTAGAAGAGGCACATGATTCATGAAGTCAAAAAGCCGTATTCGATAACTGCTGAATCGTAGTTGGAGCCTCATATAATAAAAGGAAAAGAGCCGGAAATTGGTTGCAAATATACATTTTTTTATTAGACCTCATTGCCAAGGTTTACTGTCCAAGGATATTTGCCTTGGATGTGCCTTCACTGTTGGTGAAATCCAGTTTAGTGTGAGCTCTTTGCTATACCCTGTTGATTGACAACTTGAACTATGGGAAATAGTCTTAAAATAATTCTTAAAATCACTTGAAATTTCCATTCAGGAAAAATTTCCATTTGGCTGAAAACAGGAATCGATGTTTCTTACAATATTGAAATTTCTTTTTTTTTTTTCCTTCTTTTTTTCTTAGCTGTACTGCATCAATGCAATCTGAGGTTTCCCTATTAATTTTCTGGAGTTGCTTTAATGACAATGGAAAATTGAGTTTAGGGTGATGTGAAAAAATATTAGTTATTTCAGTAAAATATTCTGAACATAAGAATAACACTGTACTTTGATATGATGACCATGTTCTTAAGTAATTACAGTTTTTAACTTCTACCTTTTTGTAAAGAATTTTTAATTTTTTTTTCCCATACTCTTACTTTTTGTAGTAATTTGTAAGCAAAAGATCATTTCCAGATATATTATGCTTCCTTTATAATAATTCCTTATAACATACAATGTATTTAGATGTTTCAAGTTCCAGAAACATTTGTAAGGAGTGACTGAAGAATTTGCTGCCTAGCTTTATAACTCCACATCAGAAACAGAACTGAAATGATAGAACAATTGCTTTACTATTCATATTTTCACATAATGCACTTGCGAAAGGATTCCTTATTCAAAAGGATTCTTGATCAGCCCTAGTACATTTTTTAGTTCTCTCTACATGTATTGAAAGGAAATATTTCATGGGAAAAAATACAGTATAACAAATTTTTGAAAACTGAAATCAGAAACATTACAATTTTATCAGAGCTATAACAAAAGGTAGGGGTGCCCCATAGCCGGTAGGATGGATATGGCAAGATGTGTAATCAAGACTGAAGTGTATTTAATCTCTGTTGCTGATCACTGCACAGCTTTAGCCTGTTTTCATCAAACTAATTGATGGCAAATGGAGGAGATGCATGATGAGATTATATCCCCAATTTATGGCACGGTTATAAGAAAATATGTCTTTTTTTTTTTCCATTACAAGTATTGGAAATCTAGAAAATGCACGGGATTGGAATTGAAGCAATCTCTCCTGCTTGTCTAATGCACTGCAGATTTTTCTTATTATTATTCTAGGCATTTAATTTATTATAATCCATTTCAGAAAAAAATTTAAAATAGTTTGATGTATTTTATAATTAAATCCTTGGCATTGACACTTCTTATGTTTGATTCTAGGCTTATAAATTTAGCATATCTGAGTTACTAAAACCACAACAGAAAAAACAGATCCAGATTATTACACACACTGGTAAAAGCAAGTTATGCAAAGAAGAACCATATAGAGTTGTTATAACATCTACTATATTAATCTTTGATTATAATACTAATTTTTACATACCCTTGTTTTGACATCTGAAATAGTGACAATACCTTTTACATTTTTTTATTTCTCATGAAAACAAGTAATTTTCAGGCAACATCCCTTCAGCTTTTTTGAGCCAAGAAAAATAAAAGCATTTGTAGTGTGTCCATGGTAACCAGCTCCAAACAAAACACTTAAAGAGAGCAAAATTTTACTTCTGTAACAGTAGGGGATGGATTTGTGAACAACTATAGCCTGAAGTACAGTTTCTTCTGCATGGCATCCCAGGGGAGACGGTGAATGTTACAACAGGAGTGCCTGAGATGAAAACTTGTGAAGGATCAGGACTGCCTGCCTGCAGAGGGAAGTACCTGAGCGGGCATGGACAAAACAGTTCCAGCAAAAGAAGCTCCCATCAAGAATGATCTAGGCTGGGGAAGAATGAGACATGACCAAGGACAACGAACTTGCCAGAAGTGAGGTTTTTGGGTAGGGATGCGGGAGAAAGGAGAATAGGACCAGTTCTGCTGGGAGCTTGGATATAGCAGCAGGATCCAGGAGGGACACTGCATGAGGATCTAAAAAAAAGCAAGTGAGATAAGCAAGAATGTGCTGAGACATAGTTGGGAAAGGAACGTAGACTGAACTGGCTGAGCTGACCCTGCCTGAGATTAGGATTTGGACCATGAGCTGGGCAGGGAAGCTGAGGCTATAGTGAGCAAAATGAGTATTAAGGACTGGAAAGGGAAGACAAATAGCTTTGAAACACAGAGTTAGGTGAGGGACAGAATTAGGAGAGTGGTGAACTGGAAGGAAAAATAAAGAAGTGATCAAGTCCAGGGAGGCAGGAGCATGGAAAAGCAGGTCTGTTCGCCGCAGAAACAGGTTTACCAGAAAACTAAGTTCCTCTTTCATATGACAAAATCATGGCTAAGCATATATCCTTGACTTTCTAGTTCTTGTAACCCAACTGCATTTTAGCACATTCTCCAACTGATAATGGGCAGAAATACATAATTCCCATATCTCAGCAACTTTCTGATACCAGGCAGTATCAGTAAAACCCACTGCTGAAGTGTACGTTTACTCACAGGATAGACAGTCTACTGCTACTGTCTCTTACTCTACTATGTAAGTGGCATAAAGCTGTGCATGAAAGGTTCCAGTGCTGCTTAATACCTGGGTGTTAAAGTGATGCTCAACAGTGGAATTTGTTTTTAATTTGCCATTAATAACAGGCTGTCACTCTCACATACAGGCACATACTCTACACTGTAGATAAGTTATAATATTGCAAATTCAGCTCTAAAAAAGTAAGTAAACTTCTGCACTGACATTGCCTGTGACTGGATCTAAGCAGCATGATCTATATTTTATCTACAGGACTAGGTGATTTTTTTTTTCACAAGACTTTTGCCTCATTTTTTGTTACTGAGACGGTTCCCTCACTGAGAACAGCACTGAACAATGCAGAAGTTAGTCATTAAAACAGACTTTGTTTTTCCACACCTCCTGAAGTATGCAGGGACAAATGATAGCCAAATAAACTGAATCAGATTGCATTATGTTACTTTTCAGGCATACAGAAAATCCCCTAGCATGTGACTATACTGAAGCAAAAGTATTTGGCATATCTCTATTCAGTATCACTAAAATGGCTAGAACTATTCATCAAAAGAATCCTCCAAAACTTATTAAGGTGTATTCATAGGCACTTGCCTGAAAGACAGACATAGTCCAGATTGAAAATATAGGATATTACAGTTTTAATAAGGTTACATTCACTAGTGATTTCACATTTTCCCCTTCTTCATGGAACCTGTCAGCTTCTGCTCTCAAAGCCCTTATCCTTTCACACATTGTTATCTTTATAAAGGGGATAAGACAATATATAAAATCCACTTAAGTAAAGGTCTCCCTTCATCCAGCATTACTGCTGAGATCCTTACACTGGCAGCAGTTTACCAAAGCACAGGCAAAAATCAATTTTAATTAGTATTTTTGGCTTTAATGAAAAGTGATTACAGAACTGGCATTTTAGTTAATACTGTTGAGATTTATGGTGGGGTGATGCTAATTAATTTTCTGTTGAATTGCTGTGGGCAATGAATAACTGCAATAAAATGGCAGATTTGCTGATACGAGGACTATATCAGCACTTCAGAGCTTCTTAACAAAAGGGAGCTTAATGGGATGCAGGTATAATTTACATTACTTCTCATAAACTGCACATTATTACTTCTTTGTAAAAGTGTTATGAAGAGCCAACTTTTTGTATTTTATAATAAAAGCAATATCTTTTTCCACAATTTGGTGTCAGCATATGCAAGCTTTCTGTAGAATGTGATAATATTTTAAGAACCTCTAGATAGGGAAGATTTTATTGGGCCAGAAAATTAATCTTTGCTTAAATCTGTTTCTGTATATATCGTTGTTATTCCACCATTAATTTTACTGTTTTTCTTAGTAGAAAGATACAATTGAATAAGGCACTTGCATTTAGACTTCAAGCAGTCTGTGTCAGGAAGACCATATTTTACTGTGTGCTTGAACAGTGCCTAGCTCTATAGGGATCTGATTGCAGTTCAAGCCTCCAGGTGCTATCCTAGAGCTTACTGGCTTTGGGAGTGTTGGGCTTCATCTAATTTTCTTTAAACCATGGTAGAACCGGCACAGCCTCACTGGCTTCAGAGCAGTCATTATTTATGAAACACCAACCCTTCATTATTTATGAAACACTTGAGTCAGAAGAAAGCATGTCATACACCCTGCAGCAAATTACACCTGCCCAGTGCTCATGAAATTTGTGGAGCTCATGAAAACACAGAAATCCTGTTTTTTCCCTAGAGCTACAGCGTGGGAGGCAATGCCATAGGAGTAGTGAACATTTACCGAGCATTTGTGTTACTGACCTCCAGAAGAGGTTGACCTTCCATAGGCGGGTTGACATTATGAGCCACAGAGGATGCATCTCCTCATAAGTGCAGGACAACATAATTGCTCACAAGGAATGACATCTACTCCAGACTTTATGGAGATATTATGACACCAGCATCTGCTCCTGGTGAATAAAGTACTGCCAAAAATACTAAGAAAGTGATGAGTAATGGTTCCTCAAATAGTGAAAGTGGATAAAAAAATCAAGGGATTTTTTTTTTGGCTTGTTTTTCCTAAGTAAATGGTCAAAATCAGAGGTAAATTCCTTTTTTAGGTTTGTACTAGCTTTAAGCTTTTGTGGTAGGTATGAGGAATGGAAACTTGCATAATTGCAAACAAAAGCTAAAATTCTGCTTTGAGCTTTTTGTCTCTAGTGTCTGAGACCTTAAAAAAACACACTGAAAAAGACAAGGTTCAGAGGGAAATCATGAGCATTGCCACCACTTAGAAAGAATTAACCTCCCACCTCCAAAGGTAGGTCCAGCTGCAGATGCCTGTCCCAGCCACCATTTAATCCTTCTAACACAAGTGAAAGAATATGATGAAATTGCATCATATACTGCCTACCACAAACTGTTTCAGACAGGAACACTGGACACTTTTCATGTTTGACATAACTAGCGAAAGTGGTTGCACCTTGTCCAAGGTAGGTAGTTATTTGGTAGTGGTAGTTAAAGTTTTAATTAAAACAATTAAAATAATATGTGATACAATTATGATAGTTTGGATATAATTATAAGGACATCTTAAACACATTTTCTCATGCTTTGTTTTAAGTCTCAGAAAACATACAACAATACAAGCAAAAAATTCTTCTAAGGCTATAAGTGCTTTAGGTATTGCAATATGTGTGATGGTAAATTCTTGGAGAGCATAGGACCCTAAATATTGAAATCAAGTAGAGTTAGGAAGGTACTTAAACATATTGGAAAATCTTTCTGCAAGTCCTAGATTTGAAGCAGAATCATATGAGATATATCTTATATGCACTATCTTTTACAGCAATGACTGGTTTTATTCTGGTTTAATAAGGAAATGACATTTATGTGATTACTCTGTATGCAGGCATATGTGTGTCTATTGCTACTCTCCTTTTAAATATCTTTAGAATCTCCTGTCCAATTTTGATCAAATCTGACAGAGGAAAAGATAATAAGTTATTAAGTTCCTACAAGTGGCTGAATAGAGGAAAGAGATGCTACTTGTCTACAATCAGTAACCCTACTGAGGAAAAGGCACAAGCATGAGCTCACCCTTCAACAGACATCAGAGAATCACAGCAGAGAGACTTTGAGATAAAAACCCATCAGGCATCATTAGTTTTAATGTTCACAGATTTACTTGGTTCTCTCTCCCCCCCCCCCGCCCCCTTGAAAATTGACTGTAGGCTGTTTTCTGCTTTGTTTAAATAATATCAATTTGCAAGACAGATGACACATTAGGCGCTACATTAGTCTCCATGACTGCCACCATAATCTTGAGGGCCAGATCGTTGCTAGCTCTGGACGGATGCACAAATGGAGAAAGGCTGTGTGTGCCATTCTTCCAGTATGTCCCTTACAGAGAGGTAGCAAACCAGCTCTTATACTATTTGGTCATGCAAAGCTGCTCACTGCTAGCATACCCATGGCAAAAAAAAAGAAGGAAGAGGCTGGGTCTCAGCTTCCCAGCCATACTGGCTTGCATTCAGGACTGCATGTTATTGAGCTGGTCCGAAATGAAATAGTTTTATCTTTTATCTAAACAATACCATCAAGACATTTGTATTTAGCAGTAGAGAATCCTGCAGCAGCACAGAATACAAACTATCTAAAGGTTGTGATGGTATTTGCAACATAGGGATGCTCAGTCATCTTTTCTGCAGTAAAAAACATTCAGTAGCATATTAGTGGGTTTTAGTACGAGGTATAGACTCTAGGAAGGGTGTAAAAACTAGAGTCTTCCTTACTGACTGAGCAATAAGCAACTCAAAGTATTCAAATTGTCACAGAAACCTGAAAATTAAAGACTAAGCCCACAGTAACATTGTCACCTAAAGCTGAATGTTAAATTTGATTACACTAATATCCACTATATCACTAACAAGCTTCCTAAGTACTTAAGCTACATTAGGATGCTGGGAGATAATACAAAGCTGGTGTGCTTAATGATTTAGACTGACATCCATTATCTCATCTAGAGTTCCAGACATGCAGCACCCAGGAAACTATTTAGTTTACCTCAAAATGTTTTTAGTGTCTGGTGAGTATTGGTCCTTTAGCAAACACACAGAAATTTTCAGGATATATTGTAGTCATCAGGCTTGGCACAAGCATGCTACCCAAAAGTGACAAATGTTTGACTTCTTTTGGGCTGCTTCTCCACTTTGCCAGCAAACAGTTTAGTGTGCCTACCTTACCCCAAAAAACTCAGACTCCATGGAGCAGCTCTCCTTCCAACCCTAAGTAGCCCAATCACCAGGATGCAATTCACAGCAGGCTCAAAACCATCCCCTCCACACGCCTGCGAAGCAGGCTGGAGAAGAAAATAAACGCTGGCTGCTCATCTCGCACAAAGCTGTTGAGGTTGCCAGCTGTATTACAGCAGACCTCACCTGAAGGGACTTTAAACTTGACTCCCAATAGATGTTGCTTTTAAGCGTGGCTTTGTGTTTGGCCCCGTACAAGAGGTTGTTCCCACCGCAACAAGCCCAATTTAAAAAAGGCAACTCTGACCACCCGTGCCTCACCGTGCTTTTTTAGTTGCTCTTTAGACTTCCTCCTCCTGCGGCAGCATTTTCCTGGCTCTGAAAAACAACATTAAGTTCCAATATATTTTCTGCATGAGAAAATGCCATCCCGCTTGCCAGTTTTGCTCCCCTCCAGCTGGCTGTGTTTCTCCACGCCTGTCACTGTCTACTGTTGTACAGGAACTGCCAGATTTGAAGAGGAGGGAAAACCATTTGGCATTAGCTCCCACCTCAGCTCCCCCGTTTTCTGATGAGCTAGTCTGTGAGAGTGCCCTTTTGCTCCCCTCTAATGTGCAGCATGTAAAGGACCACAAGACTCAGAAGACTGAGAGACGGAAAAGAGCCTTAGCAATGGAACTTCATTAAGCACATGCTCAAAGTGAAGCTGATGAGAGCTGGAGGATTTAGGCACCTTGTTACGGGCTTTTGTGAGTTAGAGCCTTGGCCCGGTGAGTTCCTTCTCACTCCTTTGTGGTGCCGCAGCCCTTAATTTAGTACCCTTCCTGAAGTCCATTAATGAGCAGTTTCCTAGAAATAAAATAACAGCTCTGGAGTTGAACCCAGGAGTTGTACAAGGAGGAAAACCCCTTCACTCTCTACTTTGCATTCAGCACAATGGTTTCTCATATGCACTCCTTTGTTTATAGCCCCTCAGCTAATTTTTGACCTATATGATTTTGTTCATATCTAAACCAATTAAAATAATTCTGAGAATAGGATTTCATGACACACTGATTAAATGCTTCTCTTCAGCCTGAAAAGCCACAGTCTTTGCCTTCCCTACTAATTGCATAACTCTGATGAAGAAAGCAATCATGATTTCCTGGCACGATTGATGCTTTACAGATTGGAATGAATGTTTCCAACAGTCCTGTTATCCTAACATATAGGGCCGATCTGAAGCAAATGTTTTGCATGGATAGCATGTAGCTGTGCAAAACACACTGGAGTGTCTTCGGAGAGGAACCAATCCTTAAAAAGACATATTTAAACTTAATTGGCCTAGTGTCCTACCTCTAGGGTGGAAATGCTCACTTTTACTGGTAGCAGATGGTTGTTTTCCGTGTGTGCCATCTGCACTATTTTGATGAGCGCACTGGCGGATAAAGAAGTCAAAACTAATCCCCCATCCATCCTTTCTCTCTTGCTCACCTGCCTCAGAGAGAGGATCAGCAGTGCCCATGACTCTTGCAGGTGTCAGAAACTGCTGTTCAAAGACAGTGGCAACATCATCATTGGCAAAGGGTAGAAGCCACAACCAGTTTACTAGGTAGAGGGGAAAAGAAAATGTACTCTCTCTTCAGGAACTAGACAGGAATCAAAGATTATTAATGAAATACATAAAAATATGGCTGCACTCTGGAAATCTCTTTTGCACCTCTCCTTGACCCACAGCAGATGGCAGTTCTGAGGAACTGCATGCTTGAAGAAGTGGCCCAGCCGGTGCTGGTCCCAAACATAGACAGCTTCTTCCTCCCCAGGCTGGTGCCATGCAACTTTGATCTTGGGTGCCAGCAGCATGTAGAAACACATAGCTTGGTGCAGTCTAACCCATCAGAGTATTTGGCCTCTGTGCTGGACTTACGCAACATGCATTGAGCTTCATGCTGCTGCTGACAAAGCTACATCACTATCCATTTCTGAGGCTAAATTTATGCAAATGTTTTATGTATTTCCTACGATCCCTCCCCATATGCCTCAGTTCTGTCCCCCAAATTCCAGTTCACTGACCTCCGGTTGTACCAATTCAATTTTTTATTGTTCTGTTAAGTACATCAGGTCATGGATGTGATTTCCATTTGAAAACAAAACACAACCAGCATGTTCCAACATGCTGGTTTCAAGCTAAGTAAAGTATGTAATAGTGTAGCCACCTTCTAAGTTTGTACTTTCACTGGTCTTCAGGTCTTTATCTGACTCTCTAGCATCTGGAAGCAAAGGTTGTTTAAATTAATGACTTAACCTAGCTTTAAATATATCAGTAATTTATAGTAAGAGAACAGTAGATCATGAACAGGTGTCAAATAACTTGGAAATGAAAAAAAAAAGATAATAAATTAAGCATGTAGATTATCTAAGGAAAAAAATGCAGTTCTTAATTTTTAGTTTGTGCCTTGTGTTGCGTTAAGAGTTACTGCCGCATACAAATAGGAGTCTGAGGAGTGGCTGGGGGGAGAACCCTCCCGTTGAGTCACGAGGTTCAGACAGGACCCCCTTGCTTTCTAAACTCCCTCTCAGAGAGGAGTCTAGGTGCGGCTAGGTCCAGTCTTAGTCTCAGACTTGGTCAACGGTTTATTTTCTAAGGACTGTGTGTACAGCCACTTATTAGTTCAGGGCTTTCGCTAAGGCGACAGCATTAACTTTTACACCCCCCAGTCTGGTCGTGTTGAAGGAACTGTCACGGCCAGAGCAGTGAAGAGTGCAGTTTATTAGAGCAACAGACACACAGATTCTTTGGATTACCGGTGATAAATTCACTATCTGCAAAGCACATGCAAATACCAAGAATATGAGTAACACTGTCAGCTACAAACGTGTTAAAAGATAATAAAGCGACTCTATAGAGATTTCTAAGTTTCCCAGGGAGGCACTTGATATAACCAAGTGTTCGACTCTTACCCAAAGGCGTCCCGATGGGGGGGAAGAGAGACTCAGCCCGTCAACTGATCCCAAACGTCAGAGTGGTACACGATGGTGTCTTCCCTAACATTCTCTTTCTCTTAAGCCATTTTATACTATCTTTCACCTTTCGGGTGGAGCTTGAGTGACTCTAGTCATACATACCTTTGTTTAGGATTGGTGTAAAGTTTTCTCGCTTCGCTTTTAAAGGTATAAGCTAGGAAAATTCAGTGCGCAAGCTCAGTGAGGGGTGGTCGCACCTTGGAGGCAGGTAGCTTTTGGGATGGAGGTGTGTTTTGGTATTATAATGACGTTATAATGAGCAAAGTTCACCAAAAGGACAGCATTTTGTCAAAAGCATGGCAGGCTGTTGGCCCAGGGTAGTAAATATGCAGCTTATCAGTTCCATGACACCTTTAATTTCCCCTATTATTGCAGAGCCTGGCCGTGACATCTCTACACCGCTCCACCCTCCGGGCAGCGCCTCTTAGAGTCAGCACACCAAGTTCCCCTGGTGTTACCAACATCTCAGGTTGCAGGCCTAGGGAACTCCCATGGAATGGATTCCTTGCATGTCAGCCGCATTCCACCTGGGAAGCTTCTTCAATGCTGTGCCTTACCTAAAAGTGTGAATATAAGTTCTAATTTCTAAGTCACCTCAGCCATTATCCCACACCTTGACATTTCAGCAAGTCTGGTGCAGATAGCATACGTCTATGCTATCTAGCAGATAGTGATTTTGCATAGTATATGCAAAATATTTAATGAGGGACTTACATGAGTTCGGATTTTACCTGTCGTATTTGCAGACCTGCTATCTGTAGTTTTTGGAAGACACGGGGACAGTTAAGAAGAAACAGATACATCTATGTGGCAGGATTTAGTGTGGCGTGATGGAACTTGAATTAACTCTGAATTAGTTATCTCAGGTGCAGAAGGAAGCTTGGCACTTGTCCTGGTCTAGATGCCCTTGCTGAGAGTACCGCACTGCTTCAGGATCCCTAGCACCTTCACATAGCATCATGCAATATTATATGTTTATACCCAGAAAAGAAATTTTTATGAAGTGATTCTCTGACTACTATTTCTCTGTTGAAGGCCATGACTACTACCAAAACTCAGCACCCACTGTAGATTAGGTCATGAAGGAAGAAATGTTGACCTCTTCGGCCAGATTTTTAGTATTACTGTAACACAGCTGTTTTGTGTGTTGAAATATGAAATAAGAGTGGACTGTATAGGTCCTACGTGCTTACCTTTGGTCTGAAATTGCTCATGCTCCTCTCAGCTGGGAAGATCATTTTGGGAAATATGTTTCTGAGTCATCCAAAATGAAGCAGTTGTTTATAACTCTTCCAAATTTTGTATTTGCATTTTAATACGGTAGTAAATTTGACTCAGATTTGATCTACACAAAAACCCTAATGACAGCTCCCTTAAATTTGTATTTATAAACTTATAAGGGGTGAAAACCAAATCCTTAGCTCTGAAAATCCTCAAGCTTTGCTGTATTTCCAACGGAGATTTAAAATTTGCAGCAGGATACCAAATTAAATGAAAAAGTAATCAGCTAGTGACCTGCTCTGTTTCTTTTATTTAACTTTTTATCTACCTCAAAAAGAAAGTTTAATTAGTTTACATATATATATATATATATATATATATATATATATATATATGGTGCTGAAGATGGCAGAATCCCTTGTATTTCCATGACACATGAAAGTAAGTTATTTAAAATTAATGTCATTTTTTAAAGTGCATTTCTACCCTCAGCAAAGACTAGATGGCCATTGTTCAATTTTTGGTAGTAAAACTAGCTTTATAGAGGAAATGAGGTTTTTCACTGCAAATGACCTTTTCTGTTCACAACAGAGCTATGAAACTGCCTAAATACAATTATTCACGGACTTTTGGCAGTAGAAAACTTTCTGGACATGGGAGTGAGGGGAATTTATGATTTTAATCTCAAGCCCAACATTTTAAACTGATAGAGGGTGTTTGATACCAGAAGGCACTGACTGTGAAGCAGTATCAGGCAAATGTTAGATAGTGAGTATCAAATTAGCTCACTGACGCAGCACAGATCCTAGTGGACCAGCGTCACATCACAAAACAATGCAGCACTCTGACTTCTCAGCAACAAAGCTAAAATCTAATGGGCCTGTCCATCACCTCTGGACATGCGCGGACTGGCACTCTGCTGCGGCGCTGCTTCGCTCCCGCTCAGCACGGAAATATGGCTCTCGGGTGCTGCCTGCCTCCAGACTGCCGCTTTTCCCAAGCAGGTCCATGAAGCTGGCCATTTCCCCTGCATAACTGCTGCTTTATGCACGCTTTAAACCTGGAGATCTGTAGCTTCCCTCCGAGGGATTTTTCTGGCCCTTCCAAAGAAGATCTTCTCTCAGTCCTCTCTCTCTGTTGGTCCCATGTAGTCTGTATTCCTGCTTTATCATTTACTGACCCTCTGGAGCTAAGAGATAAACAGATATGACAGATATTTTTCCTTAGTGCTTTTCTTACCTCCCTCCCTTCCCCTTGCCTCTCTTGTTTTCCGTATAAAAGGTGAGAGACTGGATCTACTGAAGTTCATTGTACTTTGAAGTTCATTGAACTTTGAAGTTTATACTCATGGAAATCAACATGGCCAAGATGTTACTGGGGTAGGCTGCCCATGATGCACTTACTGTTATTAGCTATTTCTGACAAATATGCTTTTTAATTATTATTACAAAATCCCTACACAATGGGAACACAACCTACATAGAAATGGACAAACTTAAAATACAAATTTACCTTCAAGGATACCAGCACTATCATATCAACACCATCATTAAAGCCTGCAACTTAAATGTCATCTGTTGGTAAAACTAAAGTTTAGTTGTACTGTGTTTGTCATGATCTCCAATTTCTTCCGCATGCACCAAGACTGTTTGAGTCTTTTTCTAAGCCTCTCACTAAAATGTTGGGGAAAAGTCTCCAGTACTAGCTAAATGGTACATATTTAAATAGTAAATTAACATGCTTGACAAATGGAAAGGGCCATCTGTGATAAGGACAAGATAAGTTTCAGTCAGAAGATGACTGAGTGGGAGGAAATCTTTCTCCAACATCTGTTTGGCTTGTTTGGATTAATCCTCTCCAATTATTCTGTACTGTCTCTCCAGGGAGGATGGATGGGTGGAGAAGTGTGTTCCAAAATCAAAGTGATTGATCTCATGCATGCAGAAGTTTGAAAGGTCAGCTCAGTGAAAGGGAGACTCATGAGAATATGACTAACTGAGCTACATTTTGTGTATACTGAGTATGGAGGAAAAAATATATGCTGAGTCCTTCATCTTTCCTCGGCCACAGTAGGTGACACAGTCACAGCAGGTGATAAAGTGAGGGAATATTCCCTCCCATATTCTCCTAACTAACTCCAGGGCAGTTGCCTTCAATGGGCTTGTGGCAGCCAAACACATCTCACAGCAGTTGGCTGCCCACCTGTGTGTTTTGAGTAGGCGACTTTCTATACATTCACACACTGTCCTAGAGGTTATTGTTATTACTTCACATCTTTATCATGCGAGTGCTTAAAGCATCTGGGTTGATACACCTCAACTGTGTGGACAGGAGACTTTACAAATAAAAAGCACAGTCTCTGCTTTAGTGTTTATTGATGGTATTCTCTTTCTCCCAGGAAACCCACGGAATCCAGAAGACTTTAAAGTAACCCATCTTCTATAGTACAAACATATTTTTATATAAAGTCCTAATCCAAAACAGTGTAATTTAATCAGATGCATACGAGGCCTCTTCCACCTGTGTCATAAGCCTGTCTCAACAGAGTCCTTCAGCAGTAAGTGAAGTGTCTTGTGCGGTCTCCAAACCAGCAATTTTTCTAACACACCCTCCTTCACTTAAAATGGAAGACTGCTTGTATGCATCAGCTCAAGGGTCACATAGTTGGAAATATGCACAAGCCATCAAGGTAAAGAAGCCATTTATGAACTCTGTCTACCTTGAGCGTACTGTGGGAAGTTCATCACTACCTACGGCGAATGCCTACCACTGGTGTGAATGTGAATCATCGTATCTGAAATGCCAGACCTCTCTGCATACAAGAACTTGGACCCCCAGACAACTGTTCAATATAATCCAGGATAACACTGCAATAAATAATGAGTCAAAACCTCTTTTAGTCATCAGCTTCTTTGCTTTAAACTTTCAACAAAATGCTTAGGGTCTGATTTTGCATGTGTAAATCTGACAAGATTTGTAACAAGTTCTTGATGACTTTGTGTTTACAGATTCAGCCACTTGATTTAAGTTTTTGAAAACTAACTAAATCCTTGGAGTAATAATGAATCATGATGAGAAATTATTTTTTTAAAATACAGGAAATAACTATGTTTAAATGTATGAATGCCTGCAGGGTGAATTTTTTTGCTTGGCTTCTGAGTTTTAGAGATTTTTTTCCTGGAAAAAGTCACAGTCAGTACAATAGACTAGAAGTTTTATGAGCATAAGAAAATCTTAAGTACTGGCAGCAATTCCATTTATTGAGCAAAACATAAAGATGTGTTCAATTGTCTATTGCCATAGTTCTCAGAGAACTGGGGAATAGGAGTAATAGGTAATTAATTTTTTGTGCTGCAATTTAAAATAGCCTATGCAATTTAATTTTTATTTTGCTAGCTTGTTTTTTCTCTTTTTTCTCTCTTTTTTTCTTTTTTTTTTTTTTTTCTTTAAAGTGTAAAGTGGTGCATTACCTAAATAAATGTAAAGTCTGTGTACAAGTGGGTTTTATGAACTGGTGGGTTTATTGATATTTCACTATTGCAGGGCTTACAACCTGCAAAATATTTTATCATTCTATTTCATTAAATCAAAACAAGGTATTTCTGGAAACATTACTTTGTGGAGCAGAGGAGGAAAATAGCTCTCTATTTTCACCTTTGTATTTTCCATCCTGATCTTCTGGCAGGTGAGGTTTGCTCTCTGAGGAGCACATCAGTGCTAACTCAGGTGGACAGATGGCTGCAGAGCTATGTGAAATGTTCCTTTTTTTCCCAGTATTTCCAGTCCTTGCTGGCTGAGAAAGTAAGGAAGCAGTGATAGTTAAGATGACCATGCCAAGTGATTTGGAGCTTATGCACGTACAGCTAAGTCTGATTGCCAACAAACCCATATAAAATAAGTCAAGGTACAGAATGAACATCTCTGTTATATAGTACTGTGACAGCTATGCAGAGAATTATGCTTGAAGAAAAAGGACTTACTGGGAGTTAAATGGCACAATGGACAAGATGAACAGTACTCACCTAATTGTATCCCCTGCACATTTGGAGATAAATCCCATAGATTGCAGCTGAAACCTGCTTTTCAGAACTTAGAATTTCCATGTTGGGAACAGGATTAAATCAACGTGTAATTGCATTAGAGTTACTCTTTACTTATTTCATAGTTTTGCAACAACTTTATTGGGGGATGGATAAAATCTGAGTCAATACCTAGTATGATAAAGCAAAGAGATCACGCAGAAGAAGATATACATTTAGGAAAAATATCTGAGCCAAGAGCATGTGGAATGTATTAGTATATACTACTGATATTCTATCCTATCTCCATTGCCTGGCCTCTTAATCAATAGCCCCATATTTTTATTGATTTTATAGCAGAGATAATCAGTTCTGTAATAAAGAGTAACAGTATAAGCTCTTGCTGCCAAGCATTGCCAGCAAACAGCTGAGTAGCAACCCAGTTGGACCTCTCAGCCATAAACCAGCCAAAGCTGCCTGGGAAAGGTCAGAAGAGCACCAAATACCACCCCAAGTCACACAGAAGCTGGCGCTAAGTACAGCACAGGATTGTGACTTGGGGGTGAAAAGTTACTGTAGGCAGAGGAGGCTGTGAATAGGTGGGAAACCTCCAGTCTAGAGCAAAACCAGCAAGGAGAATATGCACAGGAGGATTTCACTCTGCAGAGCAGAATGAGGATTTGGTGCTGGGAAGCGTGCGTGCTCACGCGCACGTGAGCATGTGTGTGTGCGCATGACTGTGTATTAGGACAGAAGAAGGGAACAAAAGCCAATACAGGCTATGGATAAAGGAATGATCAAGTTTTAGAGGTGCTGAGCGCATAAAACATATATTTCCAACTGTAGCAGTTGTAATAATTTGATGCTTCTTTGTGCCTATACAAGGCACTGTCTCCTACCAGAATGGCTGATCCAAGAGGGCGAGAGAAGGTAGAAATAACACAACTGGGGTGAAGAGGGAGGCAGAGCCCAGGTGCACTTAATGCTCCTCAACTTCCATCTCTGTTCAGCTGAATACAACATCAGTAGGATGCAACAGTGGCCGAATGCAAGTCAATGAAGCTATGGCAAAGCTAAATAGATCATACAAGCAAATACCAGTATATTTATGAGAACTATCTTATACATAGATCTTACAGTGACTTAATTATTGCTCCAGCTTTAGGGACCAGTCACTCAAAAGGGGACATTGCTGTTGCAGAATGCAGTAGTTTCTGTAACATTTGTCCTTTTAATGCTGTCTGAGAAACTCATCTTTAGCCCACATTTGAGTAGGAAAACGGCTGTGGCAACTGTGTGGTTTATGTTGGCAAGCAGTTACTCCTTAATGCTGATGAGGGTAGAGGATAAATTCGAAACATCTATTCAAATTCCAGCCATCTATTGCAAGGCAGAATTTATTGCTCCTATATACCGTGAAATTTGGGTTGGCAGAAATCATAAAAAAATCAAGCACTACTGTAAAGATGTGTCAACTCTCCTATAAGGAGAGAAGTATCATTTGTGAAAAATACACCTACCAGAAGGCATAGTAAAATTGGTGGAAAAGTTACCTAAGCTGCCAGTTATAAAAGAGCTACCTTCTGTCTGGAACTGCCTATGCCAGAAATGGCATACCAGGAAACAATTTCCTAGAAAAGGATACTTTTTTAGAAAGGACCAAAAAAAATTGCAAAGGAAGTGCTCATGAGGAAAGGGCTGCTTTCAGTTGTGCTTCTCATATGCCTCTGCTATGAAAAAATAAAACCATTTAATTTTCATAATTGCACATGCAGAGCAGAGAGAGTCACCTTTAGGAAGAAGGGGGAGAAGCACCCTGCATTCACATGGTACCAGTGGGGTTTGTGCTGATGGCACCTGCAGAGGAGGAACAGTCCAGAATCTGCTCCATGGTTCTCTTCCCCAAAAGTGGGTCTGCACCTGAAAAAGCCTTAAAAGGACAAAAAACCTCAAGTTAGGAACAGGTTAACAGAGCCATTTCAACATCCACTCTCACAGCTTCCTACCTGCAAACTACTGTCTTCTTTAATTCATTATACAACTTGTTTTCCATAGGATCCCTGCATCAGTCTTGTCTCTGGTCAATGTGTGCTCCTAAATGCAAGTCAAGCAGGAACACTGAAAATAAAATTATCCTTCTCATCACTAATTTTATCTTCAGTTCTGAATTTAATAATTTTTTTCTTCTTCTTTTTTTTTTTTTTAATCTGGTGAGTATTATAGTGTTTCCTTGCCATTAATAAACTTTAATTCTACTCATATGAGATAAGGGGCTCCTATTAGTCTCATTTTTTCAGATAAGACAATTGAGGCTGAGAAGGAAATTGATTATCTATTAATTTTAGTGCCCAGTATGAGACACATAACCTGACTTTTCAAGGAACTTAGCATTATTAAGCCCTTTGCATATATGTCCATACAGCATCATAAGGTGGGACCTCTCAGAAGGTTAATTGGTCCAGGGTTAGAAATGCAGCTACACTCTGCTGTCAGCATGGCATTGTACATTAACATTTAATGTATGTATCCCACTGATGCCACTGTACATCGATACTTGAAGTATGTATCCCACCAACTCCAGTTGCAAGAGTGAGTGCTCAGCACTTCTGCAAAGCTAATATCCAAATTGCAAGCCAACCAACTGGAAAATGAGAAGAACTCAACTGGTGAATGCTTGTAAAAAACCTCCTTTGAGTAATGTACCTAACATCACGCAGAAACACTTATGATGGATATTGTTCTTTCCTTTTCTGAAGTCTGCTCTGTTTATTATATGCCTTTCAACAGATGCAGCAAGAAAGTCCGGCATTTTGTAGACATAACTGCATATCACCTTACTCAGAGAAGATCCATCCTGCACAATTTAAAGGGAAAACTGCCTATGGAAAAAGGCTCTGACTGAGTAATTTAAGGCTGTGATGAAACATATAGACAATGAGTAAATTAAGGTTGCACGAACAAACTTAATTGTAGCATTCTCTCGCTTGTATCCTTGATTCTCCAGCTGTTTTCAAACCTTGGCAGAGATAATTTCTTTTTCCTTCTTCCTTCAAGCCCCTCACCCCTCACCGCCCTGAGATATTCAATGAGGGAAGATTATGCTGACACCCAACCATGTCTTCCTATAAGCTTACATATCAGCAGCAACAAGCCACCTCTAATCATGCCCTTACCTTCTAGTGCCACACCAGTGAAATGCCTTGCTGGTGTGGACTCTGCTAGGTGTTGGATCATGGATGAAGGCAGCTTGACTGTCACGGTAGTCATTGCTATCTCCTTTTAATACCTGTTCATTCTGCATGTCAACTAATTGGGAAAAGGTTGGTGTCAAAAGCTCAATTTATTTACATTTTATGTGGAATATTTAATGATGTTGGAAGTCTTGCCATTTTGAGGAAAGCAAACAGCAAACAGTGGTAGTCTTTTACGATGCAAAAGATTTTCTTGTAAAATTGCTTCCTCAGCATCCAAACAGAATAAGGCACAAACTAGTTCATAGTTTAAAAAAGCTTTTTGCTCCAAGCATCTCAGAGACGTGAGTATCATCTACCACACTGACCAGTAATTTCAGAGGACAATAGTGAGAACAAAACCTGGGACATGCTAAAAAATACACACATCGAACTGTGATTTTGTAAAGAATAATAGAATAGGGTCCATACAATGAATTGCTAGAGATCTCAGCCTCAGATTGCATATTATGAAAAGAGATGTGTCTCTGTTAAAATAAATACGGCTTGTTAGAAGGAGAGGGATGGATACTAGAATTTCAGCAGAGCTAAAAGACATTTATCACAGATATGCACCTAATGTAGAAGAGAATTAAGCAATATTTGTAGACAAATTTAATCGGATGCAGGAGGTAATAACACCTCGAGTTCTTTGGCTTGAAAATCGAGTGGGGCATTGGTAAGTTGTTTGAAAGGAATATAATTTTTAACTGGAGTGCAGTGGTAGCATTTTTAAATAGATGCAAGCAAGTAGCTTATAAAGACATGCTGTTATTTCATATTTTCAGATTCTGTGGCTTCAGTTAATCTGAGGGAGATGTATTCAGGAAAACTGCTGTAAATTTCATTACAGGAAGCAAGCGGTATTCAGTCTATGAAGAAACTAGTAAAGCCCTAAGAAGGCTATACTGACCATTAAACACAAAATCTTTAAATGAAAATTTTTGGTTTTGATTTTTAGTTTTTGGGCTTTTGTTGTTAATGAAAGCTGTGACAATAAGCTGTTATAGGTAAAACAAGACCAAGGTTAATTAGAAGTATTCAGAAGCTTTCATGGTAGTGTAAAAAATCCCTCAAAACCTGATCAGGGTTCTTTTTTCCCTAAATCACAGCTGATCTCACTCTATGAAAATGTTACAAATCTTGCACGTGGAGAAGTATCATGGCCAGAGAATTTCCAGATGTTTTTCTGGCCTTCATCAGTTATTTCCAAAATACAGAAATGACTTGTTTACTAGGTTGCAAAATTATTTTTGTCTGTACTGTACACATCTCTAGTATTGATCAACACAGTACCAGCAGACATTAGACAAAATTGTACTCAAGGAATTGCAACAGAACCAAGAGATCACAGCTTTCTGGGGAATTTCAGCATTTCTTTCCTGAAGCAGATGACTGTCAGGTGATTTCTGGCCCCTGCTCTATCTACATCAAGCCAAGAAGCATGGACACTGTTGGTGCTCCCCAGATTCGAGCTCTTTAGAGCTCACACAGCTTATAGATTTAATATATTACCTCTTCCTATCAGTGGAGCGATTCCCATCAAATTTGCTGGCCACTGGGTTGAGCCCCAGGGGCCAATAACTTTAGCCCCAGGAAGATTTCTCTTGGGCTTGCTTTTCTCCTCACTGTCACTGGCAGTGACTGTAATTGTGGTTGGTTTCTGGAGGAGTGCAAGGAGTTGCCACCTGTAAAGATCTATGAGGGTCATTTAATGTAACCCTGAAAAAGCCAGCTGAGGGGTGGAGGACAGCAGCTGTGTCAGGCCAGAGAGCACCACTGAAACGTGGCTGATTTGTGTGTTGTTAGAACTAGAAGAATTTTTCGGAAAAAGAACTGTATTACAGTATTTTCCTAATACAGTACACTGTATTAGGAAAAGGGAATGGGATTACAACCAGGAAGCAAACTCTGAACAAATCTATTCTGATGTAAAGGGATCTTTAATGAACAGGGTAATTAGTACTTTAAGCTGATATTCAGTCAAAGGGTCTGTTTTCAGCTCAGTGGCCCCTAGAAAGAGGAACTGGAACTGACTCAGAAGAAACAGTGCTTTCCACTAAATCATTACTTCTTGTGTCACTTCGAGAGGTCATAGGTGAGCCTAAATTTTCCCTGCTCTGTATTTGAGATCTGGTAGTATGTTTTGGTAGGGTTGCAGGCTAGCAACAGCTTGAGTTATTTCTGCCGTAATGTTTTTTTCTAAATGTGCACAAAAGAAACTCGGATTAAAAAAATCCAGCTAAGAGGAAATGATGAATTATACAAAAAAGATAAGGAAAAATAAGTCATTCTTGCATTGATTTTAAAAAGTGAGGAAAGTGGAGATTTGTCTGCACTAGGAATCAGATTACCAAGGCAGTAAAATGAGGAATTAGGAACAGAATAGATAACAGTCAAAAAGATTATTAAAAGACTACAGAGTCTAGCAACTGATACAATAGAACAACGTCTACTCAACCTATATTTCAGACTTCTATAACAAACTAGGAAAACGTGCAAGAAACCTTTCGTGGATGCAAACAGTACTGAATTATTTGTCAAAATAAAATTCTGAAAAATTATGAATCTGACTGAAAAAACTTTGCATTTCAGGGATAAAAGTTCTAAATATAGTCTTTAGGCTATGAATGAGAGAATTTTGGGTACTTGAAGAAAACAAGCATACTCACAATCCCCAATGGACATAGGCAAATGCTAGTCATTCATCTATGTACGTACACATGCACATATACACAAATGAATGTGTGTTATTTTTCGTAGCCTTCAAAAGAATTTTATTTCTACAAAGCCTTAATTTAAAAAAATCATTATCTCAATTTTATTATGAACCCTGCGATACATAACATTTTTCTTAAAGCCCAGGTTCTGGAGTCAAAAGGTCGCATAAAATAACAGCAGAAGGGGGGAAAAAAAAGGTTTTAACCCTCTTGGCTATAAGCAAAAAGTTGAAAGCATGAAAGAAACGCAGAGTAAAAGCTCAGAATGTCAAAATGATCTTCCTTAAATAAAAATATCTCATCACTTCAGTTCTAATATGATTATTTTTGCAGGGCTTGCCCTACTTTTTAAAAAAACTTTTAGGATTAGTTACAGTGCAATCTATTCACCCCTGGAGCCATTCTGATGACATAAAATGCAAACGAGATTAAAGTGCTTTTGTGTGTGCTTCTCTGTGGCCCACTGAGGGCTCAACAGAGTGGTAACTGTTTTGTTCCTGCTCTAGGCACTACCTGGGTTACAGGTACTTGTTTCTCCTAAAGAGGAGGGAACGCAAAAAGATGACGCTCTAGCCAGAGCAGGTTGAGTAGTCTTTCTGACTGGAGGGCTTTAGAAAACATCAGTGTCTCCAGGCAGAGGATCTGTTGTTACACTCGTAGTAACCACAGAGAATCTATACCCACATTCAGTACATTCTCTCTAGGTACTAACTAAAATATCGGCATTGAAGTAAAATCTTTGTATTTTAGCCTTTCAGAATATGGCATTTATTTGCCTGGTAATGTTCTGCTTTTGCTGCAGTTTTAGCATTTCCAACATGTTTTTCCAAAGAGATTCAAGGAAGGATTTTGAGACATCCCTGATGATAAGCAGATTTGGGGCACCAGCATTGTAGGCCATGTCCATAGTCATGACTGTATCTTTTAGTGGCAGTGCTATTCATAAGCAGCACAACCTCACCATCTGCTTATTCTTCCTAGCTATACCAGCTCTGCAGATTTTGGATTTTTGCTTTTGTTTTTGGTTTTTGTGAGACATCACAATCAAATTACTGAACTGGGTAAAATAACTTATAAAAATGTATCTTATAAAGCTATACCCCTAGACCTTGTGCAGCTGATCGTTAAGTCTTTGTTCAGTGTCTCCATATTGCTTCTGAGATGGCTCAATAGTACCACTTGCTATGCCAATTATGCTTGATTAAGAACCACTCAAGTGAAAACTTTCTGGAACATATTAACAATGGGATATGTTAAAAGTATCTAAAATGGCATTGCCTAAAAATATTCCTGCATGATGGAGTTGGGTGAAAATGAATTCTTTGGTTGTCTGATGAATTTAAAAATCTTGAAAAAAAAAATCTGATTTAACTGTAATTAAAAAAATTGGGTTTATTCAATATTTTTTCTATTTCTAAAATAAAAATAGCATAGGAAATTTCATCATGAAAAAAGATTTTGAATATATAAGCTTGAATACTTCTTTAGAAAACACTGAAATGAATAACTTCAGAGGTTCCCCTTCCTCTCCTATGAATAGTTTGACAAATGGACCCAAACTACAGAAAAAAAATTGTCACCAGATTTGTCTTTTTAATTCAGAAATATTCCTCCAGATTTTTCATCCAGCTATAATGCCTATTGCAACAAAAGTCTGTTCTTGATCATCAGATTGTGCGCGGTGTTTCCCTAACATGAAATGCATATAAGTTCACCCTTATTTACAGGACAGATAAAGTTAATGCATTATGATAGAGCATGTCTTGTGGAAATGGTACAAAGTTCATGTTTTTCTGTGCAATGCAAAAAAACCTACCAGGATTGGAAAATTTCTGAATAATAACAACAATAATAATAAAGCCTTAACTATAAAATGTAGAAGAAAGCCAGAAATAATTAAAGACTTTAAGAAAGAAGAGAGGGAAATATTAAAATCAATTGCAATGTAAAGGAATCCTGCAAATATGAAACTCAATTAAGTCCATGGAGCTGGGAATTGGGCTCATTTCATTTGATATACTGTTAAGGTGAAATGCACACTACTTACAGAAAGCCCTGTTACTTTCCTTGCTTCTGCACTGGGGAGCGGACAAGGAGTGGGTGTGGAGAGCTCTTAAATAGAGTATCTTAATGGATCAGGGTCTAATTGCTAAGCCCCTGGGCTAAAACATCATTTTTGAGGCTGACACCTCCAGATGCTGAATAAGCAAAGCTTTCTAGCAGGCCTGCAGACCCCACTGCAGCAGATAGCCTGGAAAAGGATATTTAAAATCTCTGCAAAGTTTATTTGAGACATTCTTCTGAGAATATAGAGATCATGGATCTTGAATCCTCTTCCCAAAGAGTCTCTTCATTACAGGCTGTACCAGTAACACACATCTTAGATGATGGAAATTGTCAGACTACTCTCCTTGCCTCTGTGGTGAATCACTGCTTAAGTTATAGACATGTACTTTCTGTCCAAGGGTGTACTTCATTCTTAACCTCCTTTCCTTAACTCAGGAAATTATTTTAGGCTTCTTATTCAACAAAACAGTTTAGCGCTTCCTTAACAATGGGAAATGCATAATTTTTAATAAGAGCCTGCATATAAATTGCATGCCAGAAAGAAAGCTAGGCTTCAAAACGTGCTTTAGGTTAGTCATGTTTGCAGCCCTGACTGGAGCTCATCAAAGAGAAAGGATGTGCCCTGGTTTGTTGGAGTAGTTGTAGAGCTGTGGTGTCAGCCTTCTGGAGCTGACCTAGTAAACCACGACAGCAAAGCTGTGTGGGCTTGTGGGCTTACATCCCAGCTCCTCATAAATTTACCCATTCTACAGCACAAGGGCACTGAAGCTGTGCTAGACACAACTCCCTTGAGCTTGGTAAAATCAGCTTGATTTTGGTAAAATCCTAATTACAGCCTGTTCCCCAAGCATGGTTAATGTTACTTTCCATAGCCTCCTGCTCCCACTCTCCCCGCTCTCCCCTCCCCGCCTGCTGAGCTCAGCTCTGGCCTTCCAGACATGATGCTAAGCTGAGAGAGAAGGACTCACCTGAATTATACAGGAGACGATGCATACATATGTGCATACATATGTATATGCGTACGCTTTTTCAGATATGGGCTTGAAAATCCCCAGTGTCAAAGGGAGGAAGGCCTGGCTGACAGCTGTGTTCCCACATCTAATACCCTAAAAATCTCACTGTACCTAATCAAGCCAAAAGAAAGCTTTAGGGGACAGGACTGCTCACCATATATATGTTAGGAAGTAAAGGAAGAGTGTGGAAAAACCAAGGACAATGACAGAACCAAGAGAAGGACGGAGATGAGATGTTTCTCTGGCAGTGCACTGAGGAGATGAAGCAAGTCCCGGGTAGCCGCAGGGGAGAAAAAGGGTTAAGAGATTTTGAAATGGCTTGATCCCTTTCTGGGAGAAGCTGTACGGCTTAGCAGCCACAGTGTGAGTGGGTGTCCTATAATCTTTTCTAAAGGAAAAGAAACACCACCTCCCCATGACTGTCAACTCTTACATTTTAATACAATAAATACACTGGAAAGTAGCTCTAGACAAGGCAGTTATAGTGTAGCAGTTCCACCTCTCAGAACGCATTACGATGCTTGTTTTTTATTACTGATTAATTTTATTAGCCTTATCAGAATGGAAATCATAAAGAATGAAGCCAGATGTTACTGTTCCTCCAGTGAATTCCTACTGTAATTAATTTCTTCATCAATAATTAATTTTCAGTAACAGTTCTTTGGCATCATGACACTACTAATAAAACAATATGCAAACATTAATATTGCTAAGTTTTCTGTACTGTCTAAATATTAAGACAGATTTTTTTTCTATGAAAACACTACAGCACTAAACACCGTATGGATGCTATAATGGTAAACATGAAAGATAGACAAGAAAAGAGACGGACTTGTTTTCTCCATAAGTATGTTAAAACTTCACAGTAAATCTTAAAAAGTAAAACAAAGCTCCTGTGAATGTAATACACCTACTTTGCAAGTGATTTAATTTGGGATAAATCCTACACCATTGTAGAGCACTACTGAATCCTTGTTCCTGAAAAGAGAATCAGTAAGGGCAAAGGAAGGAATTGGAACAGTTCCTCTGAAACACTGATCAGGCAAGAAGGAGGAGCAAGAGCCACTGGCAGGATTATCAAAAGTAATAATTTCTTATGCTCATCTTCAAAAAAACCAACAAAAGTAATAATTTCTTATGCTCATCTTAGAAAAAAACAACACCACTTCAACATCCCATCAACCACCTAGGGTATTTTCAAAGTACTCTGGGTTTACCCAGAGAGTCTTAATTGCTCTTCTCATGCTCACTTTCTTTTCTCTTTTGCTACATAAAAGAAAAAAAAAATTAAATACTCTTCCAGGAAGAAGGCAAGTCTCCTGCCAGCACTGACACTTATCTATTTTAAATTTTGACAAACTCAATGTAAGTGGGCCCCATATATTACAAAGTTATCTGACATCATTCCTTCAAAGGCTTATTAAGGTGATCTAGCTCAAAATAATTACGTATTTTAGGAATATGCTGAATCTAACTTTGCCAAACATCACAATCAAATAGAGAACCATAACAGACTCTTAAATATGGCATTAAACCCAATTCCCAGTAAGAGGGATCCAGAAGTTCTTTTCTTCCTTCAGTCTTAATAAGCAAGACAAAAGTAATTCTGTGTTTTTCCTGTTGATGGTCATCATTAGGTGCTTTGCAAAAATCCCATTTCCTTCTACACAGGAAAACTGTCTCTCAAAAGGTTTCTTTAATAACAGAGATTCATAGAAAAGGCTGACAGTCACTGTTCCTAGGTTTGGGTTCAGAAGACCAGAAATTGAGACATTCAGATGAGAAACCTCCAGCTATAACAAATAACTGTGTTCTTTGAGAATACCAGATGCCATGGACTGAAAATTACTGTGGATTCATTGATGTAATAACTTGTTTGGGTACCTGAGCTGCAAGGTCCTATTCCTTGCTTTCACACCGGTGTGCATGACAAGCTTAAAGAGATAACTTTAACCTTAAAGAGGTTGCATGTCTCTGTGATGTACCCTTATTTTTACATCTATGTCACATGGTAACTATGACTGCTGTCTTTGTAAAGCATTTTGACACCTAATGATACAGAAAGAGGTGACTTAGCTAAGTTCACCAGTTTTTAATGTTGTTTTGTACCTTCAAGATGCTATGAACTGAAGACTCAAGTGTGGAGTACAGGAATAACTGAGGAAGTTTCTGGTCATTTTGGGTAAGAATGGAAGAACGCAGTCCACAGCAGTTGCTTTCTATAACAGAATTAAAGACTAAAGCACAGTGTGTTTATCTTGTTCCTATTACCATCCATATGGCAGCACGTGGAAAGAATACTTGTATTTTTATCTACAGATAAAGCCTTGACCATTTGCTCCAGCCTTTCATTGGAGGCAGTATACATCAGGGACTTCATATTCAACGCTGTTTTTTCTTAAGAAGCATTAAGGGGAAGGTGATGAGGAGCAGAGAGGTTTCTGATGGGCCACTAGGGAAAGGAGTTACTGAGTGAAAATGTCAAGGTAGAAATCTTGGCACAGTAATCCAGACAGGCTCTCAGGACTTTTTAAAATATGCCTTTAAATCTACTTACAGTCTGGCTGAAACCAGATTTACAGTCTATTTTTGCAGCTGCCAGTCTCCACTTAGAAAAGCTTTAGTGTTGGATATGGATAGTGTACTTCAAAAGGTAGACAGAAACCTTTGAATTGCCCATAGGCCATAGGATGTGGAGGGTTACTTGAAAGTATAGGTTTCCTCTGACAACAAAGGTATTTAGAAATGTTAGGATCCCAGAGGTGTTCCAGATTTTATCTGCCTAGGTAGACAAAGCCTTAGATTTTACAACCAAATGTGTGTATGTAATTAGAAAGCCCATTTTCTATAGTTGCCTTGTTTGTGTATGTGCATAGGTGAGGGACAGAAGCCACCTATTTATATTGTGATATTTTTCCATTTAAGAATTTGTTAACATCTTTGAACCTACAGGAATACAGTCGGAAAATATCTGTAAAGGGCCACCTTCTGAATCAGCATAAATCAGTATCATTAGTAGCTAATAAAGCACACCTTTTAACTTCCAAATTTAAAAAATGTGCAAAATCTGGCATTCCATTACCTTCTTTTGAATAACTTTTTAGCATGTTTATAGTATTTATCAAAGTCTGCATATTGAAGAAAATAGTACCTAAAATTTTCAGTGAAGTAGATTACTTTGGAAAATATTTATGGAAAATGATCTAACTGAAAAGGAGAAAAATATCTTATTCAGAGTATTCATTGACAAAAAATACTTCCATTATTTATAGAGGGGTGTTTTTTTCAGTTAATTCAAATAACTGTCACAAAAATAAATTCAGGTACAAGCAAATCCCTTTGCCTATAACCATTACAGGTAAAATTTTGTTCCAGGGGAGTTTACCTAGAGATGCGTGGATGGTTAGAAGGTAGCTAACTGAATACATTAGAGCACCGTTGATATTGTATAACAATTCTGTACTGTTGACTATTGTATTTCTATTAAAAATGGGAATTTGAAATAAAAAGTGGATAGCTACAGTATATCTTTAAAATGCTTGTTTTGTAGTTCTAAACTACATCTTCACTTGCAGTTTTGGTTTTTTACCATAGCTCTAGCAGCATGTTTAATATACAAGTTTGTAAAAAAAAAAAAAGGCAACCCTCATATTTCTTTAAATAAAACAAAAAAAAATCGAGACTGAAAACTAACAGAATTTTTCCTGAGGATGGGTGGCAGTTGATTCTGTCAACATGCACAAAATAAATGCAAGAAAAAAACAACTCTAGAGAATGAATTATCTACATATACCTCCACTCCACTGTTGCTTTTGTTTGGAGTACCACTGGTGGACTGCCTAGATGTGGAAGCAATGACTTTAGGGTTATTAATGAAGTTCAGAGGTATTACTTGCAGACTGTTTAAATCTCCCACATCTCAGATTAATGCCTTAGACGTTGGGCTGTGGCATATTCTGGGGTATTTCTTTCCATTTATCCTAGGCCTGTGGAAGGTTTATTGCAAAAAGGTGAAATTCGGACAAATAGGTTTTGAAAAGTTTTCATCCCCTTTAGCTACAATAGTATATTTTTCAGCTGATTTATTAAGAATCTATTTATGCAAACAGAACTGCCTGTTTAAATTTTGTTTTGGTGTAAGACTGCTGTTAATTGTCGTACTGACCTATATCTGCTTCGTAACATCTTTTAATTTGAAAATGCCACTTTTACTACTAACTCGTAGTCCATAGTAAAAAATAATTAAGTATGTGTGTCTAGAGTACTAGAAAAGAGGTTTTTTATTTTTACTCCAAAGTGTGCCATTCAAAAGGAAAAACACCTTGACCTTTAAAATAACTTCATATATTGTTAAGGAAGTACTAAAAGTACCCTTCTACTGGCTTTATTCCCTGGCATAAGAAAAGATAGATCTGCAGGTAAGTATATATGTAGAAAGTATACCTGTGGATTCTACATTATTTGCTAGATCTGTGATAAATAAACTGTGAATAGCATTGGCCTGTGTCGAGCCTGTACTATGGTTTCAGACACACCGTGCTGCCTCTCTGAGAGCCAGGAAGCCTTCGGGATGCTGTCTTGTACCATACTGATTTCCTGGCTTAGATAACTGTGAGCTGGAGGGGTTTCTGTAACCGGGTTCTGCTGTGCTTTGATAAGTGCCACAGCTAGCTCTGCTCTCTTCCAGATTATCACCACTGAACTTATGCTGTTTACAAGGTCCTGCCTTCTCTAACCTCTCTACAGATTATCTGAGGTGTTAAAATCTCTATAAATCTTGCTTCAAGTAAAGATCTAAAAGAACTTTTTTTGCTTCATCTCCTATGTTGACCATCTACAGTTCCACGATACACAAATTTTAAATTAAATTGACTAATGTAGCTCATGTGATTTTAGAAAATAAGAAAACATACTATTTTTTTTGTACAGCCAACCACTTTTTGCTTGCAGTATAACAAGATAAGAGAAAAAAAGTGTAAGGGACCATACACGCATGGAGCTAGATCCACCAAACCACGAGGACATTTTTGCACCAGTGCGCTAGGTCAAAGCTGACCTAAAAACTAGACTAGCTGGCAGCTGCTGGGTTTCTGCCCCATTTCAGGAATCTTCAAGCAGTTGCTGCAGTAGTTTGTACACCTCCTTCCCCTGCCATCAGCACAGGGGATGGTGGCCAGAGCCACTTTACTCCTGGCTGGTCTCCAGCTGCTAGAGCAGCTGGCCCCTTGAGGCTGCTGGCAATCAGTGAAAATCAAATCAGCCCTGTGCTGTGAACTGGTGCGGGAGCGAACTGATGCTGGGAAGCTTGCAGGACTAGGAAAGCACAGAGCTGGTATACTGTTCCTTCTTGGCCAGAAGCATGGATCAGCATTTTCAAATGGCTACTTTCTGTCTCAAGAGGTGTTGCAGTTTGCTCTAGTGCTTTAGAAACTTCACATTTAGAAACACACTTTTTGTCTTATTATAATGAAAATGGAGAGGTTAAATACTTGTAAGAGAAATCAGGTCAAAGCTTTAGGTAGCTTGATTCCAGTAAAATTATTCTAAATCTAAATTTTACCTAAGGAGATATGAAGACAGCAATGTTTACATGGCAAGTTGAAATACCTTATGGAATAAGTTTTGTAGGGGGAGGCAAACGAGAATGAAGCTGTGCATACATACGTCTACTTGTTCCAGTGCTGGTCAAGTTTGGCTTCTCTTTTACATGGACAATAATAGAGTAGGTATGTGGTCCTAGCATCAGACCACATACATAGGACCTTGTCTCATAAAGCCAATTCTGATTTGACTCTCACTTACCCGGAAAGTCTGTCGAAGATCCAGCACAGTGGCAGAGCTAATCACAGCATCGTTAACGGGCAGAAACTCCAGCCCTGCCTCCCTGTCTCCAAGCACTTGACAGATGAGAGAGTACTTGATTCCCTGTTCCTCGTGTGCGGCTTTGTTTCCCTGCCGCTCGTAAAGGATAGGGAAAGAGAAAAAGAGTATTTTGTATCAGTTTTCTAACTTCATCCATTCCTATTTCACAAAGCTCCTCTGCTCACTCCACTCTATGGCATCTTTTGTTGGTTCCCTACCCTATCTATGTAAACCTAAGCCAGCATTTCCAGAGAAAATGCTGCTTAATAATTTCAAAGAGTTATTGCTTCTGGCTTCATCAGTGCATGGTACAGCAGAGTAAAGAATAAAGAACAGGCACAGAATGACCTGACCCCGGTATTTGTATTGAAGACTATAAAGCAATACTTGTCCAAGAAAATTCAGTTTCTTTGGCAAGCATGCTGATGCCAGGAATATCTGTGACTATTAAAATCCCCAGAAAGACAAGGCACTTTCTAAGGAGCAGTTTTCCATATCAGGTTTCAGGTGGTGTGAATCTGGTGCTTTGCCTCATTAATGAGCTGGAAGTACAAATTCACTGTGAATTGATTTGGTGGTCAGTCAGCAAATGTAACTAGAGCAGCACAAGTTTCACTGCATCTCCACCCTTTGTTTCACTTCTTTCCATCTTTTGAGCTTCCTGTGTAAGGCTTCCCTGGTCCTCTCTGCTATGAGATTTATCTTTAGCATCCCCAATCATTCCTCTCCAGTTGAAGGTTTCTCAATTGAGGTAAGCAGTTATTCCACACATGGTACTGTATTTCTGAGGATTGATTGGTGTGAGAAAGTGTGGTAATTTGAAACAGTAATTTCTTTTTAACTGGGGAAATCCAAAGTGAATTGCAGGCACTTCCCACCTGCTTGAATTCCTCTAGAAACAAGCTGTCTGTGTGAGATTGGTTAGATTTCTATGGAAAGGAAAAAAATAAAAGCCCCAGAACCCAGATACCATGCCCAGAAGAGTATCACATGCCACTGGATCCAAATGGGGAATTCTTGTTAAGATAATAAGAAAGCAGTCCTTTGCAGTTTGCCTCGGCAGATCAAATGCTTGGAGATGCTGACTTCTGCTGAGTGCCTCAGTCATCAACATAGTGGGTTACTGTGGCATTTATGGTTTGTGCACAGACTCTACTTTCTCAATTGTATCCTGAGTTTGAAAAAAGGGCTTGTTTCTCTCCTCTAAAAGCTCACATTACACACTTGATAGTGCAGTGACCTTCCACACAGTTTTCCCAGTTTCTTCTCCATCCACCAATAATTAAACACTCAAACCTTTTCTATTCATCCACCATCCTCCAATACTGTCCATGCTGTCCTAGCAGCCAGTGCCACCCTTTCTGGTCTGAGCCACAAGGCTCTCATTCTAACCATTTGCCGCTGATTTAGAAGTTGCCCTCTTTGCAAGCCTTGCCACTTGTGTCATTCTTTATATTGAGTACGACTGTCATGATTTACCTCATTACAATGAAGCCAATACATTGTCACAGAATTCAATGTTTTTTTCCCCTATGGGAGACTGCTGCTCCTGTTAACATGCTTGTAACTACCGGAATTAAAACACTCAGAGCCAAAACTGGGCCTTGGTAGTTCTGCAGAAGTGGGGAAATATTCCCTGTCTCAGCATGTAGACACAGGCCAAAGAGAAATATAGTATTCGGATGGGAATCCTTATCAGTTGCTTGCACAATACAATAGCTTTAATACCTTTCTGCTGCTAACCATAACATCTACCTTATTCACAGATGCATCACACTGAGAATCTTCCAACAGTTAAGTAGAGACAAGAAAAAGGGGGAGAGAGAGAGAGAGAATCCTCAACCTCATCTTACCTCTGCCTCCCACAGAAAATTCAATACAAACACTACATTTGGACTGGCTTGCATTGACTGTTGATTGATTGCTAAATTCACTACTGGCATCTCTACCTAAATAAATGCAGGGAAGACTCTGGCCCTCTATTTTGAAGGCCCACCCAACTGTGCACATATACAATTGGAACAGCAGCAGTAATTTAGCTTCCTCTGGTTCTTTCAGTTTTTTTGCAGACCTCTTAGAGAGATTTGCTCCTGATATTTTTTTTTAACAGACCATCTGTCTCATTTTGTATTCTAGAGCATTCTTCCCCGTTTCTTGTCATGTTTCCAACAGAGTAAGAAGTTAGTTGGACTGCTCGTGGTCTAGATAGTTAGCATATTGCTGTTCTGCTGCTGGTGCAGCAGGAAAAAGAAAATGCAACCCTTATTACGTTCCCTTTCTCTGGGCAGGAAGTCCTTCAGTCCACTCAGCAGGGAAGGCTCTCAGCACCTTCACAGCTCCCTCCATCAAGTTCACTTACACTGAAGTCATTACAAACTCAGGGGTGACCCCTCCTGTGCAGCCTTAGGACCAGACTGGCAATAGTACAGGTTGGCACAAAGGGCCAGAGACTTTTTTTTTTTTGCCAAAGAGAGTATAGCTCTTACTGTTGTCTTGCCCAGTCAGTTGGACCACATCAATAACAACATATTTGCTGCAGATCTCTTAGGCACCAGCTGGTCATTGAACACTAGGCATAGTAGGGATACAACAAAAGTATTCTCTGAAGTATGAAGCACAGCTGGAGAGAATTTAAACAGTGCTCCATGCTGCACCTTCAAGCCACAGGTGTCATTGAAACTGAAGGTGAGAAGAAAATTTTATTTCTGTTGGTATCTGCTCCTGACACTCATATGTTTAACTGTTTCCAGCTAAAGCAGGTAGGGAAGCTACTTATAATACAAAACCTGTGGATTGTCCCTTCTACACCAAAAAGTTGAAACATACAAGACTTGAGAGAAGTGAAAACATGGAAGAACTCATTACAGATATAAGGCTAAACAGTAGATTTTGCTGAGTCCTTCACAGAAATCTGGGAAGATTTAAAGGCTAGTAACAATCCCCATTTGGCTTCAGATACCTAGGGTGTTGCTGTTTCCCAGAACGATTTGTACAGACTCCTCTATAGCCATTGGAGAGAAGTATGATCTTCTAGAACATGATTAATCTATTTTAGCAATCCACTTTAGGGTAAGTTGAAGTACTCCCTAGAAGTACCTATTTTCTGTAATTGATTACACAGTCTAAATGGCTAACACGGTTGTAGATATCTTTACTGCAGAGTTCTCATTTGACCAGATAAGTCCCCCACAAAGAAACTATTGGAAGATTCAGAAATAATCACTTAGGAAGCCATTAGAATTTGGCAAGAAAAGGAAGGCAGACTGCTGCTAATGGGAGTGATTAGTGCTCTAATTCAGCAGGCATCAAGATTATCACGTCTGCTATATATACCTGTGAGAGAGAGCTCCATCATCAGGTCACCACCCCCTGGCACTGGCCCTGATTTCTGAACTCCAACCTCACGTCCTCGCTGCAGAAACTGTGAGCCCACCTGACGTGCCCAGAGCCTCACAAGGCTTTGGAAGTTCACAATAAACAGGACACGATACGACTACAAATAAAGTAGGTGTGTGGCAACAAGGCTGAAAACAACTGCCACAGAGGACTGTAGAAAACCATATACACAGCATATGTAGTACATTACATGTACGAAGCCTGCGTGCATCGTAGGAAAAAAGATGCCAAAACAAGAATTATACTTCATTGCTTTGCAAGTGTTTACAAACACAGTGTAGGATACACAGACAATGACTGAGGGATTCTTCACAGGAGTAATGGAAAGTGTTTCTGCAGGGAATTATAGGAATATTAATATCAAAGCAAGTGAAACATTCACTAACTTATGCTGAGCATAAATATAAAGGCTGTCCATGGTGCCAAAAATAGCACTGTAAGTAGAAGATAAAATTTGCAGATAATTTATTGTTACTGCAGGGTGATAAGATAAAACAAACATTGTACTGTAGTTTCTCTGCAATATAGGCAATGAGGCAAAAGATCTAGAAAGACATTAAATTTGTAGCATTATCAGAGAAACTGAACGTTACCAGGTTCAAGCATGTCTGCCTGCTCTTTCTCTTAAGAAGGTGCACTTCTGGAATTGCAGTTCATGTTTTTCAGGAGGTAGGCTAAATACCAGAGGAACTATAGTCCTACCACGAATTCATAATTTATACCTTTATAAAACTTCTCCTGCTCCTTTTTCTTTCTTCTAAGAAAGATAACATAAAAAAGAGAACACTGCCTAATGCCGGGATTGGGCCATATAACCTCCAAAACCAAATAACTTTACAACCTATTTTATCCTATATTTCTACAATACTTACAGGGGAAAAATTACTGGGGAGTTAGCCGATGCCATTTATGCTGCCTAAACTATCACCTGGGCTCTGGCTGGTTACCTTATGAAACCAGAGCACAAGCTGAGTTATGTTTTTTATACCTTTTTGGAAAGCACCGTTTCAAGGGACTACCATTTGGGTTCATTTATTTCACTGAAAAATTCAGCAACTTGATAGTATGGAGCATGATGAATACAGAAATAACCTGCTTTCCCATTTGGGAAAAGTAGTGAAAACAGCAACTAGTAGTTTTGAAAAGGTGAGAGATACTGAGATGCCAGTTCTAAAACTGTCAGACCCACAACTGAATAAACATGTTTAAATACTGTGTATTGGAAATTAAATGCCACAGTAGAGAAATGAAGCTAGCAAGTTATTTGTCTGTGATATAGCTACCCATAGTACCTTAAAAGCATCGATGTGTAAAACTGTTCAGTGTCCATGGGTTGTAAGACTTAATAGAGAGCTTGGGATTTTAACACTGCTGAGGTACTGTAACAGAAAGCACAGAATTAAAATGGCTGTAAACATCTCAAGGGGCAGTTTGGAGTCAACGTCTTAACAAAACAGGGTCAAAATTGCAGATTGGTGGCTTGTATTTTAGCGGGTGTGAGCAAAAACAAAATGTCACTTGCCCAAAGAAAGGAGGTGGTTTTGGCCTTCATCCATTTACAGAAAAAATGTATAACTTTATCTGTGAGAGGCCAGCCTTAGCTGAAACCTCCCATAAACTGATTAGTGCCATGGTCAAAAGGCACCTGGCAGACTTATCATATACTGAAATACAGAGATAATTTTTTCTTCAGCTACAAATGGATGCAAATTGAATGTTAAACTGGAATAGTCACAGGGGACTTGCAGAATGAAAAAATAGATAAGAGAAACTAAAATAAAAGTGCCTGACAGGATTTTTCATTTCTGAGAGTCAACAGTACTTCATGATGGGTAACAAAGATTGCAAAGGAACAGTTGTGTTATAATAGGTTGCAAGACATTAATCTCCTGGCTGGACACACTAGAAATGAACTGGCAACATCTCTTGCAAAGTCAAGAAAGAAGAGTCAAAAGCAGCATTGAATCAATGTGGCCACAAGAGCTGGGAGAGCCAGAGGCAATGAACTGGTCACCATAGCTAATGGTGTGCTCTAGGGACTGGTAGATCCAACCAACACACAGCTCAGACATTGCCTGAACGCCACTGGGGAGCTTATTAATAGTCCGTATTACATGGAAAGCTGTTTCATTGAAACATGACTAACTTTGGGCTTGGAAAAATGGGGCAAGTCTCCAGTCTTCAAGGACTAAGCTTCTCCAATAGAAAACGTGGGCCACAGGCAGTACGGCTACAGCTCTTTTGCTGAGTGCTGGACTTGGGGCGCAGAGGCAAGCTCAGATGGGCCCACATCATCGTAAGCTGGGACAGCTTGGGATAGCATAAACCCAGCCACCTTTACTCGCAGCTGCAGCCACTGTGTGACTGCCTATGCACCTGCCCATTCATGTTCATAGGTCTTTTTTCAACATGACTAAAATATAAAGTAACAACACTAAAATGCGTTTAGGAAACAATAAACGGTAGAGGCAAAAACCTCTCGTAACAGTATACGATGAAGTATTTATTTTCATAGGTATACTATTTTATTTCAAGTTAAATGTGGCCACGGGAAATAATTACTGATATACAGATACATATTTTATTAAAGTGTTATGAGTTTAAATTTGCCAGCTTTTTATCAAATTTATAACCACGCAGATATAGTTTGCATTTTATTTACAGAAATGTATTGATTTTGCTGGTTCCTAAAAGGCACTTGGAAGACACGGTAATGGAAAGGGGAGCTGCTTTTCCTTGCAGATCAATTAGTGTGAATTTCATGGACTGTATAAAATGGACACATTTACAAAGCTCAGCATATTATGGCTTCTCATGCAGCAGCAGCAGCCCTCAAGCTACTTAGCACTAGTGACATACTTGCTGGAAACGCTAGCAAAGAAGTGAACCATCAAGCACAGTTTTTTGGCAGCCTCTTACACAGTCTAACTGAATTAATTCTGCTGATTATACCACCTGCAGTATTTACTTGATGAAATACATGCGACCAAAGCTGCTGCACGTATCACTCTTCTGAATGCAGCCCTCATCAGAACGGATGCCCAAGTTTAGCAATTGGCGTAGGTCAGCTAGCACTGCAGAGTTGGGGATTCACTTGCTTAATCATTCTTTCTAATTTTCTCCAGCCTTCCATATATTTTGTGCATAAACAGGCTGAATTATTCTTGTGAAATACTAGCTGAGAAGTTTATATCCTTTTTTTGTTTACCAGATTGTTTGACCAGATTGGTTCACACAAATCAATTACGTCTTTGGTTTGTTCAATGAATGTTAATTTCAATGATCTTTCTGATGACTTTGTGTTACCATCTGGTGATTGATCATTAAATTTGCATGGTAACATTTTGGATGCTTGGCTAGATGACAGACTTTGATAACTTTGTGACCAAGATTATTAAAAAATGAGTTTTTACAATTGAATTATTCAACTTGAGGGATGCTGAACATTTTAAACATTGATCACAGCAAAACTTCTTGCAATGCCATTAGATTTTCTACTGAGTTGGATATTTTCAGAAGTTTCTGATTTTCTCAGATTTTTGAATGTAATTAAAAATATAAGAGATTTTTTTCTTCAATTAAAAAAAAAGGAAAATAAGTCCCCAATCCTCAAAATTCTGATTCAGGAGGGAATTCATGATGCTTCATGCAAATTGAAATTGAAATATTTTGATAATATTTTCTATTATTTGAACAGCTCTGACAGTGACATTAGTTGCATATTTTGCTTTCACAATCCTGTGACTAGCATTTGGCAAATGAGGTGGTTTAATTTTAATAGTGTTTATTGATTATACCTCAGACCTGAGAACAAAGTAGAAGATGTAAGTCTGCTTGGATACGTATAAATTTCTTGAAACATAGGCTGAGACCTATGTTGTGCTGTCACACCTATGTGTTTTCTCTGCACTCATTCACGCTGACAATCTTCAGGCGCTTATTGCTTGGACATTTAAGCCACCTCCACAACCTTCTCAGGGTAGCACAGACTTTCACATCCCACCTGTCTACTGCTTCAACTGATGTTGATACCTGATAACTGTAAAAACAGTTATGTACATGCCCACTGCTGGCTGGCAGACACTTGTATTTATTCTTGTACCTATGCGCAAAATATGAGCTCAAACATTCTCCTTGCAGGTGCTCACGGGATAGCTCAAAACCCTACATGACAGTGAGCCTTTGTTCAGTCACTTGGCATGTAATTGAATTTGGGTCCTAGCACAGTACAAAACAAACACTTTAAACATAAATATTGCTCCAGTCTTTGGCCTGGTGTTTGCTTCTAATGACATCAGCCATTGAATATCTTCTCTCCAAGGTGTGAGAAGTCTTTGACAGAAATTTTGGGTGGAGTTGATTTGCCAGACAGCACCGAGCTATTATGTTACCTATGCAATCCCTGTAAGGTTAACATCATATTTAAATAATATTTATGACATATAGATTAAATACTTATTAGTAATTTCACAGGTTTAATTTATCTTTTATGAGAAAAAACACAGTTGAATTATTTGATAATTTATTTTTCTTAGATTTTTATGGCTACAAAAGACAGTCATAGGTTGCTTATATGTCAAAGTGATGCTGGATTTATGGTTATTTTACAACACTTTAAAATTGCTGGTATTATATACGGTCCTATTTGGTCTCAATTGCATCAGATCAAGAGGATGAATGCTTTTGAAGAGAAGATGGCCCTAAAATGCCCTTGTTCGTCCCAGTTTTATTTACTTACATGTGGCTTTTCAAATTTTGTATGAGATATGCAGAATTGCTGCTATCTTACTTCAAACAAATTTCATAGAATTAAAAAATAATTCATTATCATTTTCTGAGGTACTAACAAGCTCCAATATAGGACTTTTAAAGATACATCTACCACAGGATATATCTACCAAAATTCTGGTGAGCATAACTATGATTTTTGAGGTTGAGAATTTGGAAAAAATTATTTTAAATCTAAATTTTACTTTACCCTATTTAACTGAAGTTGTTTTCCTTTCCTTCCTCCTCTTCCTCATCTCAATTATATAATCTTCACAGCCCATTTTTTCAAATCTTTCTCAAGAAATTTTCTCAGCCACAACATATATGAACTACACATTTGAGTAATGGTGTGATGGAGAGTATTAAATTAGCAAATTAAGAACGTTGAGATAATTATTTTTCCTTACAATTTACCCCAGCTTAACACTCCTAAAAACAAGAGGGTGTATATATATGTACTTTCTGTGATATCCATGATATTGGTCTTTCCCCTTGCTTTGTCTGAGCAGTGCAGTATGCCTGCTAATTTTTGTACAGAAATAGCTGGCAAATAAACATTTCTCTTCTGAAATTCTGTTGATCAGTTTGGCATTTGGGGCCAAAATACTTTTTTAATGCGAAGATACACCCAGAATATTTTTTTCTGAGACAAGCCAAACAATCATTGGCTTACTTTTTGCTATTTGACTGGTGAGGCAAATGCTTAAGTAGGAGAGACCTTTGTGTCTGGTTTCCCTTTAAAAGTTTCAGTGCAATTGATGAGTATCTATTTGAATTTCACTGACTTATAAGACAACATTTTAAAAGGACTGGTGAGTTGTTTAGTTTTTTAAACCAGCTTTGATACTTCAAAAGGCACCAGATGTGTCTGATCAAAGACATTCTTATGGAGGGCGGCATTAAAAACTCAATAAGGTTAGTTTCCTTTATAGTCTTGTATTTCTTCAGAGTGAGCAATATTATGGGCTTTTACACTGAATTTTTTTCAGACAGGAAAAGAAAAGTTTTAAAAAGCCCTTGTTCATTTGTCTTATGGACTTACAGCCAATATAGCAGGTATGTAACACAAGGCCAAAGTAAAATGTTAGAAATGCAACTGGATAGCATACTATATGTAATAATAACTTTATATAATTATAATCGTATTGGAGGACAATCAATGAGTTTCATATACTAATTTTATTCTTGTCCGAAAGCAATAGCTTCTTTGATAATAAATTAGCACAAGCTCACTACAGTTAAAAAGTAACAAGCTATTTCAGGATTTACTCTGTTTTTTCTCCTATTCTACTCTCTTTCATTATTTGAGTTTGTATGGCATGGGATTAGCAGCAGAATTCCTAAGAAAACACTTTCTCTATCTACTTAAAGTTTCACAATGCTGCATTTTTAAGGAGATTATTTCATATTAGTAGGATAAATATGATTCAAATTTATCTTGTAATGAAAATACTTAGTTTCCACACATGGGGGAAGTACCTAATCTTAAAATACTGAAAGCTGGTTCTTATGATGGTAGTGGAGCAGAGAGAAGGAGGGAAAACTAGTGCTATGGAGTGTTAAAGGAAACTTCTGGGATGTTTAGATGTTCCTTGTCCTGGCCCTGGTTATATGATTAAGTCAAGTCCCTCAGAAGTGGTTATTCTTTGGAAGAATTTTTAAAATGGAGTTAATTGGCATACCAATTGCCATGTGATGTCTTGCACCTGATTTTTTTCTTTTAAATTCTGTCCAAATTTGCACATGTGGGTGAAATAATTATAGCTAAAAAGGAAAGTAGCTCAGTGAGAAAAGCAAATCAGAATAATTATTTGCCCTTGAAATTTAGAATAGGAATGCATCACACTACTTATTCACTTCCTCTGCTACATTTTTTCTTAAAATGATTGCACATTTACCTAATTTTATAGGCAGATCATTAATGTAATGCTCTGAATTTATGCCCCCCATCTCCTCTCCCATTTTGCACCACGAGGTTGTTTAGGAGAACTATAAAATTGATATTAAGATTGTTTTGAGGTGCTTTCATTACTTAAGCCACTCAGAACAGTCTATGGATCCCATTATTCAACTTTGGATAGCACAGCACAGCTGTCAATCTGACAGCTTAATCTGCTGGTTTAAGGTCAACCGCTTCTTAATCTGCAGAAAAAAACCTCCAAGACTTTTTCTTATCTCACTCCATTTATACTGTATTGTTCAGTCTCAGCCTGTTCTACTTGACACAGTCCAGGCTATGTCCTGCTCAGCAACTACAGAATAGTCCTTACTGATAAAAATGGAGACATTTTTGCTTGGTGAAATGTTTTGGGGTTTTTTTATGTATTTGGGAAAAAATTTTCATCCCTTCTTTGTAGGTACTGCTCTTCCCTCAGTGCTTTCATTTGGTTAGAAAGTGTTGAGATATAAACATGTATAGCTTTATCCTTTCCTGGCTATTCCCACACTGTAGCCGACAACATTTGTAGTCCTGTCTTGCTGAAAGCCAGAGAAGTCAACCAGTGTGTTCCCTGATGACCCAGGAAGCAAGGCAGAAAACGGACACTTTTCACTGCCTGCTCTGCTTTATGAATAGCTATATCCCAGGAGAGAGCATGTACATATACATTCCTTTGGTTTTGTGGCCTTGCTTTCAATCCTTCATGTGCTCCGACTTGTGAATTGAAGCAGGCACTGGCTAGAAATTAGAACTCCTCCTCTTCCATGAATCTATCTATAACTCTATCCAAAATACAAAAATCTGAAAAATTCAAAATACTCTGTCATTCTGTTTCCCACCCAAACCACCTATGGCCTCAAACTGAACTTCAAAGTACTTCCAGAGGTCCAAAGCAGCATATATAATGGATTTTATTTTCATATAGAGAAATGAAAGCTGTGTCAATTCCTCCCAGCTCCTAAACACAGAAAGAAACAAAAGGAGCATGAGAAGGTGGAAAGAGACACCTGAAGAGAACCTCGCTCCTCCAAAGGGCTCTGGCAATCCAAACCCTCAGAGGCTTTGGAGCAAAACTGCACCCAGATTTTCACTGTCAGACCCTGAACTCAAAGACCTGGACCCAGATTTTCCAAAGTACTCAATAATTCTGAAAGTGCTAGAAAGGGCTTGGGTTTCTACAAATTGCTGAGTGCCATTCCTCTGAAAATCAATTGCCTCTACAGTGTTTCAAGCCAGGCATATAAAACATAAGAACTCCAAATCACTAGTTGGTCTTAAAAAGTCTTGGCTCTGAAGCCTGCCAAGTCAGCACCTTCTTTGCCTACTTGTAAAAGCAGCCAAAGAAAGGAAATAGATGAGCCATCAGCTCTGAGCATAATTTCTACTGATTCAGTTCTTAGTTCATGAGCTAGCTGGAAAGAAATAAAGGAAGCATATGAAGACAATGTTTTAGTTCTCATAAGACAATTTCCAAATGCCTTTAAAACAATAAGTAAAGCATTTGTTGGAGGGCTAGTTACCCCTTCTGTACACTCATTAAGGAAGAGGAATTAATTAAATCTTAATTACTAAATACATAAAACCAGTATATTAATTAAGTGGTTTCCAGTTGCAGTAAATGACGCATCAGCAATTTTTTTTGATATCTTATTTCACTGATGACAGCCAGTAATGGGCTTTCAGGCTCAGTGCAGGCTCCAAACACTGGGAGCAGCAGGTTGGGAAAAGCAGCCAAGAAATCTTTTGACATTAAAAAGCAGAGCTCTGTCACTAATTACGTTAAAAGTCAAGTTTGCAATTGCAAGTATATAGTCCAGGCAGCAAAGTGAATGTGGTAAAAACCATAACCCAAGACACTAGGGACTGAGACTCTACCATAAACCAGGAACACAATCCCAGTCTTCCCTGGCTAAAACAGGTACTCCAAATTGAAAACATAGTGTCTAGCTGAGTGGGTTTGGTGGAGGACTAACTTGCTCAAGCTCACAGTGCACGAGGAAGTGATACAAGCTGGATGTGAAAACGAAGGGACACATGCCCACCTCATTGCATAGGCTAAGATTCCTTGGTAACTCTACTTACTCTGGCCTGCCAGAGGATGGTGGATTTCTCTGGTTATATTATAACTGTAGCTCACAAAAGAGACTTGTCTCTGTCTCTCTAACATGTAGTGTTAAATTTTTAAATTGTTCATATACATACCTGTCAGAGTAGTTTTACTTTGGCAAGGAATCTTGCTTTTGTTTTTTTCCCCTACACTTCTTTTTTTAATCTGCAGCCCAAGCGAAGCCTTAAAAGATGTTCCACAATAAAGTCACTAGCTGACATTGAACCCAGAAATCAAGTGGAAGTCTTGTCCAACTGCTCACCACGAGGATTTGGAGTTACACAGGCAGACTATAAGCAAACTTCTGATCATGCAGAAATATGTCTGTTCAATTGCCACACCTCAGCCTGGAGACAGACCAGGGCGTCACAGAGCTCCCTCAACTTTTGCTTTCTCCCAGCACGCTGCTCCAAATCACGGTTTTAATTCCTACATCTCTAGATAGTTTGGGCTTTCAACCCTTCATTTTGTGTCCAGTCTGTCAGTTAGAGTTACCTGGGACCCCAGTAAGGAGCCGTCTCATTTTCTGTGTTGGAGTGCTGACAGCTGGACATTTCTTGAATTTCTTTATTCTCTCTCCTTGCTGTTTCACCAGAATTTAGGACCACTGGTGAATTCTGGCCTGACAGTGTCCAACTTTTCCTCACTTCTCCAAAAGTAGAGTCCGACTGCCTTATGCAGGCTTATGGGTCTGCTAGGCAATACAGCCCTGTTCAGGCACTTGGGGATGAAATCCACAGCAGCAGGATGACTGAGTAAGGAGATATCTAATTCAATCAAAAAATAATGCTTGGAAGGAGGAGTATTTGAACTCCAATTCCATTTGAGGGACATGCGACTTGGAGCTCCTGGGTCATAAATACATCTACAGCTGGTGACAGCACTTACAGTGACTACTTTTTACACAATATCTTAGTCATTGGCACATTTGTTCCTTTGCCAGAAGTAATTCAAACCTACCAATTTCAGGAGAGTAGTCTGGACAATACCAAAAGAGAAGCTCTATGGGGTCACTCTGTCAGTTGTTGCTATTTATTGATCTGCCATCTATTTTTTCAGTTGGCTTTTGTCATTGCACAGTCAATGAGCTAATTCCAAATTTTTTGGAAACAGAAAAAAATAAAAGGAATCATAACTGCAGCTCCATGGTTCAAACATCTCCTAGGAGGTGGCATGCAACTGCGTTCTGGCCAGCACTGCTCTGATTGGGTGAGATGTTTTTACTGAAAGAATCATATTTTGTGAATATTGCCCAGGGATGTCTGTAAGACCACAGTAAAATGTAAATTCTGTAATTCCCTTTGTTTCTTCAACAGCTTATCTAACAATGGTCCCAGTAAGTTTTTCTTCTTTCTGCTGAGTGACTGCTTCTTAAAATAATTCAGACTGTGGAAATCTAGACTCACTGACCTAACAGCTTTCTCTCTCTCTGCTTTCTATAATCTGACATGTGCCAGAAAGCCCTCAATTAAATATAATAACTGAACTATATAACCATGTTGAAACAACAAAGCACATTTTACATGGATAGGAAGATCAATTTGTTTCAAGATAAACAGAAATTTTATTTTTAACTCACAGTCTCAATTTTATAAAACATAATTTTGGAAAGGAAAGGGAACATTTTCTGAGCTTTCTAAAAAAAATCCAAAAGTTTCAAAGCTTGTTCTTTCCCTAAAAGAACAAATGACTCCACATTGGTAGCTTGCATTTAATGGGATATAAAAAAAAAGAAATCTATGAATGAAACCAGTTCTGTGCTCACAATATGGATCAAATACATGGCAAAAGGTTTGTAATCAGCTTTCTCAGGATGGGGAAATATGAACACCGTGTCAATGACCTGCAGAAACACATGAAAGCAGTAGCATGATGCAATCCAAACTCAAGCGCACCTGCTAATCACTTCTCCAGGACAGGCTGGGGTCTGCCACAACACATCCTGTGGGCGACCACCTGCTCTGTATGGCAATGGCCAGTCCACACTCGTCAGCTTGCAATTGGCTCAGCACCATGTCCAACATCACCTGCTGGGGCATGTGGCTGTGTACGGGGTCTTGGAACAGGTGGCACAAACCTGAACATTGGTCACATCCCAAATTTACTTCCAGTCATGCAACAAGTGCAACAACACGTGAGGAATGTGTGGCTTCCCTGAGCAAAGAACCTCGGTACTTGTGTACCGCTGCAGTTTATCTGTCACTCCAAAAAGTCCACAAGGCCACAGGCACTAAAGTAGCCAGTGCCACTGCCACTGCCACAGCCACTTTGGAGCTCTCACCCTACACTCAGCATGGCTTCTGAAGAGCTATGGTGGCCTGCTCAGTGTACACATCAGACATTGTTTTACCTAGCTTTCATCCTCTCATTGAAACATTTGCTCAGTAAGAGACTGGCAAGGATATGCTGTTATATTGACCTCCTGCTTTCCCCTACGCCTTCCAGGAAGATGAGAAATACACATGTGGTTCCTGAAAAAAAACCACCATCAAGCACTGGATATGAATTAGACCTTTTTATACAAACAAATTTCTGCATTGCACTTGTGGTAATTTAGCTGTAAATGTCTTAAAGGATTCAACCTGATGGTAGAAATGAAAGTACAACAGCTGGGGCAATTGATATACCTGCTGCCATGTGAATACCTCATGATCAGGCCACACTTTTCTGCACATTTTTCTGTTATATGAGAGGGCAGTAATAAAGCAGAGCTTCTGCTAACATCACAACTCACTAGAAATGAGACTACAATTAGTGTGGGAGTTCTCTCCTGAGGGGAAACTGGCTGTGAAAGAAAATCTGGGAATAGGCCAAAGATATGTTAAGGTAATGTATCATGTGAGAAGAAAGTGGATGTCTTTCCAACACATTCATTACTCTATTCTGTCTTATTCAGAAAAGGTGAAGAGACCTGTCCATCTCTAATCAATATCATACCTCTCACTGGCTTGAACAGATTGGATTATATTTAGAATTTCTGTCTGGAGCCCACACTATCTTTCTTCAGACTGCCCCGAACACCATCCCCTGTATCAACAAGCAACAGGTCAATAGAAAGCACAGGGGACATGATAAACCTCTTTGTCTAGTGTGTCTGGCAGGGCTCCAGGTGAATCATACACTAAATATGATAGTGCTTTGTTCTCAGGAGTCTGTGACCACAAAGCTCCTCGAGGAAGGAAAAACATTATCAGCTTAACAAGCGATGCTTATCTCTGATGAGGCTGCTGCTAGAATTTTAGGTGTCCATTTTCAAGTGCTTTTCCTTTCAAATGAAGCACAAAGTATTAAGACACACATTAAAGAGTTGACTTGTTTCCATCCTTCACTTTAAACAATTTGCAAATCCTGTTCCTCTTTTCCTGGAATTCCTGTGTTTCTAACCTGGTCCATACCTGGTCTTTACTTGCTTTATTAGACTTGCTTTATCTTGTCATTGGGACTCAATAGAGAAATCAAATTGAACTGACCACTAACCCCCTCAGAGGGGTTGTTAGTGGTATGAAATAATATGGTTTTCCAGAAGAGAGAGCTTCTTAAAGGGAAGGTACAAAGAGTATGACCATCACTGCTGGGCAAAATGAGCTAGAATTAGGGAAAGTTGTCTTAATGCTGTAAAAACAGGGCAATGGCTGCTTTCAGTCCTTCCTTCACTAACAAAGGTATGCCAAGGTGTTCACAGAGAACTAGATACGTGAGTTCTCCAACAGAATATCGACTGACACTGCTTAACTGGTCTGAATTTGTAGAGCAGAAGGGGAAGCCACATCCTGCAGAGGTGTACATCGGTAGGTGCTTCATTCCCCATTCTTCCTGCCTCTGAGAGGCACAGTGACTCCCATGTTTTCCCTGGTGGGCTCAGGGGAAATATCAATGAAAACCCAGTGCCTTAGAATTTACTTTCACTGCATTCAATTTGTTTCCTCACTTAGGAAACCTAAGTCACTGGCACAGGTGAGTGTCCTTCAGGAGGTGGGAGATCCTCAAGTATCTTAACTCATCCTGAAGGCAGTATTTTCCAACCAGTTATCTATTTCCTTCTTCAGGACTGGAAATCATTGGCAGTATACGCAGCTTTGGCCAGTCCAATAGTTTCTGAGAAGTCACTCACTAAATATTGCCCTGTACCCGCAGTATTCTCTCATATAGTATACAACGCAGCACATGTCCAATAGCCTTTATATGCATTGCAGTTCAATGGTGGCTTCAGCATGACTCTGTGGTGGGCATTTCTGTGGTATGCAACTACAACTTTATTTCTAGTCTGTGCAAGGAGTTAGGGCTTTGTAGGCTAGCAGAGGAGAAGATAAATGTGATCTATCAAAACAGTAGTGGAAAGAAATTGTTGACAACTTACAGGAGCCTTCATACATGATTGTTCCAAATTAGTAAACAAATTGACTTAATAACAATTTAGATAACAATATCCACCTGCTCCCATGACTGTGGTCTATGTCACTATGGAAGGTCATGCTGAAGGTTATGTTAAGCTTTGCCATAATCAAAATACATTGTCTTCATTACATGGAAGTTATAAATACACTGCTGTTTTTCATAAGTTTCCATGAATCCCTAGTCCACCACACTGCACACAGAATGATATCTTCTCTTCCTTTCTCAGAGAACAAAGCCAAAACACTTTATATCATATTCTGGACCTAATATTAACCTCATTTTTTTCAAGTGAATTGCCTGGGTTGTATCAATTCCAGCTTTTCCCATGTTTGTTATTCATAGTAAAATCCAAACTTTGGCACCAACTAAAATGGAAGCTGAAATCTGAAATCTGAAGCGCCCTAACCCAGTACTGATTAAAAACATCTCCACACATATAACCTAGGAAATGACAGTCATGCTTTTGCTCTTTGCTTTGAAAGAGCTGAGCCTAGTGCATAACTGCAGGTCACAGGAGGTCTCCAGAAGCACTGCCTCAAGTAAAGGAATGCAAAACCAGCAAGGACCAAAGAGCTTGAGTACAGCTAGGATATAGCACACCTTTGAAAATTCAGATGAGATTGGCAGTCCCTGAAGTTAATTTTATAGTGAAGATGTGATTGTAACTTTTCAACAAGACCCAAAGTCTTGCTGAGTCCAAGATTCAGGATTTAGAATTTAGTGGGTCTGAATAAAGGTCTGCATTGCTCAGTGTCCTATTAGAGAACAGTAACCTTAAGTAGATGCCCGGAGAAGACAAAAGCCCACATATGTATGATATTTCTCCCTAATATCTCTAGAGCATCTTCAGCTAGCTCAGGAAATCCCTGTATTTCTATGTACCTTTCTCAGTTTCTATGTGTTTTTACCGGATTTCTTTTCTGTGATTTGCCCATTTTCCTCTTGAACCCATCTACAATTTTAAAAAACGCATTCTTCCATGACAAAGACATCCACAAACATACCACTCACTGCACAAAGATTTATCTCCTTTCATTTTGAACCACATTCCTTTTAGCTTCATAAAACACACTCAAACTAAAAATGGCTTCATAGCAATGATCCTATACCTGATGAAGATTTCTAAATATGACTTGGTCTGTTTATAATCTCAAATTTTGTTCTTCCATGTTATAAAAATTGTAAATGCCATAGGTTTATTTAAAATATATTTTTAAAGTCTCTCCCTCACTGGATTTTTTTTTACAGTCTCAATTCCTGTATTTCTTAGGGGGTTATAAGTGGATAGAAACACCTGAAAAGAGAGAGCTTTGATCATTACACTCCCAAATACTAAACATAGTTAATGCCATTGCAACCACAAGAATGACACTTCAGTCACCTATGTGACTCATACTGCTTTTTCTAAAGAAATGAATTATTTGAATATACTATTGGCTGAGCTTTAAACCGATCAGCTTGTGGGGTACGTATGTATACAGGAGAAAAATTATCCGTTGGAATAATATGACTGAAAGGGAAGGAGTGAAACTGTATCAATTTACATACGATGAATACCTGATTTATGCACAGTACTTGGATCAAAACCTGCTTTGATTTTCAGCCCAGACAGGAAATTGATTTGCATCAGTTTAACATAAGTTGGAATTTGACTCTATTTGTTTTCTGCTGGAAAATTTCAACAGTCATTCACCACGATGCTGCACGAGGTATACTTACTAACGATGTTGCAAAATGTTTTTTAAGTGCTACAAATACAAAAGTTAATGTTTTACCCTCATTTTTCACTCATGTAGGAGATGCCACAATGCAAAGTGCATCCCTGAATCTAGCCCTTTCAGCTAACATATATATATATATATTTTTTGTTTGTTTGGTTTGGTTTTACCGCATTATTCCTTTAATAAAACCCAGAATTTTAGTAAATGCAATATGCTCTGAGAATGTTTTCAGATTCTAATTTGGTGGCAGATGTTAAAATGAATATTTTAAAAATCCATAAAATGGTATTAAACAACATCTTCTTTCTATTTACATTTCTAATATGATGCAACATTTGTTTTGGTAGCTGAAACTGTAACCATTAGTTTTCTGGACTTAGAATCCTACAGTCTGAGTTCACAGTCCAGTAGCGATCAATAAACCCTATGTTGTCTTGTTTGAGGCAATGATGACTTTTTAAACCTACAGATGTATGTACAATGTAGACTTGATATGTTGTTAAAATTTCTAGATTCAGATGAATATTAGGATAACAGATCCCCATCTTCTTGGATCCTGCTTTATGGATATAGTAGGGCTACAACTCTCTCACTCTCTCAGATGTAAACTAAAAGAAACTCTAAGAAATTAGGCCTCACCAGTTTTCCACTAAACCACATCTGCTTTCTCCAGTTTTCCACTAAACCACATCTGCTTTCTTCCATTTAATTAATCTCTGCAAAGTAACTAAAAGCGGCCTTTGGAAACTAACAGGCAAAGTGCTGCCAGTTGCAAATGATAAGACAGTTCCCAGTGTTGTTATCTTAGTTTTAGGGAAAAAAAGATAAATTTGTGCCTATTTGCTGAGCACAGGTGGTGTGGGTCATGCTTTCAAGCTTTCCTTTGCAAGTCATATTTGCTCGAAACTTAACAAAGGTAAAGAAGTCAAATCAGATGAGTTAGATTCTCCAAGCTCTTGACCTTTCAGTAAACTATCAGTGTTATAAGGCTAAAGATAAAACAATGAAGTTAACCACATTGCCAATATTAAGCATTACAACTCAGCAGACAAACAATCGAAGCAGCACTCTCCACATATAAAGACAATATAGTCTGCTCTGTTTCGTCCCCAGTACAATCTACAGCAGCATTTTTGAGTCTGCGAACTCTAGCATACATCTATGTTCCTCAAGTTCCTTAAATTAATTAAAAAAGCCATTTCCTGGCTTTAGATGGGACCTTCCCTTGGATACTATCACTTCCTCTTTCTGAGGAATGATTTTCATTCATATCTGAGGACTGATTTTCATTTCTGAGGACTGATTTTCATTCATATCTATTTTAACCTCACTACTGGCCCAGATATTAGATGATGCTTTGGGGAAAGATCATTCTGTATTAACTTGTTGCAGGAAATTTCTGGGAATCTGGTCCTCGCAATTGTCTTACATGGGACCTGGGATGAGGTGGGTATTAGAAGGCCTGTGTTCCTAAAACATAGTGATGGGACTAGGACTCTGAGCTAGAGCTTTGGCCACTTCCTTATAACAATCACTGCATAAATGCCTAAAATGTGTATTCATATTCTCTGGGATTCCACGGTCTTTCTTTGTACTCCCTCCTTTTCTGTATTTCCCCTTTGGTTTCTTTACCTGCCTCACTCTGTACTGTAGCAGCTTCTCTCCCCAAAACATCACTCCCTCCTCCCAGGGAAGGAACAATCATCAGCTCCCACTGAGAAGTATCATCTCAGCCAGTGCACAAGGAAGGGACTAGGAGAAAGCGGCAGAGTTCCCCCTGTTCCCAACCAGTCCGTTTCATATAACCCACAGCAAGCAAAGCAACAACACAGACTCTGTCCCACACAGATGTATAGCTCTGCAGTTCCAAATGATATTTCTTGCCTGTCCTCTCTGCCGAGACCTCTGCACAAAGAGTTGTTCTTTCAAATACAGATTCATCAATATTTATCAGCTAGGCTACTGCCAAAGCAAACCTTGAAAAAAGTTTAGCCAGATGCTCCAATTGCCTTATGTTAGCAGTGAGCTCAAATGCACAGCTGTTCAAAAACTAAAGGTATTTTCAGTGAGGCTGTGATTTAGGCAGCACTATCTTAAGGGATTTCTAAGCTCATGAGACGCATGATTTGTGTACATAACACAAGGGATTAGCATAGATAACACATAAATCTATTAGGAAGTAACAATAGCTTCAGCACGCAGAGCCAATAATTCAATGCTGTAAAAGCTGAGTACCAGGGACCACAGTATAAACTTTTTGACTGGGGAGGGCTGACTTGATGGAGAGAGGGCAAAAAGTATAAATCAATCAGCAGTTATTCTATGAACTGCTTGAAGACATGTATGTACCAAAATGTGATAAAAGTTCTTTTTTTCATTTTCAACTAGCAAGGTTTTATTTCAATCTCATGCAACATCGTGTGGTAATTAAGTTGAAGTAGGGACTGGCACATCTAGCTGGCAGAAAGAGATTATTTGTTTGGAAGATGCATTCACAAAATCAATATGAATCCATTTGGGAAAGTGGAGTAATTTAGAGAAATATCCACTATCCTCATTTCAGTTCTGTCTGTTTACTGAAAACATAGTGTGGAAAGAATTGGAAAGGCAATGTATGTTAAACACCTACATTTAAGAACTTGCCAGACAAAAGATTGTGTAGTTACTATCAAGCAAATTTTTGCCTGGGTTCAATAACTTCCTTCCCTTATACGAAGAAAAACTTTCAAGCAGTTTAAGGAAAAATACTTCACATGGAATCCTGTCATAAATCCTTTGATGAGTTACAGTTTATTCTTTAAACTTAGATTATATTCCTCCAATTTTAACTCTCTTTTGGGAGACATCTGACTTCAAGTCTGATACCTAGTTCATCCTAGAAGTTTTCAGAACAGTGACATATAAAAAAAACCTTTGCAAGAGCCACACATTTACAAATACAAATTAGCATTGAGTAAAGCTTCAGTTGGTATATGTAAATATGCTCTTTCACTAGGCATGTTGCTTGCCATTAGGCTGAGGTCCAACCTCATATTCTGTAGGGCACACAAGGATAAAGGCACAGCTTTACCATCATAAACAACAAATCTGTGTATTGGCATGCCTATCACTAGGAAAAATTTGGCCACATGAGGCATGGATACACAGTAGAACTTGTGTGAAGTCAGCCTGATCACACAAAATGTGGAGCTTTCAGTCAGCTTTACATCAGCTGCAGGAGAACTGGCACTTGGTCTACTATAATAAAGCCTGCTAACCAATCAGTAAACCTATGAGATTTTTTTAAAGAAAACTACATCAGCAGAGTAAGCTCAAATTAAGTCAAGTGCTTTAGAGCATGTGGTCACAGTGTTTTGATAGCGGCTGGAAGCCCTCAGATAGGGTTTATTGCATGTCAAGCCATGGCTTAACTCTGGTGTTTCACAATAACCTGTCGTCAGCTGTGAAGTCAGCTTAAGAAGTCCCTATTTTGACAGCTGTGCCCTTTGCCTCTTATCCCTCTGCCTTCCCTGGTTGTGCACCCAGACAACTGCATTGAATGGCCATTGTATACATGCAGCTAATGAACTGACCTGACCACTAAAATAAAAGTAACCTGTCCTGCTAAGTCAGTTATTTTTCACAGAGATCTGTGAGCCAGTTCACTCTGTAGAGCTCAACAGCTGTAATGATACAAGCCACACCACAAAAGGGCAATTGGGGCAAACAGTCAAAGAATGCGTTTCTCACTTTGCCCACAGAAGACACTTAATCCTCTGACAGTCAGTCCCTGTTTGCTAGCACAATACAGCAATAAGCAGCCACAGTCATAAAGCAGACTTCCAGCATGAGGTTTCCATGACTATAGGAGAGCTCTTCTCTTCATCGTCTTAAAAGTCACCCACCTGATTGCACTGCACTCTAGTTTTTGGCATTTCAAGGAATTCTTCAACCTATATCATGTGTTTGGCTTTATGGGCAGATTATCCCATTAAGGTTCAGTTGGGATAACAGGAATCCACCAGGGATAATGTAAAGGCTTAGGAACTCCCCGGTACACAAGCATGCATCCTACCTTCTTCCTTGTAGCAGCATAATCCTCTTGATCTGGTTTTTGACTACATACCTCCTATGGTATTGACATATGTTCCCTAACTAAGTAGGTGCTGGAGATATGACCTTTTAGCTGGTTGCTACCACCCCTGTGTCAGAGGGTACCACCCACTGCAGAATTGGCTGCAGGGACCATGATAGGAGGTTTCTGCTGTTTTTTTGTGGACAGTTTAAACTAGGCAAGTGGAGCATGTAGTGAAAGAGCACAGGGAAAAAGTTAATGTTCATTCACACATTTTGCATGAACTCACATAAATGACTACAACAAGAAAGGAAACAGCTTTTTTCTTTTATGCTTGAAAACCTAGAGTTCAAAAGTTTCACACTACTCTGATGCGCACTGCCTCTGTTCAGGTGAGCATGGAGACTCAGAAGCAAGGATATATGGGGAAGACAAATCCCCTTGGATGTCTCCTTCAGCTACATACACTTTGCATGGCATTTCAGCTCTCAGGACAACCTGTCCCTTGACGAAGTTACACACTCATCTGAAGACTGAGAAGTTTTCCTTCGCTGCTTCTAAAACTGCATGCACCAGACATACAGTGAAGCAATGGTAATAAGCTATACATTTGTTCAGGTCCTCATCCCATATGGGAAGTAAATGAAACAATTCTTTCAGTCCCATCAGTAAGGGAGAAATGATGCGAAAAGTAACTTTATGTAGTCTTCAAAAAGAATTGTCTGAGCTGTAACCTATTCTCTTGCTATTCTATCTTGCAACTCGTAAATAAAACAAAGCCTTCCTAAGCAGTTAACATTGCAGCATATTTTGTGTATTCTCCTTTACTTATTCTGTATCCTCTGTGGATCAAGTGCCTAAAATGGGATGTTCTACTTGGTAGAATCTCAGAGTGAACGGAACATCCCTGTTCTGAAATAGTGTTTTTACCTTCCCGTTTCTTGTGGTTGTGGTGGATCTTGTGGAACTTCATTTCATCTGAACAATGTTTTGTTTTAGTCCTATTAATATTAACTTGACATCCCGAGTTTCTTCCATTGTCAATACACTCTGGTTCTTTACTTAACAATGTATAATCAATATGATTTTGAAAATTGCATTTGATCTGTTTTTAGTATTTATAAAGCAGTATTAGTAATGCAGCTGATCACAAATTATTCAGCTGCTGAACACAGTTAACTATATGGCGGTTGAAAGGACCTGCCACAGGAATTAAGCTTAAGTTCTCAGCTTACACAGACCTGACTTTTCCATCAGATAGTCCTCTGTTTGTTCTAATAAATGAGACACTTGCTATTGTCCTAAAGCAAAACATCCCCCCCCCCAAAGTTAAGAAGTGAAGTTGGCTTTGTCCTTTGGCAAAAAATGTCTAATGGGATCAAATGGATTCATCAACAGTGTATGTATTTAGAGAAATCTAAACTGCAGAGTACTTTTGAGAAGGAAAAGACAGTGGAATTAAATCCAGGATAGTTTTGACCAAACATATCATTCACATATTCTTTAGTTCTTTCAGAGCCCCACTCAGTAGTAGCAAAGATCAATGGAGGAGATATTCAATAGAGTCAGAATATAGGGCCTTATGCTGCATTCGATGCTTGGCTCTCCTATTGCTCTGTGAGGTGACCACAGGCTACTCTCTTATCTTTCCATGAGTCAGCTTCTCCCTCCATCATCTCCATTTTGAAAAGATCACCTCCTTTTTATTTTAAGATTTATGGATATTCTACATGCATACACCTTGAATTTTGACCTTCATTTCTGCTTGATTGCTTTTAATTTATTGTGCCAGTGAAGTACAACTACTTTATTGTTAAAATAGAGTGCCTTTTTATTCCCCCATAAAGAATGGGATTATGAATAATACCTGGGTTCCTCGGTGGAGTTTCAGTGGGTTTTCTGTAAAATAAGACCCAAGAGTAATGTAAGGCTACTTTTGTTATTAATTCAGAATGATTCCTCTTGTATATTAAAACAAGAGTTGTTACCACATAAAAATAATACCAACAGAAAAATAGTCTATTACTTATTCAGTGATTAGCAAAAACTAAGTCACTAGTGTTCAAAAATTACAAGTGAAACTCAAGATAAATGCAGGGATATGGTTTAAAAGTCATGGATAGTTTGATTAGGATTGCTGGGACTTTAAGAAAAACTCCACTCCCATTATGTAGTAAGCCACTCATAAGGCAGTTGACTGGATGTGATGGGCTTGTGGATGAGGAAGGTGTGCTTAAAAAAAAGAAGAAAGGCAGGATCTTGCTTGGGGGAAGAGGTAATAGATTTGCACATGGTTTAGATGGTACGAAGTGGGTGATAAAAAGTCTAGATGAGTAGAGATACCTGCCAGAGAAAAAGAAGAAAGTAAAATTATAGGAGTTCTGGGCCATCTTTACCTTACATAGATGCTGTGCAAAGCAATTAATTATCAGTGAAGTAGTCCACAGAGAACTTTTATGAAAAACTGCAGATGAAGCCTCTTTTTCTTGTGCTGCAAAATTACTTATACAGAAAATGTCATTTCTATTGGGCCACTCAGAGAGAAACTAAATGAGCAGGGTTCCTTCAATTTTCATTGCTAAAGTAAAATGGATGATCATCTTGAATTCTGCTTTCAAATAGAAACATAGCAATAAACACATCTGAAAAATAAAGAAATTGCCTTAGAGTGCTTCAAAAATATATTCTGATTAACTCATGGGTTAAATGTAAAAAATATCTACTTTAATTGTAAACAAAATCAATATATGAAAATAGATAAAGCCTGAAAATTAATACCAAGAAGTAGCTTGGAACAAATTGATCACAAGACTCCATAATATCTAAATAGATCTGCCATGTCTAATGCAGCATTGACCAATGTGTAACTTGAATAATTTTTAATAATCATGTTTTTGCTCTAAAATGCTTGGCCAGTGCTTAATTAATTCACCCTATATCTATACTATTTTTGCCTGTGGCTTCCTTATATATAAGGCAAAGACTCCATCATACTATATGGAAACTAAAACTCTAATCCTTTTTTTCCCAACTTGGGTATCTATTATCAAGCATAGAGCTAAGTGATCTTATAAGGTATGACCACTATAAGGTTTCTAAAGATGGATTTAAATGTGTAATTAAAATTCAACTTTTCTAAGCTGAATACCTGAAAAAGAGGACACTGAACTTTATGCTTCTAAAGATTTATAGGAACATCCATACTGAGCAAAGCAGAAGAGTTCAGAGAACCCATAAATTGGTACCAAATGGGACAGGAATAGTCATCTAGTGCAGACTGATGCTATCCAGAGACACGTTTCCCTAAACATACTGCCACATTGCTATAGTCTTGGACTGACTTAGCAGCTATGGCTCAGTGCTCTACTGATTCAACTGTACTACTTCTGGCTCTGCTGCGAGATGGAAATGCTCCCACCTCCATTTTAATTTCTGTCAAATTGCCAGACCCTTCTTCAGTCTATGAAATAGCAATCCTCATCTCTGTTGAAAGACAGGGAAACTAGGACTTGTGGGAATCAACAGTAACATTTATGAAAAGCAGGATACAGAAATTCTTATAATTGAAATGTGGTAAGATTCCCTGAAGATATAAGTAAATGGTGTAAAATTAAGCAATATACAGACCTACTGGTATTTACCATATTTATGCTAAAGCTCATATAACTCATTCAGCCAGGGAGTGAAGAATTTGTCCTCTCTTTTTAAAAATATATTCTCTTTCTGCTTAAATCATTAGCATTGCATAGAACATGCTATTCTAATCAGCTTTGGTAGAATGCAAATCAAATATGCAGTTTCCTATTCTCTTTCTCATATTCCACCAATACCAATTTGCTAATTCACTCTGGTGGAATACCAGGTGTCCCATTGTGTAAAAATGTTTTTAGTCATAAGGTGAATGAAAAGTTCAATTTCCCATTACTATTTTTCCCGTAATTTTTTACAGTATCATATTTTCCTTTATGCTGTTCTTTCCCATAGTGTGCTTACGCAATAGACCATCTGCAATGCATAACTAATGACATGAAAGGTGTTTCATTAGAGTGTGCCTTAGTTATGATATCCCTCCTTTGTAAACAGAAATACCCTGTTTTCTCAGTTGCTTTACTGATACTGATTACTTCCTTACTAGTTACAATTTATGGAAAATACAATCTCCTGTATCCCTCTTACAGGAGATACCAATCCTGTGACATCAGCACTGAAAGATTATTAGACACTACACAGTAAAAGATACAGTATCCAGTGATTATACTCCCTTCCAAACTACTAGATAGCCATTTCTTGTCACAAGCTCATGCAGTCTCTGGTTGTGAGTCCTGAGGTTCCTCTGTATGAATCTTCTGTTTCTCTCCCCATCCCTCTGCAAAACAGTTTCCCCTCTATACACAGCATTGTTATCAGGTTGGCCAGGCTTTAAGGTAACTTTTCTTTTACTTTGCAGTAAAACTGTGCAGAGGAAAAGCTCTCCCAAAGTCAAGCAGAGCCAAAATAAGGTGTTGCTTTCTGTCTCTTGTTCTTGCTGTGTTCCAACCACACCGTGTGAAGAAAGGAGATGATAGATTTTAAATGAGGAACTTAAACACTTTTCTTTGAGCTAGATTAGTTAACATTTTCATTCACTTTGGAGTTTGTCAGCCTGAAAAGAATGACTTGGGTGCTCAAGTTGAGCACATTACATTTGCAGACAACAAACAAGAGATGTAAAGCGTGGAAAGAGCCCCAAGAGTGCCACTTAGCACTCCTGTACTCTCTTCCTCTTCTACAAGTATGCTAGGTATTGCTAAAGACTGAAACTTTATTACAAACTTAAATGTAATATACAAAGTGGGGATATCTAAGATATCTACCATTGTCAAAGGTTTTATGAATACCGTAATATGAATTCTGTTCAGTGAAAGTATTTCATATTCCTAAGAAGTGAACGTTGATATTTTATGGGACAACAAATCCTCAGACCACTTTTTTTGACTCAAACACTTGTGAAAACTTCTCTTACAGTGAATGAACGGGTTGAAGAACAGTGGAGAAATAGGGCCACTGCCTGTGACCCTGGAGATAGTGCCTGTATCTGCAGGACTGGAAAAGTATTTGCATAACTACGATGTAATTTTATGGTGGAAGGAGACGTGGCTACTCAGGTTTCCATTAGCAAAGAATGCTAGATGGATAGGCATGAAGAGGGCAAACACAGGTTTCCCAGGATGCATGATCCAGGAACCAGGGTGTCTGGCTCCATCACATACCTGCCCTACAGAATACATGAGCCATCAATCTTTCGGATGTCTTCCAACACGCAGTTCAACCATTCCTTTCACTAACAGGGAAAAAAAACCCAACAAACTAAACTATGCTGTCACTACTCTATCTCCAATACTTTTTGTTTGTTTTTAGGCACCTTGGTGGCTAGAGACTTCCTTTCCATTTCTCTACAATTTCTTAGACAGAAATGCCAATAGAGATCTGTGTTTACTTTTAAAGAAGCTTTATTGATCTCTGCTCAGGCAGTTCTAAGAAATTATCTAGGAGTCAGATGGGAATGGTGCAACATGCTGGAAAATGGCATCACAATGTCCCTTTTGGCCTGCCCTTTACTGCCCACCACCCAGCCAACATAAGAAAAACAAGGGAGACAGAGGGTACAATCCCAAGGTTCCTCACCCAAGTCATATCTGCAGTCCAAAGACAACAACCTGCCTCTTCTATTGTTCAGCATGAGGCATTTTGTTAAGTATATTTCAACATGACAGGTATCTCAAGAGACTGAAAACACACATCATCATGGCTCTGTGAATCCAACTACCTTACTCTTGTATCTGTAGGGGTGAATGGATGACATTTCCAGCATTTTTCCCCATGGAAAGAAGACAAAAGACACATTAGAAGTCTAAGGACATTACAAGCAAGCTGCAAGCTGAGGAGTGTGTAAAACTGACGTTAGTAGTCACTTTGGGCATCATCATTCCCATGGACTATCAGGCACTAAATGATATAAAAACATGATCAGGAAAGAGTTCTGCTCTTACATTATGGGTTATTACAATTCACTCATTAGAAAGGCTTTTTAATACTAGAGAAACCTGTTCAAATTTACACAATTTATTATTATTGTTATTGTTATTGCTATTGTTATCATAATTCTTATTATTACTGTCTTGCAATATTGTCTATCTGGCTCAGCTTGCTTATCCCTAATAATTATCAAAGTGACCTGGCTTCTACTTCATACAAACCAAGCACCAAAGAGCTTTGACAATCAATTTCTGAAGTGACCAAGTTCCTAAATTGCACAGCAAGCATATATACTGAAATGGTGATGATTTGTAGGGCTTTCTAAATCAAACAATCCATCAGTTTTCCCATCAACTTAAGATGAGGAACTCAGATTTGACCTACAGCATGTCTGAATTTACAGACTTCCTCCTATAACTAACTAAAATTTTGCAAGCACAAAGTGATAAATGCATTCAGTACAAGAGAATGCATTATTTTCTGTTCTAATAACTTTATGGTGTCAGAGGTTGCCTTTCAGGTGAGAGGTCAAAGAAATAGACTGACTATCTCAAGAAAATTTAGTTAACAAAAAGTGTTTGTCATTAACTGAGGTTATTCCTTATTTGAGAACAACATACAATGTATTTCAGAGGTCAACAGTTGAAAGAAACTGGCTGAACAATTGAAAGCACTTAAATGTCCTTTGGGGCCAGCTAGAGTTCATTACATTTTTGTTTCAGATGTTGCTTACTTTGGCATATTAAGCTATCCAGAATACTCCAGTAGCTTGAGAGTATGCCTTAGCAACCTTAACATCTTAGTTCTTGTCTGATCTACAGGGAGACTGATGGTACTGCATATGGTAGTGCTCCAGAAATGGTACCTTCAGAGCAGCAAATATCTATACTCGCTGTTTTCGAGTACTGCTCATCTTAAACAGTTCTGGATGAAGCAACTACTATTACATTGGAGAGGATGGAGGTTACTATGCCAAATCCAGCTAACATTTTCATTTATAATATATTCTTTCAACCTGCTCTTGACAGTGACATTACCCTCTATGGTTTGCTGCAGTGCTTCAGTATGTGAAAAGAACACAATCCCTGGGTGAAACATTCTGCTGTTCTTGTGAAAATCCATTTCAGAGTCAAAATCACCCTTTCCCAAACAGCGTTCATACCATACAAGACAGGATTCTACCCACACTCCATCCCGCTGAGCAGGTACTGCCCTGTTGCACTGCTTTGGCACATCTTCCCAGGCTCAGACCTTGGCTAGAACAAAAAACTTGTAGATGATCCCATCCGAGGCAGATGTGCCAAAGGAGACCTTATCTCCTGCATTTAAGAAACTGTATTTTCTGCAGTCTTCACAATTTATCAGTATTACTATACTATTGCGGGTGCCACGCCACATGTTTTTTTCAGTCAATATCATGGCTTGTTTGTTAGGTAGGCTCAGTTCATAATTTTGGAAGCCCGATGCTGAAAAGACCTACTATGGGATTAGGGTTAATTTAATACCAATTGTGGGGAAAAAGTGGGTCTTTGTCCTTCTTATGTTAGGACAAATTTTGCTCATCACTAAAGATTTTCCCTGCATAAAGGAGAAAATACTTGCCTGATTGAGCAAAGAGCAGACCAGCATCACAGAGAGGCGGGAATAGATGCATGGGGCCAGAATGTGCCAGTGAATTTCAGGTAGTGTGAAGCAAATGAACAAATCAGTGCAATAGAGCAGAATGGAGAACTGGAGCAAAACAGCCACCCTGTTACCTCAGGAAACAGGTGGCTTTTTAGAAAGAATGAGAAAAGACATAAATTATCTTCAGGAAGGAAGGAATATAAGGAACAGGTGTAACTGCAACACAAAATACAGAAGTGGAATTGTAAGTAGAGTAAAAGCTGGTAAGGACTATGAACTGGGAGATAAGAAATTTGATTTTTGCACAGGAGACTAACAGCTAATAACAGGTCTGTTAATAGACAAGTTATGAACAGAAAAGGTTTAGCAGAAGAGAAGTTTGCCAACGAGTTTAGTTGGAACACAGGGAATCAAAGTTCAGTGATTTGCATTACTACTTCTTGTGGAAGCTTGCACTTTGTATGTATAAATATATAGAAAAAACTACTGGTCAGATGTCAGACAGAAGGACATTTTAACACAGTGCCAGTATCAATATATATAGAACTGGAAATAATGTCTAACACCTATTAGTTTGTCTAAGAAATTAAAAATCATTACTACTTATGAAGGATCTATAGCATTTATCCTGGGACAACATAGAAGTAAAAAGACCTCTCCTCTTGTCAGTAAAATTGATGTTAACTAAGCATCATGTATCAAATCACTAAACTAATGCTGAAGTGAAAAAAACCTCCTTCATTTTAATTTCAATGAAAACGGGATTGAGGAAAGAAAATTTGCAAATGGAAAATAATAATTGCCAGGGAAAGAATTACCATCACAATGGTTCTGAATAACATTGTAAACAAAGTATGTATAAAAAATAGAAGCCAAGATCTTTAGCTCTTGGAAGCGATGTTGATTTACACTACCTGAGAATCTGGCACCGACCATAAGAGGACAATCAGGCTCTTTCTTCCAAACACTGAATAGTTCTTACTACAGTACTAGTATATTATAATATGACTAGGAAATGCTGCAAATGGATCTAATTATTATTACAATCCTAACATTATAATCTTGAAGTCCTTGTCAAATGTTATTTCCAAGACATAGAGAGATGTCCTACAGGCAGGAGAATTAAAATAAATAGATTAAATAATTTCCTACTGGCGAGATATCCTAAAAAGCTAATAGGTTTAGATTCCAGATTGGATTCTGTAGCAAAGATATTTGATTTGCTTGTCAAAATTTAAAGATCTTACAGTGCTCCATCAATCATTATGTATAAGATAGGTTAATAAGAAAAATCAAACTCAGCAATTACAATCCAGGCAAATTTTTGGCAATGTGTATTAACTAGGGGTCAAGTAGGATTGTGCCTTTAGTCTAATGTTTTCAGTGTTCTTGGATGTATGTCTAGTTAGTACTAGTCCATGTGCTCTGCTGGTTCAGATACACAATACTAGTTCTGTTTAAAAAAAATGGTGGCTTGCAGATACAGTGAACACTGAAATCCTCCAAAATTTGGATGACTGGATCTTATCTGTGATTACTTGAGTGATAAGTATTGAAACCAAGACAGACAAAATAAGTGAATCAATGTCCATATTGACAGGATTCTTCCAACCCTGTTAGCTTGCTTTCACCTGATTTTAGAAAACCATCCCAATAATTCTTCATGAAACATCCACTCCCTCTGTAAGCAAAGGTTCAGAATTGCTTCAGCTGTGAAGGGATCTTATGGTTTGAAATATATCACACTGGAAATAAGACCAGTCATTTAATTTGACCTTTGTGACGTTTGAATAGTTTCCAGATGACTTCCAGACGACAACAGTGCCTCTTTGGAAGTAACTCTTGCCTGATTAAGGGAATCAAATTATTTTAAAAAAAAAAGTCTCCAAGTGCATAAATATTATCAATCAGGTCGGTGGTGTTCCAGTATGAGCCAATGTCCCTTATCTTACATTATGTTGCTAGTACTGCCATCTGTTTGTTACACTTAAAAGCTTTCAAACTGAAAGAGAAGGAATATTCTATTAGCAAATAATTTCTGCTAGCGTACCATCTGCACTTCTGCTTGCGGGGCCTGACAAAAAATCACCTTTGATATCCTTTATCTTACAGATGTCTCTCTAGAGTCTTGTGTGGTGGTGCTAAAGGTTCCTGTGGAATCTGCTTGCTTTCCTGCCAGGGCACCTCTCACTCTGAGGGGGAAGAAAAGGAAAACAGCCGATTCTCTCTGTGCTGTTGGAAAAGCAATATGGTGAAAGAACGGATGAAGAGTGGTAGTGGGAGCTATGAAGTTTGATCATGTCGGCTGTGAAGTCATGCACAACCACCACAGATCTTGTCAGAGTGAGAATATTGTGTTTTCCTATCAACAGTGACTTAATGCTTCTGTACATGCTGGGCATTTTTTCAGCTCCATAGAGCTACAAAAACTACCCCAGTTCAGTGTACAAAACGCCTCCTGCCCAGAGATAGACGATTCTTCGGACATGAACCATCTCATATCTGAGGTCCTGAAGACAGATCTTGCATTTGTAAATGACCAGATGCAATTCCAGACCATGAGCTCCTCCCGAGCAATCAGCAATCCTAGAGCAAGATCCTTTCAAGATCTACAGCTGGCTCCGTTCCTCCCCATAACTCCTAGCTAGTGTTATATTCACTAATATTGTTAGGAGTGCATAGCGTTATGGATGAGCTTTGCTCTTAGTGACAGTAGGGACCTGAACCTTGAGCCTTACAGTGCTAAGGTTTAACTCCCCACTCTCCCACAGACCTCTATGAACCACTGTTAAATCACCGTTTCTGTGCCTCAGGTGCCAAGTTATGCAGTAGTTTTCCTGTTTCTCAAGCATTTTGCAAGGATACATGCCCTGGAGTCAGTGAGAAAGTCAGGTATTTGTGATGCTGATGAGAAATGTGGCTTGCTGCAGTTCAAAGAAAACAGGACAGGCAGCAGATTATGTCTCGAGTCCTTAATGCATAAACTAACTGAGGGACAAGGTTGCTTTAACTATTCTTCATTGTACAAGGGGAAAAATGAATCACTTGTGCACTTTCTGAAATACAGGTGTAATTTTTTAACAAATTTATGATTAGTTATACTAATAAGCATAATGTAAATTAGATGTATTGTCTGTGGTAAATACTCTTACACTCAAAATACTGTTACGGGTAAAGGGAGCGTGCCATTTATTGCTTGCCCAATTAGCATTTTCGTAGTCAAATACTCCAAATTATCCAATGCAAAAAAGCCTCATTAATAATACATTCAAAGTTGTTACATGTACAAAACCACCTTCCTAGTGTTTACCACTTGTCTGTGGTGGTGTCCTCAGTCTTGTGTCCCATTCCACTTCATTACACATTTCCTCACCCCACCCTTCTCCCCTCCCCCTGCTGCCAGGGAAGGGGTGAAAGCTGCCCCGCAGCCCCCCAGTATGCCCAGGGCTGTTTGTCCGGCAGGGACTGCCTGGGGCTGTCAGTCCCTTCCCCAGTGGCACTCACAGAGCTGGAGCTCAGACAGGCTGGGCAATGGGCACTTGGCCACGGGGCACCTGGTAAACCCAGCTCAGCCCCGCTCAGGCCAAGGGCAGCCCAGCCACCCCTGGGACCCGACAGAGCCCAATGCCTGCCCCCAGCAGTGGCAAGTGTAACCATGCTTACTGGGTTACAATGTAATATTGTTAATTTAAAATAAATGAAGGCAGCTACACTGAATATGACCATTCTGTACTTAATTTCACACTGAGGAAAACTGACAAAACTGATGGGAAATAATTTTTTTAATAATATAGAGCCTGTTGAAATAATTGACTTCCTTCTAATTCCTTCTTTAAGAAAATTAACATAATGCATATTCTCATAATGTATTTCATAAATGATGAGTGATTCATGAAAGACCTGCCTGTGATGAAGAATTAAAAACATGCAACCACAGATCAAATCTTAATTGAATGCTTTGTGTTTCCTAGTAATTTGATAATAAATCTTTCCTCTTTTAGTGGTATAGGCTAATGTTAACAGAAAAATCATTTGGTTTTCAATAAAGAGGTCAGCTACTCTTCTGCTTCATTTCACCATATCCTGTGTTACACACAATAGGTAGCAAATATTTCTCACTTTTATGCAGGTCTCCAGCAACATTATCTAATGCCAATACTCAGATCTGAAAAAGGACATTACTTATGCCTGAAAGGAGACCACCAAATAAACAATCCCTCTAGTATTAAAGATTCACCTAGCTATACAATTATTTTGTCTGAGAAATAAGAATTTCCATTCCGTATTGTAAATTTAGGCTTTATTTTACCAGAGCAAGCCCTTCCCATTCACTTGGCCATGAGGCATCTGTTAAAGCCAGCTAAGCCCAAGGCAAGCCCAAGGCTTGTGGCCTTCTGGTAGCAATGGCAAAATCATATTTACTGGGTTACAAACTGCATTCGTCCTTCAGCACTGACATCAGTGGGGGTGCAGCCTGAGAGGCACTGCCCTCCCTGAGGCAAGGGAACGTAGCACCACCGAAACCAATGGGTACCAGGAGATGCTTTATCAGTGCCTATAGCTGCATTGATGCATGGCAGAAGGTTCATTACAGAAATGTTCTCACATGCAAAAAGTAAAATATTTCTGTTCCTATCAGAGAATGTACATGGTTCCTGGTAAAAGAGGTAGCTATACTTGGTCTTAAATGTGCTTGCCACTCAGCTTCCCAGTACTTTTTCCTAACAAAACAAAAAGACCACTGATACAAACACTGCCTACATTTCAAGGGAAATAGTAGCAAGCCTTTGTTCTTTTAATTAAAACCCTTTCTTTTGTTTAAATCTTTGAGCTGCTTTGCTTAGTCTATGACAAGTCAATAATTATTTGCATACCATTGATTTTCTTCTAAAGCTAAAGTCATTAGACCTTTGGCTCACAGCCAGTTTTGCCAAACCCGGATGGATAGAAATCATTGCATAAATTTTAATGGTAGCTAGATTCTGACTCTGAGATTTTCTTCAGTTGTTGGATTGTCAAAATAAAATGCTGAACAAACACTCATGTCTCGTATCATTACATTTATTGTTGAAAATTACTGGTCGATATTTGCTTGCACATTAACTAATAGCACTGACTATTTCACTGCCCATACAATATTATAGTTAATAGCAATTGCGATGCCTCACACCACAATAAAAATTGGCTTCAAAAAAATCAATAGATTCCCTGGTTTGTATCAGGAAAGACAGATTAACAATAAATCATGTATTTTGAAGTGATAGTTTAGTCTGACAACATGGTATTCAGAATTACTTTGAATGATAGGTATGATTCACTGTAGAGTCAAATTCTAAGATGAAATGCATCTCTGAGTGCCTTTGTTGCTTCTGTTTAGGGACAAGTCACTGCAATAGTGTCTCGATGAATCTTCTGAGCCAAAGTGTATAATACAATTTTGGAGTTCACACCACCAGTTTTGTCTGGTTGATGCCATTTGTGGATTGTTCAAGTTAGAGCAACATAATTTCATTCATGGTGCATCATGAATATGACACCTAACTCTGTGGTTTGAGACAAAGAGAATATACATACAGAATAATAGAAAACTGATTTACCTAAATTAACATCCTTAAGTTTCAAATATAAGCATTCTAAGGTTCTTTCAGAAAGAGGACCCTCACCAAGAAGAAAGACATCCACCAACACAAATCACCAAACAGGTATGGCATGCAGGCTCTGGCGGTAATCTTACGTAAACACATCAAAATAGAGTGGCTTTTTGGCAGGTGTTTAGACCGAAAAATATTGCTGCTTTTAAGGGAAGAGTTCTCTCAGTTTTATCATAATGATCCAAATACAGTTTTTATGATAGTTTAAACCCATTTTTTTCAGAGCAGATATATTAAGGATGCAATATCAATGATGTTTTAGCATGACAAATTATCTTCATTCATACTCAGGCAGAAGAATCTCTTATCTTTTGTTATCTGAAGAAATAATGGCTTGCTGTAAGACTAAAGCATTGGTTATATTGTGCAAAGGTTTAGTACGTCACAAATTCAGCATGGATAATTGCTAAATATTCTTGACTGATAATCCTCCCAACTCCTCTTCGTCACAGACAGTGTCTTGCCTGCCTATGTATGTATCTGTCTGCATTGGAGCTTTGCTTCAAACTCACTCTCTTTATTCCAGAAACATCTTTCTCTGTACAAGAACCATGGAGTTTTGTACCAGCAAATAATACCTGAAGGATAAATCTAGAATATTACAGCCTCTGCTTTGCTGCATTATTATTTTTTTTTTAAATAATGCAATTTGCATGCCATTTTTTTTCCTACATGGCCCTAAAACATTTGAGATGCGTATTCTTTTGGTTTTTATGTAGCAAAAACAATGTACAGAAAGACCCAAAATTACAGCCAGCAAAACCAAAGACTAATACCTATTATATTGAGTAGCTACTTCATACAGCCTTTTTAGTTCTTTGTTTTTTCCTGTCAGATAGAAGACCATGAGCACCTTGAGGTCTCAAAATAGTTTAAGAGACATTACTTCACTTCCACAATGTCATTAAAAAAGCATGTATAATAAACATATCCAAAAATCAAATACTATTAAAATTGACCAATGTAGGTTAAAGAACTATAATGCTTTTATTTTAGATGTTAAGATGTTACTGGTGGAAACACGCATCACAGTAGAATACAGATGAAGAGAAGGAATCAAATGAAAGAGGTAATTTTGATGGAGAAATGATAAAATATGAGAATTAGGAGAAAGGAGAAATCAGGCGGTAAAGTAGTCTTTGTGTGAGTGTCTTAGATGAGTTGGAGATTTGTATGCAGAGAGAGGGAGAAAACAAAAATGGACACAGGGGTATAGAGATGACACAAGGGAAGAAATAGAAAGTAGCTAGGAGAATGAAGTGCTAGGATACTAAGAAAGAGTAAAGAATCTGAAAAATTAAAATGAACAGAGACATGACAGGTCCCTTTTTTGCCTGTAGGATTTCCTGATAACCACAACACCGTGTACCTGAAGACCAGTCTCAGCTGTGCAGCAATTATTGATGCTGGTGCAGTATGTGCAGACAATGAAGGCAATGCATTATGGTTAACTGAAGGATAGTAATCAAATAGATTCTCATCACTGTGGTGAAGCAGCTTTTAGTGAAGGTTTGAATCTATCTGCCACATCAGTTTCCAGTTGTCTCACTGCTACAATTTAGCCAACATTTCAAACATTTTGTCTCATCTTTATTTCTTCAATATCATTGTCAGACTCACTAATTGGATGCTTTGAATATGCCTTTACTTTACTCACAAGTCAATTTATCATACATTCACATTTTTCATCACAACTGATGAAAACGAGCAGAATTTTTAATCTTCACTCTTTTCATGGCATTTCTTTTGCACTGGTGTCAATAACTTCATCAGCTGGAATTACAGAGCAGTGTGGTTGATGATTCCGTATTAATTTTCTTAACAAAAATTATTGAATTGTCAAATGCAATTGTTCAAATGGTAGTCAGATAAAGATCTGCTTTATTTTGCTATTTCATCCTATCACAAAAACAAAAAAAGTGTGAAATGATTCTCCACCACAGGAAAACAAGTAGGGACCCCTCCTATTATTTCTTACTAAACAGACCTTGAAATAAAAGTAACTTCCCCGATGATATTCTCCAGACTTTTCACTTTATCCCTAGGGTTCAGAATCTGGAACTACTAGGAAACAGCTGTGCTATCAAAGCATTCCTTCATAGAGGTCTCAAACGCATCAAAAATATCAAACTGGAACTGAATATTCAGGAAAATTATTCTGAGCAAGTACACCTCAAGCAAATGTTAAAACTGCATTTTTTATAGAAATGGGGGGATATTCCTATTTTAAAGGACCAGAAAATTTGCTGAGAAGCCAGCTGGAAATTGGAAAGAGCTAGTGGGTAGCAGCAAGTCCCTAAGAAAGCATTGCATACTACTTCTAGTAGCAACTGGACGTAAATGGAGTAAAAATAAATAAAAATAAAAATTAAAGAACCTATTCTGATTATTATGGATATTATTTTCATTTTAATGAAATTAATTTTTACCATAGGCTTCTGATGATGATGAGTGGCAGTCCTTTTACCCTGATGTATAAGAAACAGAAAATAAGAAAATGTGTGTTTTTCTGGAAAGCAAATTATACAGGGTTAAGGAATCTGGCTTCAAAGAGCCAAATAGATCTTTTATTTCCTAATCCGTGATGTCCAAAACACTAAGTAATCAGAAAAAAGAACTGGAATTGAATCAACTTTTTGAGAATGCATCAGATAGATAGTGTACTTGCCACATGTCTTTCTATCCTTATGTTATTTCTACCATATTCTAGGGAAATATGTAATTTGCAATTAATAAAACCATATCAAGATCACAGAAAAGCAGAATTTAATGGAATTCACATATTAACAGACCATTCTGCCAATGATTTCCTGTAACTGAGCATCTCAAAACCCATCCTTAAGATCACAGGATGATTCAGTTTGGAAAGGACCTCGGAGGTCTCTCATCCAACCTCCAGCTCAAAGCAGGGTCAGCTGCAAGGTCATACAGGCTGATGAGGGCTTTGTCCAGGTTGATCTTGAAAACCTCCAGGGATGGAGTCCGTGAAGTGTCTCTGGACAACCTGCTCCATTGTCTACCTGTCCTCACAGGGAAAAAGTTTCTCCTTATACCCAGTATGAGCCTCTCTTGTTTCAACTCATGCCCATTGCCTCTCATTCTCCTGCCGTACGCTGCTGTAAAGATCCTGTATCTCCCTCCTCAGTGACCTCTCCATAGATATGGGCAGGCAGCTGTAGGTGCCCCCACAGCTGTCTTTTCACCTTTTCAGGCTGAAGAAGCCCTGGCCCATCAGCCTCTCCTCACAGGGCAAGTGCTCCAGCCCTTGACCATCTTGGTGGCCCTCTGCTGAACTTTCTCCAGTTTATTGGAATCTTTCTTGTATTGGTGGACCTAAAACAGGATGCAGCCTAGATTTGATCTGTCAAGTGCAAGCAGAGGTGGATAATCCTTTCCTTTGATCTACCAGTGGTGCTCCTGTTCATACAGCCCAGGATGCTGCTGGCCATCTCTGCTGCCAGGGCAGGCTGCTGGCTCATGCTCAGCTTGCTGCTGGCCAGATCCCCAGGGCTTTTCCAGCAGAGCTGTTCCCCAGCCTGGCAGTCACCAGCCTATATTACCAGTGGTTCTTCCTTCCAAGGGGCAGGACTTCTCATCTGTCCTTGATGATTTTCATAAGGTTTCTTTTGGACCATTCCTCAAGCCTATCTAGATGTCTCTAGATGACAGCCCTGCCCTCAAGAGTATCGAATGCTCATCCCAATTTGATGTCAGCTGCAAACTTGAGCATGCACTCCATCACATCCTCCAGGTCATTGACAAAGATGTCAAACAGGATAGATCACAGGATAACCCCCACTGGTATTCCACTTGTTACTGGCCTACAGTTAGAGTAGGACTTACTACATCACTCTCTGAGCCTAACCATCTAGTCAGTTTGGTCCGACCATCCTGACCATAACACCATAATTTGAACACAAAAATATTGTGGAGAACAGGGTCAAAGCTTTGATAAAGTCAAGTTAAATTACATCTGCTACTCTTCACTAATCCACAAACCTAGACATTTCATCTTAGAAGGTAATCAGACTGGTTAGGCATGATTTACCCTTGATAAATCCATGATGACTGTTCCCCATCACCACATTCTGCTTTATATGCCCCAAAATGTGTTCCAAAGTAGATTGCTCCATGGGACTGAAATGCAGCTGACCAGCTAGCAGTTTCCTGGGTTGAGTACTGTCGTGGTTTAGCTTCAGTCAGCAACTAAGCACCACACAGCCACTCACTCACCCTCACCGCCGGTGGGATGTGGGAGAGAATTGGAAGAGCAAAAGTAAGAAAACTCGTGGGTTGAGATAACAGTTTAATAATTGGAAAATATAATAACAATAACAATAATAATAAATTGTAATGAAAACTAAAACAAGAGAATGAGAGAGGAACAAAACCCAGGAAAAAAACCAAGTGATACAACCACTCACCATCTGCTGACCGATGCCCAGCCTGTCCCCGAACAGTGACTGCTACCCTCTGGCCAACTCCTCCCAGTTTATATACTGAGCATGATGTCATATGGTATGGAACAGCCCTTTGGCCAGTTTGGGTCAGCTGTCCTGGCTGTGCCCCCTCCCAGCTTCTTGTGCACCCAGCAGAGCATGGGAAGCTGAAAAGGCCTTGACTAGTGTAAACATTACTTAGCAACAACTAAAACATCAGTGTGTTATCAACATTATTCTCATACTAAATCGAAAACACAGCACTATACCAGCTACTAGGAAGAAAATTAACTCTATCCCAGCCAAAACCAGGAGAATTACTTGGCCATTTTTGAAATGAGTGTGACATTTACCTTCTCCGTCCATCAGAGGTGTCCCTGTGATTTCCATGCCCTTTCAGATATGACAGTGGCTTTGCAAGGACATCGACCACTTCTCTCATCACCCTTGGATGATCCCGTGGACTTGTACTGGTCAAGTTACTCCTGACACCGTCTTCACCCACTGCTGGCAGCTCTCCTCGAACCCTGCCACTAAGCGCAGGGGTCTGGGAGACTCTGTAATGTAGCGGTAGAAACACTTCATGTTGCCCTTCATGTCCCTCATAGGTCTTCACTCTAGCTGAACTTTCATTTTCCTGGCACCATCTCTTCATGCCCGGAGAGCTTTTCTAAATTCCTCCTTTGTAGCCTGTCCCTGCTTGCATCCTCAATATATAGCCTGTTTGCACTGGGGCTCTGTCACGAGTTCCCTGCCTTGCTCAACGGTTTGTATCTGAGTTGCACAGCTGCAGACCAGAACTCTTTCTCTCTTGCAGGACAATAACTTTATTGCACAAAAGTCTCCCTGGATTTCAATGGAGCACATGCAACAATTCATCCTTCAACACCCCCGTATTTTGTGTGTCTTCCTCTTGTAGCATAACTAGCCATCTAAAAAGGTATCTCCGGAATCACTGAGCTGTGAGCAGCCAGGAGTATAGTTTAACTACACAAGCTATGAGAACCCTGTTAACCTTTTATACATACTAGAATTTGTGGAAAGAAAGTGATAGAATGTACTTCACAACAATATGGTGTTTTTAAGCAGGGTTCCAGAGAGCAAGCACCCCAAATTCCAAGCATTCCTACTAAACAACACGTGCACACAAACACTAGAATAAACGGAAAACAAGAGAAATAAAGCCTCCCTATCTGTACTGTTCCCTGATAGGAGGAACAATATGAGCAATTTAACACCAAATTAGCTAGTAGGAAAACCTAGTAGTTAATTCCTTAGACAGAAAACGAGAGGAGGGATGTGGCAATTATTCACTAGAGTCATATTTAAATAGATCTGAAAAGCATTACTAATGTCTAAACTATTTTTTTCATTTTTGTGTAAAGAAATTTCATGTAAGAAATTAGATTTCTCAGCTGACTGAGATACCTTATAGAGCCTCACAGAAAGCTAGGACAGACTAAGAAACTTTTTATACCACTAAGCACAAGAACAAGCACAGGACGGGTGGCAACCTTCAGAGCCCTCTGACAGACACTACTCCTTCAGACTCAGGAGCTAAGTCAGGAAGGTTCTGCTTTATTGTTTGGATGGCACAACAATCCAAATATTTCCACTCTTTGCTCAACACTTCAGATGATGCATTTTTGTCTAGAATAAAGTTAAAAATATTGAACATTATACAAACAAAGTGAAAAAGGTTTATTTTCATGCCATGTTAAAGTTGACACTTGTAGACCCTTCCTGACACATTAATCTGTGTGATTTATTATGGTAGGGAAGACAAATTCAGAGCGATGGAAAGAAATCCTAACAGCAAATTTGTGCTAAGTCCACTGTTATCATACAAAGATAACAGTTTTTCCTAAGGAGGCTGTCTACAGTGAGATAGGTTTAATCTAAAATTTAATATCAGCTTTTATGACTGAAAGAGAAAACTGAAATAAAACATGAGCATAAATGACAGAAATTATACAAAAATTACTATAATTATGAACATCAAAGTTACTCATCAAAACTCCATCTTCTTTATGCTAATTATTTTCCCAACAGATTATTCTGAATAGGATGAAGCCATCTCAGTTATGAAAGAAAACTAGTGTTTTCCCGTTCCCTGATAATTAGTCATTCATATTTAGATAGCCTTCATTCACTGCTGCACAGGTGCCTCAACCTTTGCCACACAACGTTGAGCTGTATTTAAAGAAATACTCTTTGAATACTTCTAAAGGAATAATAAAAACTGTATTAAAAGCTTAATCACCCTGCATCTCTCCAAACAAGAGATCTGTCATGTGAAATTCATCTTTTTTGTCAGAAACATGCACAAAACATTTCTGACAGACTAAAATATGACAACGTTGTATCAGCAAGCCTGCTTCAGCAGCCCTGCTAATTTAACACCCTATTCAGCAGATATCCAATTTCCGTGGCTGCTGGCCATGAAGTTTCAGTGAACTTTTATGGGTTGGCACCTGCAAAGCTTAATTCTAATTCAATAAACATAAATTCCTGCCTTCCTCGTTGCAGATATGTTAACTGCTGACTATGGCTATGACTCTCCAGCAAAAGCATGTCCTATTCACATATCTATATATAGAAGTCAGCATTATATGTCCATCAGACTTGTGAACTTATGTTTGGATAGACCTCAACTAATGACATATGAGTGGGAGGAAAGTCCATGAAGAATGATGGAAATACAGATGTGCTCAGAGATGTCAAAAGGAAAAAGGCTCCCTGATCAATGTATTCCCATCTGTCTGGACTCTGAAAAAGTTATTTACTTACGGCTATAATAAGTACTAGAAACAATTTTACAAAAAAAAAAAAAACAACCCCTCAAAACAAACACTCCCCCCACCCCAGTGTCTTCTGAGCTACTACATACCTGATTCATAAGATAAAAATTTCATTATTTTCACTATTTAAGCTATTTCAGCATTAAAATCTAATGAAATAACCAATGAGATAGCAGTCTGCTATTTCAATAAGCTCCTTAAATGAGTATCATCCATGAATGGAAAAAGCAACTGTCAATTGTTGTCACTGATGACGATAATTGTTATCACTACTTTCAGTAAAAAATAATAGACAGGATTAGCTGTATCACTGCAAATACATAACATGAATGAGCAGATCAGGCCAATTTACAAGGCTATGGGAAGAGTTACATGAGATTATCATCAGACCACATTAACTGATCTACAGTGGTGCTCCCAGTGTAATGCTGCTGGTTCTTTGCAGTTTTGAAGGCCATTTTAAAAATTTTAAAAAATATTAAAATAATTGATCAGGCAATAAAATAAATATAATTGCTTGGTTGCTGGAATGGGTATGATTTATTTAATCCAGATTCTTGAATTCTGTTAGGCCCATTCAACAGTGTGTGCATAGTACAGGTTTTATGGTAGTAGAGATACTTAAATTAGCTTTAAAGCAAGCTGATTTGAAAGCTAGAAACTACCTAGCTAAAGCAGAAAATTTGGCATGGTCTAATTAACCATGTAGAAATAAAAATTGACACAGCACTGATCAATTTATGTAGGCAAACTTTCACAAAGGCCATAATGAAACATTGCTGCAAGCATCTGTATTTCAGAGGATGCAAAATGCGACCCTTTCGGGTGGTCAGAGGATCCTCAATTAACAAAACTCCCACAGCCTTAAAGCCAGGATAACAAAGAACTGCATGATTTACTGCCTTTGCTAGTAAATATTAAAAGGGATGAGAGATTTATGTGCTGTTACTAAATTGATCTGGTTTGATCTCCTTAAGGAAAGGATATAATGTTTGAATATATTTATTTTTATTATCCCTCTAAACATAAGGACCATTTGTATTCAGTTCCAATAGACGATCGTTACACACAGATCATCTACACTTCCTTCTTGACCATCACCCCAGTGTCACATGCCTGGCTGCTGAAAGACGAACAACGAGCAGAACAGAAGTGGAAGTGCAGAGAGTTGTACACCAGGAATGTTGAACCACGATTGTTCCCTGGAAGTTGTCTATCTATCCATTTTGGCCAAGATATATTGGCTTGCCAATAGCTGTTTGTCCATCTGAAACCTTTCATTGACTGGTTCTGTGGTAGGTTGACCCTGGCTGGATGCCAGGTGCCCACCAAAGCCACCCTATCACTCCCCTCCTCAGCTGGACAGGGCATAGAAAATACAACGGAAGACTCGTGGGTCGAGATAAGGGCCGGGAGAGATCACTCACCAGTTAGAGTCACGGGGAAAACAGTCTCGACTTGGGGAAATTAATTTAATTTATTACCGATCAAATCAGAGTAGGGTAATGAGAAATAAAACCAAATCTTAAAACACCTTCCCTCCACCCCTCCCTTCTTCCCAAGCTCAACTTCACTCCCAATTTTCTCTACATTCTCCTCCCCAGTGGTGCAGGGGGATGGGGAATGGGGGTTGTGGTCAGTTCATCACACGTTGTCTCTGCTGCTCCTTCCTCCTCAGGGGGAGGACTCCTCACACTCTTCCCCTGCTCCAGCCTGGGGTCCCTCCCACGGGAGACAGTCCTCCATGAACTTCTCCAATGTGAGTGCTTCCCACGGGCTACCGTTCTTCATTAAATGCTCCAGTGTGGGTCCCCCATGGGGTCACAAGTTCTGCCAGAAAACCTGCTCCAGCATGGGCTCCTCTCTCTCCATGGGTCCACAGGTTCTGCCAGGAGCCTGCTCCAGCATGGCCTTCCCACAGGGTCACAGCCTCCTTTGGGCATCCACCTGCTCCAGTGTGGGGTCCCCCATGGGCTGCAGGGGGACAGCCTGCCTCACCATGGTCTTCACCAGGGGCTGCAGGGGAATCTCTGCTCTGGCGCCTGGAGCACCTCCTCCCCCTCCTTCTTCACTGACCTTGGTGTCTGCAGGGCTGTTCCTCTCACATAGTCTCACTCCTCTCTCTGGCTGCAGTTGCTGTTGTGCAGGTTTTTTGCCCCTTCTTAAATATGTTATCACAGAGGCACTACCACCATCCCTGATGGGCTCAGCCTTGGCCAGCAGCGGGTGCCTCTTGGAGCCGGCTGGCATTGGCTCTATCAGACATAGGGGAAGCTTCTAGCATCTTCTCACAGAAGCCACCCCTGTAGCCCCCCCGCTACCAAAACCTTGCCATGCAAACCCAATACAGGTTCATATCATGTCAAACTAGAAATGGTTAATAGGAAATCCCTGGAACAATAGGAATAAAGGGAAGGACTTGAGGATGAGAATGGAGCTAGAAGAGAGAAGAAAGTAGAATGACACCACACTGCCCGTACTCAAGTGCAAGGTGGTGACAGAGCAGCAGGAGGAAGACATAAGAGGAAAAAAAATCAGAAAGGAGGAAAATATAGGAAGTCAGTAACTTGGATATCTTCTCACTGTCATTTGACGTGGACCTCTTTTCACTAATTCCTATTGACTAATTTCTACTGACTTCAAGGAGCTTGCACAGTAGACTTCTAACACAGTGAAGGAGGGTAGGAATTAAAGAAGTACAGTGTGTAATGTATGGAGAGAGCAATCAAGTTTAAAACAGAAAATTCAAGACACTTCATGGATTTGCTGAATAATATAGGTATCATTAATATAGATATCCCCAGGTAAAAATGAATTTGAGGTTCATTATACTAAATCACTAATGGCTAGAAATTAAAACTTGTAGTGTTAGCTCATATTAACTTTAACTGGAAATTCTAGTTCTGCAAAACCTGTCAGTCTTCCTGCCTGTACACAGTAGCTTGCCTTTATTTCAGATCTGAATGAGAAAGATCAAAGTGCCCTTGCAGTGGTTAACCTGGAAGAATATTGTACAAGGAGTCTGTGATCCACATAATGGTTAATCTATGTGTATGCCTCTGTATCATGGATGTCATGTGATTGCTATTTAGTCAATATATATACAGTCAATGTATAGTTAGTAGATGTACATGTAGTCAAAGCATATTAATCTCGAGTGTATGTATAGTATATCGTCTTGTTCAATTGAAATATTATATGCACCTGTTCAGGAACTGCAGCTTTATTAATAAGTTAAGAATATTAGAGTACATTTTCCAAGGCACTCTTCAAAGCTAAGTCCATGTTCCAGTCCTGACTGCTGTCATTGGTTGAGAAATCTGTATTTTGACCAAGACCCTATAAGAATACCAGTGATCTTAGAGCTGGTGAACCTCACCATGGATGGGATCTGCACAGTGTGCTGTGCCTTGACCATAGGTCCATCTGATACCATATAATCTCGGGGTTCCCAACATCAGAAATAAGATTTTATAAGTGGCTATCACCTTTTCTGGGCTATTAATGAATAGTTATCTGCTTTGCAAGTGCTTGTGCATTTCTTATGGGATGTGGCAAGAATTGGCACCTCCTCAGTGCAAAACAGCCTTTGAGCTTCTTGTTATGCATACAAGGAAGACCTGACCTCTGTCTCTGTGTTAGTAATCTGAACAAATCTAACTGCAAACCATTCAGGGTATATGCTGTGTGAAAGTTACCACTAAAAACCACTGCTACTGCATTTTTTTTCAACCCTCCTACACAGCATGATGAACTTTTACAACGAACTGCACATCCGTAGTACACTTCTGAGCAGCACACACAGTAATACTGAACTGTGGCAAATAGTGCAGTGAGATATTTTTGGAACCAGGAAAACCCCTCCATTTTCCATAATGCAATAAAATATACCACTGCTTGCACTTCAGTGAAAAATTCACAACCAGGCCTTCAGTCTTTCTTTCTTTAAAACTATTGGAAAATGAACAGCATGCTGAAGCTCTGTTCTAACTGTTTTTCCTCACTAATTTGGCCTCATTTCACAAGTGTAGGTTTTGTGAAGCCAAGATTTTATACGCTGCTTTTTCTTTCTCTCTCCACTGTGCCAATAAAAATGTTTTTCATTTGAAGTCTTATATTTATTAATTTCAGTGTCACTTAAAGCAATAAATCTATCACAGAGTAAAGTGCAAGTCAATAAAACAATGTACATACATCAAGCAAACTTTTTACCAGCTAAGGTACTACGGTACAGATAATAGGATTCTTTGAAATACACTGTAAGGTAATGTTCTTAACTGTAACTGTAAATTCTACAGTGAGCCAATAAAAGTGTGCTTTTTATGCTCTAATAAATGTCAGTTTTTAAATATCCTAAGATGCCTTAGCCTGTTTTGACCTCATCCCTATAGAATTGCTCCTTTGAATTAAATGGGAAATACATTTTAGCTATTTTTCCTTCAAAAAAGGGGAAAAAAAATCTGTATAGTTAGTAGAGCTTCCACAGAAGATCTGCAATGAAGACCTTTAGCTCCTAATAGCCTCAGACTTACTGAAACTGTATGGTTACATAAAATAATTATCTGGAAGGTAGCTGTAGAAGTAAGATACCCACAGCCACTTATGCAGTGTATCCTCTCCTATTTATCTGGATGGCCCACTGTAAGCCAGAATGAGCTGCGTTCAGGCCAGAACCTTACCTTATCAGAACGATCCTTTGACTACCTAATGCAGTTGGCAGGAAGGTTTAACTGTATTTTTCTCAATTTTTTTGCTGGGAAATTAAAAAGCCCAAACAGCAAAAGGATCCATTTAGTGGACTTAACTCTCAGTGTGTGGGCTGAGTGGTTGGCTAGACAACCTTCAGGCTGGCTTCTGTCAAAAATTTTGACGGAACCATCAAGTTGTCCATGGGAACACAATACCATCTGTAGTGGGCATTACAAGTGCATTAAAAAACAGGCAGATGAATAGCTATACATATATATTTCTGAAATTATTATTATTATCAGGCAGATTCACCTCAGTTCGTTTCCACTGGCAAGCAGGCATCTTCTGTTCATTTTTCATATAGAACCTCTTAGAGTTTTCTTTAAAATAGTACATAAAGAATGGTATGCAAGACTTGGGTATCGCATATAGCTTCCTCCAGACAGGCCATATGTCAGTGCCACACCACACTGATTTCAGGCTTCTGGGTATGCTGTGAATCAGTAACTTTCAGAACAAATTTGCTCAGTTCACATGCAAAATGGTGTTTTGTTTGGATTTTATTACTACCAGTTCTGTCAGAGCATCCTTAAATCTGAAAGCCAAGCTACTTTTTTTTCCAGCTCATGCATTTTCCAGTAGGAATGAGGTCTCTGATGGCCTAATTTCACCCCTGCTTCAATAAAGTACTAGTCTTGTCCCTGATAAGGGCTTCAACCTGTGTAATTCTACAGAAGGTGTGAGATATCAGGAGATTATACATATAAAGCCAAATATATTATGGCAATGGATTTCCACAGCTGCAACTGTGTGTCAAAATAAAAAAAAAAAAACAACTTCAAAATTCTGGAAATAGCACATGAGAAAGTAAGAACTGACAACGAGATGTAAACCATCCTCTTTTTGGATTGGTACAAAGATTAAAAAAAAAAAAAAAAAAGAAACCACACACCTTGCAACACTTGCTCCCTTTAGATGTGCAACAGGAACACTTAGATAAAGCAGAATCAGAAGTCTTTTTCCCCAATCACTTTTCTGACAAATTCTTAGTACACTTGTATAGTTTGACAATGATCTGTGCAAGTTCATCAGTTTTTTTTCCAGAGCATTTAACACAGTGCCTCTTTTAGTACAGAACGTACTTTATGCTGTTAGCATTTCTAGTCCTTCTGAAACCTTCAGGTTTTTTTAGACTGAGTTTATTTGTGCAAATAGCATGCTGCACAAGGTCTGTAAGTACAGTATACAATTCTTTAAAAAAAAAAATAAATTCATTTCACTGGTTAGCATTATGGTAAGAGCTGAGGTAGGGAAGTGACTACAGATATGTGAATACTGGGCAGCTAACTTATGAATATTGTAAATATTGAGATTTTTCAATATTGAAGACAACAGAAAAACAGAACTGTTTTTACTGCCTTATCTATCAGCTGAAGAGGTTGCCAAGACTTCCAAGATGATGTCCCAGTGACACAGGTCAGAAGACTAATTACCAGCTAACCCAAATGGCAGAAGAAAACAGACATTTTTCTCTTTCAGGAGAAAGGAGGCTAATTAATTTGCAGATGGAATTTATCAAAAGAGAGTATTCTGCTCTAATGTTCTGCTTCGACTATGGCAGTGAAGCACAATGCACTCGCAAAGACAATACACACAAATTGCTAGTGATAAAAAAGAAAGAAAAAGATCCTCAGAGTCTCTATGCAAGCAGAGTCTCATCAGCTCTTTGCCTGAATGATCTGTGCTCAGCGTTATTATTTGTGCGGCTCAGTTGCCCAGAAGCTCCAATCATTATTGTTACCACCTTTGCTAGTATGATCCAGAAGGAAATCATGCCAGCCCCAAATAGCAGACTACTTTAAAAAGAAAACATAGATAACTGATATAAGATCAGTATCGTTAACCTTACTTTACTGATTGGGATCTGAAGTACTATTAGATGCATTCCAGGATGTTGAAAAAGCTAGAAATTAAGCCCATCTCACAGCTTGGCCTTGGTGACAAAACTACCCTTTCTCACCAGCTTTTCATTTAACTATTGTTAGACCAAGACTGACAACTGAAACTGGGCTGACAGCTGCATCTGGTCTTCTTCTGAATGCTAACATACTGTTATTACACCCCGGAGAACTGGGTATCCAGCTGGCTGATAAAACATTTCAAATTATTTGATCCCATATGAACTTGCTTTACAAGCCTTCACATCAGAATAGGGGAGGTTTGGGTATTACCAAAGTTAGGCTTTGATTAGCGATCAGAACAGAATACAATCTACGCAGTGCTACTGACATTATGATTGCATACACTGCCTCAAAACTTCCACCTGACGACACCAGCTTACAGATCAACAGCAGCCCAGCTGACTTAGAGAAATAGCCTTCCTTAGCGGGTATAAGAGGTTCAAACTTTGAAATAGGCACGCAGATACTTGCCAAAATATTTGACACCTGTCTTGACAACCGTTCCTGGATTCTGACCTCAAATGCAAGTAATAGCACTCAGCTTTGTGAGCTGACACTGTGTGAGTGAACTTCAGAGAAGTAAATATGCAGAGATACACAAGTGAGGAGGGTGAAGGGTAATAGAAAGAAACTATGACAGAAGGGAATAATCAAAATAGGAACTAATTAGGGTCAGGTTTTCAGTAATTATGGTGGCCTGAAATGAATATACACTTTGGACATTATCTCTAAGCAAATTTAAAACAAGAAGGAGAAGAGAAGAGAAGAGAAAGTCAAATCTCTCTGCTGAGCACAAGACAGATGTGTAACAGACTTTCAGGACCTCAGCAGCACGCTGTGGGTCCAGGGCATACTTGGAAGGGAAACGTGAAGGATAGTCTGACCCAGCATCAGCAACAGGGCTTTCTGCCCTGCAGGCTGGGATGCTTTTAAAGTGCTGGAGCACAGATTTCTGAGAAGAAGAGAGAGACAGGCTGAAGAGAGCACATTCTTAATCCTCATTTCAACCCCCAAATTCCAGACTGTGTTCCCTTAGAAACAAACCTAAGACTAAAAGTTTTACAGAAAAGGGCTACATACACTAACTATCAATCCCAAAGTAATTTTAGTTTCTTATAGAATCTGTCCCTTCCCACCCTCCTGTTGTCTTTGTGTTTAATCTTTGTCATAATGTCGTCCCCTGAATTTGGCCACTGGCAAGAGTAGAGGCTCAGAAATGGTCATTCCTACAAGGAAAGAGTTCACTTGTTTTGATTTTCTTATTAGGTGACACCACTACAGTGTTCAATTTCAGGTTAAATACTTCACTTTCATTATAAACTAGAAGTAAGGTATTATTGATCAGATCTGAAATGAAAACAAACCTCTGTATTTATACATTTACAATGTTGTTATTGTAATTATTGGTCTTGAATCTTCTCATTCACTTTTCATTTTAGGACTTCTAGGTTGAAAAATTAGACTATTTCTCCAGAGGGAAAATTCTGCTTTCTGATCAAGTCTATTTCAAATTGTCAAAATTAAATCCACAGCATGCAGAGAAGTCTGTGTTCCAGAAAAGCACCTTCCCTAACTCAAGTACTTTTTATGACCATTCAGTTCACCTTTGTTCTCTTCCTCTATTTCACGAAGATGACGTGAGTAATGATTATTATATTAGCGCTGGTACCATGAATGCTACAGCAGACTTGCAGCATAATTCTCTTCCTCTTTAGGGAATTGATATTTTTATTCACAGCACAAGAAAACCTAGTTTGCGGATAGAATTTTTTTTCCCTGCTTCTGTTTCTTTATTTGGTGTTTTGATGCAATAAATTGATTAGATAGACTAGACAGTAGTTTCATAATCCTGTTCTGAGCCTACCAGAATTAATTACTGTTCACATAATACTATTCAGGAAGTATGTTTTAAAAAGCAGAATACTCATTATGGTATAATTTTCAAGGATGCCATCCACATGGTATAATTCCCAACAGTTATGGGGACAGATGTTTGCATATTGCAAAAGGACAAGACAGTTAGCAGGTGAGGAGTTATCCAGTAATGCCAGTTGGTGCAATGTGTGGTCCTGCGTGAGGTTGTCATAGCATAGTTCTTCTCCCCCATTAGATCAGATCTCACCTGCCCTGGCTGCAAGTATCAGTGTTATGCCAATGAGTGCAGATGAGGTTAAATAGCTACAGAATGGATCTGAGCCCAGTGAAATGAATAACAGGGTTTCCACTGGCTTCATGACACCTTGTGTCTGGCCTTCAGCGTAGTCCTTTGCACAAGACTTAAGACAGTTTTGGTCCAATTACCTTGCCTCAAATAATCCAAAGTTCATAAAAAAGGCATGTGAAAGTGTATCTATCTGGAGACCTCTTTAGCAGCTTGCTTGCTGTTTAGTAAACAGTTCTCAGCATCCACAACTGAACTTGATAGTTGCACTTACAGATTGCAAAACTGGGGTTTCCTGTTCATCTTGTCCAGCTTACTTTACTTTTAATACTGCACTTTTATCTGGTCTGTCCCTCAATTAAAGAAGAGGAAAACCTCAGATCTTGTTAAAGCACAAGCACAAACACAAACAACTTTCATAAAGAACTTATTAGCACACCCAACATTTCTTTAGGATTGCTAAATTTATTGCCTAGATCAATACTGAAGGGTTTTCTCTCACTAAAATCTCTCTAAGCCCTAAAAGTTAGCCAGTGATGACTCAAGACCTTTCTATTATGACAGCCTCACTGAGCTTCTCAAGTTTATCAGTGAATCAAAAGGGTATCTAGGGTACTTAAGTAGTACAAAGATTCTGAATGTGGCATCCAAGGCATTCCTAAGGATGATTCGTTAAGATGATCCTTCAACAGATGGACTTAATAAGTTCAGAGAACCATTTCAGTCAGTTACAGAGGTAAACATATCTAGGTCTTAAGCTAGAAGCTTGGGAAACCCTTTTCTAGATTTTCTTCCAAAATTACAACAATTGCTTACTTTGTTATTTCTTATACAAACAAGTGATCATACTTATCCTTATACAGACCTTGTCATTGTCATTGCAATTTTTTTTTTTTTTTCACTAAACAAACATTTGAAGATGATATCAGAGTGACATTTGGAGAAGGATACACACAGTCTTCTTTTTGGTTACAAATACAGACAAACAAAGCCTTGAAGTAAATCAACATATTCCTTTGCCACTTTTGTTTTGCACCTTGCTTCTGTAGTGATACACTTGAAAGCACACCTACTGCACACCTGAAGAACTATATAGCTATTAATGACTGAAACACATTAATAGCATTGGAAGGGGTAGGGCATACAAATCACTATTAAAGGAGAAGTGGTTGCCACAGTAGTGGTGTATAGCTAAATGTGACAAGATCTCCAGAGGCTATTAAGTTGATGCTGTATCATATTGAACAAAGTAAAGTTAGCCAGTGATGACTCATGTCCTTTCCATCACAACTTAATAAATGGATACAGAAATTATATTGATTTCCATGGATAAGCAAGTAGATCTGAAATCTGAAAACTCGATGAAATATAAATTGTGGAATATGGACCACGTGTGATGATCTCATAACAGGGTGAAAAGTCCATCACTTGGAGAAAGTATGCTAAACTGCAAAGCTTTATTTTGACACACTATCACAACAGGTCTGGGGTGTATTTTTTGTTAAAGACAGTTTGGCAAACTTCTCCTTGTGCCATTAGGATTCTCTCAAGCCTTGACTCTTACTGTAGAAAGCTCTAATGTGGAATACCTAGTTTGTCATAAAGTGGAAAGTATTAATGTGAAAGTAGTAATGTGAAAAGGGCAACTTCAGTCAATACCACAGAATGAAGAAATATGAAAGAAAAACTAAGTATTTGCTGTTTTTAAATGAGAACTTGACAATCAGGTTCCAGATTCATTGCAATTAGAATCATTAGGTAAAAATTGATTTTACCAAAAGAGATTTTCTACATAATGGTTTCCTCTGAATTTACTTTGTGGGGGATTTCAACCAATATGCCTCCACAGATTGATGTTTCTAATAAAGATTTGTTTCTATAAAATCAATTTTCTTTTTTATAAAGCAGAAATGAAACCTCTCAAACTTGTAACTCAAATAGGTTTTTAACCTATTTTTACAAAGTTACTTTGGCCAGCTTCTATCGTAACTATGACAATATTTTATTAGTAAGGGCCTGAAGATGCAAGCAGAGCCTCTTGGTTATTTGTCCGTATACCACACAGACCAAAAATCTTAAACAGAGAAGAGTACTCAATCATCAGAAATGTAATTGTACAGGTTATTCAGAGGTCAAGAAGATGCAAAATGGAATTCAGTAGTCCTCTTGTTTCCTGAACTCTGCAAACTGGTTTGAGAAGTCAAGGAGGAGCATTTTCAGCCTTTGAAAACAGAGTATGCTCTCCTTAAGCTCCTCATTGCTCATTTCTCAGTTTTAGTAGTTCTCTTCCCTTCACGCCCCCAGAAGATGGCAGTGTAGGACTCTCGAGGAAATACTCAGTAGCAGGGCAAAATTTTTGTCCAATTTCCGTCAGCAATGCTTTTTTATATTATTATTTTTTAAATAAAATTTGTGCCATGAATTTATTCACATTCACTACAGAGGAATCCACCCCTTTCCAGAAGGCTTCCTTCCATTCCCCAGGACCTTGGACATTTCAGCTACCCAAACATGCATTCACATTGGGGGAACACCAGCGAAGATATTTGTGGAATATGACTTTTAGTACTTCTAAAAGTCAGATACTCACCCCAAATTAAAGCAGACCACATAATCTTGCAGGAATGTCTTCCCTGCAAGATTATGAGCAATTTTGGACAGATCATGTGGCTCAGGACAATCCCAGATATAGCTCCATGAGGTCACGGCAGCCTGGGGAAGTATCTTAGATGTTTGGGAAAAGCTCAGTGACATCATGTCAATCAAGATCAATAAAGCCCCTGAAGGGATACTGGGTTTGTATTACTTGTAGAAAGAGGATTCCCTAGTCTTGGGTCATTCAAGTCAGCAGCGAGTCTCTCATGGGCCTTAAGGCAAGTAGGGCAAGATCTGCAACACACATGAGATCAGAATAGGATGCTTTGAGATTTTTCAGGTTTTGTTTATAACATGTGGATCAGCAAAACCATCGTTAAGATGTCCAGTTACTCAAAACTTTTGAAATACAGCTCCTATAACAGACAGCAGAACCACGCATTTCTAGCTTCTGTGCTTTCAAGATGGAGACAATCTTGATGTGAATGGACAACTGGGGAAGAACACTTAAGAAGTGACAAGAAAAACAAAATTTAAATTAAAAATGAATTTTCACTCAGATATTCCTACAGCACTATTTGTAAACATTTTCAAGTTCTCAAAGATACCTTGCTGTTATTTTATTTTCCTTAACATGCTTAGGAAAATGTTTGAAATACAGTACCTTACTGTATATATAATTTAACTCATACCTTTTTCTGATGCTTTTAACAATTAGACAAAACCAATTCTTTCCTGAGCTAATTCAGCATCACACCATACCTATAGCCAATTCTGCCAACTAAGACCACTACTTCTAGGACAGTTCCCACTTGGCTGCAATCCCTTAGTCCATCTTACTAAGAAACACTCTCAGGTTTTCCATATTAGGCAGCTGGAACAGCCACAAACACTAAGATGTTTTGCATTTAATGATTTAATCAATTTTGCTCCCTGCTGAGAGACCAGAAACATGCACCTTGTATATGCAAAATTATCTTCTTCTTTCATCTATGGCAAAATAACCTTGTATCATCAGTGCTTTACTAAAGGAAGATTCTGTTATTAGAATTGTCTCTCTACAGAGAGGAAAGAGGACCATGTGTGGAGAATTGCATGCAACAAACGTCGGTGGAATAGAAGTTGGGACAACGAAGGGGGGGTAAAACAGAGATAAAGCAGTATCCAAAGGGAAATATTCAATTAATGGGAGATTATGATGTATTGAAGTGGACTTATCTCCATGAGTGGGAAATTTAGTCCTAACTTTAAGAATACTAAATGTTTAAACAAGACATATGAAAGAAAGAAAAATCAAGAAATTCCTGGATAAAACCAAATGGTTCTATTGGGAGTGGGATTGCTCAACTTCAGTGCAAGACAGGAAAACAGACTGGTCTTGTGTAAAAATCTAGAAAGGAGGAAAAGAAGAATCTACAAAGAAAGGAGAGGAAAATAGCCTGATATTCATATTTTTGGGGAAATAATAAGAGATAGGAACAAAAAAGTAGTAGTTACGCATTTACAAGAACAAAGGCACTTTCCTGCCACCATCCCCTGACCCCAAACAGGCACACTCTTTATCTTTTAATAATTTGATTAGTTATATGTGTGCTAAGTTTTTAGTTTCCCCAAAAAACCCAACCCAACCCAAACAAAAAATCCAAACACTTTAAAAAGGCACAACTACCTACCATTAACCACTTGGCTAAAGTTAAGCTAGGAAGATACGTCAATCTAACATTCCTGATTGTATCAGATACGTCTCTAAAACTCTTTAAATTCCAGCAAAAAGGTGGATACATGTGCCAAATGAAATGATCAATTTTTTTCAGTTTTATGACAGAAGCAGCTTATATAGAACGCAGGAATTGGTAGGTTTTTGCATTGTTTTGAGACAGATAAACTCATGCTTACAGCACTTGATTATTTTATAGCTCTCATCACTCTACTTGGTGGGGAATATTATACTCTAATATATATACACATATACAATATATACTGAGAATTAGCATATAGTAGTGTATTATTACACATATGTATGTTTATATAATATATATTATCTAATTCTTGATGCAGTTTGGGTCTCCCTGAAACTAAGTGCTGAAAAAAAATTTTTTTTCAAGCTTTTTCTCCTATTGAAGCAATTGTAATTAAACAACAACTCCAAAAGAACAGAGATGTTGTCCATAACATGATCTTTCAAAGATCAATAACAAGGTTTTCTGTTGCTGCTTTTAGGTGTAATTTCAATTCTCATGAGCAGTTCTACTAGTCTGACACCTGCAGATTGCTAACCTGTATGAAGCTAATAGACACCAAAGACTGATTCTATAGTAATTTCTAGCCTTTTTGGTTCTATTTTAATATAATTACTTATTTAATTTTATTACATTGAGCTATGAAAAGTCACTTTTATTGTTGGTTAAGTAATATATTTACCTCACCAAAGTGCTTGTTAGCAGGATTTGGGAAAGAAGAGAATCCAAATACATTTAGAGACTAATTAAAGTGGTCTTCATTTGGGAAGATGATCTGAAAATGTTAAGAGTAATCCTTAATTATCTCACCTGGTGGAAGCTTTGCCAGTAATACTAATTCTGCAGTTTCAGTACATACATTCCGTAATAGCTGAGTTGTTCTACAGCCTGTTTACAAAACTAAACGTAAGAGTTTACACCACATACAGAAGAACGGCCAGGTGACTTCAGAAGGAACAGTAAACATTCAAATCAGTTTTCTGCAGTGAGTTTCCTCCAAGAGGACATGAAGCATTTTCCATCCCATCCCCTCATAGATACAGCCTGTCATTTGACATTCAACTCTAGACAGCTGAAGGCATTCCAAGTTTGGAAACTCATGAAGCCATGGGTCAGCTTGTGCAATATAGCGTTTGACAAGAATCATTTTAATGAGCAGATATCCTTAAGGTATTTCACATATTTAAAGTCAGAGTATGTATTGCATAAGCTTATTACATAGAGCTTTCATTGTAGCAAGTGTAACCAGCACTCTTGGCATGCCAGTATTTGTTGTTGCTTAGGTTTAGCTAAGACAAAATCCCCCAGATGTTTATTTTTGAAGTAGTATCCTGGGTAGCATATCCTCTTGCAATAAAAATAACCTTTACCAAATGTTCTCTAGGAACAGAATCATCTCCTCTTTCTTTCTATAAAGCTATACATTTTTTTGAGGCTTTTACTAATGAAACTTTTCATATAGGAATTCTTATTTCTTAAATTTCTAGATTTCTTTTTGTGCTGCAGATGTCAGCAGTTCTCTTTCCTTCCTCCTTGAACAAAACCTTCCACCCTTGAAACAACTGAAGCTTTAATTCAACGATGTAGTCTCAAGAGATTATTCAGTCTTCTCTGTAAAGATGAAGTAAAATCTACTGATTAGACTTTCTAGAGAGGATGATTTTGTATTTCATGCATGTTATCCATTAAACTAGCTGCCGCAGGGTGTTTTGTGTGTGGATTGACTTCCCCCCTCCCGAAGTGGTTCACTTCAGGAAGTTGCAGGGAGAAGGCGATGAAAAGAACGGAGGAAAACAGAACAATTTAGGATCAGTAGCATGTTCAGATGGTATCAGTTGCCAAAGCTCAGTTTTGGACAGAAGCATGAGAGAGCCAAGCCTTCAGAGTTCCTGGCATCCCTAACATTGATTAGGCCTCATTGGGAATGCAAGAACAGTAGTTATAACTGGCATTCCTGCTTCTGCAAGGTAGGGAGGATCACAAATAGCTTAACTCATGAAAAGAGATACCAGTATGTGTGTAGAAGAAAATGAATGCTGTTTCCTGCTGAGTCAGCCACCTTATCGCTACAGAGCTGAATTAGCAACAATTGACATCTGCAATTGAGTTAATCCCAGCTCTCCAGGAATTAGAATCATGAAACAGTGAGGAGTCACTGACACCCTGTTACCACCATCTGAATTATTGAAAGTTATGAGACCACGGTAGTTCTCCTTATTGAAGGGAGCTCTATGATGAAGCTACCTCATATTAGAGAAGCAATCCCCCAAGGTGTAGGTTGCCTTAACAGACCTTGCATCTGGAAAACACCACCATTTGTTCAAGAGAACAAATCCATGGAGATCACTGGCTTAGCATTACATGTTAGGTTAGAATAGCAATATGACATTTGGTTTAGCTTCTTCTGGAGCTTCAGCATCACAGCTCATTTGATTCCAGTCAGAGAACTACATCATATTAATGAGCGATACTGTGTAGTCTTCCAAATGAAATGCTAAAAGGCCAGTAAACAAGGCAGGGAACACCATAGGTATAGCAATGTAGGATACAAATGAAAGGGGATTATTTTACTGTGCAAATACTGAGCATTTTCCTTAATTGGAATACTGAAGGTTAGGTGCTTGATCTAACAAGTCAATGCTGTTGCAGGTTTTACCTTATTTGCAGCTAGCTACCAGCTGAACTCCAAGTTTTTCTCCACTCCACCCTGTTCCTCCTTCTCAAGCTGTATTTATACAAGCAACCCATCTTCACTATAGAAACCTTTTACTTTTAAACTGTATCCATACACAAAAAGCGCAAATGTACACAAGTCTGAAGCACTGACTGCTCAGGCAGAAAGGCTGAGATCTAGCTGCCCTGGGATCCAGTTGCCAGCAGCTGAACCAGAAAGACAGTAGGCCAGAAATCTGGAATTCTACAGGAACATCACTGCTCACCACCCCTTCTGCTTCCAGCAAGGGGCAGCTTTTGGGAGCCTCTGATTTGCAGGAGTTCTGGTTGGAACAAAGCCAGAGCTGTGAAGGACCGTTTTGTTTTGTGCAGGGAACGTGTTTGTGTGTGGAAATGAAGGAGAAGACAAAGGTAGCAAGGGCAGCAGCACCTAACTTAATCCTCAGTATTGAAGCCTGAGAATTAGGATGATTCCTTCTCATAGAGAAGAATTAAAGATGTGTGCCACTGGATGTGAAGTCCTTAGTCATCCTTCAGTTTCCTGTGGCTTTAGCCTGCTTGTTACACTACGACCTGCAGGGTCTGAGACCTTGGTCTCTCTCTCCTCAGATCTGGGTCGGAGAAGTCATACTCCAGAGTATCATCCAGGTTGTCCTCTCCCAGGCCTAAATGGAGCTCTTTCTTAGTGGAAACTTGGGCTGTGACAGAAGTTGATCAGATCTGGTGCCTGCACGTGAGGATGTCATGAGCTGGGAGGCAATGTAAAAATTTCAAGCTATGAGCCTTTGCAAGGTCAACAAGGAAATGCAGGTCAGAGATTCAGGGATTTCTTACTTCAGTTTCTGTTCCAAGGAGATAGGCCTTGCCAGTCTGGAAGTTCAAGCAGAGTTGGGAAGCACTGACTACATACTGCTACTGTAAGCTAACCTTCTTGTGTCAGGCCTCTTCCCCTAAGGAACTTTGGAGTGGCCCTTAAAGAAGGATAACAATTTTCTCCCAGGAACCATATTTCTGTTTTGGGGTTTTCTAAGTAATATTGTTATTGCTGGCAAGAATGGATCAGAAGGGCAGCGAGAAAAACGTAAAACGTCAGCTGCTGACATCCAAGTACAACAGCCTCTGGAGCAACACAAGACAATCTTGCTCCTGTGTATTTCTGATGTCCCTTTCCCTTTGCTCTTGCATTCTGCTTTAGTTGATCATGACTCCGTTAACTTACAGTCCACACAGTTCAGCCAGCAGAGGTGCAAGAAATCACCTCTGCACACACACTCATGTCTTGCACTGTGAGTGTATCCAGCCTGACGTTGCACATAATTTGGTCTGCTTTGACACAACACGCAACATATCCTCTTTGACTCCCTCTGTACCATAGGCAAACCCATCAGGTAGGCTGGCTAAGAGAGGTGAGCTGACCTATCCAGGGCCAGGAGGAACAGACTCCAACAGCTACTTACATGAGGTAGACTTTGAGTAACGTTGCCAGCATCAACATTGCCTCTTTCTTCTTCTGCTTGGAAGAGACAGAAACAGGTGCACTACAAACTTCTAACACAAAGCTGTAAGCTTGGTGAGAGTTCTTGCTAACAAATTGCATGATTTGATCAAAACACATTAGGAAACAGAACAAGGTTGTGAAACAAAGGTGTTTTGGTTTCGTGTTTTTTTTTCTTCTACTTGAACGCTGATTTGCATTAGAGATACATAGGTCATTAAAAAGTTGAGACATTGACAAAAACAAACACTAAGTGACAGGCAGGACTCCTGTTCTACTTAAGAAACACTAAGTCCTTCCCAGAGAAGGAGAGAGAGAAGACATCCCTACCACTCACAGCTTCCTGAGTACTCTCACCTCTTCCGCAGACGTGTAGACCCCATGTCTCAGCATTAGGAGGCAGCAGAACCTGAAAAGGAAAATAGGCTTATTGGTGAATTGAGATGAAAAACAAAGGTGTGGTAGGGAACAAAGAAGGTTCTGCATGTGGCCATATCATTGCTGTTAGGAGAAGATCAGGACTAAGCAGCACTACAGAGTTGCTTTCACAGCATTACAGGGCTTATGGAACATGATTCAGACTTATCGGGAGAAGCAAGAATGAGCTGCAGGCCACAGTGTCAGCAGAGTTAGGGAAACCTAGTGCTGAAAGAAGAGGGTCGAGACAGGGTAACTGCAGGATACTTGCAGTAACACTCATAGAATTATCAGATTAGGATAACAGGGTAAGGAGTAGAGGAACAGAATAAGCATTGGTAGAGCTGAGAAAAACTGAGAAATGCATTGCAAGAAAGTGTTTAAAAGGAAACATCACTACATCCTCAAAAACAATACGTGATGCTCACTTTGTCTCTGACAGCCTAGACAAACCCCTTCTGTTGGTAGATACAAATACCTCCAACAGTAAGAAACAGCAAAACACAACCCCCAGCTCATGTTCCACAGGGAAAGGAAGGATCCTGAGACTGTCAGGCAATCTCTACTGCTGAGCAGACCTAATAGTCATCAATCTCTATTGGTGACCACATCTTCTTTGAATTACATTTTTTTTTCAAATGCCTGAAAGCAGCTGAGAAGGAAAGAATGGGTATATTGGCCTAGTAGTCATGCTTTAAGAAACAGCTAAAATTTTTAGGAGAAAAGAACACTTTGACTAAAGAAGTACAAGATAAAATGTGTACTCCCTCTCACATGGTTATTGATTCACAAAAGCACTTGATCGACCCTCCTCTAGCAAACCTGTCCTGCTCAATTGTCATAACGGTAGTCAAGAGTAAGCAGGAAAAAAAAGGTCTGAAAGCTTAATGAGTGAATCTCACGACATTCCTGAACAAACTTGCTGTCCAGAAAGTCTACAGAATATTCCAGACTGCAAAGATTTTGATAAAATATATGAGCACAAAGTAAGATTAGACAATCACAAAGGTCACAGCAAAACGGAAATGTGCAGTGCATCTTTCATGTGGGGTACAGTGGCAAGGCTGTAAATACTGCTGGTATCTGTAATACCAGATAACCAGTGTAAAAACGTAAATACTGCTGGTATCTGTAATACATAGAGACCCTAGCATCCAAATGAGGTCCTATCATCATCTCTGGTATACAGAGAAAACCAGGTAACACAATGAAAGAATAATATTAATCTTAATACTTCACTCTCACAAATTTACTACATGGTATTTGATGAACACCAGTAATGAGGATTTAAGTTCTCATTCAGGCAAATCAAGTAAAGATATACGGATGTTTGTGCTCACCCAAAGATATAACTTAATCTCCTCCAGTAGAGGCCACCTGGACTTTGAAGCTGGGCATACATCTTAAGGGAATACTGCTGCGCACTTGCTGCTTCCTGAGAGGACAGAGAAAGAAGTGGCTAGAAATTTAACTCAGCTGTGAATTCTGGTGAACCACTGTTTTTACCCAGAAAGATGAATTCTCTACCAACAGTTGTTTTCAATTACCTCCTTGCCTTGAATGTGTTTTCTTAATAAAACGTTAAAGTTGTCAAAATGCTCATCTTGGCAGTTCGAAACACCACTTACTATCTCAGTTTGGGACAGAACTGCTGCTCACTTAGAGTTAGTATTTTGCATCTGGTTTGAGAATCAGGTTTAATTAACATTCACAGAGTTTCATTCTACTGATTAGTCTGATCCAAACCCAAGAAATATTAATAAATTGGGTCTGTAGCCATGAATGTTTTGCTGAAGAACTAGCTTTAATGGGATTTTAAGGGAGGGAAAGCATATTATTTTAGTAGATACAAGATATCACAGTATAAGAATGCTTAAAAAATCTGTGAACTTACAATTTTTGTGCTAATATGTAAAAAATGTCCTGTGGCCTTTAAGAAACCCTGTTTATCTAAAACGTTTTGTTCATTTTTTTTAAAGCTACTTCTGCTATATGTTACAGCTAAATGGATTATAATTGAAGGAAATTAAATTACTTTGGTCCTCCTTGGCAGAACTTGGTGTAACTGTCAGTCATACTGCATTGCACGTACAGCCACAACGGCATTTTGCACTGTGCAATGCAGCACTATGCAGAAGTACCTGAGTTAGTGCTGAATTAGCTGGCTTCAGAGCTGGACAGATTAAGGTGGGAACAGTGCCATTCTAACTGGGGTATCGCAATTCAAGCCAGTGCGCCTCACTGGCCCCAGCTATGCAGACCACTAACATCGCAGGTATTTGGGAATTTCCAAGAGGCACTGTATTGTGCCAGCTAGACATACGTTTTTAGACACTTGAATAACGAACAATGTTACATTTCCTTTCTTCTCCCCTCTCTCCTGCTCCTCTTTTTCCTTTGACTCGCATTAACTTTATGGGTGGATGGTACCTCAGATGCTGCTAAAGAGGGGTGAAGGAAGCTTAAAATTTCTCTAATCCCTTCCCTCCTCTAGTACATCTTACATCTTCTCAAATGTTTTTAGTATCTGTACTGAATTCTTTTCCATAACTACAGAAAAAAAAAAAAAAACATTAAAAATTTAATGCTATTATAGTTACAAGAAAATTGGCAGGGGAAGCTATGTAGCTTAAACTGGTTTTGGAAGCCAATGAAATACCAAATTGATAGAACTCTAGCAAAGTTATTTAATAAATTATCCATGTGCAAGCCATTGCACATGGTAAATGTACAAAATTCTTTTCTATTCCTACTGTCAGTTGCATACTGGGGCAGCTGTAGAGACTGCATCATCTAGGCTCATGGGCAAATGACAGAAGAATTTTAGATATGAGTGGGAAAACTGAAAAGAAAATGAAAATAATCATTGCTGAGAAATGAACTGAGCAAGCAGCTGTAACTCAGGTTTTAAACAGCACTTCATGAAAGCGAAGTATACAGTACTAACTACGTTGGTGAATGGTAAAATAGAGGAACTCTTAAGCCACCCCAAAGGGCAACTATTCCAACTTAATTTCCTTTTTTTCCCCTTCTAGGCTTTTTTGAAAATTTATTAGTGATACTAAATAGTAACCTTGTTTTAAGATTGGTCAAATCTGTTCTTTAAAGTGTTTAAAAAGCAATGAGGAGAAACACATCAGCATTTAAAGATCATACTTATTCACAAATACATAGGCTAAATATCATTAAGTTATCCAATGAATTAACCACCTTATGGAACAAAAGCGCTCAAGTTTATCTGTTTTCTTCTGTGATTAGGCAAATAATTTGACTTAGAGTAAAACTTACCTCAGAAAAGTACCTAGCCCCAATTTGAAGGTAGCAATATTTTGGAAGCTTTATGTTCAGCTAAACTATCCTCTTTCTAATTTTGTTTTTTCCAGATTAGGAAATAAAACCTTGTAAAAGTGGCAAAATAATGGTGCCAGAGAAAAGACAGTCCACCTTTCAAAGAGTTGCTTCGTGGACATACAAGGTATTAGGATTTTGCAATAATCATTATAAACTTTTAATGAACCAGAAGTTATTTATATTCTGGGTAACAGAACTTTGAAATATGCATTGCTAGTTTTTTTCAGTTGTAATGCAATTATTGTAGTTTGTTAAAATTGTAATTTGTTAAAATTCTAGGTTGCTCAGTCACTTCACAATGCCACCATGTCTTATGTACATTTCTGAGACGGGACATACATTGTGGATAAAACTACAGTATCAACAGAGTGAATGTATTATAAAGACCATAAACCTGGTCCCAGCAGTGAGTCCTGTTTCCATCGTTTAGAAGGCCCAGATGAACAATTGCAAATTATGCAGTTGCCAGGTCTGTGAAGCAATTATTTTTACCTGAAAGTGAAATCACCATTTCCTGAAAAAAAGAAATATGCTTCAACTATGAAAGGGACAGGGAGAAGTAGGTAGATTAACAGGTACCTTCTTAGCTGGTGTGAATTGGTACTGCTACGGAAAGCTTCTCTGATGCACTATCACAGGGCTCTGTGTTTTCTTTCTTCAGCAAAGAAAGCAGCAAGTGGCTGCAAGTAAGATGAAGACAAGCCTGGAAAGTTTCTGCAGATAATTATGAAAATGCAGTTTGGTCTCAACACAACTGCGCTTGCTCTTTTTTTTTTTTCCCCCAAGAGACTTGTCTGATGAGAAGTGCAGCAAAGATCAGCAGAATGCCAGAACAGTCGCTGTATGTACAATTTTGGCTAATAAACCAGCATAAAGCATGTCAAAAAAGTGCAGCATAATTTACTAAAGACAGAATTTCTTTTGTTTCCCTCTGCATGCTGTTAATTCCACTGGAAAAGAGATGGCAGTGTGGATGTCTAGGGAGTTTCTTTAGCTGTGTGAATATACAACAATTTCATTTCAATGTGGCTTTAGGAAATGGCAAGCTAACCAAGTTTTGCAAAGGCATAAGAAAAAGAAAGAAGACCTTTCCGGTGTCTTTGGCTGGTATTCAACATAAGACTCCCACCAGTTTGGAGGGTGTCATTTCTGAGACAGTAGGAGACTTTACACTCTGGAAAACTTGTAACATCTTTCTAATTTTCCCCACCTCCTTTGGCTGGACATCACTGGAGATCCAGGATAATTCAGACAAACTTGAACTCCCTCATAATTGCAACACAGGAGTACGTTAAAAGCATACAGAGCTGAAAGGCTTTGATTACCAAACATGTTTTAAAATTCTCATTGTATTCATTATAGTTTTTGGTCATGCTCTTCTCTTTCTACATACCACCAGCTTTACATGAAGAAAAGGCTGAATCTCAGATGCCATGGAGATTCCAGGTAACTTCTCCATTTCAGAATGTATTGTTCAGTACAACCAGTTTTAGATCACAGCTCAACTTACCTATAGATTTAGAAAAAAATAGTTATTGTCTTGGAAGCCTAAAATCCACATGGAAAAAGTCTGTATCAGTCAAACAAATAACTCTGCTATTAAATCGAAAAAGTTGGTAGCAAAACACAGCAGTGCTTGAAATAATTTTCTATTGCTACTTATAAACTTCAAGGGTTTTTTTAGTAAGAAACTGATCTCAAGTAGCTTTAAGGCAGCTAGGAAATCCATCAAGTGTTTTAAAATCCGTAGTAATCTGAGATGAATTGACTTCAAAACTTGGCTAGAAACACCCAAAGGGAAAATGACTTACCAATATGCCATACATACATGATCTCTAGCTGAGTTCTGAGAAAGATGAAGTTGACTGGCAAACCATCAAATAATTTGCACACGAGATGTCCTTTAAACCTATCTATAATGATCTATCTCATTTAAAAGCAAAGTATCACAAGTACACAAGTAATAAAAGAAATCTACAAATTATTTGTAGAAAAAACCTTAACAACATGACTCTGAAGAACAAAGTCTTTAAAGCGGTCCTTTGAAGAGGTCCAAAAGAATTACCACAGTGTGTTTTCAGAGTGACAGTAATGTGAATCATAGAATCATAGAATTATTTAGGTTGGAAAAGACCTTTAAGATCATCGAGTCCAACCGTTAACCTAGCACTGCCAAGTCCACCACTAAACCACGTCCCTAAGTGCCACATCTAGATGTCTTTTAAATACTTTCAGAGATGGTGACTCAACCACTTCCCTGGGCAGCCTGTTCCAATGCTTGACAACCCTTTCAGTGAAGAAATTTTTCCCAATATCTGATCTAAACCTCCCCTGGCACAACTTGAGGCCATTTCCTCTCGTCCTATCGCTTGTTACCTGGGAGAAGAGACTGACACCCACCTCGCTACAACCTCCTTGCAGGTACTTGTAGAGAGCAATACGCAAATTTGACTACAGTATATCCTAGGGCAGTGAGAAAAGGGGACTTTCCAGAATATATACCTGTATATATGCATACCTATTTATACATTTTTAAGTTGGCAATAGTACATTTCCATTCTTGGTAGGGAAAACACAGACCAGGAAAGTCTATAAAGCCTTTAACAGATATGAAATCCACACGGACCTGGGTCTTGATCACATTCACCAGCCGGTAAGACAGTTACTAACCGCGGACGACCCGGCAGCGTGGGCCTCGGTAGCCGCCCCTCGGAGAGCCTCCAGCCGGAGCGGAGCGTGGCAGCCCCGAGGGCGGCGAGCCGGCGGCCGCACACCAGATACCTCTGCCGCTCTCTGCCCGGCCCTGCGGCCGCCGGCGAAGAGGGGCGGGCGGTCGTCGGGCACCGGTTCCCTGCCCACCCGAAGTCGGCTTGCTGCGCGGCGGGACCCACGCCCCACGCCCGCGGGCGGCCGTGCCCGCGCCCCCCGCGCCGGGCGGGACCCTCCGGGCTGCCGCCGCCCCCCGCGCAGCCGGGCGCTACCCCCGCCCCCGGCCCGCCGTCGGGGCCTGCGGGGGGCGGCGGGGGGCGGCGCGGGGGCGGTCCCGGCCGCCCGCCTGGGCCGGCCCTCGGCGTGGGGGAGCAGATATAGGCAGGCCCGCGGCGCGGAGGGGAGGCGGTGGCGGCGCGGAGCCGGGCCGGGCGGGAGGCAGGCGGGCGCCCCTTCCCCGCCGGCGGGCATCGGCCTGCCCTCAGCGCCCGGGGCGCTTCTCGGAGGGGAGCCGACACCGGGACCGCCGCCATGGGGGCCGGAGGCGGGCTGGGGCTGGCGGCGGTGCTGACGGCCGCCGTGCTGTGCGGGCCCGGGGGGCTGGCCGGGCGCGTCCTCAGCGGTGAGTGCGCGGGGCCGGGGCCGGGGTGCGGCGCGGGAGGCGCGGGGCCGGATCGTGTCCGGCGTCGGTGCGGGGGCCGATGTGGGAGTCCAGCGCGCACAGAGCAGGAACCAGCGAGGGGAAGAACTGGGACCAAACCCACTCGTGAAGTGACCCGCGTGCTGGAGGCGAGCTGTGAAGTCTGCTTCTGAGCGCGCGGCGAGGGCTGGCTGGGCGCGCCCCTGCCCCGGCGCCTTCTAAGAGGCTCTCGCTGCCGCCTTGGCTTTAGTAAGCGTGCCCTGTCCCGCTGAGGCTAGCCTGGGGCTAGTGCACCCGTCAGGGCGGGCAGCAGCTTCAGTTTCGGGTCTTCGGAGGCAGAAAGCGGGGCTGTCAAACTTCTGCAGCAGTCTCAAGTCAGTTCCTGCCAATACGGGGTTGTCTTGTACAGGCAGGTGTTTAGGTTTGATTGATTGCCTGCATAATGTAGCGCCGTTTTAATTGTTTTAAAAGGTAGAGCATGTACTTGCTACAGCGTCTTTCTGAGGAACAGCTATACATTGAGATTTGTTTGCATCTATACAGGAATGTTTCTTCTTTGTTTCTAATATAGTTAGGAGGAAAAAGCAAACTTCTAAGAGCACGCAGCATGAATAGTTTTGTTATGTGTGGGTATATCTACAACTCTCAAAACCGAGGGGAAGACAACACTTCAGAAGTCTATATCTAACATTTGAGCTTAGGCTTAATTTAAGAGCTATAGGATCATATTGTGCATTTCCAGCACACAGGTGCATATGCTCGGAGGCTGCTAAATTTAATGAAAAGGCAATTTTTAATTGCACTTTGGGTCAAACCTTCCAAGCTAAAGCTAACAGGCTCTCAGAGACATGTTGCGTGTGCGAGCACATCCATACATTTGTCTTGAAACAAAGACTTACATACTTGACTGCACTTGTTAACAAGTCATGTGGGTAAATCTCTGTATATGCAGGTAAGAACATGTCTCTTTACAAACTGATTCCAGAACAATGCAAATTATTTGTATACAGTTGTTTCAGAGGCTGTAACGGTAGCATGTCAAGAAAACTTTTCTTGTAGGTTTTTTTTTGTAGCAAACATTTGGTTGCTGAATTCAGATAATTTTCTCAGTTGCTGATGGAGCACAGTCACTGACCATTTTGGTGATGTCTTATTTGAAGCAAGTTCATGTGCAGAACTGAGATGTGCTGTTGGGCTTTTGGTGAAACTGTATCTTCCAGGAAACAAAGGCTAAGAAGCAGTACTTCCAACATTTTGGAAAAGGTTGCCTGCCTGAAGCGTACCCTGCAATATTTCATCTTCCTCTGTTATAATGTGAATTGTATAGTCATATATGATCCAGCAAAGCTCTTAGTTTAACAGTTTATATGACCACTATGTAACACTTTGTTATTTTAAGGAATAGTGAAGTTTACTCATCCATGAGGTGCATTTTGCATTAGTAGTCTCAGTGCAGCAGTCCATGTGTGGCTGGGGAAACCCAATCCCTTAATCTTCTAGCTGAAACTTCTGCATTTAAGTGACATATGTAGCAAACTGAGTAGAGGTCCAGCTTTTAAAACGTGTAGTATGTGTATACTTCTTAGACAAACTGTTCCTAGATGCATATAAGGCTTTGGGGTTTTGAAAGAGTACAGGCTCTACCCCATATTTCCCTGAAGCATTTCAAAGCATGTGATGAGTCTCATGTCACTGTATTATGTGGCTAATACTTGGCTGGTAGAATACAGGAGAGGATTTGAAGCCACTTACAGAAGGAACCATTTATGTATTATCAGGTGTATTAGCTGAAGTTGTATTCATTAGATAAAGATTCTCTAGGCAATAACAGCCAAAGATATTTAGTTTGCTTATGCCAGAATATTCTGATATATACTGTCAGGAGAACTCTTTTTTTCTTTTTTTCTCTCAAGAACCACAGCCCTATCCTGCCACATGCACATGGATAGGTCTAGTACTAGTAGTAGTTGACGTTTTTTCAAACAAGAAATAGTACTGTTGAATTATTGGGCAGTGTGTGCTGTCCACCTGACTTCCATCTAGCTTATCTGTCTGTCTTATATAAGAATCAACAGTTTGGACTTAAACAGGCTTACATTTAAAAATCATAAGTCTACATCTTAAACATACCTGTTTCTGAAAAATTGCTAATTTATTCTTCAATCATGATAATCTGGAATAAATGGAAGTCTCACTGCTCTCATTCCAAATAAGTTAAATATATAATTCCTATTACTCACATAGAAACTGTTCCTGCAACTGACCTGAGTGCTAGTTGGACCTTGTGGAAAGATTCCCATTTACTGCAGTAAGTTTGCAACAGACCTAGCAATAATCACAAAATTGCAACCATTTTGACCACAGTGTCAAGAGGGCAGAGAAGGAAGTATCTGCCTTTTCAAAATGCCATTTCCTTAGGTAAAGGTTTTCTGTTTCTTTTTCAAGTATGTTAATTTTCCTAGGATATAATTAAAATGATTATTTGCATCAAACAATTCACATTTAGGTGTTACTTCTTTGTCATCTTTAATTTGGGAGTTGTTGAAGAGAAGTAATACAAATGTTTTGTAATTTTTAGTGTCGTTAGGCGGATGTTTTGTGAGCAGTGCTTACAGCCTCCATATCAGAATATCTAGTGTTGCCAGAGAATTGATTCTTAAAGAAAAAAAATCAAAGCAGGCTCAGGAGAAACTGCTGAGTTTGCCTTGCTGTCCCATGACATCATGAAGAACATGAAGTGATGATAATGCAGTTTGCAAAGATGCAATTACTTTAAGTATCTATTGGGCAGGAAAGATGCAAGCTAATCTTATTACTAATCATTTAACAGCCTATGTATTAATCATAGACATCATACTTTAATGACTGCTGTTTGCTGTCTTTTTTGTGTTTCTGTGGCTTTTTAAATTTTACTCTTTTCTATTGCTATGCATCAATAGATTAAATACTGATACAGTATTTTAAAGCAATATGTATCTATTTTGGTGTAAAAGTATTTGGATATATAAAACACTAAATGAGGAAAAACGTTTGGTGGGTCATGAAACAACAAGAGTTGCCTCTTCAGATGCCTTTAAGGATGTGGATATATTCATTCGCACAGCTTATGACCTGATTCGAGTTGGTCATAAAATATTGTAGAGTAAGATAATTAAAGAAGTATCTTCATGGGTAATAAATTGAGTAGAGATAACAAACCCTTTCTCAGAAGGCACAATTTAATTTAGTTCCATTGGCTTGGCCTGCTTATTACACCTGAGTTTTATCTGTCAGACTTCAAGTATTTTCTGTAGATGAAACCTTCTACTGTTTTTTTTTGGGGGGGGGGGGGGGCGGGGCATGGACTGTTAATTTTAAGCTACATTTGTAGCTCAGAATTTGAGACAGTATAATTTGAAAAAACAGTGCCGGTCTCATCTACAGGGTACACATGCAACAGTTGTGTATTGAACACAACATTTTGTTGTGAATGCCCAGCATTCAGTTCCATACCAGAAAAACTTTTAATAGACATGCAAGCCCACATGGTACAAGATCTTTTTGTTCAGTTATAGGTCTTGGTAATCACTAAAGCTGAGACTTTAAGAACTGCAAGGGAGGTTGGGCACTTAACTCTCCTAGACTCCTTTATTAATTCCTCTCTTTATGCACCTATTCTGAGCAATGTTGTCTTGGGGACAAATCAATGATCTAGGTTCTTAAAGTGAAATGAGGTGATGACTCTTGGATATAATACATGTTTCTACTAAACATGCCTTGCTCCTAACCAAGAAATTCCATAATACCCCATGGAAAGACACTTTGTATTAGGTAAACTGCTGTGACTAATAGATGAGAACATAGTTTTGATAACCTGGGATGTGTGATGGTGGATGAGTCCTTCTATAGCAGGGCAGAAATACCAAAGTACTTGCATCAGTTTCAGGAATCAGACTTCTATATTAAGAGGCGATCCCCCTTTAGCAACCCTGTAAAGCTTACCTTGCCTATGGGGGAGAGTTATGCAGGTTGGCCAGACTGCAGCTCTATTCAGGGGCTAAGGAAAGAGTGATGAAAAATTCGAGCATTTTGTCTCAGGTGAGCATGCTACTTTTCCAGGAATACAACTTCTCCTTATCAGTACCTTCTTCAAAAATAGAGGAAGGCATTGCAGTTCTCAAACTCATGATTACCAAGCCCCAGTACCCCACTTGGCTAACGGGCCCAAGAGAAAATACCTACCATGGAGGGAGCTGTGATAAATAACATGTGGGACAGTATGGATAGTCTGCTTGTCTTTCACATGGCTTTTCTTGCTCCCAGTGAGACAAGGCTGGTATGCTGTCTCAGTGCAGCATCTAGGTGCCAAAAAGTCTCTTGCATTGTTGAAATCATGTTCTGTACCTTGACTTTACTTCTCTGTAGTTCAGGTTTGATCCTGTGTAGATCAAACTTCTTGATTATAAGATGTTTGCAGGAGAACATGCTTTGGTTCATAAAGTGCTCTGTACAGCACTATTTTTTGAAACTAATTCTCATAATGACTTTCTCTTTGCAGATCTCTCATGGATCAGAAAAGAATGTATGGTACTAATGTGAAATAAGTAAGATGAAGGAATGACTTGATAGTAATTTCTACACTGTAATCCCATACTCATACCTGTCACTCAGTAGCTGGACATTATTTGAGTCTCTTGCTGAAGCAGTCCCCGCTCCAACCACTGACAGACAGTAGGACCTTCAGTTCCAAGCAATCTTAAGAAATACTGAGCCCTAACTAAACAGCTGGCATGGCTCTAACTAAACATACTAAATGTAGCTGCAGTATACAGGTAATCACTCTAGGCTCACTTTATAAGTATTGAAGGAAAAAAGTCAGTATTTTTAGAGTGGCATTAATTGCATTTTAACATAGATCTTGAAAATACTGCAGATACACCCTAAAAATACCTGTTTCTTCCAGTTGTCTAAACAGTGAGGTCAGTGAGCCAGCTCAGATATGGACAGGTACATTGTGAATTACTAAATTTTGGTGAGATGAATCCCATTCTATATATCTCAACAGTTTCTTCCCATACAGGGTTGTATACATGTGATATGAATTAACCAATTATGCTTTACCTCCATTTGACTTTATTATAAAGGATAATTGACCCTAAGAGAAAGAATATTCTAACTTTATCTCCTCCCCTAGAAGGTCCCTTCTATTTTTGCCTTAAGTGAACTGTCACCAATTCTAAGATCCCATGTGGACTAGCTTTTCCCACTTTTTTTTTTGTAGAAGGTGAATGAGCAAGGGCTTGCCTGTTGCTTTCTCTTTTAATTGTGGAACTACTGCAAAAAGATGGGCACTCTATTGCACTCTGGTACTGAGATGCATATAAGATGCTCCACCCTAGGAAACTTTAAGTCCATAAACCAAGGAAATTAATATAACTTCACATCCACATATATATAAATTTTACTTACATCTGTGGCAAATACAGGTATCTTGGTTAAAAAATCCATGAAAATACATTTACTTGGAAAAAGGCATTCAAATTGCACTGAAAAAGAATGAGAGAATGATGCTTGCTCTGGATAACGATTGATGAAGAGTATATTTTAATGACTAAAGATTTATGAACTACTTCCTTCTAGAGACAAAAATAAGACATGAGCAATCAGCAGAAACTCTCAGAATTACTTAAATTTATGCCTCTGAGAAATCTGTTGAGCGTGTCTACTGATGTATGCATGAAAATGTCTGCTGGTTTGGGACAGGAGAATAAGAATATCCCTTGCTCCCCTAGGCTGGCATGCATTACACTTAAGCCATTCAGACTGTACAGTTTTTGTCAAGACTATTCCACAACATGCTAACAACAACTTACTAGCTGCCATATTATGTCTGTCTTAAAAATATCTGGGAAATCTGTTCTGGTCTTCACAGCTACATAGGAAACTATTGATGAAGGGACTTAATTTGCCAGTCTTGTCAGTGTTTGTGTCAGTATTTATGCGTTTTTATTAAACAGCTGAAATGATGGAACACTCTCGATGTGTCTTTAGGCTGTGAGATATAAAAAAATTATTATGTTAGTGTGTCTGTATAAGACTTTTCAGAAAAATGAAAACAATCAAGCAAAACCACTGCTAACAGCTTCAGCAGTAAGTGGGTTTTTAAGTCCTGGGTAAATAATCCACATCCTGGAGCAGACTTGTAGATGTGTAGATCTTTCTAACACATTGTATTTCCTCTTCTTTTGAATAGGCTTGAATAGATTCCATTGACATTTGGGAGTTATCATTGGCCTCCCTGCTTGTGTCTGTGGAAGTGAGTAGGGTTATTTAACACTCTTCATGGGTATATACTTTGGGTAATTTTGCATTTTTTTAACAAACATAATTCATTGTTAGGGAAACGGAGGTGTTGAGTATATGTTGCAAAAGAAAATGTTTATGCTCCATGTCCTATGCTCATGGTGACTGTTTTCTTATTGCCAGTTGGGAATATGCATATTGTCCCACATTGAAATGCAAGCCTATGGTTTCTGTGGATGCCAGTGCTAAGTTTCTAAGTGCATTGTCCTCATCATGCTCAGTGATGCCAAGGAGCCTGCATTGCTCACATCGACAATGTCGCTAGACCTCTCAAAGACAGACAAGGGAAAAATATAGGTCTGACACCAGTCTCAGTTCCTTCTTAACATGGGAAAAGGGAAGGCAATTTTTAGGGGGCTGTCTTGGCAACTATGTTGGCACTTTGCATGAACCCCTAGGACAGTGCAGTTTTGCACTGGCCCCTTATAGAAGCAAGTGGCTGTCTGCCATGATCAGCCCTGTGATATATACCCATAAATTCACATGATCAGAACAGAGGAAAACCGTTGTTACAGGAAAAGCTAAATGGATCTCAGGCTTTAAATTTATGATCTGCTAGATATCTGAAACAGAGCTGATGCCAAAAAGTAGGTATGTTTCACTTAGAAGAAAGGAAAACTGTTGGGGCTTTAATGATTTGACCAGGGGTGAAAAAAGAAGTACTTGGGAAATACTTTATAGATTTTTTTTTTTGATACTGACATATCACTCAAATCAGGGACTAAAACTGTTTCATAAAAATGGGTATTTATTTTCCAGTTGAAGACACTTACCCTGTATT